>NC_141095.1:15085401-15764151 GCF_041138505.1 Cibotium barometz | reverse complement strand
GGATTTTATAGCATCCAAAACAGACACCGGATCGAGCGTATACGGAAACTTTTAGTTATTTTCAATTAAAATATGGTAAACTTAAACCTTAATAAATGCACGATTGGGCATTCGATTGACGGACTGTCTGCACCCCTACAACCAGGAAGACACCCCGGACATTTTTGCCAAAATTTTGTTTTCGCACCGTCGAGCCCTTCGGCACACATATCGAGGCCGGCGTCCCAAATTAGGGGTCCCTGCCCCAAAAAGATGGCGTACACACACCCGAATGCCCGTACTACAATGCCCGCGCAAGGACCAAAGGTCAATCGCCCTAGCTTATGGTCCACACAGACCGCCACGTGGACGTCCATGCCGCCTCTTACCTGGAAGGTACATGCATACCATAACTTTTGCCCACACACAGGTACCATTCCTTTCCCTAGGCCCATGCAAGCCACAGGTCGATGTACTTTCATTGTACACCATCCTTTGGACCCATGCTTTGCTCTTCCTTTCCTTGCACCCGTACCCGTACCCGTACCCGCACCTATATAAACCCCCCAGCCCCCCCGTGGGTCAATACACTCAACACCCTGTTCTGCCCGTGCTCGACACTCTGCGTAGTGACTGTACCCGACAGTCCGCCGTACCCGGCACTCTATGCGAGATTGCACCCAACGGCCCTTTGCACCCCTCTTCCAGCAAGCCCTTTTGTGCCCATCTCCAAGTAAGCCCTTTTGTGCCCATCTCCAAGTAAGCCCTTTTTTGCCCATCTCCAAGTAAGCCCTTTTGTAGAATTTTTATTGCCTCTTCTCACCCTTGTGTGAGTAGAGTGTCCTTAGCTACTCTCCCTCTCCCGTGTGAATAGACTTAAGGGAGGACTCCCTCTTCTCTCCCTCTAGGTGCAGCCTTCTTCCCTGAAAATCCAGTTTAAGGACACTTTTCCCCCTCTCCCCCATTAGCGGGTGACTTTAGTAAGGGCTTTTTGGCTCTTAGAGGTGGTTCCCACCAAGGAGTTTTTTGCTCATAACTTGAGCAAACGAGCTCCAATTTGTGATCCAAATGAAGCGTTGGATTTACGGCAACATGGGCTACAAGAAGGCGGGTAGAACGGCTCCTTCAACAGCAAGCCTAGAGAGATTGCTCCAAATGCGGCCCCAACTCTCCCCTTGGGAGTGCCAGGTTAGCTTGGTCATCATTTAAAAAAGAGGTTTTTGATTAATCTTTAATGATAACACTAATAAATTAAGAAAGAAGATGCCACTTTCCTTTATACCAAAAATTATGTGAAATTGTTATTTTCTTGAGAAAGTGATGTTGTCCATCATGTTCTATGGCTTAGTTTAGAAATTGTTATCTTGATGAAGTTAAAAAGTACAAGTATATCTACTCCCCACCTCGACGCTAACCTCATCTCTATGCTTGTGTTGTTGGGCGGCAACGTTAGCAAGTCTCGGAGAGAGTCAGCCCAAGGTATCTCTCATACCATTGGGAAAATGAGGTTCGCCGATGGAGGCGAGTATTGTGATGCTTGCTAGTTCTACGGGCTCACGCTAGTGCGGTGAATAAGCCCTCCCTAGCATGTAGACATCCCTCTAAGGGGCGAGAGGATCAAGCAATGGAACCTGAGAGGGTGACATGCCGGCATGAGTCCTTGCCACCACTGCCGACGATGAGGTGTATGGTCTCGTAGGGATTGCCCAGTCTATAGAGGCTGGAAGGCCAGATTTTAGATCATCGCGGTAGAATAAAGTAAAGAGCTTGGATTTTGGCTATGAATAATTTTTAACATTGTATCTATTTTTTTAATTTATTAAATCCTTTGTTTGTAAGTATTTTTATATCATTGATATAAAGACTATTTAAATGAACAATGTGTAAGGCCTAATTAAGGAACTTGTTTATTTATGTCAAACAGTGTGGTAGGATTAATTAGAAAACAAATTGATGTGTGAGTTGGGTGAAAAGTTGGAGGATGGAATGCCCTGACAGCAACGTCTTATGGATGGGTGGACCCGATTAGTCGGGTAGCTTTCCAACAAATTAATTGAAGCTTCTATGTTAGATAAATAGGTCCCTGGGCAATCCTACTCTAGAGAACTAGGGAAAAAGCATTGTTTCTAGAAGTCAAGAATAGATGTTGTCCGAGTTAAGGTCAATCACTCTATGAGTGGTTTATTTTTAGGAATCATTTAAAAAGGCCACGCTCCCCCTGCGGGATAAAACTACATCTTACCTACTAATTGTATCCTTGTATCTTTACATGGTCAAGGTTTTGAAGAGTAGGAAACTTTCCCAAGTAAGACTTAGTAGACTATCTTAAAGGTTTCCCCTATTTAGGAAGGGGGGGACCTTACAATTACCGACTGACCTGAATGGTGCCTAAGCTAAGCGTAACCTATTGTCTAAACAGGGAAGATTACTGAATATATGCTGAGAATATGCCATGTCCACGGCTTATACATGTGACACAAAAATTTTATGAAAAAAATCTTCCCCTCAAGTTACACCATCATTGAAATTTGACACCAAGCTCAAGTTACACTTATCATTGAAATTTGACACCAAGGTAACTCTCTACAATTAGAAACGTAAAGATTAAAAATTTAAGTCTGAGTGCTCTCATTGGACACCTACCTAAATTTATCAAACATGGGCTTAAAATAAATCATTCAGTCCTTCGTATATCAGGCAAATTCACTCCCTTAAAAAGAAAAGAAAAGAAATCTCTCTCTCCTTCTCTTTTTCATCATTTTCTCCTCACTCTGGATTATATGCCCTCGTGTTGCATTCTACCAATGTTAATACCTCTCTCTCTCTCTCTCTCTCTCTCTCTCTCTCTCTCTCTCTCTCTCTCTCTCTCTCTCTCTCTCTCTCTCCTCACTCTGGCTTTCCATCGATTTGTCATTGACTTTCTATGAGTTGATGTCGGTTTGTGGGAATTTAATCTTTTTGTCACATGAGGGACGTAGCAAAGAACTTAAACTTAGATTAACGCTAAGCACATGAGAGACTAATGAGAATCAAAACTTAGCAAGACACAATAGAGGAGAGATGTAATCCTAATCTTCTGTATGTTGCAAACGTGCTATATGTATGATGATGATCTTGGATCTTCCTGCATATGCATGTATCCATACTTTGCTTGTTGCAAGTAGGAAGCATGTCCATGTATTGGCACATACATGGGTGATGCGCATTCCCTTCTGTGAAACTTGGAGCATCCAAACAAATCATGCACTTTGGCAACCTAGGAAATAACACACGTGTTGGAGTCTCCTCATTTGTGTCACCCAAGAGCTCCTTCTACCTTACCTTTCTCCTCAACCCTCGTCAACTCCACTCTGGTTCTTAACCATGGGTGTACTTACTGTTCTTCATCACTCTCTCTTTCACCATCTTCCTCTACTTTGCTCTTCCCAAAGCCTTGCTTTGTACTCTTGTTGTTACACTTCTTCCCACAACCCTTGGTTGTTTCCATGAAACTCCTCCAATTGGATGCTCCACTCTCATTGAAACTCACATGCAAATATGGGTGCAAAGATGAATAACCTAATGGGACATCACATGAGCACACCTTGCCATGTGAGTTGCTCTCTTAGAAGTGAATTTAGTGTTTGGGCCAGAGTTATTTTGGATGGAGTTTTGAATCTAAGAATGTATGGTCAGAGCTTGAAGTAACTAGCTCTAGAAGCTTTAGAATCTTCTTATCTTTTGTAGTAGTAGGTCGTGTAGTTTGATGAGAGCTGGTTGTTGTCCTTTGTTGAGAGTTTATTATGGGGCCATGTAGTTGAGGCCATTTTGCAGTCCCACTGGGGGGAAGAGGGAGACTCTTTTACCTAACCTACTTCTACTATATATTACTGAATGAATGACTAATTTCAATAATTGGCATGATGTCCATGATGCTATGCATGAACCAGTGCTTAATGTTTTTTGAGTCTTGAATGATGTGTATGATGCTATGCATGAACCAATGCATATTGTCCTCCTTTGTGTGTTAATGGAAAAACGCTCATATGGAGGTGTATTCTGCTGATCTGGATGTTGTGGCTTCATGCCCTTGGTCCTGGCTTTGCAACCTTTATCTCCAAATATCTACAAATGACCTTCCTTTATATAGAGATTTTTGGTCCCAAAAAAGTCATAAAAAATGTTATTAAACATGTTCATATTATGCCCAAAATATGTCCCAACCATTGGGGCATGTCTTGGCCACCTCTACACACCTATAGGGCTTTCAAAGTTGCTCGAAACTGCCCATCGGCCTCTAACTTTGCCTATGAGTGAATGCCACACGATCAGCGTCTGGGATGGAGTTGTAGTGATGTAGCCAGAGTGATAGGATATGAGCGGATGCCACACGATTAGCATCAAGGATGGAATCGTAGTGATGTCGACAACGATGATGGTGGGTAGCACGACAATCGAAGGTAGGGTAGAGGTAGTAATGGATCCCCATGTCGTCGTGCCAATGCCCGAAAGTGTGGAAACACCCCCAAATGTGCTAAAATATGCCACACCGTGTGTGGAAAAGGCACCAACATGCTCAAATGGCCACCCGCACGTGAACAAAGGTCAAAACAATGACCAAAATGCTCAAAATGACTAGCCGAGCGTGAACAACGACCAAAATTGAATGTAAATCACCACCAAATATCCAAAATAGTGCAAAGATCAATCCACAAGGTAGGGCTCACATGTGAACACTCTCAAATGCACCAAATGACCAACATGCATGTGTGAACGTCCAAAATAGACTAAACGGCCAAAAGTGTGTGTGTGAGTGCCCAATGACAATCTAAAAGTGTGCGTGTTAACACTACCCAATGCTCAAAGTGTGTGGATAAGTGCTATAATGCACAATAAACTCACACCGTGTGTGAATGGGCCCAAACTAAGCACCAATGTGTGTGAAAAAAGACACTATGTACCCAAATGTGCGAACAATGCCCACACTATGCTAATGCGCGTGAACACACCCCACAAAAACCATAAGCATGTGAATGATCCCAAATAGTGTATCAATTGTGTATGAAAAAACCCATCAAGCCATAATGTGTGAAAAAGATCCACAACACGCAACACGTGAACACTTAAGTGCTAATAATATGCTAATGCATGACACACCCCACAAGACCCACTATATGTAAACTAGCTGTGTGAACTTCCCCTAATGTAAATGGCTGGCCAAAGTATAGGAGATGTGGAATGGCCAATAGAGTGTGAGTTAAGTGTGGAAGGTCTTAAAAACATTGGATACCATTCAAATCCTTAAGGGAAACATCCTAGTGATCATCTCAAGAATCATGGCTCAAGAGCTGAGAGCCCTTTGCTTTGCTCAGTGAAGTTCAAGCTCGGCTCTTTTTTTTTTGGGGTAATAAAATTGTAAAGACTCTTTTCTGTGTGTTGGGTTGTGTGCTTGAGCTGTTGGCTGAGCCTTTTGAAACAAGGTGATGAAGTAATGGAGCTGAGCTAAGACCCTTGATGTCGTTAAATTGACGTTGGCTGAGCCAAGAGAGAAAGGCGATGATGCTCGATCAGTATCCCAAGAAAGCACCATACTGTTGTTTGTAGTTGTCTCAACAACTTGCTCCCAAGAAAGCGCCATACTGTTGTTTGTAGTTGTCTCAACAACTTGCTCCCAGGCAAGAGATGGATCAATCTGCAGACTTGCCCTTCGTCTCAGCCGGTCCAACCACATAGACCATGCATGCAATGAATAGCCGTGCTAGCAAAGCTGGCTTGTGCCCTTGCCAAGACTAATCTGCCAGTTTTCTTACCCTAGAGCAAGGATGAGAACTTGATTGCCTCTGTCTCAATAGATCCACCAACGATCAAGTACAACATGATGCATATGCACAAGAGGATCCACCAAGCATCAAGCATACATCCAACAGCTGCCTTGTACCATTTTACCAAGATTTTACAATTTTGGCATCAAGATCCATAAGATTTGCCTGATTTTGAAGAGTTTTATACATTTTTCAAAATGATTCAATTGATCTTGTCCTCATGCATCAATCTTTACACACTTTTCCAAGCAATTTCTGTAGAAAACCGTACACTGTGGAGATAGTGCATGGTTTAGTTGCAAGTGGAACCTTAGTTGTTGTTTGTGTAGATAGGTTTTAGGTGTTTGTTATTTGTCTCTGTTTTCGTGAATCAGATGGGAAGCGATATGCCAATCTGATCTCCACAATGTGTTTCAACAGAGATGTAGATCTGATGTTATAATACAGATTTGCTTTTCTCAACTACTAGCCACACTTCTAATCCTTTCTTGCTATATTAGCCAACAAGCTCAGCTCCCTTCTATGTTTGTCAGGGTATTCGTAATCTAGATCTGTAATGCTTTACAATTTAGCAATGCTTTGAGTTTCTTAGATCAATAGTGTTATTTTTCTTTTCTTCTATAGATCTATAGCTTGCAAGTGTGTCCCAATTTGAGAGCATCAAGAATCTTTCTGCCCTGAAACCACAATGTTCTTTGGTGTACGAGGCACACCCAATCCTTTGGCTATCGCCAAAGGATTGGGTTCAACTCCCAGTAGAGCTTTATGAGTATCAACAAACAGTTGTAGCAAATTTTCACTCAATAGTGTATGCATACATCATTTTATGCCTTACATACATCAAGATTTGTATCAAAATGTCTAATCTATCAAGATTCTTGCTACCTTGCACAAGAATTGCACTTCCTTGCACTCCAACACACCAAAATTCACTTCTGTCTCCATTTCTTATGCATTTGTGACTAAATAAAGCTTGATATTGAAGTTTTCTTGTATATAATATAAGATTTTGTACAAATTTCAAGAAAATCAACTTTAGGGCAAGATTAAGGTTTAGAGCAACTCACTGGCAACATTTCTTGCACTAAATTTGAAGAAAATCAAATTTATGCATTTTTTTGAAAATCTGCACCACCGTGTACTAATCTGTACATAAAATCTTGAAAATCTACAAATTGGTACAATAGTTATGTACTGCACTCTGCACAGTTTTTCCAAAAAGACTGCAAAGATTTCAAATCTACAAGAAAATCTGCATATTCTACACTTTCTTGGATTTTTTGCAACTTCTTGAATTTTCTGCACAGTAACAAACCCTAAATCTCTCCTTAGATTCAAAACTTAGGAAAAATCTAAAGGTTCATGCTAAACTACAAAAAAGTCCACTAGATTTTTTTCCAAAATCAAGAAAATCTAAGAAAATCAAATTTCTAAAATTTAGGGTTAATAAAGTGGCAAAAATGATTCACTAAACCAAAACTTAGGCTAGAATCAAAAGCCTAAGCTCTGATACCAATGAAAGAAAGGTTGTAACTAGATTAGCCTAGATTAGCCTTGGATTAAGAAAAGAAAGAGAGATTAGTCTAGATTAGCCTTGGATTAAGGAAAGCAAGATAGATTAGCACTAAGGAGCATGGAAAGTAAAGTGTAATGAATATCATAAGATGTCAAAAGGTAACACTGATGCGAGCAAAATAGGTAACTGATGAGGCCTACCTAAAAAGATTCCCTCCCAAAATATGTGAAATCTCAAAAATGGCTTAAAAACATAGTTTTTGAAAACACATCTAGAATTCCATGTATAAATTTAAAAATTACATGAATTTTGCTATTTTTTCCAAGATTGAGAACATGTGTGACCTTCGTAGATTTATAAACTGTTGGTGTTTGTGACAAAAATAAACTTGACTTACAAAATGACATAGGAGTCTACATAACTTAAAGAAATATCAATATTTTTCAAATAAAAATTTATTTTATAAATTTTGTGAATGTAAGACACTTTTTTAATGGACTTTCTTGGGACAAATTCTACCACTATGCATAAATATGCACATTATTTGACAAGCACTCAAAAAATATTAGAATACATAATAATATAAGCTCCATAATTTATGAAAAAATCTACAAACATCCTTGAGTCTATTTTTAGACCCAAATAGCAAAGCCTTTAGTATATACTTGCCTTGACAGTTTGCATGACATAATTATTTACTCTATTATTTATAAGCAGATAGTGGGCATGATATACAACCAATGCTAAGAGTTTAAAGAGGTCAACTTATAGGTGTGCAAAGGTAGATTTCTATTCGTATATATATGTAGAAGATGGTAACTATGGAGGCTCTAAGTAAACCTAAGCATGTTAAAAGAGTAGAAAATTGTAATATTTTTTCGATAGGACAATCTTAGAGCCAGACATCATATAGTCTATGGGTGTAAATTTCGACACATAGGCATTTGTTTTCATGAAGGAAATTTTTGTTATGCAATATGGATAAGGGTGGTGGGAAGAAATTATAGCCTATATCATGTACATATGTGGGTGGTTGCAAAAATTTATAGTATGCATATGTTGATGTTTGATCCAGATAGCCATTATAATGAACGTAGGTGATGGTATATCTAAGAGTAGTGTAGGACATTTTTGGTTTTCTTAAAGGCTAAGATTTAACATTTTTGGTTTATGTCTCATTTTTCAAGGCTTCTTCTTTTCGCTCAGAAATATATTGTTTTTTAGTAGACTTTAGCATACCTTTCTTTAGGCTTGTAGATTTCACATCATGATCAAATTCTTTGCATTTAGATTTATAAGAGCTTGTTCTCTTTACATGTTTTCTTCAATATCCTCATCAACAAGATCCTCTTTAGGCTCCTTAGCATTATCATGATCTTCTTGATTAAGTTGTTCTTTTGGGTACCTAGCCATGTGTTTCTATCGCTTGTGTGTGCTGGTTACCTAGAAGCTCTCTTCCTCTATCCTTTGGTAGGTGTTCTTTTACACTTCTTTTCTTTGGATTTCTGCTCCTATTCTTGAACAAGTTTCTCAGTTGCCTTGTAAGGAGAAATGAAAAGCTCAAACAATTTGAATACCACATCCTCCTTCTTGGTTAGGGCTTTTGAGATACTCAAGTCCAATAGATGACTCGCTTGACCAAGGCTTTCTTTCACACACTTAATTTTAGGATTTTATTTTTATTCATTAATAGCACCCCAAATGAAACCCAAAATATGGAGTGTATTTGTCTTCACATGATGGTGCTTTACATGCATGAATCAGGAGTTGCACTAATGTATCACTTTGAAAGCTTGATAATCACTCCCTAATGCTTTGAAGACAACATTAGGAATACTTGGAGATAGATGCCAGAAGCCTTATCTATCTTGAACTCTTAAACTTTATCCTTCTCAAACAATCTGAGAAGTATTCAATTGACTTCCTTTCATGAGCTAGCATGTCTATAGCAAATGGTGGTACTAGCTAGTTCATTGCTCTCAGTCTTTTGCTTACTCACTTGATCCCCTAGGTCGGGCTTCTATCAACCTCTCCTCTTTGGGTGTTGACGTCTCCTTAAAGCCCTTAATTATGTTTTTTATAGCTAAGATTTCTTCACCTTCTATGGCTTCTTCCTTCATACCATGCATATGTAAAGAAAAAGGGCAGCATTAGTACACTACACAAGAACATGAGATGAATTGAGTGCTCAAGACCTTGATGATGGCCATGCTAATGGTGATATGTCCTAGACTATGGGATCCTGAGAAAAGAAAGATAGTACGCAGCAATGATGTCATCTTCCATGAAGATCACATGCATAAGCAACCCGAGAAGACTGAGGAGGTCAGAAGGGTTGTTTTCAGGGAGGATGTACCTGTTAGACAGCAGTTAGTGCCCAATGGGTAGCAGCGTATACCTGCTGTAAATGACCCTGAAAATGCAGGGAATGGTGTTGGAAATGACCAGCAAGGTATTGCCCATGATGCTCCACACTTGTTGCAAGCAAGAAAATATGCAGTTAGGACAGCCAGCAGGGGCTGGACAACACGCTAAAATTTCAGGACAGCAAGCTGAAAATGCAGGATTGCAAGTTCCACAACCTAGAAATGCTGAGCATTCGCTCCGTAGGTCGACTCGACCATCAAGGCCACCTGACAAGTTTGTTCCTGGTGCGTAGTATGCTGCTAATTATGTCATGGTTACTTACTGTGGTGAGCCATCATGCTTCCAGGAAGCAATGACTAGACTGGACAGCAAAAAGTGGTTTAAAGCCATGCTGTCGAAAATGGAATCACTTGAAAAGAATGGTACTTGGGACTTGGTGCAGTTGCCTAAAGGGCAAAAAACCCTTCCATGCAAGTGGGTTTACGAGATGAAGGTCACTTCTGGTTCCTCGCCACAAAGTACAAGCACAAGCACGACTGGTTGCAAAGGGGTACAAGCAAGAACATGGAATTGACTTTTATGAGATCTTCTCTCCTGTAGTCAAGATGACTACTTAGAACCATTTTGGGCTTGGTTGTAGCTGAAGATATGGAGCTCATACAGATGGATATAAAGACTACATTCTTATATGGTGATCTGTATGAGGACATATATATGCAGCAACCTGATGGTTTTATTGCTAAGGGCAAAGAGAAGATGGTCTGTAAACTCAAACGGAGTTTGTATGGGCTGAAACAAGCACCACGGGAATGGTATCATAAGTTTGATACTTTCATGCACTCTCAGGGCTATTAGAGGAGTCAAGTTGATCACTGCTTGTACGTCAAGAAGGCAGCAAATGGCAGCCTGATTATCTTGGTTTTGTATGTTAATGACATGCTGATTGCTGTGGCAGGGATACTCATGCCGCCTTGGATTCATTGAAACAGAATCTACATGGCAGCTTTGACATGAAGGATCTTGGTGATGCAAATCACATTCTTGGAATGCGGATACTCAGAGATAGGTCGAAGGGGTTACTCTATTTATCTCAGCACAGCCAGGAGTATGTATCCAAGATTTTGCAGCGTTTCAATATGGAGGGGGGGAAAGAAATCGGAGTTCCATTGCCTCCATATGTGAAACTCAGTGCAGAGAGGACATCCCTACATCTGATGATGAGAAGGCTGAAATGGCCAAGATTCCGTATGCTTTAGCTGTTTGGTAGTTTGATGTATGCCATGGTTGCTACACGTCCTGATATTGCCTTTGCAGTGGGAGTGGTTAGCAGGTACATGGCAAACCCTGGCAAGAAGCATTGGGAAGTAGTGAAAGGTATTATGAGATACCTCAAGGGCACAAGGGATTTGTGCATCTGCTGCTTTGGTAAGCAGAAGGCATCTGTCATTGGCTTTACGAATGTAGACTATGCTGGACATGCAGACTGTAGGAAGTCCACTTCAGGGTATGTGTTTACCTTCACAGGGGGATCTGTCTCTTGGATATCCAGGCTGCAAAAGTGTGTTGCACTGTCTACTACAGAGGCAGAGTATGTGGCTACACTGAGGCATGCAAAAAGGCCTTATGGTTGTCACGTTTGGTTGCTGAGCTTGGTATCACTGAGGTTCCTGTCCTCCACTGTGATAGTCAAAGTGCTATCATGTTAGTACAGAACCCTATCTTTCATGCAAAGACAAAACACATACAGGTGAAGTATCATTTCATTAGGGAAGTACTTGACAGCAAGAACATTGAGCTAGTCAAGGTACATACTGATGATAACCCTGCAGACCTTCTCACGAAGGGTCTTCCAACAGAGCGGTTTGCCCATTGCTGCGGCGGCAGATGATGGGAGTTGGATAGGTATAGATTTTTAGCTCTGTACATACTTAGACTTAGCTAATTCTTTCTCTCTATCTTTAGGCAGATGATGGGAGTTGGATAGGTATAGATTTTCAGCTCTGTACATACTTAGACTTAGCTAATTCTTTCCCTCTACCTTTTAGGCACGTTGCCTTTAGGGGGGAGGTTGTTGGGAATAAAGGGCCACCGTGCTCGCCTAGTGTCTGGGCACCCTTCAGGGTTGTACCATTATTCATATACCTATCTGAAAAACCTTAGTGGTACATCATCATTGTACCCGCGTACTCTCTCTCTCTCTCTCTCTCTCTCTCTCTCTCTCTCTCTCTCTCTCTCTCTCTCTCTCTCTCTCTCTCTCTCTCTCTCTCTCTCTCTCTCTCTCTCTCTCTCTCTCTCTCTCTCTCTCTCTCTCTCTCTACCTGCATTGCTGCATCCCATTGAAGCTCCGCACTCCATGGTCAGTGCACTTCAGAAGCTCGAAACTCCTGGTCAAAATGTCAAATGGTCCTGGCACAAAAGAATCATCGTGTAGGCCAAGACTGAAATGCATCTGAATGTTGAGCCACATATCCAAAAACTATGACCCTGAAATGGTAAAGGTTAATGGGAGAGGGGGAAAAAGGCTTTGAAGAATCTTAGAAGAGACGATTGTGAACCTAAGCCTTGGAATTCGATCTAAGGTTTTTTTGTATTTCTTGATGTGTAAAGTTGAGAAAAGTTTTTGGAGAATCTTTAAAAAAGACCAAAAGCACGCATGTGAGCTAATTAGTGAACTTGTAAGTTGTAGCAGTTTGGAGTGTGCTTGTGGTGGTGTATGTGTCATCAATGTGCACCTTGGATAAACGTCTTAGCTATCTATGAGCTGTGTCCTAGCCTCCCTTGTGTTTGAGCTATGTCTTAATATATTATCTTGTGAGGCAACTTGTTCTTGGTGGTAGGAATTGAGTGCACAATACTATACAAGGATACAACTTGACATTTTTTGGACACATTTCCTCAAGATGACAACTTGAACCCGGCAACATGTGCCCAAATGCATGGCATTTTGCATGAGCACAGCTTGGGATTTTGCTCTTGACTAGCTCCTGACAATGCATCTTAATTATGCATGCCTGTTGCTCTTGATTAGCTCTTGACTATGTAGAGATTTGCTTTCAAATCAAAGGAAAAGAGATATAGTTACGTTTACCTGTGCTCTACCTGTGTACCGCTTCCTTTGCTTATCTCTTGGGCTCTTCACACGAATTGGCGCTCTGATACCATGAGAAGAATGCGGGGAGAGGGTGAGCTTGAGCACCTTGCAAGCAAACATACACACGAGTAGACTAGCATACAAGAGATGGATGGCCTTACAAAGTCTTTAATTATTACTTATTTAAGCCCATCAAAGCTTTAATACTAGTCTTGTTTTAAAAGCCACTTTTTTCACTTTGAGCTTGTTAGAAATTTCACTTTTTCAAGTATTTTTTTTCTAAAAAATTCTTACTAGGGAAATGTTACAAGCATAAGATATTGGTTGAAAGGAAATACCAAGTATCAAAAAAATTTCAAAAAACAATAATTCGTAATCATCATATAAGAACTTTTTGAAAAACAATTTTGGTTCTTAAAATAATGTACTTCGAAAACATCTTAACGGATTTTTTTAAGTGAACAGCAAACGAAATACAAAAATTCTTCTATATGTATTTAGGTTATTGACATGTGTATTTTAAACACAAATGCTTTGTTTGTAATATACACGTAGTCTTGAAGATAAAGTTATTAAAACATATTTATGTTATTTTTAGTAACTTTAAAAATGTATTGTGTACATGATTCTTTCTTTCAAAAAATTTACCACATAAGTAGATGCATGATAACCAAGCATTCTTGAGTATTATAAAAAAATTTAAGTTTATTTATTTATATTTAATCTTTAAAATTTTAGATCATTCTCAAGCTACTTTTGTGGTTGAAGTCATTTTGTGGTGTAATTATAGAACTAGTGTAAAACTCACATCTTGATAACTAAACTTTTCAAAAGCTCTTAAAAAATACTGAACAAAGAAATTATCGTCTCTAACCTTTATACTCAAGTTTTACCTGTGAAACTGAAGTTATTCCTTATTTTTCTTCAAACTTGAAGATTGCATTTAGATATCGATAATCTTATAATTTTCTTAATTATTTAATTTGTTCAAAAATAATATTGGTTATAAACTAATGTAATAAGTATTTATAAAATATGTTTTTTGCCTCCTTCAAAACATATAAGGACATAATCCACTTTGCAAATGTTTACAATGATATTCTCCATATAACAAGTGGGGAGTTTGCATGTGCAAAGCGCATGTTTTATTAAATGCAACATCTAATGATGACACTAAAGTAGGAACTATGAAGCATGGATTGACAAAAGTAATTTGTTCATGATTGGTTCACAACAAATTTTTTAAAACCTTGTGAGTGTAATGAAGACATGGATTTGACTTTTGATGGGAGAGAAAATGGGTGATCTATTTCTCCTTGAGGTTTTTGGTTGGTGGGGATTAGAAGTTGGTTTGAGTTCTCATATGCTATGGATTTGGCAAATCAAAAGGTGTTGAGCTTCACAGTATGTATTTACATGAAGGGCGATTCTTTCATGAGATTATGTTTTAGTATTCAAATGTGTTTTCAAAGCAAATATTTTTCACCTCTAAAGAGAGGTTTAGAGACTATAAAATTGAGCTTATGTTAGGGGTACAATTAGCATTTAGGCAACCTTATACGTCGAGTCACTTTGAGGATGATGAAGTTGCTAGAGAACTTCAAGATTGTATATAGACGGGGCACATTTGGACTAGCAAACCACCTTGGGATGCACTAGTTCCCTCTAGGTGGAAAAAAATACAAGACAAAAGGTGGAAAAAAATACAAGACAAAAAGTATGCATAGGGATTGCAAGGATGTATATACGTTGATTGTTTGTGATAGTTGACTATTATGTTCCCTCTTTTAGTACATCAGATCATGATTTTGGATATTACTATTTTGTGTAAAGAGCTTTGATTTGATATTTTAATGCTTGCATTGTGTTTTGGCATTATATTTTAATAGTATGAGAAATTAGGCCACATTTGCCAAATCATAATGGTTGTTAGCTTACATCAAACGTATAGTTATAGCCTTATATAAACCCCGAGAATTTAAAGGATAAGATCTCATTAAGCTTATTCAAGATTTTGACTTTGTGATATGTTATAAGCTTTGTATGTTTATAAGGTGGCATGCCTTAAGCTAAACTACATATGTGATTCAACTTTCATTTTTTGATATTCAATATAACCTTTATAACTCTCTTAAGGATTTGTATTTGAGAGATAGTTTCTTTAGTAGAATCTAGGATATAGTCTAGGTTAGAACCTCTATTAGTGTTAGTTTGAGAGAGTATTTTATGAAGATTGGATTACTTTTCTGAAAAAGTAAGATCTATAAACCCACCAATGTGAATGTGCAAGAAGTCACATCTTGTTTGAGTTCAGGACACACCCTCTTTGTTGAGTATCTTGAGGTATTAAGGATTGAGAATTTGGTTAAAAGGACTGGCGAGCTTCATTCCAACTAAAAAGAAAATCTTAATTGTTCAACTTGCTTAATTATTTTTCCAGAAGTTATTTAGCCTCCTTTCATGGCTTGCCATTTGAAATTTTTATTGATAAAGATCCTAGGTTTAATGAATTTTCTAGCATGAGGTCTTCAAAAATTAGACAATAAGTCGAGTACAAGCTTGTTTGATTGTTCTGAGTTTGATGGAGAGATAAATCATGTGAACCAAACAATAGGCTAAGTATAAGCATGTCTGATCATGATAGATAAAGCATGTGTCAAGACCTTAAGACACTTGGAGAAGGGACCTCTAGTTTCTTAACACAAAAATTAGAGCAAAATACATAATTGCATAAATTGAAAGCATAAACCTTAGTCACATAAATCGGCTAATCTTAGTAAGTAAACCCAAGGACTCAACTAAAAACCACCAAGGGACTTGGAAGAGATTTGAACACATGATCCTCTCAAACTTGGCCACAAGTTCCTCAAGTCTATACCTCTCTTTACAGGTGCTTATTATGTCTCTTGAAAAATCATGCTTTTGTTATTGATTTTGTTTATTTTCCCAAAATTTAACATGTTCAATATGCTTTCTTTTACAAGAGTCTTTCATACTTAGAATAAGATAAAAAGCTTACATTGTTATGTTGAGCAATATTTTAGAATGAACAACATTTGGCCCAAATAGTAGCTATCTCTTTGGGAGATATAGTGTAAATGACCCCCCACTAGCATAAAATATGCATTGCATGTTTGATTGGTTTTGTAAAAGAATATGGTTCCTCTTGAAGGACATTTTGTAAAAATAGAAGTCAATGGTGCAAATGTACATGGAAGTTATTTAAGATAAGAGCTTACCTAAGCCTTACTGAAGGTAGGATGTGAAGTTGGGTCTTACCTTGGAGCCACACATAAAACTTCCCATTGTGGGTGCACTAGCTCGTCCGTCGTGTCCTCACTCCACTGTCACACCAAAATGATCCTTTGCCAATGAGGTGAAGGTAGAGATCTTAATGCCTAGATGAAGGCAAGAAGAGATGGTCTTTGACGATGGTTCTCACCTACAAAAGGAGGGGGAAGAAAAAAAAGCTATTGTAAAGAAGAAAACCTACAATTAAACATATCTAGCATGCACCTATCAAGCAAGGTAGTTTCAATGTCATATAAGCAAACAAGAATAGGAAAGAGGAGAGCCCACAAGTAAACTATGTTACAAGGGAATGATTGTGTCTTGCTTATTTTCACACTAGGCCAATCAAACTTAAAAATGGTCCAGCCTCTATTACTAGTCCTAAGCAACTATGTACACTAAGTCCGTAGACTTTTCCTATTTGACATTAAGCACAGGGTAAGGTTGTTTTATATGTTCTAGTGTTGTCCTCTTTTACAAAAGTTAAGTGTTCATTCATGTAAGATGGGAAAGAGCCTTATGGTAGGTCGTCAGGTAGACAAAACCATGTTAACTCTATTCACAACGTGATGCTTAGAGATTAGGCTTCTTTATGGCAAATACATCAGCAAGGGGGAGGTTTAACATACCCCCTTCCTAATGGTGAAGATCACATCCTTGCATCACCCAATCCAGTGGTGAAGTTGCTCGGGGGGTTCATTATATGTAAACTCTCTATATCATGTGTGTTCAAGGCCTAATTAAAAAACCCCTTATTTGTAAATTTTTCATGATGAATAAAACACACCCTTTCTCTATTCAATCTATAAATACCCCCTTTAAATGGTACCCACCCTTCTGTATGTAAAACATGTGTAAAAAAGTGATTAAAAAAACCCCTTCTGTTGAACCCACGTGCTATGCTTACATATTTATGAGTGACCCCCCCCTGAGAGTGACGTTGCTAGGGTGAAAAGTTGTGTATGGTCCAAGATATGCCATAAAATTGGCAGCTGCATCGAGATAAGTGGTAATTTGGGATCGATCTATAAAAATCAGATGTAGGAAAAAGTGATGGGAAGCTTTGGGGATCCTTGATGGCAGTTAGCTTGTCAAGATGGCATGAAAAGTCATAGGCGAGATGTAGATATTCCTCATGTCAGGCCTCTGTTGGTTATGGAAATGGTGTGGACCCTTTAACATGAGGTAGTTAAAGGAAGGAACAAGACCTCATTGAATTATTGGCATGGGTATATGGTGGTGCAGGATGTCATGGCACAAGACATGGTATTATGCCCAAATCTTATAACGTGATACTTAGAGATTAGGCTTCTTCGGCGGCTCGAATATGTCAAGCGGAGACCACTGTAATATTTTGTTGGTATTGTATTAGAGTCAAAGTAGATGATACATACATGGAAGCTCGTCGGAGGTCCCTACTATGAGGTTAAGGATTCTCCAGGTGAGGGTCATATATAGGCCAGGCTTGCACCTACCATGGTCCCTCCATCCAAAGAACTTAGAGGGTTAGTGTTGATGAGGTTAGTTGCACGTGCATGTGAATGTGTGTCGTGAGATGAGATAAGTGAAAAAAAAAATGTTATGCCCATAGTGAAATATGAAGGTGACATGCATGGATAATGGGCGGAAGGTATGCTTGTGGGGGTGCAATTCAGGGTGCACTTTTGTAGTACGAAGATTTTTCCAACTCAACTTGCTTTTTTGACTATCTTTGCTTCTTTATTTAACATTTACTTAACAACCCTTTTTGTGGGGAGTCAAGATCATTAGATTGTTTGAGGTATGATAGCAAAATCGCACATGGCTTTGCCCATGGCTGCAATGGAGCTAGGCAGACCTTCGTGGCTCGAGGGATTTGTTGTGTCAAGCACCTTCGATAGAGGCAGTGTGGATCGATTGGGTGTTCTGGTCGAAGTTGAGGCTATGAAAGGTTCCCATTAATTAAGGAAGGTCCAAGCGGTGGGTCATACCATGGGCCAGGCTTGCCATGGTCCCTCCATCCAAACATGTACAATGATGATGCCTAATGCAAGTGTGTGAAAGAACCATGCCTATGTGTCTATTACATGCAAAGCCCAAATGTATATTGTAGGTGGTGTACATGGGTATTGGACAAAAGGTGTGCCCATGTAGAATCTTCTTTTGGTGAAAACTCCAACACTGCATTTTTAACACTTATTTGTCTACTTTCTTCAACTCTTACACATGTGGTTAACATAGTTTTGCCTGCCCGACCTACATGAAGCGCTTTGCTATCTTAACTTTTCTAAGATGACACTGGAATATATAAAGTAACATTCCCCTATGCTTAATGTCAAATAAGGAAATTCTACAGACTCCATGTACGTAGTTGCTTAAGACTAGCAATAGAGACTGGACCATTTTTAAATGGCTTGTCTAGTGTGAAAACTAGTCATTTGTATATAAGTCATTTTTTATAGTAAGCAAGACACAATCATTCCCTTATAATCATTTTCTTGTGAACTTTACTTCTTCCCTCTTGTTGCTTTCTTGCATCCTAGTGTATTCTTACTTTCTTGATAGATGCTTGTTTGAATAGGTATGATTGTAGGTTTCCCTCTTCCATTAGCTTCTTCTTTTCCTGTCTTTTGTGAGAGAGAGCCATCACAAAGGACCATCTACTTTTTCCTCTATCTAGGCAATGAGAGCTCTTACTTCAGCCCTTTGGCAAGAAGCATTCTGATGTGACAATCGAGTGAGAAC
The DNA here is from genome assembly GCF_041138505.1 of Cibotium barometz. Classification (NCBI taxonomy): domain Eukaryota; kingdom Viridiplantae; phylum Streptophyta; class Polypodiopsida; order Cyatheales; family Cibotiaceae; genus Cibotium; species Cibotium barometz. Next base: position 15,745,382 of record NC_141095.1, on the reverse strand, counting down.
GTGATGGGGACAAGCTAGCACACCCACAATGGGAAGTCACATTTGTATAGCTTGAAGACAAGACCTAACGACACATGCTTCAATAAGGCTAAGATAGGATCTTGACTTAAACATATTTGGTGATGATATCAAGGACTAGGATGTAGCTTCGTTTTTCCATCCACTCTCTAAGCTTTTGGGATTACCCAATATTGCCCAGTGTGTTGATTAGGAGGTCGAAATTTGAAAAACATGCAGTTTTGGAGCCATTTGTTTATGTGTTTGATTTTGATCGATTTTGTTTTGGAGTTTATTTTGTATCAGAGCATTCTATGTTCATCTACTGATTTGTAAAGTAAAACTTTGGTTTTTTGGTGACTTGCATGAAATTGGAGCCTAAGAAGCTTAGATTTCATTGCTTTGACCCAAGAAATAGCTTTGCGATTAGAAGAATCCACCCCGAAAATATGAGCATTAAGCTCCATTATGTTGAATTAGAGTGGAATTTCATGTATTTAATAATATTTTATAATTTGTTCATGCATTATTAAAATTGGTAAATTAAAAACATGCTAAAACATCAAAAAATAATTAAAAAACACCTACTTTGTTATATAGTAGCCATTAACTAAGATGGACCATTAATCTCACCCCATCTAAAAATTCATAAAACCATTAAAAAATAAGCCAAACTAGCTCTCAAGTAGGGGAGTGAGCCCACAATCCCGCGCCAAAAGACGTGATTGGACATGTGAGCCTAGACACATGAGATGTGAACCTGGATAAATGAACTTGTAAACGTGAACCTAGAGATGTGAGCCTGGAGGTAGGTATGCCTAATATAGTACAAACCAATTATAATGGCAATAAAGACCCGTACGGACATACTTACCCATGTCATAATATTTTCTTGTCATATAATTTGTACTAGGTATCGGCTATAAATTCCAAGAAACATTCTTGTCCTTCATAATTATTGGAAAATTAAGTACACTTATTACCTATAATTACACACCAACCCTGTCTTAGGATGAGTTCCGAGATTTATGCACCACATGTAGGCTTATTTCATACAAGGAAAGGATATAAGCCGAGTTCATACAAAAAAGTGTGAGCCTATAAACATGAGTTTAAAGGCAAAAACATACGTGAGCCTAGAGACGTGAGTCTGAAGGCGTGAACCTAGACACATGAGCCAAAAGACATGATCTTAGAGACGTGAACCTGTAAACTTAAGCCCAAACAGACGTGAGTCTAGAAGCATGAACCTAGACATGTGAGCCTAGAAATAGCAAAAAATGAAAAATAAAACAAATCTTAAAAAAAGCTTGTCTCAAATCTTTCTCACGTCTGATCCAGAAGTACTAGGGACATTTAATGCGAAGCTGATTTGGACTAATTGTTGGAAATGACAATATAGTCAATTGTAATACATCAAACCACACTTCCTCAAACCCACCAAGCCGTTCATCCCAGCAAATGACTAGTACTTAGTAGAGTGATGGCTAGACTCCTTTGGATCCACCTTATTAGTGAGCATCTTTGGGCAAAAATGAGCCAACGAAACACAGATGTGAGTGAGAACAATGCAACACCTAGAAACAAGAGCCACCTTGTGCCTCCAAACTCTGAATTCACCAAATTGACTCTGTAAACACCTTAAATTTTATGAAGAAGGAATTCAACTATGTGGATCCTCTCACCACGATCAAAAATCACCAAAAAATAAAAAATAAAAAATTTTAGACTATACTTGACCTCTAGGAGAGTCCCACCATGATTGCCAAATTTTGTCTTAGCTGTGGATGACTCCACCAATCCTTGCTAGGGAACTTGAGGACTACCGACACAAACACTAGGATTGGGGAGAAGGGGGCGTGGATCCTCTCTCAAGGAAGCATACCTGCCAAGGATGAATCGACCTCACGGCATAGACATGCAAGACCTATCCTCTACACTGTCTACCGTGCTCTAAGGCCACCACCTAGCACACTGAAGTATCCCAACAGGACTCTCACTCACACCACATAACACTGACCCCTCTCACTCACCTCGCTCATACAGAGTGCAACAGTGTATACCAATTGTGGGCCAGAATGATACAAGAGAGACTTTGGTCCAATAGAGAATATGCTAGAATGAATGTGATACAAGAGAGAGTGTCCTCATCTGTGAGAGTGTGTCCGAGACTATGTGTGTCGTGCTGCCGAGAGAGTGCTCCCCTTATCTCCTCCTTGGGTGTCCTCCTCCTCAAGTGGTGCTCAAGAGGATCTTGAAGAGGATCTCTCCCTACCTTGGGAAAGGGAGAGGGGAGAGGAAGATGGTGCTCAAGATCTTGAAAAGGATCTCTACCTGCCTTGGGAAAGGGAGAGGGGTGTTGCCTCCATGAGTGCCATCACAATTGGCCATGCACGTCGGAGATGTCGGAGAGCACCAGCGGGCGGAGATGTCGGAGAGCACCGGTGGTGACGACAACGGTTGGGGTGGTCGGAGGTGTCAGAGGGCATGACGATGATGGCAGTTAGAGCGGTTCGACGCAGTTAGAGGGTGGAGGGCACCGGCAATGACGGCGGTTGGAGCCATCGGAGGGCACCGGCGGTGACGGCGGTCAGAGAGGGCACCGACGGTCAGAGCATCGGAGCGGTCAGTGGAGTGTGAAGGACCTGGCTTTCCATCCACAAACTACCCTATTTTTGGGTGCAGAGTAGCTCTAGTAAAGGAGCAAGAGCATGACCTGGAACCTCAAGCTTTGCTCCCATAGATACCACAATGTTTTAAACATTTGGTGTCAATCCTAAGCTAGGTTTATTCCACAAGTAGGCCATGACCAATAAGAGGCTTAACAAAGGTAGTTTACGACAAACAAGACATGTCTCTTTTGCTGTACCACTAGGGATAAGTGTTCCACAATACACCCAATAGCAAGCATACACTTATCCCACTAGGGATAAGTGTTCCACAATACACCCAATAGCAAGCATACACAGTGCAAGGAAGAGTCCCACTTTCCACAGGAGCCCTTTATAGAAATGCCTTTACCATAGGACCCAGTTCTAGTTCTTCTTTATTTAGACGAGGAATAGGGAACTAGAAAAGGGTAAAGAGAAACTTTTTGGGACCACCTCATGAGACAAAGGGATCTGCAAGAACATTCATAAAACAAATTCTGAACCGCAAGGAGCTTGCACCCCCAAGGTTAACAAGTGCCATTGGAAACCGCATAGCTAAATCCCATCGAAAAAGATATCCCATACCTTGAAACAGAGGGTGTCATGCTGCAAACACCTCCTTATTATGTTCTTCAGCCATGTGAATACACAGAAGACCTATTGAGGATGGCATTTGAAATGGGAAGGGAGGTCGCAACCAACATAGCACCTAGAGGCTCAAATTGGGCAAAACCAAGCCAATTCATATCTCAAGAATGATAACCAAATTTGATGAAACTTTAAGTTCAATCAAATTTATGAGGAGTATACTAGTAATAACCATAGTAGCAAGTGTTAAATGTTGTCTTAGGTCTTGTTCCTTGATCTTAATCTGATAGATTAGAGGAATAGTTGTGTGCTCTAGAGTCGATCTAATAGCTCATCTATCTTGGGTATAGGGTACTTGTCCTTGATGGCTAATTGGTTTAACCCTCTATAGTCAATGCACAACCTAAGGGTCCTATCCTCATCCTATCCTTCTTCTTTTGATAGAGCACAAGTGCTCCCCAAAGTGAAACACTAGGTTGGATGAACCCTTGTTCAAGCAATTGCTTTAAGTGTTCCTTAATCTTAATTGCCTCAAGAAATGCTATTTTCAATGCCCTTTTAGTAGTTGGATGAGCTCTTGGTATTAGCTATCTCATGTCCTACCTCACAATCTAAAGGCATCTTAGTTAGCTCTTCTAGGATATATCTACATATTCCATTAGCCATTCTGGATCTCTTGAACTTGGCCCCTTGCTAGTTGAGTTCATTTTGACCACATAGATGACCTCTCCCTTCCTCAGCCCTTTTAAGCATTTAAAAGCCTTGACTAGATGTAATCTTGGATTTCTTAAAGTTCCCAGTGCTTGGGTCTTATTCTCATCTAAATATAAGAAGGAAACTATACCTTCGTGGGAATGGATGTCAGCTCGATTTTGAGTTAGCCAATCCATCCCCAAAACTTGCACTAAGTGCTGATGTTACAAGACTTGGGTTACTTGGAGCTTGGCCTCCATAAGCAGCGGCCCTGGGTATATTGGAGACATCTGTTTGAGTCATGCCTTGCCTCCTTTGGTTTTCCCAATTCCTCAAGTTTGGCCTTGAGCTTTTTTGTTCTAATATTGTAGGACTTGGGTTTCTAGGAACCGGCCCTCCAAACATTGGTACAATCAATAGCATGGTGCCCATGCTGCCCACACATGTAACAACTACCTATTATAGGCTATCTATTTTGTTGTTTCATGAATTAAATGACCCTATAGGAGCCAAGAACTGAGGGTATGACTTCCTTAGGCGCCTAGGTTCCTACACCTAGCAAGGGCAATTTTGAGGTATCCCGTGGGGTTCTATTTCTCTTATTTGGCCATTTTCATAGCCTCGTAGATATGGATAAGTGTATAGATATGGTCCTTGTTGAAGTTTCCCCTGGGAAATCTTAAGAAAATCCTTTGGCCATTTTCATAGCCTCATAGATATGGATAAGCGTATGACGTTCTTTACTAAGGTGTTTAAGAGCTTGTGAAGCTTTTGGATAAACCGATCCACTTGTGTAGCTTCATCCATTAGAGGAGTAAATCTGAGGTGGTTAGAAAATTTCTAATGATATTCTTCCACAAATTTTTCCTCATATGATAGTTCCAAAAATTCATTCATTTTATCATCCATAAATCCAGGAGGATAGAATCTTCTCATAAGAACCTCTTCATATCTTCCAAGCTTAGTTGGTTTTGATCAAAATGGTGAGAGTCCAAATAGTTCATCCATCGAAGTGATCCAAACTTTGATGGATTCAGCAAGCTTACACCCTTCTCCTAAAAAACTCATCCTTCCATTGACATGAAGAGTTCATTTTAATATCTATGATATGTATAGTTTCAATTTCTTCACATGGTATAAGAGAAAAAAAGAAGGTTTTATTATCTTGCTCAAAATGGTTAGTCATAGTAGTTTCTCCAACTAGTCTAGGCATTGGTTTCAATCTTAAGATTGCCAACAATCTTTTTGCTCGTCTCATTGTTTCCTACAACTTCAAAGTATTCATCCATAAAATTGATACAAAATTTAATGGATTTGACGAGGTTACACCCCTCTCCTCAGAAACTCATCCTTCCCTAGACACGAGAAAAGTTCATTTCTATGATATGCGTAGTTTCAATTTCTTCACATGGTACAAGAGAAAAAAGAATGCTTTATTATATTACTCAAAATTTTAGTACATCAATTGGAGTTTTATTTCATAAATTGGAGAGTTCCTAGGCTCTCATTCAAAATAGGGTAAATGGTAGCTACCTTGATATGCAGACTTTATGGGGGACAAAGATACAAACCTAGAGAGATGTTGTTCTAATGTATGCATAGCATCTCCTGAAATCCTATACTCATGCACTATATCTAGTTCTTCCATAAAAATTGTTAAGTTTATGTTTAAAGCATAGTAGGGACAAAATTCTAAATCTATCTCTATGATGTACTTCTAACTTTGTGGTTTCCACAAATGTGGTCACATGAAATCGTAATTTAGTTGTCGAAGTATTATTCATGAAGTCTTTCATACTACTACTACTATAGAGCTTCTCTTGGATTATTTCTCCAATGTTGGAGTATAATGGGTATGATTTCTTCCAGTGTAATTTACTCTTGATAATTTTTGCAACCAAAAAAAGATACTCATTTTATTTATGTAATAATAAGTTCACACCTTGCTTTTGGTCTCCTAAAACATCATTATAAGTCTAGATATATGCTGACTGAAAAACTTGTCCTTGGATAAAAACATCCTAAGGAAATCTACCATGTTCATATACTCATTGAAATATCTAGGTTGACAGTACCCAATATCTCATGGTCAAGTTTCTCCATGATCATAAAAAGCTTAAGGTTCTCTCTAAAATATATATCTCTATCTAGACAAGCATTAACGACCAACTTAGGAGGGGTCCCATATTCTTTATTGACCTCTCTCTAATAGGACCATGCGTCTCCATGCTTCACTCAAAAAGAGAAGGTCTTCAAAATGTGTAATCAGCTGTTATTTCTATGTCTATTCCTTGCAATGGAAGTGGTTAAAGGCAAACTCAAGGGTGAACTCAAGATCACCCCAGATCTTTTGTCTCTGGGCCATCTTCTTGCCCATAACAACAAATATTTTAAATTATTAGTTTAAATCTCTAAGGTCTCTAAATATAACCCGGGCTCTAATACAAGGTGTGAGGATCCTACTACTTGAAACTCCCTCCTCTATGTCTGGTGTTCTAAGTGGCAGATCCCTTACTCAGAGCCTCATCAGACAATTCCTAGCATCCTTGCCAGACTTCTAGTCATTCTGCCAAGGAAGTCTTAATGATGGTTAGAGTTGATGATTCCTCCAAGGAGTTGCCCTACTAGACAAGTTCCCTCCCATCAAATCTCACAATCAGGTGAGATCGACTAGCAACTTAAGCCATTAGATAGTGATACTCCTTGCTTGATGGAAGCGACTCCTATCTCTGTAACTATTATATCCTTTTTTAACTTTCTAACTTTAATTTCAAAGTGAGTTTGGCACCACTATTTGCACTACATCAGTGCAAGTGTGTGCACAAAAAATTGCACTACATCAGTGCAAGTTTGGCACCACTATTTGCACTACATCAGTGCAAGTGTGCGGACAAAACATTGATCCAAACAAGAAGGAGGGCATGATGGATGCATCACTCCCACCTCTTAATTTAGTGAAAATTGGATGCGTGTTACAATAATCCATCTATTCCCTAATCGGGGAATCAAATACATGGATTTTGACTAATTAAAGTATAATCTTTTGTAATACCCCTATCCATTTGCTGTTTCTTTTTAAAATTTACACACCAAATGGTTTTTTTAAAAGAAATGTTTTATTTTCATCTTGGAAAGTACCTAGATCATTCAAGTCAACCCTACCATCCACTTTCCAAATTATCAGTGTGGATCATACTTATGCTCCATGGAGTCCATTTTTGAACGTGTTCCCATGGTTAGTGGGAACTCAGATGCAATATAACCATTATATTGCCTAGGAATCTCCATAGCCTTGATAACCTCTTTGACATTCAATAAAATCTTTGCTAATGTTTTTCCCTTCTTCATGCTCCAAAGGTATTCCAAAATTCTCCTCTTGCAAGAGTGGATAAGGCTGATGCACCAGTTTTGTTGTTATCTTGTAAAGGGGCTACATAAATCTATCACAGCATGCTGAGTTGAAAGTCCTATGGGGGCACGCTATCTAAGATAGCTATTTATTATGGGTTTGAGTTTAATGAAGCATCAACTATTGCACGACTGAAAGAGAGTCCTCAAAGTATATAGAAGTCCTCCCCCTCATGATTAGAGGTTGCCTCCTCTAGAGGGACATGTAACTCTTAGGGGGACACAATATTTACTATTGCTTGCAATGCATATAATGAGTGGGGAGCTACTTGTTCTTGTAAGAACTTTGCACTCAAAAGAACTCGACCATTGCTAAAACATAGTTTTTTAGGAAGTAGTATGAAATAGCTTGATAATTTATTTTTTGAGGAATTCCATGAAGAAAGGAGTTCTTTTATTGAATAGGGAATTAATTTTTCTTATGATTTTTTATTTTAGAATTAATCTAGAGTCCAATCAATGTCTACGTTACAAGATAAAGGCTTCTGTCTCATGGGTAATAGAAATTCATGTAGAATCTTTGGATAATGGAGAAAAGCGGTTTTCCACCCTCAAAACTACTTTTAAAAACTACTTTTGAGCAAAAGTGACTTTTTCAATCTTAATTCTCAACATAATCCAATCCAATCACATTACTCCCCTAGTTGAGAGCATTAGCCTACTATTTTCAAATTTTAAAGTTATTAATCCTCTAGTTGAGAGCATTAGCATACTATTTTTATTTTTAAAATGATTAATCATGCTAGATCTCTATAATGGATGGCTATTTGGACTTTCCAAGCATTATAATGTATTTCTAGCCCAAAAACATCCCTCTTACATGCGCCTACGACCGATATGGTGTAAATTATAATTTTGATGAATATTTGGGTCCAAAATTGCTTTAAAATAGCCAAAATTCACGTATTTACCCATAAAGTTGGTTTATAAATTGTCTTGGCTGTAGGAAATTACCCAATCAATAATTTTGAGATTCTTGAGGGTTCTCCACAACCAACTTAAAAACTAGCTAAAAATACCATTTTTACTCTTACAAAATAGTTTTGTAATTTTTTAAGCTTTTGAAAATTACCAAAATCATAGATTTAGATTAAACCATAGAGAAATGCCTTGTAACTATGTTTTGGGCACCCTAGGTCACTTACTCCCAGGCGCGGGCTAGTGGGAAAAGGCTTGGAACTATAAAAGCCAATTTCTCTTGTTTGTAACAAATTCTCCCATTTGTGCGATAGAAGTGGAGTGTTCTCTCTCTCCCTCTCTCTTGCAACTCTAATCTAGCATGTGTGGTGTGCTTAGGATTAGGGTTTGGGAGTGATTAGTGCTAGTCACTTGTTCTCTCATGCTTCCCTCTTACTTCCCCTCTACCTCTTGCTTAAGTGATTAGGCTTCCACAAAGATCCCACAAAGAACAAGTGATTAGTGTTAATCACTTGTTCTCTCATGCTTCCCTCTTACTTCCCCTCTCCCTCTTGCTTAAGTGATTAGGCTTCCACAAAGATCCCACATGATCTTCACGAGAGAGGTTGCACCACCTGTTGGATTAGAGAGAGCAACCGCCTAAGGGTGACAACAAGTGCGGGAGGACGACGGTGTGACAAGCGACTACAGTGGAGCTCTTGAGCCTAGCTCGAGCTCGACGGATAGGCAACTTCCCATGATACGTTAGGGTAGGGTTTCCTTAACATCTTAAGTGCCACTGCCGAGGAGCGCCAATCTACTAGTTGTCAAAGCCATCTTTGATTTGAATCCAACGGAGTCTCTATAGCCCGATGACAGATAAGCTCTTTGGCATGCTATTTTTGGTTGTTTGATGTATTTTAATGTTTTGTACGATTATTTTTTATGTTTTTGTTGTGATGTATGCATAGCTTTGTGTTTAGAGTAGGATTACTACAAGTTTGAGTGAAAAAACTTGAGATTTAGAGAGCCTAATCAAGAGGGGTTTTGCTTAAACCTAGACTATTTTTCTTAATTTTTAGCTTCATCTTGTTTCTTTCGCTTAATTCCTTTGTATAGGTAGGTTAGAATTGTTAGATAAAAACCTAATCCACCAAAAAACCCAAAAAAAAAAAACATAAACTATCTCTTAATTTTCACTACTTATCACTAATCTACTAGTTAGTGTGATTAATGAACTTAAAGAGAGCAAAACTTTTAAGAAATTGAGCCTAGTTACTTGTAATTAGACTACTTGGAGTGGAATTAGTGTTCTAAACACTTACCTTGACCCAAATCCATGTTTAGTCCATTCCCATTGGGCCTTAATTAGCAAGAATTAGCACTAATTAGGTCTCATTTGCCTAATTTTCCCTCTTTTCAATAGGTTAATTAGAGACCTAATTAGAAATATTAATTAGGGGTGATCACATCATTGGATTAGCCTAAACATTGCTAATCCATCTATCAAATCTCTATTCCTGAACTCCTCACCATTTGGGAGTAATTAGAGGAGGGCAAAGATGAGGGTTAAAGGTGATTAACAGTAGGATTAAGAAGATTAATCAGTAGTTAAGTTAGAGTGCCTCTAAATTATTCAAAATCCACTAATTTAGAGGTAGCCTCTGACTTTAGCCTTTTTGTTGAAGGCGTAGTTCTCTTAGGTTGAATGTTGCTAAGTCGGATATGTAGTAAGTCAGATATTTAATAAGTCGGATATGTGCTAAGTCGGAATTATAAGGTGGTAGGAATGTATGATGAATTTCTTGGGATCTTGAAAGTTAAGATATGCAACGGTTATTCAAGAATAATGTTTTGGGGAAAGAGTAACGTTTTTTGAGCAAGGTAGAAAAGAAGGGGAAGCAATGTAATGTGGAGAGGAGAGAATGAAGCAGATTTTTGAGTGTTTTATCTCTTGTGTGACCTTACTCTGTCGAATTTCTATCTGCGCATTACGATTCTACTGTGTCTGAATTTTTGTTTTTGCCTAATCAACATGTTTCTTGTTGAGAAATTGTGTCTGCTTGTTGTATTTGTGTTTGTGTTGATGAACCCCAACACAATTCGCGATCCTGCTGTGTTTGTCCTGTTTGACAAGGGCACAAGCCCAGGCAGGCAATATTGATCCATTTCATTACGATCAAGATGCGCAGGATGGTCAGGAGAGTCCACTCTCTGAAAATCGAGCAGTAGACCAACGGGAGGAGAATTCTGGAGCAGCAGGGGGAAGGCAAGTGAGGCAATTGTTAGGGGCTTTACACTTGGCAGGAAGATCTGCAAGAGTACAAAGAAGTCTCCACAGGGGGCTACCAGGCAAAGACCTAGGAGACCACCACAGCAGAACCTCATGGCTCAACCACCTCTCAACCCCACGATCAAAGCCACTAAATTCAGAGGAGGGTCCAAGGAAGATGCACATTGCCATGTAGCCCAGTTTGAAACTAGATGGCAAGCAAGCGGTTATCAGGCTTTATACAATGATCCAATTCAACTTCAACAGTTTGCAGCCACATTAGAAGGTAAAGCCATGAGCTGGTTTAGCCAGTATGGTATAATGCTTTGAGGACAGCATTTTTGCAGAGGTTCAGGAAGGAAAAGACTCCAACCGATGTTCTGAGAAAACTCTGGGACATTAGGCAGAAGAATATGTTGGTGGAAGACTATGCTCAAAAATTCAGAAATTTGGTTGAAAGATTGCAGGGCAATGAAAGACCCACTAATGAGATGTTGGTAGGATATTTCTTGAAAGGATTAAGGCGTAGTTTGAAGAATTCTGTGGCAAGCATTGACATTGCTGGAGGAATCAATGATCTTGTTGCTGCTGAGGAAGCATTGACATTGCTGGAGGAATCAATGATCTTGTTGCTGCTGAGCAAGAGTTGAAAAGAGGCTGGGTATGACAAAAGCAAAGAGTAGTAGAGATAACAGTTCTAATTCCGAAAAAGGGTCAGATGCAACATCAGATTCAGACAAGGAGGAGGATTTAGATACATCATCAGAAAGTGATGAAGAGGAGGACAAAAGAAAAAGAAAGGAGAGAAGTAAGAAGAAAAAACAGAAGGATAAGCATCCCAAAGAGGCGGACTTGGTAAGTAAGTTGAAAAAGTTTGGGTATTCTGTGGTAGCACCAAAGGAGAAGCAGTATTGTCACATTTGTGAAAGGGATGGTCACAGCACAGCTCAGTGTTGGTACAATCCTAAAAGCAGAGGATAGCCTACACTTGATGCAGGAAGAGGTAGAGTTGATGTAGGAGCAAATCAAGTAGCTCCATTTAGGGGCAGAACACCATTTCAGAGGCCTAGACCTCCAAGACCACCATGGAGGGAGCAAGAGAATAATGATAGGAGACCACCAGGTGCTATGCCTTGTGTGTACTGTGGTGCACCAAATCATTGGGTAGGCCTGAATTGTGCATTGTGGGTTAGGCATAGAGAAGAACAGGGAATGCCTGTGCTAAGGTATAATCAGGGTAACCAGCAAGGAGGACAGCAACAGCAACAACAACAACAACAAAATCAGAACCAACTCAAGCTAATGTACTTTTGGTTGATCTCTCAGATCAGAAAGAGTATGATGGTGTTAGTCAACCAACTCAGGAGCAGCACAAGCAAGAAGATAAGGAAGAGTGGGTTTGTGATTGTAATGAATGCATGCAAGTTGATGATGTTGAAGTCATGGCTATCACTAGAAACACTTTTTCCACCTACCTTGCATTAATGAGGAAATCTTAGTTGTCTCCCACTCACTCGCCTCCAAATTTGAAATTTAAATTCAAAATTCAAATTAAAATTAAAATTTCAAACTTGCCACCCACGGCCGTTCACACCTAAGGCCACGGGTGTATGCTTCTAAGCGTATGGCCGTACCAACCCAAAAAAAACTTTTTTTCAAAGAATTTTTTTTAAAAATTTGCCAGTCATACCAACCTAAGCGTACGAACGTACCAACCCCAAAAAAACTTTTTTTCAAGATTTTTTTTTTTGCCACGACCGTACCAACCAAAGCATATGGGCATACCAACCAAAGCGTACAGATGTACCGTCTTGAAAAAAAACTTTTTAAAAAATTAAAATTTTTTAAATTTTCAAAATCTTTACTGGTGCTTATGGTCTACCTCCCCGACTCACTAGGATCGCTTTTATGCACATAAAATGCCTCAAAAGACCATTTTTACCTTAAGGATGCATTCACACACGAGGCAAAAGAGAGCCAAAACTCCTATTTCAGAACCGCTCGCGAATCGCTGAAGCTTTTCTAAGCTTCCCGCCTATCATGGACAACTTTCGGTCATGGTTACATGCCCCCAATGCCTCCATTCCATTCGACGGCACCCCGGCCCCAATTGCACATTCACATGTGATTGTCACACCACACATGTGTGAGGGGCAAAACAATTTTTGAAGAGCCCTCATCTAGTGGAGCCCCTCCATACATGCACACCTCAATGTGGATAGATGCCCCGAGCACACTCACGTACCTTCTTCTCTATTCATGGATCTATTCCCACCTGCCGGCCCTTGCACCACAACTTGACATTCCGAGCTTAGCACAAGATTTAGGAAGGGGAGTGTCACAACACTTAACCCACAAACATCACATACAAAACCTATGTGGGCAAAAATTTTCAAACTCCTGTCGAAATTCCACAGAGCTGGAGATCCTGTATTCCACATAGAGATCTTTAACCAAATCTTTCAAGCATTTGAAATTTTTGACGATGCAACCAAAATCCATCTCCTTGGACTTAGCCTTGAAGACAAGGCAGTGTAATGGTTCCAATCCTTGGACCCTTGGCACAAAGGCGCTTTCAAAGTAGTGAGAGAGGCCTTGGACCGTTGGCACAAAGGCGCTTTCAAAGCAGTGAGAGAGGCCTTCATTCATGGCTTTACACCCTACGAGCCCAAATGGAGCCCCATCATCCAACTGCTCCAATTGAAATAAAAACTAGATAAAACCCTGCGAGACGACGACTACATCGCACACATCAAGTACCTTGATTGGAATTGCGAAGAGAGGGAAAACCTGAGTGACAAGAACTGCAAAGAGAGGGAAAACCTGAGTGACAAGAACTTAATGGACTGTTTCCTCTTGGGGTTGCACAACCGTGTGCCAATGAGACAACCCAAAGCTCATTTGTAACATTACTTTTCTCTCCTCCCCGGCACCAAGCTTTACTAGTGGCACCACCCCAAACTAACTACTCACACAAAGTGCCACCACAACCTTCTCCCTTTTCAATCTTTCCATTCCAACCGTTGCCTCTCCAAGCAAACACTATTTCTCATGGAAAGATTCAAACCAAGTCCATTGCTAAACCTATGGAGCCCATGCACTCCGCCATCCCTAAGGAACCCATAACACCTCATCTCCCTTTTTGCCGGTGCCTCACATTGTGTACAGTATATGTGCACCCGTGTGATGAAAGCACCTCTTCTGTGTTTCCTCCTCCAAGGACCCCAAAGAGTGGCTGAATGCCCTTAAAATAAACACTTGCCAGTGATAGAACAATGGCATGGCTGTGGAATCGACCATTACTACAAGGATTTCCCTTTGTAATCAATTTCTCACCCCACAGTCAAAGGCATGCCATCCCACAACATGTTGAGTGTTTAACATAGGAAGATATCCACTGTCCCATTGAATGTCATCACACAATTTGTAGGCCAAGCTAAAGAAGGCCACATCCCAAAAGAAAAAACACTCTAAGCTCATTGGCCATGGTGACGATCGGGTTAGCATCCATTGGCTCAACAACAAAGACCACATCATCCTCCTCCGAGAGTGATGATCCTGCAGAACTACCACTCCCCCATGCAGTCCCCCAAAAACCTCACCAAATGGCAAAAACGAGTGGCCACATATCCCAATCCCATCCTCGAAAAGAAATGTCTTCAAAAGGCCCAAGCACCGGTAGAGCAATACTAGGCTCAACTAGAACCACTACCTGTTTTTGTGACCTTTGACCTAGTACCTCAGTGCGTGCCATCCCCCATAGAACCTAAGCGTTCATACCTTTGGCCGAGGTCGATTCGTTCACGCTAACATGACGTTGGCAAATGAAGATCTTGCCCCACATGTGCCTCCTAATCCTTCAGTGCCTATTCCACAGGCGGCCAAGCCCAACAAATCCCACGTTCACATTAAACAACTCGATGCACACAGTGACACCGAGTCCGATAGAGACTCACAAGGTCCTCACACCAAATTTACTAAGGTATTTTATCCTCCTATGGTAACCAAATCTCGACCTCCACCCCCGTCAAATAAGGACCAAATTGAACTTCCATATACTATTGCTGGTCCACCTTATGATCAAAGCCCCGCACCTTAGGAAGCTCCTCCTCAATGTGACCTTGCCGGCCTCTCAGCCTTCCTTTCCCCCCAAATCCAAATGCCCATTGGCACCTTGTTAAAACATAGTCCAAATTTATGGTATGACCTAAGGGATTGGATGGAACGCAAACTACAGGCTTGTATGGAGGAGAGAGCTTGAGCAGATTCCTCGGCTGAATATGAGCCCCATCATCCTGAACTACTCCATCACCACACCCCACAACCCAAAGGTGCACCAACAATTTGAGTAAATGCGATGGGCCATTACTTTGAAGGTGATGACACAAACGCAGCCCTGCCCATTTCCTATAATGGACATGTGGTCAAAGCCATCTTGGATAGAGATGATGGCGTCAGCATCCTTACCAAAACATGTTGGGAAAACTCGGGCCAACCACACCTTGATCCCACCACATTCGTGATCAAGCTTGCGGATGGGAAATCTGCAAAACCCCTAGGCCTAGTGCATGACCTTAAGGTAAAATTCTATGACATGACATTCCACCTCACATTTATAGTCATCGACTTTCATAATGCCACATATGACAACATCTTGGGTAGGCCCTTCATGTGACAAATACAACTGATCCATGACTGTTGGGACATGCATTATGTCTACCTCCGCAAAGGGTCTCAAATGCTTAAAGTCAATTTATATACCTGGCACTCACATCCCACCGCCCAGGAGCAACGATCTCTTTGTTTGCGATGCTTGTCACATCAAGCCCTTGATGATATGCGGGTGCCATACATGGTCACTTATGTCAATAGTGATGAAGAGTTAAAAATCCTTGCTACATTTGACACCCTCCCAAATCGCAAACTCAGCATGCAATTCGTGCTCCCAAATGGCCAAACCCTTCATGAACCCTACAAAGCCATTGCCTCACTTAACACCCTGAGTGTAAGTGTAGCTCCATGAGATGAAACAACCGCCCTTAGGGTCTGGATAGATTTCCCCTTTTGGCAAAAATAAGCAAAGAAAATGTGCCTTGTTGTCTCCCACAGCAGCTAGCCACAATCTTTTGCCATGGGAAACCTGGGTCTCCCTAGGCAAACCATCTCTTAAAACAGCCCATGCCAAAATTCAATTGCCCAGTAGATAACATATATAAATCCTTGGGTCTTTTACACAAACCATCTCTTAAAACAGCCCATGCTAAAATTCAATTGCCCAGTAGACAACATATATAAATCCTTGGGTCTTTTACATAAACTGTATATATTATATCTAACCCATTGGTTTGTAAGTTTTATGTGGTTCCCACCACAGGTAAGACAAAAGAAGCAGTCATTCTTGGAGCAAGCTGGGTTCAAAATGCTACAAGTACAATCAACTTAGTTGACAACACAACTCTTATGGGCTATAGCTCGATGTAGCACCCATGCCTCTATATTAGAGGTAGTGGGCTTGAATCTACCCTAGTAGAATCTAAATTTCAGTACCTTTCTTGCAAATTATTTTTTAGAACAAGTCATTAAAGCAACCGGTTTTTATTACAAGAAAGTAAACTAAATGCTAGCTTTTCAAAACTATAATAATGTATAAAAATTCATTTCTTAAAATAAGAGCTATAAATCCTTGGTGGATTTCCTGTTCCTATCATGGCCTAGCCTAGTGGTGTTCTAAAGGTTTCACCACATCTTACACACTCCTTGTCACTTATTCAATTTCTATCACCCTTCCCATAATATGTTCATATGCTTACATGTCAAATTTAAGCTTTTAAGATAGATATTAGTAATCATGTTTGGTGTTACAAATCAACACTCTTCCCTCCTTATTTATGCAATTAAACTTAATATGCATGAGCATTGTGCAATACTAAAATGGGATAGAATGACTATGTGTAAAAGCATTTTTCTTAATGGTATAAAAATAACATTTTCAAGGGTATCATTGTATCCTAAGAATCAAGACAAACTTTATCTTTTTTAACCCCTTTTTAAGCTTGTCGGCTTAATGGAATTAAAAGTAAAGAGCTCTATCACTGCAAAAGTCTCCAAATTCCATTATATGTTGAAAGCCTTAGAAAAGGGTGCAATTAGATGTTTCATTGGAGATTCAACATGATAAGTAAAGGTTCATGGTTGTGTTTTGCATAAAAATAGTTAAACATTAAACATAGTTAAACATAAAAATAGTTAAACATAAAACTCTTAGTACTTCAAGTAATTATTTAAAGAGAAACCCTTTAAACTCCCTCAAACTTTTGCACTTATAGCACATATACTTCACAATGTACACGCAAAACTTTTATTTAAGTATTTATCTTTCTTATGATGATGCATGGCATCCTACCTCGTTTTATAAGCAAAGTCTAAGTAAAACTAGCATACATGACTAAGAAGTTATTTCGTGAGAATTTTTGAAAAAAAGTAGGTACATAGTGTAATGTTTGTTGCATAAGATTTTTTATTGCCTCTCTCTCTCTCTCTCTCTCTCATGATGCATAGACTAGGAGCAATTAGGTCAGGCTTGATTTTGATAGGGACACATCATCTTGCATGACTTGGATCTTGGGGACATGGGTATTTAGAGGACATCATATGACTCTTATAATACTACCTTATTTGGTAGGTCTTTCACGGGCTCATCATATATAATGGCATGACCAATTGGCTCACCTTATAAGGGGGCTCTAGTACAATTGACTATTCAATGGGCTCCTCATTGACACATCCTCGAATTCCTCGTTTGACCCCTCTCCCCTTAAACCCATTAATGTATATCACACACTTACTTGTCATTTTCTATGTCGGGGATCTTTCCCAAGCAACCCCCTCACGCCTTTTCCTTATTTTGATTAGTTGAAAGAAAGGTTTTTTATCAAGCACTAGTGGATCCGCCACTTTATGGTAGTGGATCCACCACTTTATGGTATTGCGCATTGTGGAAGTGGTACATGTTATAAAAATCACACAATGATATCATTTAAGTATCCTATCAACAATCACAATATAGTGACGATAGTGACAATAATAAACTTTAAGAGCACTTGCAACAATAATATTAACTAGTCTCATGGAAGGTAATATTTGGAACTTAAAGTAATATGGTAAAAAAATAGTTGGTGTTATTGACATGGATGAAACTACTCATGTGCCACCTTTCATAATAATCATAATATCACACAATGGCCTTAATAATTAAGATAATACTTAATTACTACTTATTTAACAGTAAAAGTAGTGATAACAACCTTAAACACACACACACACACACACACACACACACACACACACACACACACACACACATAATGGTACATTTATGCAACAGTGATTATCGTAGAATAAACAGAAATATCACTTATATATAACATAATGATGATAGTAGTGATAATAATAAGCTTATTAACACTTTCATTTTTTTTTAAATGTGAGGAAGAGGTTAAAAGTACATGCCATTACTATTCCACTATTGGAGTGGGCAGATTTGAATACAATTACTATTCAATATAATGCTATCCATGGTATGTCTCGTCATGGAAAAGAAATACCAAACAAAATAACTTAGCTCTCTCAAAGTAGAGGCTGATACAATGATCATCATGTGGGGAAGTGCATGGGGTATAAGCACTAGTACAAGAGACTCTCATCGTGGAGTACATGAGAATATGAAGCATGGAGTATAAGCACTAGTACAAGAGACTTTCATCATGGAGTACATGAGAATATGAAGCATGTGGGTCACATCATCCTCTGTTGAGCATGGGGTTACTAAGTATGGCTCGAGAGGTCCCCTTTTGTCCACGATATGTGGGAAGGTGGTGTGATGTCAGTGGAGCAACTTATGGGAGGATCATGGTGGTGGTTAGTGTCTTGTAGGCTAGGTATGTTGGGTATGTCGAAGTGTGCAAGCCCATTCCGAAGTGACTCCTCAAGGATGGGATAGAGCTAAGGTATCTTGTGGACCTATGAGGTCCACTATGTTGATATCCTCTCCTTGGGTTGGGAAGAAACTGGTGATGGTCGGCTAGCGAGGAAGGAGGGGTGGTGGTTGTGGCCAACACTCTCTTAGGAGTGTATATGTGTGTTTGTGAAGCTCCACTAGCAACGTGTTGGTCCAGCGAGTCCACGATCCTAGATAATGGAAGAGACAGTGGTACCTCTTAGGGATCTCATAGTACACTAGGTAGTGCTCCTCTATCTCGACTTTGTGTGACATAATCTGCATATCCTCTTCCCTCGAGGTCTCCATCTTTGAATATGCACTCTTCCCACCCTATCTCCACTCATAGGGCAGTGGGAGGATAGCTGCCAATTGCGTTCCGTATGGCGGCATGTGACATGTGAATACCCAGGTAGTGTGGCTGCTTTGGATGAAGCCATCCTTTGCGTGAGCCCAAGGAACTATAGAAGTGCATCTTCGATGGGAGCTTCGAAGGTGCAATCCATGTGTTGTGTATGTGGAGGCTAAGGAGGTTGAAATGGATAGTTTAGTTCATGTCCTTATGGGGGGGATGGAGAAAAGGGGAGGCTTTGATGGTGTTAGTGGACCAAAAAGGTGGGAATCCCTTACACATGACCCCTTGCACATGGCTCCTCGAGGGCAGAAGTGTTTCATCATATGGATGTACTCGGTAGTGGTGAGTCTCTCATGATCCGGTGCGAGTACCATGCCTGGTGTGAAGAACGTGGAGGTGGTAGGGTGGGGGTGCCTGGTTGAGGGTGTGATAGAGAGAGTGTGCATGGCATGGGATGGACGTGGGGGGTGGTGCTCTCACAGAGTTCTCTTCAAGTGTCCTAGCAGTTAGGCCCTAGGAAGAGTCGATATAATTCATCCTCTTTCCAAGCATAGAACTCTTGTTTCTTGAATTTGGTAATATATTGGGAAATCAATTGCACTAGGATGCGTACCTCATGCTTGAGACGAGAGCGGGTGGCGGTCATACTACCAACCATTATGAGGCATGGTTGGTATGACTTGGCAATGGAGCAGGGTGTGCATATGGAGGAGGTGGTGGAAGATGTGTGAAGGATGGGGGTGAGCTAGGATGTGAGGGTGGCAAGAGGGTCACATATAATGAAGGTGGTGGTCTTTATAAACACCATGAAGCTTGTGATCAAAATGGATATGGATGTAGCGAAGAGTTAGGGAGTGTTGGGTGGGGAGGGGGGTAGTGTGCACACGAGGGTGAAGTGGAGATAGGCGAATCGGGGGTGGCAAGGTGGAGAAGTTAGTGCCAAAGCCATAGATTCCAATACGTAATCCATGGTGCTGGAGCCGCCTCGGTGCACAAAGCTCCTAGAGGTATCTCCCAGATGCTGTCACTTTCTTGTGATGATTTCATCAGGCCCGTGTCACTGTCCATAGTCCAACAAATCAAGTAGAGGAACCTGGCGGCTCTCTTGATCCTCGCGTTGAAGTCTCCCAATAGGAGGACTTCACGTAGGCAAGAGAACTTTGTAGAGTGGCAGCATAAGGGGAGTGGTTTGGAGTTGAAATGGATGCACCTCTCCGTGTACTTTTTCTCATTCTCTGATTTTTGTGCAAGCCACAATACATATTAGGGGGTAATATTCAAAATTGAATGACGAAATGAAGGGTAGAGGCTTGGTCGGCAGACAAAGCAGAGGCTGGGCGGGCAGATATAGAAGGTGGTAGAGGCTGGGTGAGAAGGTGCAGCGGGGGGACGAGAAGTCAGCAGCAAATAGAGACAAAGCGGTGGATTAGGGTTTCGGAGAGAGAGAAGAGCAGCACTAACAGAGATATAGAAGGTGCAGCGGGGGGACGAGAAGTCAGCAGCAAATAGAGACAAAGCGGTGGATTAGGGTTTCGGAGAGAGAGAAGAGCAGCACTAACAGAGAGATAGCAGCAGTGAGAGACAAAAACGGCGGATTAGGGTTTCATGATGTAGAGAAGGGCAGCGAAGAGAGAAAGAGTTGCGCAGGTTACCTCACGCTAGGGAGGAGTGTACGCATGAGAGAGAGAGAGAGAGAGAGAGAGAGAGAGAGAGAGAGAGAGCAACGTCACACGCTCTTCTACATTTTATATATTTTTTTCTACTAATTTTTGAGTTATACTCTAAATATTATGAACCTGACTTTTACAAAGGAGCAGGAAATGCACAAGCTCTAGGAGCCAAGAAGTCCTGCTCAATCGAGGCATCAGAATCACTGGACCACCATTAAGGTATTCTGCTTCCTTTTCCGAATTTGAATTATTTTTTTCAGTTTCTGCCATTTATTCTCTTGGTGTTAATTAATTTACTTAGATCAGATTAAGTGGCTTAAGCAACTACATTATTTTCCAGAGAAGAAGAAAGAAGGGGCTATTATGGTGTGTGATTAATTGCAGTAAAAATAG
Organism: Cibotium barometz; assembly: GCF_041138505.1. NCBI lineage: Eukaryota > Viridiplantae > Streptophyta > Polypodiopsida > Cyatheales > Cibotiaceae > Cibotium > Cibotium barometz. The sequence goes on along the minus strand of NC_141095.1, from coordinate 15,724,462 downwards.
CCTCAGCAGCCTTAAGCATGTTTGAGTTGAAAAAATTTGAGCCTAAACACATGTCTTTTCCCACATGTAAGAAAAAAGCTCTAGACACAGTGAAGCATCATGGCACCCATAAGAAAGAAGGCTTCCCATCTTGCATGATGGTGCCTTTGTAAACATGACATGAGCTCATACAGCACACGACATCCACCTTGGCGAAGAGGTTGTGCCAAGGTAACGAATAAGGGTCGATGGGCTCTTGCTGGAGTGGTTCTCTTACCTCATCTCGTACCAATAAGTCACAAGTTCAAATCCTGATAACTCCTTGGAAAAAAGGGGGAAAAACTATGGGCAAATATTAGCCCAAGGGCTAGTCTAAAGACTACAATGAGGTTATTATACAGCTTTAGAACTTAGCTCATGAGCTTATGTCCAAGCGTTCCATGATGTAGTGTGGAAAGAACACTTCCATTATGCACTGCCCTTGGAGACATAAGTCTCAAGCCAAGTTGCAAGGTGGTTGTCTTTCTATCTAAAAGTGGCTCATTTGTGGCACCGACAACAAGGTGAAATGATGATGTTATATATGAGTAAGCTCTAAAAAGATGATCATCATTAGGCTACCTTTATCCTTGCCCGAGGGAAATGATCATTTTTTTAATGATAATTTGTTGCTTTGAATCGTCTCAAACAACAATCGAACTCAGGTTAGTTACACATAGGCTGAAAAAATGTAGTAATCTGTGTCTGTCGTCCCCCCTCTGGAGCTGTCTGAGCCTGTAATGATGTCTCTCTGTGACGCTGTATGTCTATAATGAATCTCCCCAGTATGCGTTGGTCTGCTGCCTCAAAGAGCTCGCGTAGCGAATGTGGCTCTCTGAATAAAATGGGATATCTCTCTGTGATGGCTGTATATGCTCTGCATCTGCATACATAATGCTCCTCACTCTCCACCTCCTCTCTGCACAATCTGCATACCCTCTCCTCTCGGGGGATCCGTGCTGCTCTGCCAGTCTCGATCTCCAGTCGATGTGATGAGACTCTAAGCTGACCAATAGCTACTCGGGAGCCCTGTGGTAAAAAGCCCTCCATGTATCTAGGCCTCTCTATAAATCCATCATTAATGATACTCATGAAGTGATCTCTGTGGTATAGCATCTTCGGTGGAAGAGGCTGTGAAGACGATATCCATGTCTCTCGTGTATAGAGCTGCCATAGGTCTTGTCTCAATACTCTGTTTCTCTCACTATGAGAGAGACGGATATGTGGTGCATCCTTACTGGAATGGTGGTAGATGATCCATGTCTAGGCCATGCTGTGAGAACCAATGTGTGACCTGTGCATACCAAGATCCTCTGTCTCTTGCCTCAGCCAGTTGTCTAGATGCCTCAAAAGCTCTGTATGACAATCTGTCCTGTGGCATCTCTCGGAATCTGTCTAGCAGGCATATAGTCTGGAATATGGCCTCTACCATCATAGGAGGCGCAGCAAATTCTGCTCGGATAATGTCACGAGGTACTGACGGTTTGCTGCGTATCATGCGTGTCATCATGAGGGCGTGTGGTCTCTCTATCTGTGTCCACCAATGGGTAGCAAGGCGTGGGGCCCATACCGCTGCTCCATACATCAGTGCTGGTGTGACTTATGTGTCAAATAGCCACCCCTTCGTCCGGGGCTCCTGAAAATGCGCCTGGTGGCACTGTCTCTCTAGCATAGCCAATGTGACCAGCTCTCTGTCTGGGATAACCTCATCAATGTGGAGCAATTGTTCCTACAAATCTCACACTTTGGTGAGATGATTTGACATGGAGTCACCCTCTTCCATAGAAAGAAGATCCAATTGCCTCTTCAAGTAGGCAACTGTTGCCTCGTTGCGTACGTGATACATTGCTTCCAATGTGTCCCATGCAAGCTTCGATGTCTTGTAAGACCGAATGTGTGGAATAATAGTCCTTTTCACTGAAAGGGGTATCAAGGACATGGCTTATGCATCCCTAGAGTCCCATCTCTTCTGCTCTTGTGTGGGAGCAGATTCTACCTCATGAGCTCTTTGAGCACCTCCCCTTTGAGGCGTTGCTGGCTGTATGGTAAGTGGGCGTGTGTCATCACCACACACGATGCCCCAAAGCCCTTTGGCTACTAGCAAATTATGGATCATGAAACTCCAAAGGGAGTAGTTTGATCCATCCAACTTGTCCTCATGGGTGAGCAACCAAATACATCTGTAGCATTTTGAGCCATGTTGACAAAATACACCTGCAAGCAAACCATTCACCAATGTGCACTGCCAGGCAACCAAATGTCGTGTGCAAATTTTTGCCTGCAACCTGAAGCAAGTATAGACCTGCACCAAATTGTCCAATTACACACAATGTGTATACATATGTGACAAATTACCGCTGTAATCCCCAATTACACGCTCCAAACTGAAAAGCCCCAATTTTTATGCATTGCAATTATTTCAATGTGTAGTCAATTGCCCAATTTTCACAAAAGCCCAAAATTTCTGCAACTAGAAGAGGCTTAATTTGCTGATTTTGAACTTAATTTGAAAAATCCCCAAATTCCAACCAAAGCAGCATGTTCAATTTTTGGTAGTTCTGCATCAAATTGAGAAGTCTACATATGGTGCTTCCTACAATTTTTCATGCAAAGGGGGGATTTTGCCAAACCCCCAAAATTCTCTGAACCTGCACTAGAATGTCTGCAACAATTATTTTATTTTTATTTTGGAATAAAAATACTTGGAAATGACCTGCTTAAGATGACAAGAAGGAGGGTCTGCTGGTTGTAGGGTTACTGTTGCAGTAGAAGGAGGGCCTAGAAGGAGGGACTGCTAGTGTGGAGGTGGCGAAACCCTGAAGTTGCGGGAGGGCAGAATGTGGCGGGAGATGTCGGAACCCTTAAGTTGGAGGCAACGACGGTGGGCTCTGGAGGCTCAGTCGTGGGTGGCGGGACCATAGGGTGGAGCTGGCGGCGATGTTGGGCCTGACGGAAACGCGTCGGGTACATGGACGGAGCTCGGACGGCGACGGGAATGTAAGAACCCAAAAAACCATTTTTTTGGGTGGGTGCCACATAAGCCTTGAGCCCCGGCGGTCGCCACCTTCTGTGGTGACAGCACCACCCGGCGGCTGAGCCCCACGCACAAGCGCTGCCGCTCAAGGGGCGGAGGGTTGGCCAGCGGGCGGAGTAGAGGCGGAGGAAACACAAAGCCGGGGATTGTGGTGATGGACGGAACTACGGCGACATAACGACGACGGAACTGCAGCGGCAAAACGACCGACGGACGGAACTCCGCCAGCGATGGAAACCTGGTGGTCGACGGAATCTGTGCGCCGGAGACTGAATTTACAGAGGGCTGCAGCCGAGCTCTGATACCAATTGTTGGTGGACTCAGACACTCACACACAGCAATGCTTCCTGCAAATTAGGGTTAGGTGCAGGGAGAAGAAGCTCACACAGAAGATAGAGAGAGAGGGAGCTAAACACCAAATGTGTGGTGATCACAAAATGCAAGTCAACCCTTGCATGTGTGTCACATCCATATAATATAGAAGTACAAAAGTTATATGGATAGAGTGTTTTTTCACACTTGATATCCAAGGGGAAAAACCACATGGGAAAAAGTGCCCTTGGTTAAGCCCTGTTTCACACGTAGTATAACCATAAGTGAGCATATGCCTACAAGCATAATAGCCTGGCACATCTAGCGTTCTAGATGTAGCGAGGCCATAGAGGGTACCCACACTCCGTTGGCTGAGACCATCGGGAGCATATGGCTTGACATCATTCACACCCTCCGCGGTTAGTGGGGGAAGCTGTGCAAGGAGGTTCTGACCGCATGTGGAAGCGGCGGGAAGCCTTCTTGAGACTTTGGAGGCCTGGCCCTTTCCTCACAGATAGAGGCGGTGACCTCGTTTGGCACTACAGGCCACCTGAGTGTTTGTTTCCCCCTCCCCCCCCTTATGAGTTAGCCTTCTCATAGAGCAGCCAGCCGGAGGAGAAGCATCTCTCCCCCTTATGATCACTTGTTTCCCGCCCTTATACGAGGCGAGTTTGTATTTAGCCCTTCGTGGTTGTACTTAGCCCTTTGTGGCTATTTTTCTCATTAAGTAATTGAAGGATCTTTTTCCCGGGGGAAAAAAAAAAACTCTGGCCATCCATTGCCAAAAACATTAAATAGGACCCCCTTCTGCACAAAATCTGCGGTTCCCTGAGCATGTGGAGGAAAAGGTGTAAGCTTCATGGTCAGTGGAGGAGGCGAACTTGCGCTAAGACTGTTCTAAGCTTTGACAAAAGACAAGACGCATAGATGTGATGGTCTACCTGGTCTTTAGGGTTTTTTGACGCTTGGCAAACATGGTGGGGAGAGAATGCAGGGGCATTAACGCTCTAAAGCGCAAAAGCGGCCAAGTGTGCTAGGAAGATGAAGCCTTTAGTGACCCGTGTTGTTACTCCCCCTCATGCTCCTGCGGGGGAGCACAAGGAGCTGCTGTGTGGTTGAGCCCTTGCTCGGCCATGTGGCAGCTCCCAGAAGATTAGTGTGGATAATAGTAGGAATGTGAATGTGAAGTATAATTCAAAATTTGGATGAAACCTGAAATAGTATATCACTGGCTCGTGCACCCTACATTGGGGTACACACATTGACACACTGGCATGATGATATCTTGACAGTTAATAATAACACTGAGCAATGATATTTACCCCTTTTCCATACCATTCTTACAACATCTCACTTGCATGTCAATTGCTCTAATATGTTATTAACGCTTGTTAGACTCTAATAATTCACTAATCACTCAAGACAAAGAGCACTGATCACTCAAGACAAAGAGGGTTAAAAGATGTGGCTTTCTTTTCAAACAGCTGTTTTGCATTACCTCTTTGATCTTCTAATATTGCCTAGTGAGCTTCTGATTAGTTTCTTATGAGTTTCTGGTCATCTTTTGTAATATGCAGGTGCATAACCTCACTTACACAGCTTAATTAATCGCTTCAAACATGGCATGCTCCTTGTCTACGTCTTTTTTACCCAAGGTGCCCAATTGCTGTTTGTTTCCTGAAAATCAAAGAATAACTTCTGCCCTCAATTTTCTATTAAATTCGGGGATTCTGTTCAATTTTTCTACTAAAGTTGGGAAGCTACAGTAAAGTTGAAGTGGGGGGTGAGGGCATCCCGGGAGAATGTTACAAGTTGGATGCTATCATATTGTTCATTTCTAACTGGGTATCGCAAACAATGATTTGATTTTTTTTAAAAAAATTTAAAAATTCTTATTGAATTTAACCAAACTTTTCAAAGAAAAAAGATGCAGTATTTGATCTTTTTCTTGAAAAAGATGCATTTTAGGAGGGCATTGTAGAAGAAGACTTCAATTTCGAAGAATGATGGTTCTACAGGTGATGGGGCCAAATTTGGGATTCTCAACGGAGAATTTTACCATGAGGTCCCAAGGGGGGCCAGTTTGTACAGCTAGTTTGACATCATCATTACAGCATCATCAGGCAATACTTGGGGAGCAACAGAAGTTGAAGGTTGGAGAAACCATCAAAATTGGCGTACTCGGAGCTAGTGGCTATACTGGATCTGAGGTGGGAATTCTTGTTTGAAAATCTCTTTTTATATTAATTTCATATAACAGGTTTTTGTTGTCTATGGTCGTGGTACACCCCATCCTCTCTTTTTTCTTATGATGTACATATAAAATAGATTCTACAAGACATGTTGACACATATGGCACATTTCGTCTTCCTATGCAAAAGCACATGCTTTTGTACACATGGATTGCTTTAGAGCACCAGACATTTTCTGTGCGTACATGCAGCCATAGGCCACTTGAGGTTTTCTGCTTGTACAGCCTATTCGAACCCTTTCACATGTGCAAAAGCAACTCACACTCTTGCAAAAGCTGTCCACATATGTGCCTTTTATGCTTTGGTTTCCCAATTTATGTCTTTTTTGTATGATGCGATATGGTCTTGTGGTTTGGAGACGCCATTAATCAATATGCATGCCTATACAATTAACATGAAGTGGAAGCAATAACAATATTAAACACCATGTTAGAGATGCATGATCAGAAGTGTGGTTCTTGAAACTACTCTAAAATACAACTGCAAATTTGCTGAACGGGAAGAGAGAAAAGAGAATGACAATGGAAGACTCCATTCTTTCACCCTAGCCTATTGTGTATTGCTAACTGAAACATAATTGAAAATTTTCAAGGTACTCTGTCAGATTTGCTGACATACTAACAGAGCAAGGAACTCTCATGGAGCCATCTCCCAATTGCTGAAATATGTTGGAATAGGAAGCAGTGGATTGATGTGCGTTAATTGCTACTATTGGGGCTGATTCTGTTGCACTTGTTGACTTGATCTTCTCACCCTTGGCTGGCTGCATCTAAAGACATGTAAAAGATGGGTGAAATGGGGAGATACCTTTTAAAAAGAAGAAAAAAGGCCAACTAAGTTGGGCAAGTTTGCGTTAATTTGCATTAGTTATGTAAACTTGCATTATCAAACATAGCTTATGAGTTGATACCCTAACCCCTCGGTAGTTTTTTAACCCTAACCTTAAACCTAATTGGCACACTAGCATGACACATGTTTCCAATGATCGAGGATGATGCATGTGACATGTTGCCGTTCAAGGGAGGTTACAAAGGCATGCATGAGGGGAAGTAGATGAACGGAAGGATGGTTATAAGAAATCCCACCTTCCTTTTTATCTTAGAAAAATGTTCCCCTTAATGGGAGTGACCATGCATGTGCCCCAATGTTGGGGTTATCTGGGTGTGAGATGTAAGGAGGCTCCCCACATGGCCATTTGTTTACTGCATGCAAGTGGGCACCCTTCTCTTTACACATTAATGGGATAGGCGCCCATTTATAAAATGTTCTGCCCTAAGAAGTGTCCACCCTCTTTAATAATGGTGTGAATTCTGTAGTAATAAATACACATAAATGTCTTTTCCCTTATACTTGTTCACATGGATGAATCATGCATAAAACAGATGTCCATGGGGGTAGTTCCCGTGCACTTTTGCATTCCGAGAGATACATGTCCAATGACATCCTCCCGGGCACAACACGATATAAATGGTGCCCTTTGTATTGGATAATCCCCCATTCTCAATAGCTTGTACATCACTTAGTCTTATTTGAAGACCATGAAATACAGAGCTTATGCCTAGAGAGAAAAGTTGCCTATGCTCAAGCCTCAAGGGCATGGAACGCGTCACAGCCCCGCCCACCCTGTGCTCCCCCTTTCCGTACAGCAAGCACCAGCGCTATCTCCATACAGCAGATGCCTCTATCTCTATACGCCTCTGTAGCACCTGTATTTGCTGTTTTTGTACACCTTGCAGCAGCCGGTACCCCTATGTACCTGCTGAACTTGTGCTACATCTGCCCGTACTGTACCCGATGAACCTGCCTCCCCACAATGCCACCCCTTCCACCTCCGTTGTAATCATAAGTGAAGCACGGCACTAGGGGTCAAGGATTGGCAGACCCCCTCCCCAAAAGGTAACTTTATTACCAAAAGGTATATTGGGGTGATTTAAGATCACCAATTTACCCAACTACAATTGTGAAAAATGAAAACAAGATTCAAACAGATGTTGATGCTGAGACATCAATACTCCAAAGCCTAATCTTCAACTCTTCAGATCTTCAACATATGCGTGTGGTTCACAGACCTATAGATCATTCTCAAACCCAAGGACTTAATGGGGAATTACCGGCCCGATAAAGGAGGTGGCAATCCTTTCACCAAAGGCATTGACGGCTGAAGGCAAATGCATACTTAGGGTAGTGCTACGTACATGAGCTTAACCAAGGGCACTTTTCCCCATGTGGTTTTGACCCTTGGATATGCAGTGTGAAAGGACACTTTATCATACCAGGTGTCTCACTATCTCTGTGCATCTTTGCAAGTTCTGTGCACTGCTCTGCAGAAAACCCTCACCCTAATACTTGACCCCTCTGTTGTGAGTCCAACATTTGGTATCAGGAGACCTGCGCCCTGCATGTCGCCCTTCTGTGTGCCACCAAGAGTATTGTGTGCGCTGCTCATCTTCCTCTCTGCGCGCACTTTCAGCCTGTTTGCGCGGCCTTACTGGGCGGCACTAGGTAGCAGCACTGTCTCCCAGCCCAGCCAGCTGAGCTGAGCCAGGGCAGGGAAGGGGGGGGGGAGGAGAGTTCCATTAGGCTGAGCCGCCACTTCTGAGCGGTGAGCCACCCACTCCTAGGGCTTACCCGATGATCCCCTGTTTTCAGCCCGCAGGGAAGCTTTTTCAGGCGAATTTTTTTCTCGCCTCGACCTCTTCGGTGCACCACCCTTCTGCTCGCGACCTGCATCTTGTTTGGCAGCCAAACTGCTTCCGTGCGAAGCCCACCTGAAGAAAAGCCCATGCCAGCACAAAGAAAGGAGCTCTAAGTCACCTCACAGGTCTGCGTCAACTGGCCATTTGAATCTCTGTGAGTATACATTTGGGCTTTTTTAGCTTGTAGCTTTTACTGCGCAGTACAGGTATTTTGAGAGTCTCTCAAAATTTGGGGCTTTTCTAAAATTCATGCAATTTAGTACAAATTGGGGCCAAAATTGTATGCAAATTTGGGGCTTTTTTGTTTGGAGGATGTATTGGGGTAACAGTGTGGAGATTTAACACATTGTGTAGAGATTTGACACATTAATTCACACATTGTGTGTTTTGGACACTTCAGTGAGTACAGCGCAAGCCGTGGTTGCATTTTTGCACACAAACTTTGCCCAGGAGCATTCTGGTGCCTGGTACAGCATGTTAGTGCTTCTTGGTTTGCCTGCATGCATTAGAGTGTGGATTCAAATACCATGCCTCAAAATGCTACAAATGTATTTGGTGTGCTATCCCAAGAGGATAAATTGGATGGGACAAACTACTACGTGTTGTGTTTCATGATTCTAAATCTACTGGTAGCAAAAGGGCTTTGGGGCATTCTGTGTGGTGATGACACATGCTCACTTTCCTTGCACCTGAGAGAGGAGTTGCTCAAAGAGCTCTAGGAGTTGAGGTAGAACATACTGCACCTATGCAAGAGCAGAAAAGATTCTAGGGATGCACAAACCAATCCTTTGATTGCCCTTTTTGTTAAAAGGTCTATCATTCCACACATTTGGTCGTGCACGACAGCAAAGCTTGCATGGGACACTTTGGAAGCAATGTATCAAGTACGCAACGTGTCACGTGCACCCTGCACTGGGGTACACAGTAGTGACACACTGGCATGATCATCAGTGCAACATTTATACAGAAGTAGAACCTTTTCATTTGTTGTACGCCGTGAACCCATTGTTAGCCTTCAGTCCAGGGACAGTCAGGCATGAGCTACGTAGGTCAGTCTTTGAGCTTTAGAGGTCAGTCAGATGTCAGTCTTCTTAACCCACTTGGAGAAAGCATCATATAGAGGCATTTAGGTGTCTGCCCTAGCATTAGATGCATGGGTAGGCATGTCTAGGACCATTGCATTAGAAGGGGGCCAGCCCTAAGGCTAGCCCCAAGGTAGCCCACTTGGGCTAGCCTTGCAAAGGGCATCTATGCCTTTGCCATGAAGTGTGCCAGCCCATGTGGCTTAGGAGGCTAGTCGGCCAGCACCTGACCAGCCCTACAGCAGCCGACTGGGCAGTATGCCGGTGGTGGGCTTTTACAACCAGCTGACAGGGAATTTCAGCAGTCGACATGTTCTCTAGCAGCTGACTGAACATTTATTCAGTTGTGGGAGAGGCCGACAGCCTTCTCAGGCAGCCGACTAGCCCTAGGAGGCAAAATAAAAGCATGTGCCTCAGTCCCACTTCAGTATTTAGGTATTCAGCAAAGTACACACAGTTTGCAGCATCCAGTCGACTCCAAGCTAAGGAAGGAAGCTCCTCTTCACATTCAGCCAGCATATGTGCAGTCCTACGCACCTGCTTTTCGCAGCCGAGGCCGGCAGCAGTCTCAAGGCCCACGAGGGTAGCTTTGTGGCGGTATGGGACGTCGCGAGGTAGAGATTGGTCGGTACGTCAACCTAGTTAGCTCAGCTCGTGGCTCGGTGAGCTATCTGGACTTGCATCAGCGGCCAAGGAGAGTCTTTAGCAGAGCCTCGGAGTAGGTGGATACTCAGCCGATGTACGGTCTTCCTTGTCCTTGTGTTGGGCATTCATATCACTTGTACTCAGCATTGTACAACATTTCTCCAAAGAATAATATAAGCAAATACTCCTGCTTGCAGGGGGGGCCCTTCAATGGGTATTGGGACCCTATACTGTGTCATCTTCTACATTCTCATTCTCTTCTCTCTTTGTATTCTCTAAATTGGATGCTAAAGATTCTCACCACATAAAGGTATAAAGAAGGCTGTGTTAATGCAGTTCAAGTAGCACCCACAAGGGAGCAGCGGATGGTTGGTCTTTTGTCTCTATACAGCAACATCATGCTGCGTTACGACCTCCCACCTAGTAGACTTGAGGACCATCGCATAGAGTTGGTTCTTGGTTCAGAACCTCCAAGCAAGTTCCCCTATCGCCTTTCTAAGGCATTGGAGAGCGAGCTGGAGCAGCAGTTAGCCCAACTACTCCGGTCCGGATTTATCCGACCATCTTTCTCACCTTTTGCCGCTCTCATTTTGTTTGTCCAGAAGAAGGATAAGTCCGCACGCTTGTGTGTGGATTATAAGCTAAGAGTGAAGAATAGATTCCCCATGCCTTCAAACAGATGGCCAAAGAGAAATTTACAATCAATTGGCCTTTTGACGTTCTCAAATCATACTTCCATAACCAGCAGTCGAAATGGTAACAATATCTTCCTTTGGTTCAGGCAATCCTAAACGATACTCACTCATTGAGTATTGACCGGACGTCGTATGAGGCAACATTTGGTCGCTGGTTCTCATCTCTTTTGACAAGACAGGTGTCACCATCTCTTGAGGCCAATAAAACCACTGAGACATTCTCGGAAATCATGGAGTCGGTTAAGGAGCGCCTTGCCAAGGCTCAGGAAGCATATACTCGGCAAGCCAACAAATCTAGGCGAGATGACTTTAAGGAAGGGGATTGGGTACATCTCTGCATCATGAAACAACGGCTAAAGCAAGTGGGCAAGCGTTCTCCCAAACTATCATTCCGAAGTTTCGGCCCATTTCCAGTCATTCAAAAGTTAAGTGATATCTCTTTGAAGTTAAAGTTGCTAGAAAGTTGGACTATGCACAATGTCTTTCATGTTTCTTGGTTGAAGCCATTTGTAGCTCTAGCATTGTAGGATATATCTGAAGAGCAACAACCAGATATGATAGACGAAGGTGAAGTCATAGAGCCAGAGCAGATTCTCCTCCACAAGTGGAAGCATAGTTCCGGTCCAAGTATCCGACAGTTCTATACGAAGTTTAAAGACCGTGGAACCCATGAAGCAGTTTGGTTGGATGAAGAGTTCTTTCAGGAGTACCCCTAGTTGTTCGCGGACTACTTGGAAGCCCTAAACCTGCCGCCAAGTTAAGCAGGAGGAAATGTCACGTGCACCTTGCACTGGGGTACATAGTGTCACACTAGCATGATCATAAGTGCAACATTTATACAGAAGTAGAACCTTTTCTAGGATTATTTGTCGTACGCCGTCATCCCATTGTGAGCCCTCAGTCCAGGGACAGTCAGGCACGAGCTACGTAGGTCAGTCTTTGAGCTTTAAGTCAGATGTCAGTCCTCTTAACCCACTTGGAGAAAGCATCATATAGAAGCATTTAGGTGTCTGCCCTAGCATTAGATGCATGGGTAGGCATGTCTAGGACCATTGCATTAGAATGGGGCCAGCCCTAAAGCTAGCCCCAAGGCAGCGCAGTTTGGCTAGCCTTGCAAAGGGCATCTATACCTCTGCCATGAAATTGGCCAGCCCATGTTGCTTAGGGGGCCAGTCGGCCAGCCCTACAGCAGCCGACTGGGCAGTATGCTGGTCTTGGGCTTTTACAACCAGCCGACAGGGAATTTCAGCAGCCAACATGTTCTCTAGCAGCCGATTGAACATTTATCCAGTTGAGGGAATAATACAACAGGCCAACAGCCTTCTCAGGCAGCCGACCAGCCCCAGGAGGCAATATAGAGGCATGTGCCTCAGTCCCCCTTCAGTATTCAGGTATTCAGCAAAGTACACACAATTTGCAGCATGCAATCGACTCCAGGCTAAGGAAAGAATCTCCTCTTCACATTCAGCAAAGTACACAGTTTGCAGTATCCAGTCGACTCCAGGCTCAGGAAGGAAGCTCCTCTTCACATTCAGCCAGCATATATATTCAGCAAAGTACACACAGTTTGCAGCATCCAGTCGACTCCAGGCTAAGGAAGGAAGCTCCTCTTCACATTCAGCTAGCATTTGTGCAGTCCTACAGCTATCTAGACTTGCATCAGTGGCCAAGGAGAGTCTTCAGCAGAGCCTCGGACTGGGTGGATACTCAGTCGATGTGCAGTCTTCCTCGTCCTTGCATTGGGCATTCATATCACTTGTACTCAGCATTGTACAACTTTTTCCAAAGAATAATATAAGCAAATACTCTTGCTTGCAGAGGAGGGGGGGGGTGGGGGGGGGGGGCAGTGGGTATTGGGGCCCAATACTATGTCGTCTTCTTTATTCTCATTCTCTTCTCTCTCTCTCTCTATTCTCTAAATTGGATGCTAAAGATTCTCACCCCATAAAACCCTCTTCTGGGGTTAATTCATTTGAAAAAGGGGATGCCAGCAAGCCCAAGAAGAAGGGAAAATGTCTCTACTGTCATAAGCCCGGCTCGCCACTACATAATTGAATGTAGAAAGTGGATGGTAGAAGAGAAGAAGAAAAATGCAGGTAATGTAGTAGCTAACACTTCTAATGACAAAGCATAATAATATGCTAATGTAGTCCATGAGGAGTGGACATTTTTGGTCACATGTTATGTACCTAACACTAACCCTTGGGGTTAGGGACTAATCCAGTAGGGTTAGGGGAGCCTTTGGATTAGGGAAAACAGGCTTGGATGGGTGGCTAAGGTTCAATATTAATAAATCCAAGGTTATTGGCTATTTATGACTGGACTCTTATTTATAACAACAATAATTACTATATAAGTGAGTCTTGGTTTATTATTGATTCAGTGTGGTTTGGACTTGGACCAAGACGCTTACTCTTGCCATGGACGTGGCGGATCATGGGTAGTCTTGCCAAGGGCCCTTGTGGGCAGGCATTGGTGGTATGGGACACCAGGGCTGACTGGCATGGACTTGTGGGAGTGGAACCTCAGCCCCTCGCTTGGGGGTGGTTTGCAGTCACGAACCTATGGTTGGGTGATGAGCTTGCCTGCACCCCTTCTATTTGGTTTGTACTAATCTTGTTTTGGCATGTGTATGAGGGTTGATCTCCGAGAGGACCTTACACTTGGTATTGGGGCCATCCTCCTCGCAGAGGTAGAAGTAAAGCAAGGTTTGCATGTCTTTGGCATTGTAGGAAATTCTCTCTCGAAGCCTAGGTGTAACGGGAGGCGGACGCGTGAATTGGAATCGTATAAATGTGAACAAGATTTTGAGCACTTAACACTTGAGCATTACAACCACAAAGCTGAAAATGACAGTGCACCACATAAAGGGCCGATGATAGGCTGACCCCCCCCCTTTAGGTTATATTACCAAAAGAGTCTGCAAAGTACAAGATTACGGGTGCCTGGGGATTCACCACCAGCCTGCACCTGATTCTTCCAAATACATCATGAATGAATACATTTCAAACAAGAGAATCTGTAGGTACATCCGCCCTACACACAGGTACATCCGCCCTGCACAAGCCTCTTCACAGGTACATCCGCCCTGCACAAGAGTATCACAATCCTCACAGGTACTCCGCCCTGCACAAGATGTAAATGGATCTTTAGGCCCTGTCTCCACGCGAGAAACTGATCCAGAAACCTGTGTTCTCCGCGAGCAAGTGTCTCCAATGTTTGCCCTAAGCACCTGTTATACCAGGAATCCTTGAGACACATCCATGCTCACATATTCCATTGCTGTCCGGCTTGTTTTGTGCAATAACCAGTCCAAAACAGCAACTTTCTATCGCGAGAAATCCACCTGTAAGGGGTCCTACAGCCCTGTGGAGGTCCCTAGAGCTGTCCTGTACTGTCCAAGTTGACTTTGGACATCTGTAACCAGCCCAAAACTCGCAATAACCAGAAATTGCAGGTCTGAAATTTACCAACCAGCCCTTTAGAAGAGTGTGGGGATCATTATCCAAGCTTGTATGAGTCCGGGAAGCAAGCAACCAGCCCTGTAGCAACTCCCAAAGCTCCAACCAGCTCTTCATCCACCTCGGGTGGGTCTTCCAAAACCGGCTCAAACGGTGTCGGTCCCACATAAGGCCTCAATAGGCTCACATGAAAAGCATTATGCATGTTCCAATGATCTGGGAGTACAAGCCGAAATGCAACATCATTGATCTTCTCCAAGATCTGAAAAGGTCCATAATACCTGTTGGAAAGTTTAGGGTACTTTCCCTCTTTTCCTGGCCTCTTCCGAAGGCGTGCCTTTTCAAATTTCAGCAAGACCCAATCACCTTGTTTGAATTGTACATCCCTTCTATGCTTATCAGCTGCCTTTTTATTCTTGGTTTGAGACCTCTCTATGGCTGTCCGTACCTATGCAAATGCAGTATCCAAGTCTCTGACATACTCATCTGCTGCAAAAACTTCATCCTTTGTACGAAGGATGGGTGGTAGTACCACCTTGCCATAGATAATCTCAAAGGGCGCCTTGCCCGTAGAAGTATGTACCGTATTGTTGTAGGCAAACTCTACAAGTGGTAAATACTTCTCCCAATCCGATTTGCGGTCGGATACATAAGATTTCAGCAAGTCGAGGACGGCTGAATTTGCTATTTCACTTTGCCCATCTGTCTGTGGATGGTAAGCTGATGAGAAGTTCAGCTTTGTACCCATATTGTCAAACAATGCGCGCCAAAATAAGCTTGTGGTTCTAGGATCTCTATCCCCCACAATAGATTTAGGCATGCCATGGTGTTTGAATATCTGTGCCAAAAACATCCTCGCCATATGATCTGGCTTTATTGTCTTGCGCACGGGAATGAAATGTGTTTGCTTGCTAAACCTGTCAATAATGGTCCAAATAGCATCATTTCCCTGTGGCGTCCTTGGCAAATCCATAATGAAATCCATAGCAATGCTTTCCCATGGTTCATTTGGTATAGGCAAAGGCTGAAGCAATCCAGGTGCTTTATGTCGGTCAAACTTGACCTTTTGACATACCATACATTCACGTACATATGCTTCAATATCCTTGCGAATATGTGGCCAAAAGAAATACCTCTCCAAAGCTTGTGCTGTGGCCAAAATGCCTCTATGACCTGCATATGGAGGAGCATGACACTCATCCATAACCTTATGGCGAAGGTTCTTTACCACACATACGATTTTGCATCATGAGATATCCATCTCTTATGACATAAGATGGGACAGCAATACCCTCTTGCAAATCAGCCCATACATGTGCAAAATCCTCATCCAGATGATAAGTATTACGCATATCGGATAAGTCCTCATGGTATGCAATGCCGAACCTTCAAGCTTGTCCAAGATGTCATCAATGCGCGGAATGGGAAACCGATTCTTGATGGTTATCTTATTGAGGGCACGGTAATCAACACACATCCTGTAAGTACCATCCTTCTTTTGAACAAGAAGTACCGGCGAGCAATATGGCGAGGAACTAGGCCGAATCAAACCCTTTTCCAAAAGTTCATTCACCTGAGCCATAATCTTTTCTTGTTGACTAGCACTCACCCTGTATGGTGGCCTATTAGGTGGAGAGCTACCGGGAATTAGATCTATGCAATGATCTTCCGGCCTCTCTGGTGGCAACCTCGCTGGTAAAGCATTCACAAAACAATCTTTGAACTCATTCAAAAAGTTAAGCTTGTCTTGATCTAATGTACTAACATCAACACTAGAATGTTCAATGGTATCACGTACAAAAACCAAGTAAGAACAAGCTGATTTCTTTATTGCCTTATTAATTTGTACATGGCTTACAAGAGGTATGGTACTTCCAGTAGTACCAGCATCTATAGAGTGCTCACGGCCTCTATGTACAAAGCTGATTTTCTTCTCTTTGTAAGCCTTAACAGGCTCTAAACGGTGATACCAGGGCATCCCCAACAAAACATCACAACCTGTAAGAGGAGCCACTAGAAAGCTCTCATAGTCGAGGTAGTCCTGTATATGTACACGGAGCTTACCAAAGACCTATGGCGGCAGCCATCTGTACGGATATAAAGTTATCTGTGGAAGCATCATCAAAAAGAAACAGAGCGGGCTGATCCTTCAATTTGCCCCAAGCCTTGCATATGACTCTACTCTTGGGCTCATGCCCTGTATTACCCTGCACATCGGGTACAACATTCACAAGAGGCTTTTCACATTAGGCTCAGCATTCTTAGGATTCTGTGGGCATTTAGGATATATATGATCTTTACTGCCACACTTAAAGCATTTTCCAGCCTTCTTGTACTCTTCCAATTGCTGTTTTGAGAGCCCAAAATTGTGGCGGTTACCCCCCGGCTTCTTTTCGGAGTCATCCTTTGCATCTCGGCCATCTTTGGGAGCATTTTTAGGTGGCTGTCCACCCTTTTTCTGGTCATAACCAGCCCTGAATTTGCTCTTGTTTTGACCTGCAAATGGCTTATTTGTGGGTGCTTTTATGTGCAAGTTCTCCGCAATCATGGCTGAGTGTATAAGCTCTTGTATGGTCTTATTTGGGTACACTCCCAAGCTTTGTTGGATGATGTGATGGAGCCCCGATTCAAACTTTCTCTTCTTCTCGTCCTCTCCAATCTTCATGAAGGGAGTAACCTTGAGAAGGACTTTCCAAAACTTTGCTATGTAAGAAGCAACGGACTCTCCCTCATCTTGGGACAGCCAATCCCACTCCTTGCGTACATCCTTTGCAAAGTTTGGTGGTAAGAATTGATCATAAAACTGAATTTTGAAAGAAGACCAAGTTGGGGCAGTGTCACAAATCCCTATATTCTAGGGACATGCGGATGCGTGTCAGGCCTAAAAACATGCGGATGCATGTATGTATTATACCTGGGCATGTGTATGGATCATATGAGTGGATGCATATGAGTCCAAGGACATGGCAGGACATTTGTGGACTTTCGGGCGGTGCCCGTGTGGATTCCGGATGTCACCAAGAGGTGAAACTTTTTGCAGTTGTTTTCTTTATTTACATTTCTTTATAAATATATATATATTTTTCTTTTCTTTCTCTTTGGTTGCTGTTTTTTTCCCCCGGGATCTCTTGGAAGGGCTTGGGCCATTGCAATGTCAGAATGGGTCAGCCAGTGGGACTTTGGACCAGTGGTTGGCTAAGCCTGAGAACTGCACTGAAAGATGAATGACAGTGTCCAGGACATGGGCACTGAAAGATGAATGACAGTGTCCAGGACATGGCCACTGAATGAGGGCATAGGCCGGTTTACACTGGTAAGTGGCCGCCACCGAAATGTGAATGTATCTTGAATTCTAAGCAAATTCTGAAGTGACCATAGTGGTCAAAGATGGTCAGGAGACCAGAAGGAATGCAAATGACATCATCCCTAAAATCTAGGGAACTGCTATTTTTGGCAGTGTCGGAATTGAAAAGTCTTCGCGTCAGTTTGTGCAGAATGTCAAGGGGACCAAAAGCTGACAAAGGACTGTTGTGAGAATGTGAACCAGTCAGGAGATTTTTAGCCTGGAAGATTGCATGTGGAAAAGGCTTAAAAATGTGCCAAGTGTCAAATTTTGGTGCATTTTCCTCGTTGAGAAGAGGGAACCGTGGGAATTTGGGAAAAAGAGGCTCATTTGCAGCCATTGTGTAGTTTTGTTGCAGGAAAACCAGCATTTGTGGTGCACTCCCTTGCCCTACAACTCATGAATTGAGGGTTGAGCTTGCTCCCCACAGCCTCTCTCTCTCTTTCTCTCTTGCAGACTATGGAAATACTCTCATCAGATAAAATCAGGTACAGTTGTGTGAATTTCATGCTTATATGCAAAGGTTAGTTGCCTCCTTGAACAGGAACAGGTGTAGTTGGTTCCTACACCAAAGCAGGGATGGAAGAGGGTGATAACCTCTTCATTACAATGCTGTTTCAGCACTGTTTAGGTGCTGTTTTTGGGCTGTTATGTTGCCCGGTTGATGCCAAAATGCAGTAGGACTTTGCTAAAGTCCTCCAGGACAGTACAAGGGTTATTTTGGGCTGAAAGCAGAGCTGAAAACAGGTCTGTGCAGAAAATTACAGCAAGCTGAATTGTGATGTTTTGGACTCCATTGGGTAGCTTGATGCCTATGGAAGTGAGCCTGTCAGTTGGGACTCATTCTAAAATTTACTAGGAATTATCCAAGATGATCTAAATCATTCTAATCTAATCAATTTTCACTTTATTAAGAGTAAACACCAGTTTTAGTGCAGTTATGCTGGCAAATTTCTCCCAGAATTTGTAAAACCCAGCTGATGTAAGTAGAGTGCATTGTTGCACTTGTGCTTTGTAATTTCCAACCTTTTAACAATAAAGAAATACCGCAAGGGGCGCCGGACTTCGGGGCCAATGTGTTGTTGAGCGAGGGAGCGAGGATTCTGTGATTGTGTGTCTGAGTAAGTCCAGGTTATTTGTGAATGAATTACCGCTTTATGTGTCCATAGACCGGTTTTATGGTCCATAGACCGGTTCTATGGTTCCATTGCCGGGATAGGGTCCTCTTTTCTGCAAGAGCCCGGACACGGATTGGATTGGGTGAACAGGAGACACACATAGTGAGGTACAACTGATTACAGGTGAGAAAGAGTACGGTCTCTTTCTTTGGATACAGGTTCCCTTAAACTTTCAGTTGACAGTATGACAGACAAAGGGAAAGGCAAGCTCCCTGCCGAAGAGAGTTCCTCTTCTACTCGCAGACAGCGTATAGAGGTGACAGGTGCCCAGGTGTCAGCCTCTGCTCGGACGGAGCCAGTAGTACAACCAGCCTTGTTAGAGGAAGAACAGGAACAGGAGGATTTGTTTCAGGCACAGCTTCTTAGCATGCTTGGAACTTTTCAGCAGCTAGTTAAGAATCCCAGAATGAAGAAATTTTTGCAGTCACGTACAGGGGATTCCCAGGTTGAAGCATCCCAGCATGCAGTAGAGAGGGCACAAGAACAGTTGCAAATGAGGGTAGAGCATGTTGAGCAGGCACCTGTGATACTAGCTGATCCAGTGCAACATGTTACCCAAGCACAGGTACAGGCATTTAATGGCCAGGGCAGTAATGTGCAAAGGGTCATGCCGACCATTCCTCCATTCGTTGCTTTCCAGCCTGGCTATTTTGGTGGTGGATCTGTTTTCCAGGCCATGGCTAGGCCGCCCACAGTTTTGCCAAGACTGATGTCAAGAGGGTCACTAGGAATGATGCCTATGGAAGCTGTGAACCCTCTGCTGAATTTTCTCAACCTAGTGGACAAAGAGCAGTAAGGACTGATACAGAAAAGGTGCAAAAGGATTACAAAGAAGGAGGTCAAGCAGTAAAGTTTGAGACTTTCAGTGGGATGCAAGACAAATTGAAAGCGCTGACTTTCATTCAGTAGTTTGATGCAGCATACACTGGGGGTAACTTTACAGAGTCTTCTATGGTGCGGAAGGCTGCTACTTTCTTGAAAGGTAATGCATTGCAGTGGTGGACCTCACTGTTGATGCAAGGATAGGCACCTGCTACATGGGTCCAATTCAAGCAGCAGTTCTCTTTTGCATGGCTGACAAACACCTTCGAAGTGGATGTGATGACAGCATGGCACAAACTGGATGCAGCTAAGTGTGCAAATCTGGAAGAGTACAATAAGAAGTTTTGGGATGCACTCTTGCCAGTAACTTCTTACAGGACAGTGCCATTGTCAGAGCAAATAGAGAAGTATTGCTGTGGTTTGCCCAAAGAAATCAGGGATTATTGCATTAAGACCAATGTTTCTAATATGACTCAGCTCATTGAGAATGCAAACATGGCTAATGCATTGCTACAGGGAGGTTCACGTGGCTTTAAGAGCACAGTGAAGAAGGAACCTCAAGACAAAGGACAGAAGAGGCCACTATATGGCAAGTCATTTGAAGAGAGAAAGGCATTGATGCAAGCTGGGAAATGTTTCATCTGTGAACAGAAAGGGCATATGGCTGCAAAATGTCCACAACAGCCACCAAAAGATGCGGAGGATAAACAAGGGCCACCCAAGAAGAAGACAATGCCGAGTGCAGGATTGATACCTGACATGGTTGGTGACCAGCCATGTGATGATGCGACAGAATTGTGCAGAGCATGGGGTAAAATCAGAGATGCTACAGTGCTGATTTTCTTTGACCCTGGTGCTCGAGCCAACTTTATTTCACCAGCATTGGCAGCCAAGTTAGGAATTCGTGCTGAAGAGATGGGACCAGTTGGACAGGCTGATTTGGCATGCCCTGGGCATTCAGTTCCTGTCACTCCCATACTTGGCAAACTTCACATGCATATACAGAGTTATGTCGACACAGAGGAGTTTCTTATCATGCCCTTGGAAGGATGTGATGTCCTATTGGGAATTCCATGGTGTCATAGGAAACATGCAGTGTTGGATGCTTTCAACAGGAAAATCACAATTGTACATAGGGACAAGACTCATGTTCTGGATGTGAAGCTGAAAGGAGAGTCTGTCCCAGTTATTTCTGCTTTTTGAACCTGAATTCTGAATGACCTGTACATTTGTATTATATGTTTGGCAATGTACAGTTTTGACGTTTGTTGTCAATGACTTAATCAATGAATGAACTTTCAGTGCTTTGAAGTTGTATCTGCTACGCTTCAAATGAACGATTTACATGTTGTGACACTAATAGTATAAGATATATGCTATCGCCCTGTGTTGCATCCGGAAACATGTATTTGAAAGGCTTGAACATGTGATGGCACAAATGGTAGTGGGGAATCCCTATCATCGCCCCGTGTCATCCGTTGGCAGGAGATACATGCGATGACACTAATCACCTCCGGAATCTTGTGATCGTCCTGTGTCATCCGTTTGCATGTGGACTTGCAATCGAGGTCGCTTGCTTCTTTCAAGAGGGGGGTATGTCACCAAGAGGTGAAACTTTTTGCAGTTGTTTTCTTTATTTACATTTCTTTATAAATATATATATATTTTTCTTTTCTTTCTCTTTGGTTGCTGTTTTTTTCCCCCGGGATCTCTTGGAAGGGCTTGGGCCATTGCAATGTCAGAATGGGTCAGCCAGTGGGACTTTGGACCAGTGGTTGGCTAAGCCTGAGAACTGCACTGAAAGATGAATGACAGTGTCCAGGACATGGGCACTGAAAGATGAATGACAGTGTCCAGGACATGGCCACTGAATGAGGGCATAGGCCGGTTTACACTGGTAAGTGGCCGCCACCGAAATGTGAATGTATCTTGAATTCTAAGCAAATTCTGAAGTGACCATAGTGGTCAAAGATGGTCAGGAGACCAGAAGGAATGCAAATGACATCATCCCTAAAATCTAGGGAACTGCTATTTTTGGCAGTGTCGGAATTGAAAAGTCTTCGCGTCAGTTTGTGCAGAATGTCAAGGGGACCAAAAGCTGACAAAGGACTGTTGTGAGAATGTGAACCAGTCAGGAGATTTTTAGCCTGGAAGATTGCATGTGGAAAAGGCTTAAAAATGTGCCAAGTGTCAAATTTTGGTGCATTTTCCTCGTTGAGAAGAGGGAACCGTGGGAATTTGGGAAAAAGAGGCTCATTTGCAGCCATTGTGTAGTTTTGTTGCAGGAAAACCAGCATTTGTGGTGCACTCCCTTGCCCTACAACTCATGAATTGAGGGTTGAGCTTGCTCCCCACAGCTTCTCTCTCTCTTTCTCTCTCTTGCAGACTATGGAAATACTCTCATCAGATAAAATCAGGTACAGTTGTGTGAATTTCATGCTTATATGCAAAGGTTAGTTGCCTCCTTGAACAGGAACAAGTGTAGTTGGTTCCTACACCAAAGCAGGGATGGAAGAGGGTGATAACCTCTTCAATACAATGCTGTTTCAGCACTGTTTAGGTGCTGTTTTTGGGCTGTTATGTTGCCCGGTTGATGCCAAAATGCAGTAGGACTTTGCTAAAGTCCTCCAGGACAGTACAAGGGTTATTTTGGGCTGAAAGCAGAGCTGAAAACAGGTCTGTGCAGAAAATTACAGCAAGCTGAATTGTGATGTTTTGGACTCCATTGGGTAGCTTGATGCCTATGGAAGTGAGCCTGTCAGTTGGGACTCATTCTAAAATTTACTAGGAATTATCCAAGATGATCTAAATCATTCTAATCTAATCAATTTTCACTTTATTAAGAGTAAACACCAGTTTTAGTGCAGTTATGCTGGCAAATTTCTCCCAGAATTTGTAAAACCCAGCTGATGTAAGTAGAGTGCGTTGTTGCACTTGTGCTTTGTAATTTCCAACCTTTTAACAATAAAGAAATACCGCAAGGGGCGCCGGACTTCGGGGCCAATGTGTTGTTGAGCGAGGGAGCGAGGATTCTGTGATTGTGTGTCTGAGTAAGTCCAGGTTATTTGTGAATGAATTACCGCTTTATGTGTCCATAGACCGGTTTTATGGTCCATAGACCGGTTTTACCGGCCATGCACACATGGTGTGTTATGATGGCAGGCGGAATATTTTCAAGTACAAGAATGATGAAAGGTGGTTCTCCAAGTTTACATGTGCACAATGCATAAATGATGCATGCCATAACTTTATTTTACTTTGTGTGACATTGTCTTGTTGCCTGGACAATGCTTGTTATTTTGGCTTGTGAAGTCCGAGGGACCGGGGACGCCCGGGCACCTTGTGGACACGTGTGCACACTCCTGTTTGGGCCTAAAACTGTGGGCTTATGGGTTTTGCAGGTGGTAAGTGCGTCCACACTCAATTTACAGCTTATTTCATTTACTACTAAAATTTATTGGTTTGCAGGTACACACTCATTAATAAGTGGCCGGACAACTTATAATGCGTTTGTATTTGGTTGGACCAAAATTAATGAAGTCCGGACAGCTTATGGCCATTTTCCATTTGGTTGGACCTAAACTTATACAAACAGGACAAATGGAGCACTATGGGCTGGACACCTACCTGGACACCTTATGGGGACACTTGTCAGCCATTATGTGTACCCACCAAGCCCCTTAGGTGGCACTGGAGAAAGGCGCCTCCTTCAAGAGGCCTTTTGGGCTGTTTTATTCATAACTCAACACATTGGAGAGCTGGTTGAAGCTTTGGGAGTTGCTACAGGGCTGGTTGCTTGCTTCCCGGACTCACAGAAGCTTGGATAATGATCCCCACACTCTTCTAAAGGGCTGGTTGGTAAATTTCAGACCTGCAATTTCTGGTTATTGCGAGTTTTGGGCTGGTTACAGGTGTCCAAAGTCAACTTGGACAGTACAGGACAGCTCTAGGGACCTCCACAGGGCTGTAGGACCCTTTACAGGTGGAATTCTCGCGATAGAAAGTTGCTGTTTTGGACTGGTTATTGCACAAAACAAGCCGGACAGCAATGGAATATGTGAGTATGGATGTGTCTCAAGGTTTCCTGGTATAACAGGTGCTTAGGGCAAGCATTGGGGACACTTGCTCGCGGAGAACACAGGTTTCTGGATCAGTTTCTCGCGTGGAAACAGGGCCTAAAGATCCATTTACATCTTGTGCAGGGCAGAGTACCTGTGAGGATTGTGATACTCTTGTGCAGGGCGGATGTACCTGTGAAGAGGCTTATGCAGGGCGGATGTACTTGTGTGTAGGGCGGATGTACCTAGAGATTCTCTTGTTTGAGATGTATTCATACATGATGTATTTGGAAGAATCAGGTGCAGGCTGGTGGTGAATCCCCAGGCACCCATAATCTTGTACTTTGCAGACTCTTTTGGTAATATAACCTAAAGGGGGGGGGGTCAGCCTATCATCGGCCCCTTTATGTGGTGTACTGTCATTTTCAGCTTTGTGGTTGTAATGCTCATTTGCTAAGTGCTCAGAATCTTGTTCACATTTATACGATTCCAATACACGCGTCCGCTTCCCGTTACATTGGTATCAGAGCTCAGTTTTTCCCCTCATTGGAAAACGGTCTAAGGCTTGGAATCATAAGTGGTGACCTGATTTGAGTGTCATGGACAGCCACATTTCTGACAGTGTGGAGAACACACAGGAGCGTGAATTTCATGGTACAAGGGATGCAAGAGATGCTGCAGGCAATGATGTCTATGGAGATGCAGGTACTCATGACACTATGCATTCTGATTTGGAATCTTTGAGGCGTCAAGTGCGACGCTATAGGGCTGAAACCGAAGAGCTTAGGTCATTGAAAAATGACCCGGATGTCAAGCAACCAGCCCTGTAGCAACTCCCAAAGCTTCAACCAGCTCTCCAATGTGTTGAGTTATGAATAAAACAGCCCAAAAGGCCTCTTGAAGGAGGCGCCTTTCTCCAGTGCCACCTAAGGGGCTTGGTGGGTACACATAATGGCTGACAAGTGTCCCCATAAGGTGTCCAAGTAGGTGTCCAGCCCATAGTGCTCCATTTGTCCTGTTTGTATAAGTTTAGGTCCAACCAAATGGGAAATGGCCATAAGTTGTCTGGACTTCATTAATTTTGGTCCAACCAAATGCGAACGCATGATAAGTTGTCCGGCCACTTATTAATGAGTGTGGACCTGCAAACCAATAAACTTTAGTAGTAAATGAAATAAGCTGTAAATTGAGTGTGGACGCACTTACCACCTGCAAAACCCATAAGCCCACAGTTTTAGGCCCTTGAAAATATTCCGCCTGCCATCATAACACACCATGTGTGCATGGCCGGAATCCACACGGGCACCGCCCGAAAGTCCACAAATGTCCTGCCATGTCCTTGGACTCATATGCATCCACTCATATGATCCATACACATGTCCAGGTATAATACATACATGCATCCGCATGTTTCTAGGCCTGACACGCATCCGCATGTCCCTAGAATATAGGGATTTGTGACACTAGGTATTTTTCTTGATGTTATTTTTATGGTTTGAGCATTGGTGCTTTTATGGTCTTTTGTCACATATGGTTCTGAGGGTAAGAGGGAAGTGTAAGCTCAGTAGGGCGTGCCGTGATAGATTCAACCACGTGTCCAAGAGGTAAAGATAGAGGGAGGGGAGAGAAAGAAGGGTATAGGGATCTTGCACAGTACACCACACTGAGTGGGGAACAGGCTGTTACATGCGGAAGCTCCTTTCAGCCCTAAACACATCCTGGAACATGCTGATGCAAAAACGCAAACAGAGTAAAGAGAGGAGAGAGAGAGAGAGCGGAGTATTCAGTATATCATATAGTACAAAAAGGTACATCAGATTTGCAGCCCTTGGCTGCCTTAAATGAAAAGGTTGAAATACCGAATCTATGCCTAGTTCTATGACCCAGCCAAACAAGGGCTGAATGAGTCACAACAATGAGCCTTGGTGCCTTTTATAGGCTTGGGAGAGAACCCATGGACTGGCCGACTGCTGGTCGGCCAGGTCCAGGACATATATTCGAAAATCTAGGTGCAGCCAACAGGTCATCCAGGTCATCAAGCGCTGGCCGACAGCTCACCATGTCCTCCACCAGTAAACTCCTTTGCCAAATCAGCTACCTTAGCTCCACAGTTTGGTTTTTCTATCTTGTTTCCTCTTCAGGACTAGCTTTGAGGTATGCCTGTGCATGTCTTGCACATGACATCTCCCTATGCTAAACTTGCTGACGCAATTCCAATTTGTTTCTTGGATGACTGTCATCATCCCATTCTATTCCCAAAGTCCTCTCTGTCATCCTTCCTACTCTGGCAACCTTTTCACTGAACACCCGACCCGGTCTCCAAATCCACTCTAACTCTATGAAGATCTATGCATCTGTTCCATCCTGTCCCCATTCCGTTCTTGCCCTATCCCTGAACACTGTCGTTGGTCTTCTTTCCTGAGAAATGAGTCTGGCACTCTCACTCCACCCCTTGGAGGATCAACCTCCCTTGGAACCGTTGCCTGAAAGCCTTTCCTGGGTGCCCTTTGTTTAGTACTTTCAAACAATATGATTATCTACTGCTAGTATGTAACGTGGGTTGGCTTGGTAAGTGGCACCTGACTCACACGATTGCCATCCTCTTGCGCTGTGGAACACCACAAACAAACCTCTTGGGAATTCTTCCCTGTCTTGTGTTCCTTGCCTCGGGCCTCGTACTTGTGCACTTTCTTGTGCCTTGACGTTGTGCACCTTCATCTAGGACTGAATCAGTGTTTAGCCTTGTTGAGCGTGATGCTGTGATACCAATGTTACATGCGGAAGCTCTTGAAGTCTTCTTTCAGCCCTAAACACATCCTTGAACATGCTGATGCAAAAATGCAAACAGAATAGAGAGAGAGAAAGAAAGAAAGAAAGAAAGATTTTATTAACGTACCGAACTCGGCCTATGAGACAAATCGGTGTACCTATATGGGGTATCCTCTGTCATCCCAACAAAATGAAAAAGTACTGAACTAAAAAGCTGAATCTGGGTGTGCAATAAGTACAATGAGTGGTGAAGGGGATGGAGCTCTACTACTAGGAGAATGCAAAGCTATATGTATGGAGTATACAATCATGATATGCAACCTAGCTAGCTCCATCCTGTACCATACTGGGGGTATAAAATGGTATACATCAATGAAGGGGGTGTCCACAGCTCCCTGAAGAACATGCCTGGGTGTGCTCTGAAGCGAGCCAGTCGCTCCGCACCCTCTCTGTGAAACTGAGCTCTGATCTCTGTCATCTCTCTCTGGTATAGGCGTGGTGTCAGAAAGCCAGGTGTCCTCTGTCTCCTGCGGGCTCTGAGTGTCTCTGCTCGATCAAGGATATGTTTCTAAAGGCGACTGGTGGGTAGCATCACCTTGGGCCATCCACACTCTCCCAGACAAAGGCATGATCCTTGCATCAAGGTTCTCCTTTCCAAGGTGAGAGATATTCAACTTGAATGGGGGAGGTCTAGAGCTTCAAGGTGTAGGGTCAAGGTGGAGAGTCAGGAGGGAGGAGTGTGCAGAAAATAGAGTATGCGGGGAGTCCAGATCTGATGCCTTACTTCAAATGAGCTCAAATGCTTTCAAAGCCATCAATAGCAATGAGTCTAGTAGAGGATTAAGCCAAGAAACACAAGATTTGACCAAATATTGAAAGCTTAATCTCTGTTTTACCAAAGTCACCTGCAGATTTGATGAAGAGCTTGGATCTCACTGTAGACTTAATGAAATTGAATTCTGTCTTCACCAGCTTGTAGAGCATGCTTGAAAACCCCCGGGGCTAAGAGGAATTAGGTCAATTTGATCTCTCTCTGATGGCTGTATATGCTCTGCATCTGCATACATAATGCTCCTCACTCTCCACCTCCTCTCTGCACAATCTGCATACCCTCTCCTCTCGGGGGATCCGTGCTGCTCTGCCAGTCTCAATCTCCAATCGGTGTGATGAAACTCTAAGCTGACCAATAGCCACTCGGGAGCCGTGTGGTAAAAAGCCCTCCATGTATCTAGGCCTCTCTTTAAATCCATCATCAGTGATACTAAAAACTCAGCCAGGTACACATCTGGGTGTACCAACATTGTGTATCGCCGTCTGTTGCTAACTGCCTGGAAGAGGTAAGTGCTAGGTGTGGGTATCTCTGTCTGGGGAGCTCATGAGGTACCGATGGTTTGCTCCGAATCATGCGTGATCATAGTCACCAGTGGTTTCTCTAGTACCCTCCATCCATCATAGAAATCCCTCTCTGGTCCGACCTGCCCGACAAGCGGCTCCCTCCTCATGTGGTAGAGGCTGGGTCCCCATATGGGTGAGCCATATAAGAGTGTAGGTGTGACCAATGTGTCAAACAACCAGAGTTTGGTGCGCGGCTCTTGAAAGTGAATGTAGGCACATTGTCTCTCTAGTGCCCCTAGGGCTGCATATCCACGTGCCAATCTAGCCTCTGCTACCTGCCTCATAGAGAACTATGGTTCACTGAATGTGACTCATAGGTACACATATGATCTGGTGTACTCCACTGATTCACCTCTAAAAGTGAACTGATGGTCGGATCTAGTCACCCAGGCCTGTGCTTTATTGAAGACCATAATCGTAGTCTTCCCAAGGTTCAATGTGAGGTCCCTATCTGCACAAAACGACTGCAAAGCATCCAAATGCTGTTGCAAACTCTCAAGGGAGTCTGCAATAAGTACAATGTCATCGGCATATAGCAGTATGGGTATCCAAACCCCTGCCAGATTGCCCCCCTGCCCCCCCATCCTGTCAATGTAGTCG
The DNA here is from genome assembly GCF_041138505.1 of Cibotium barometz. Classification (NCBI taxonomy): domain Eukaryota; kingdom Viridiplantae; phylum Streptophyta; class Polypodiopsida; order Cyatheales; family Cibotiaceae; genus Cibotium; species Cibotium barometz. Next base: position 15,696,102 of record NC_141095.1, on the reverse strand, counting down.
GATATCTCATCAATGTAAAGTCCAAAAAGGGTGGGTGATAGTGGGCATCCGTGCTTCACCCCAATGGTGCTAGTCACTGTATTCGACATGCCTCTGGGAGTCCGTACTCTGCCTATCACCGCCTCATATAATGCATAAATGCCCCACTGCATCTCCTCGGGAACACCAATGTCATGCAATCTCCTCATGAGTTTGGCACGTGGCACCGTGTCAAGGGCTTTGCGGAAGTCCACAAAGCAGCAATATATGCTCTTCCCCCGTGCTCGTCCCTCCTCAATGAGAGCCCTGAGGGTAAATATGTGATCCAAAGTCGTGAAACCTCGTCTGAAACCTGCCTGCCCGGGTGCTCTGAGTCCATGTGTCTCAGCCCATCTACACAGCTCTCGATCCAAAATAGAGCCGAATATCTTGGCCAAGCAATGGCCAATCATGATAGTCCTGTAGTTCCTTGGTGTCATGGGGTCACCACTCTTAAATAGAGGTACAATAGTATGTGCCGACCAACTGTCTGGGAAACCTTCGCAAATGGCCCTGTTAAACATGTGTACTAGCAGTGGTGCCAATACATCTCTGGCATGTGAAAAATGTTCTGCCACTAGACCATCCTGGTCTTGGGCTCTTCCATTACGTAGTCTGTCAATAGCATCTAAAACCATCCAAATGGTGACAAAAGTACTATGATTTGGGCGAGTCGCTGATGGATGAGGGATGGGGGGGCTGCCTTGGTACTTCATATAAAGTTCTTGCATATTCATGCCATGCCTCAGGTGCTGTGATAGGTGTGGTTGGCTGTCGCTCATGGAACATCTTCCACGCCCTCTTGCTGTCCTGCCCCAAAATAGTTGGTATATCTCCATCTCAAGCTTGGCCAGGTAATCCCGCTTCTGCTTCCGCACAAGGCGTTTGAAGAGCGTTCTAGCCTGTCTATGTGTGTGGATGCCAAGGGTGATCTCTCGCTGCAGGCGGTCACGAGTCTCGCGACATTCATCATCGTACCAACCATTCCGTTGGGCCATATGGCAAGGAGGGGTAGAAAGAGGGGGGTTATATGGGAAAGCATATGCTACTGAACCATGTAATACATCTGCCAACTCTTTCATAAGCTCATCAAGTGGATTGCTCGGGTCAAGAGCGAATTGACCATGATATACTGCACTGCCATATACCCTAGAGGTTTCCCGAGTAAAGTGATATCTTTGGTATCTGGTATGACTAGAGGGTGGTGTGCCTCTAACATATCCACAAGTCACAGAAAATGTCAAATATGCATGGTCTGCTGCTATCCTAATGGGTCTGCCCGAAATGGAGAGATCCTGTATATCATGTATCAGGTGAACCCATCAGGTAATCCACTGTACTAGCTCCTCCCTTTTTGTTCTAGCATGTGAGAGCATCTGAACCTGGCCAACGGGATAGGCCATTATAGATAACTAGCCCATGTTCACTCCCCAAAGCTAGGAAGTGTCTCCCGTATTCTGTCACCTCTCCTATGTCCTGCCGAGATCTCTGCATCCCTGTCTTATCCGCTGCTAGCTCGCGGTACATGGGCTCATCCGAGCATAGAGAGCTGATTGTTCCCGGCCTATACGTGCATTAAAGTCCCCCGTTAGTAGTACATCTCCCAAGCTCGCAAATCTCATGATGTCCTCATACAGCGGCATATATGGTGATTCTCCCGGCGTAGCGTATCTGGAATGTGCCGGTGGGAAGTAGCATACTGCAATGTAAATGTCCTGAGGTCTATTCGTGCTCACTTTGATCCACATGTAGCGTGCGTCGGCACCTGTATGCATCACATGTACTGCCTCCCGTAAGTCCTCCCTTAACAGTACTGCTACCCCCCCCCTCCCCTTCCTCTAGTCCCCCTTGCTATGCGTGGTTGGGGCCGACATACTGATTCCCATCTATAAGAACCTCCGGTAATTTACTCCTTGCACATTGGTGTGTCTCTGTATACATGGCAATATCCCGGCCTTTGAAAGTGTCCTCGAAGTACCCTGCATTTAACCGTAGGGCTCCATTGCAGTTCCACACCGATAACTTCAAGGTCCCATAGGCCGCGCCCCGTCAGGATGACCGGCGCTCCCGGATGAACACTTGCCCATCTCTATATACAGCCCACTTCCCCTCCTTACGTGCTTCAAACACTCGAGGCATGTTTTCCTTCTGGTGTGCTACCTGGGCCGGCGTAAGATCCTCATCTAGATAAATTTTCTCTCCCTTAAGCGTGGCCCTCTTAGCGAGAAAGGCCTTCTTCTTATCCATATCTGCAAATTTCAATATCAATGCTCGTGCTCTGGTGGCATCCTTTCCCACTCTCTAGGCCTCTGCTATAGGAATCTCTGTGGCTCCTATTTTTGTACTCAGTGTCTTAGCATCTTCTTGAGGAGTACCTTCCTCCTCCCACCCTGTAACCCGTACATGTAGGGCTCTGGCTCGCCGTTCCGCCTCTTCTTCGAGGGTTGTATTCATCACCTTCACTTTATTGTCAGGCATTCTCTTGTGCTTTTTTACCACATCAATCCACTTAGCATTTTCTTCCATCTCCGCCTTGGTGCACTGTGCAACCTCGGCGAAGGTTTTTATCTCCTTCTCCACCTGTATTTTTAGTTCTTTTATTTCCTCTTGCATTTGAGGTGCTACAGCCATGCCTGGAAACGCACTGGAAAAGTTCAGTTTAGTATCAAAATTGTTAACCCAGAAAGAAACAATTCCCATTGGTGGATTGTCGTGTATCGTAGTTACCAGCCCAGTCGGAATCACTATAAGCATGTAACTGCAAATTGCCCCTCCCTGGGATATACCAAAGCAAGATCTAGGGAGCCCTGAAGATAGCAGAAGATCCGCTTCACTGCTTTTTGCCAATGCTTTGTACCTTGGCTCTGCATAAATTTGCTACACTGGGAAACCTCAAAGTGAATATCTGGGCATGTGTTGCATAAGTATATGAGGTAGTCCACTGCTTGCTTGTAAACACTCGTATCAAAAGGCTCTCCAACATCATACATGCTCAATTTCAGCCCTGGCTCCATCGGAGTAGAGATGGGCTTACAATCTTGAAACCCAAATTTGTGCAATAGCTTTTGAATGTGCTTTGATTGGTGTACATAAATCCCAACATCTGTTTGCACAAATTGTATGTCCAAATAATAATGCAACAATCCCAATCTGTCATCTCAAATGATGTTTGCAATTCAGCTTTGAATGCTGAAATTTTCTCTATATCATTCCCAGTTAGCAACATGTCATCCACATAAAGAATGAGCATAATCAAAGTGCTATGATCCTCTTTCACATAGAGGGTGCTCTCTGTTGGACTATTGCGAAATCCCTGCGTGGTCAAATAAGTATGTATCTTCTCATACCAAGCTCGAGAAGCTTGTTTGAGACCATAAAGTGCTTTTCGAAGCTTGCATACTTTGTTTTCATGACCATGCATCACAAAACCAATGGGTTTATTTACATATGCTTCTTCCTGCAAATCCCTATTGAGAAAAGCTGATTTTATGTCCAACTGATGCACTTTCCATCCATGATGGGCTGCCAATGCAACAACACATCTAATTGTGGGCATATGAGAAGTAGGTGCGAAAGTCTCATCATAATCAATGCCTTTTTTCTGGGCATAACCTTTGGCCACTAGCTTGGCCTTGTACTTGTCACAATGGTACTATCAAACTTTCTTTTCAACTTGTATACCCACTTTGTGCCAATGGGCTTCTTGCATGTAGGCGAGTCTACCAAATCCCATGTGCTGTTTTTGTGGATAGAATCCATCTCATTTTACATGGCTTGCATCCAATGCTCATCCTCATGAGCCTCTTCAAATGAATCTGGCTCATTTGCATCACAGAGTGTACTCATGCAAGCAACATTTGCCTGTTCTCTTGCATTACGTGAACCAACCTGAGTCTTGCTACCAAATGGAGCTGAAAGTTAACTCTCCTGGAAAGTACGGGGGAGCAGCCAACAAGGCACAACTCTAGCCTCTTCTGTTGCTGTCCGCTCTTGCTTCATTGCTTTCTCCACATTTTGAGGTGCAATGAGCTCATTCATGGGCTGATTTTGAGCACCCAAATGCTGTCCATTAGGAAAAGTTGATGGTTGATTTGTTGAGCCATCAATTCCCAACGGGGGAAGTCCTTCAAACATGTTGAGTGGGCCCAAAGGTGGCTGTCCAAAAAATTCCGCCAATGGTTGGTCTGAATTCTCAGCAAATACAACATTTTTGTTGTCCAAAATCCTTTGTGTGGAAGGATTAAAGAGACGGTAGCCCTTACTGCCACTGCTAAACCCACAAATATGCACTTAGCTGCTTTGTCATCAAGCTTACCTCTGAATTGCCGAGACATATGTGCATAAGCTATATACATCCAAAAACTCTAAAGTGATCAACTTTAGGTTTCCTTTTGTGCCAGGCCTCATATGGCGTTATGGTTTTCAATGCTTTGGTAGGGCATCTATTCAACACGTGTAGCACACATTATTGCCTCCATCTAGAATTTGAGGCAAGCCTTTGCCTTTAACCATGCAACTAGCCATTTCCATCAAAGACTTGTTCTTTCTCTCAGCAACACCATTTTGCTGAGGAGAATATGGCATCGTGCATTGATGCTTTATGTCTTTTTCTTCCATAAAAGCTTTGAAAGCAATGGACGTGTATTCCCCCCCTCGATCTGTACGGAGGGTCTGCAGTTTGCAACCTGTTTGATTTTCATCGTGTGTCACAAAATGCTGAAAAGATGCAAATACATCAGATTTTGCTTTCAAGGAATACACTATGGAGTAGTCGTCGATAAAAGGTTACAAAGTATAGGTGCTTACCAATAGATGGTGTCTGCACGGGACCACACACATTACTGTGCACAAGCTGTAATTTCCGGACAGCCCTTGTTGATCCATCTTTTGGGAATGCATTTCTGTGCATCTTACCTAATATGGATCCTTCACAGACATGTTTTGGTGGCAACTCTACATGAGGCATATCATGTACCATTTTATGTCTTTGCAATAGCATCAAAATACCATAATTCACATGCCCAAACTTGGCATGCCACAATTTTGCCTGATGCATGGCAGGTGTAAGAGTGGCAACCACATGAGCATCATGCTCTCTCTTGTCCATAGTCACATGGGACGCAAAATGGGGACGGGGAACGGGGACGGAAAAGATTGAGAATGGCCATTCCCTGTGACTATAGAGTGACATGGGACGGGAATGGGAACGGGAAGATGCTGCCATCCCCAACATTCCCGAGTCTAAAAATGCCCATTCCCTGTGACTATGCTCTTGTCAAACTTGTCAAGCTGATATAACCCACGGCACAATGTGCCGGATAGATGGGCTGCAGGCGTAGCTTCTGCATGTGCAGGATATTGGATGTAGGTAGAACTTAACTCTCATCAGTGGTGGGCGGCAGTCCGCGGGGGCGCACGCATGGTCTAGACCACGACGACGGCGAGCAGGACAACGACGACGTTGACGGCGACTTTGACTTGCTGTAGATCGGCGACGGACGGAATATTGACGACGAGCTCACGGTGACGGAATGGGGAACCAAGATTTTGTCAAAATGTGGCCTGTGCCACATAAGCCACAAGTGTGGTGGGGCTTAGCCAGCCGCTGCCCACTGTGGTGCAAGCGTCGCCCGTGGGCTGGGTGGTGATGGAGCCGTGGGCACTAGTGCCACCCATGATGGTGGCTGAATCGGGTGGTGAAACGCTAGGCGGCACGGAGCGGAGACGGATTTCTGCATGTGACCGAAGCGCACAGACGCTGATGGAAGTGCAACAGGAGACGGAACTCCACGATCAGGTGTGCAAAAGCGGGATTCCTGCTCTGATACCACTGTTAGGGTTAGGGTTGCACACAGACAAGAACACACAGAGAATGAACAGCAGCAAGCACTCTCAAGAGTGATGGTGATTGATGCTCACACAAAGAAGATATCATACAATGTGTGGAGCTTGGGGTTTGACTCCACGATATCAAAATACAATAATTGTGTTCTTTCACACCTAGTATCCAAGGGGAAAAACCCAAAGGGAGAAAAGTGCCCTTGGTTAGCCCATGTTCACATGTGGCACTACCGATAATTCACACACAACCGGGAAGAACCATTCTTTTTTCTGACTAACAAGAGCGAGAATGCAAATGGCGACATACTAGCACATATGAAGCTAGCCCGTAACAGCTCTTGGAGTTGGCAGTCCAACTCCGATTCCATTACCTTGGATAGGCGGTATGGAAACTTGCTCGGGGGATCCAAGCTTGGGAGGAGGTCTATCTTATGGTCCTTCGGTCTAGATGGGGGGAGTTGGGGGGAGAGATTGTCCCAAAGAAATTTTTTTTGGAACTTGTCATGGAGAGCCTGGTACTTCTTGGAAGCACTGGCCACCGTTTGGGCACTCTGGATATAAATCACTGCAAGGTTGCATTAGTACGTATGTACCTTATTATAAGGTGCGTTTTAGTGTACAATACTGTACTGTACGGATTCGTACGTGCGGGTCCCCCCCCCTCCCCCTCCCCGATTGAGCTTTGGTCCAAGATCCTCCCGTAGTTACCGATTTTTCATCGCCCGTAGGTGCTCACCTGTAGCCGCTTATTTATCCACCCGTAGGCGATGCCACCGAGGAAGCACCAAAGGGGGGTTTTGAACCCAAGACGTCTTGGTCCTAGGCAAACACCTTGACCACTTGAGCTATCACCTCATTGGCAAGTACGTGGCAGTTTTTAAAAATATTTTGGGCCAAAAAAAAAACCCTAGGCTGGCTGCCGTCGCCGATTTTAGTCGACTTATGCAAAGTGCGAACATAGCCATTCCTCTCATTGATATAGGCATTGCAGCGAGATGACGATGATGCGGTGCCAGTCGCGGTCACCACCATTGTAGAGCTAGAGCTGGGAGTATGATAGCGAAGGAAACATGTTGATAGATGGAGCTCTCATTTTGCTAATTGTGGTGGTGTTGAATGTTCAAAAATGAATTGTTTTTCCATTCATTTTTCTGTATATATATGTACACTATATAGTATATTTTTTTATGTTTTTATGGACCTTACGTATTTAACGTACCTCAAAATCTCAACCTCTGCTTGAATGCGTACCTTACCTTACCGTACCTTTCCGCCTTGAATCACTTAACATTCTGCGCCTTTCCATATTTGTCATTTAGTCATCATGTGGCTTATGAGAGGAAAGTTTGGGACTCCTGGCTCACACTTAATGAGTACTGGGGCTTTGGACACATTCCTGGCTCACACTTAATGATTAATCCGAAAAGTGTGCGTATCCCAATCAATGTGAAACCATTGAATTCCCAAAATTATGTTTGTTCCTACAAGAGGCGAAACCATAAAGTCCCGCACAAACTCGATGCCCTGATCATTAGTTTAGCACCTTGAGCTTCAAACTTGATGCTCGTCGTCATGCCTGTACTAAATCCCTCTACCTTCTTGTCTACCGAAGTCAAAAGGAACCGGTTCGCCGAGCGGCTTGGTCCTTGACCAGATCCTCTGTGCTACCACTGTCAAACAAGACGATGACTCTCGGGCCACCTATGTAGCCAAACGTCTTCAGCAGTTCATTGCACTCATACTCCTAGTCTTGGTCGTGCTTCTGGGTCTTTGTGGAAGCGGGGCGCTCACCACGGAAACCTGGAGGTTGGGGAGTGGTAGGTCTTCTTAGGACAATCCTTAGAAGTGTCCTTACATGAGCTGATCGACTGCCTCCTAGTGGCCTACACAACCTGAAAATAGGTGATGAACTCCATAAAATGGGTGGGCAACCCACATCAAAGGCCCATAAGAAAGGGAAAAATGGGGGAATGCTTGGGCATAGAAATGCCCCCATAAACAGCAGAAAGGCCACAACAGGAGATGATATATGCGAACAATGAGTGTGCACAAGATGTTCCAGATGATGATGCGAGTACTCGCAAACCAGAAGTTAGAACACCAAATTGGGAGAGTTGAAGGGGCAGATCTTGGCCCCGAAAGAAAGAACCCATACTCCAGCCCCTTTTTCTCCGTCTCCCTCTCTTTCCCAAAACCCGATAGTAGATCCTCGTCTGGATGCGACAGCCAAAGTTGCTTGGCTATTGCTAAGAATCCGATATTTCATGCATGGACCAAGCATACAGAGATCCACTACCACTTTGTGCGGGACTGGATCTTGGAGGGAGACATTATCCTTGAATATTGTCCTACCTAGGACAACGCTGCACAATTATTCACCAAAGGATTATCTTAGTCGGCTATCGGCGTTCATGGTAGCTCCTTGGGTCTTGGGCCACCCCCAAGACTTGAGAGGGGGTGTTAGCATATACCATCTCCTGTTGGTGGCTTTTCTGGTGTTTATGGGGAGCATTTCTATGCTCAAGAATTCCCCATATTTTCCCCCAACTTTCCCGTCTTTTCCCCCCTATTTTATGGGCCTTTGATGTGGGTTGCCCACCCATTTTATGGAGTTTTTCACCTATTTTCAGGTCGTGTAGGACACTAGGATGGAGTTGGCCAGCTCATATTAGAGTATATATATGGGTTGCCATCTTTCTCGTTTCATCATCATTCCTTGATCATTCTTGGTGAGCACCTCCAGCCCTCTGCCTACGGAATCCACTCCTCGCCTACGGGCTGGTTGTATCTACTCTTTTCTTGAGATTAGTGCATCACAGTTTTCCTGTTTTCTCTCATCTTTTTCTTGGAGCTTCAGCGTTTTTGTCATTTGTCTATATCTTTCCGCTACCCTCTGACACCTCTGGCTCCAAGAACTCGACTAATGCGCCCAAGCTTACCCCCGACCAGAAAGCTCATGCAGGTAAGATAAGTGGACGATTGAGCCCACAAGAAACTGCATAGGACAAGGAGGGTAGGTGTTTCTTTCGTCATACAAAGGAGTATATATACATGCTGCCCTCCTCCTCATTTCATCATCATTCCTTGATCATTCTTGGTGAGCACCTTCAACCCTTTGCCTACGGAGTCCACTCCTCGCCTACGGGCTGGTTGTATCCACTCTTTTCTTGACATCAATACATTAGTGTTTTGCTGTTTTCTCTCATTTCTCTGTTGGAGCTTCAGCATTTTTGTCATTTGTCTACATCTTTTCGCTGCCCTCTAACATGGTATCAGAGCCCAGAGACATCTAGACCTAGAATCGCTGATTGGAGGCTGATTTTCCATGTTTTCACGCAAACTTGGTGGCTGTCCGCAGTGTCTCAAACCTTCGTTTCCTTCTCCGGAGGGGCAGATCTGCGTTTTCTGCGTTTTTTTTTCCTCTCCACTCTCTTTCTTTCCCGCCCAACTTCCCTACAAGTGCTGAGAACATCTCTTGGGCTGTTTTGGTGGCTGCATTTTTCAGCAAAGGTACATAATGGCACTCATCCAACCTTGGGCAGTTCAAATAAGTCTTGGTGGAAGCACTCTTAGAGACTTATGATCTTTTGGAGTTCATCACTCGACCGGTTCTCCGGCCCAACCCGGACACCGCAAAGGATGAGGATACGAGGGATGCCCTTACGCATGAACCTGCTCTATGGGATCGGCTTAATGCCCATGCTCAATCATTCATTCTTCTCAACTCTCAATCCTCAGTCATCGTGCACATCAAACGGGATACCCATGCACATGTTGCTTGGAAGAGACTCTCCGACATCTACGACCAGAAGATACCCATGAAGAGAGTTTCCCTGGAGCTTCAAATGTTGAAGCTTTCACCCATTGATTCTACTTCTATGTGGGATCACATCAACAAACTGGAGTCATTGCGATTTGAGATTTCTGGATGCGGGAAGGAGATTTCCTCTGAGGATATGGCCATCCGGCTACTTGCTTAGTTGCCCCCAAAATATGAGAGTTTCTATTCTTCACTTCTTATCTTAGGACAGACGGAAACCATTACCTGGGATGAGCTAGTGCCTATGGTTCTTGATAAGGAGAGGAGATTCAGGGATTCTTCTTCAAAGATAGGTAACCAGGCTTTCATCGAACAGAGAGGGGGGTAGCCTAACAAGGGAAAAGGTGGGGCACCTCCTTCTATGGATTCTAAGGACTCCAAGGATGCAAAGCCGAAGGGGTCTTCAACTTCTAATTCTTCTGGCAACTAGAAGGTCTGTGATTATTGCTCCAAACAAGGGCATCGTTGTATTGTCACGTGCACGGTGCACCCATACACTGTGCTACACGGTGACAAACTGGCTCATGAATAGTGCAAGAAACATGTACAGAAGTAGTATCCTTTTAGGATATTCTGTCATATGCCTAACCCCTTTGTGAGCCCTAGTCTGCGAGACAGAAGCCAGGCATGAGCATGTAGGTCAGTCTCCCAGCCAAAGAAGTATGTCAGGTCAGTCCTCTCAACGCACTTTGGAGAATTCAGCAAGTAAGTCCTCATGTAGATGTCAGCTATAGGGTTAGATTTCATCAGTTGCATCCATTGTAGTAGGGGCCAGCCCTAAGGCCAGCCCCAAGGAAGGGACAGCCTTGAAAGGGGTATTTAATACCCTTAGCCAGCATGTAGCATGAGTCGGTAGCTCTTGTTGGGCTTGTGCAGCAGTCGGACGGTCCTGGGCAGTAGTTGGCCAGGTCAGGCTGCAGTCGCCGGCCAGCCCCAGCAACCTTGGCCCAGCAAGAGACACGTAAAGAACAAAGTTCCTCAATGGAACAGTGGTGTCGCGATGGATGACAGAAAAAGAAGAGCGAGACCGTCAAGCAAGATTGACCGAACAGCTAGAGAGAGAGCCAAACGCAAGGCCAAAGAGGAGCGATTGTGGGCAGAGCCCGAAGCGAAGGCGAACCACGAGTGCCTGGCTTGAGAAGATTTGAGGGACCAATTCCAACAAATACTCCGGACTCTGGTAACTTCTTTTCACTCTTCTCAGTCCTCCACAACCCCAGCCATAGTCTCGAGAATAGTCATATGTGTCTCACCGAACTTCACCTAGTACGAAGGCAAGTGCGACCATTCAATTGTAACCCAATTCATCCACCAGTTTGTTGCCCATTTTCCACTCTCCAAGATCACAGATACCCAAGACAAAGTCCATCTGGTGGCTCCACACCTCACAAGTGGTGCAGTCACTCGGTGGCAACATTTGTTCCGTTTGCACATAGATTCCTACGCTCGCTTATTGGACTATGATTGGGACACCTTCGTGTCCGATTTGAAGGCAAGGTTTCTACCTTTGCAGTACATGACGAATCTTGAAGATGAGTTCTACAAACTCACCCAGAACGGTTCCCCTATGCTCACCTACTCCAACAAAGTGATCACATTACCTCAATAATTGGGGAAGTTTGAGGGGGAGAAGATGAAGCAGTTCATTTGGGGATTGGATCCAAACATTTAGTTCCCCGTTCGCAACTTTGAAACCCAAAGTTATGACAGGGCTTTGACTCTTGCGCAGAACCATGAAATGATGCTCAATGGAGGCAAGCCCAAGACCGTTGCTGTCACCCCCAAACCTTAGTAGACACAGTCCACCTAGGAGAACCAGGTGTCTAACCAACAAGTAGGTAAGGGGGCACCCAACAACAAGGACTAGAAGAAGAAGGTCTATAATAGCTCTTCTACTGAAAAGGAGCGACAAGATGGACCTAAGAAGACATTTGAAGAGAAGATCAAGGAGGGCCTTACCGGAGCATTTCTACAATCAGATGAGAAGGAGCGGTACTTCAAAGAGAACCGTTGTTTTTTCTCACCACACGGGACATGCAAAGAAGGATTGTTCCAAAGTGCAAGCGGAAAAAGGCAAACAACCAGCCTCTACAGTGGCTATTGCCCTGCTGCTGTACCACCTCCTCCAACCCCGCCCTCAACCACCAATGCCGTTCAGCTCTTGCCCGCTTTGAATACGGTACCTGTAGTGGTATGCGATGATAAGTAGGAGGGCGGAGTTGAGGAGCTTCAAAAAGGTCTTATTAGAGCTTATGGCACACCAAAGGGGCAACAATTTGTTGTTCTTTTGGATATGGGCAGTTCAGAAGATGCCATCTCTCTGCAGTTGGCGACCAAGATGAAATGTATCCTAGTGTCTTATCATTTGGACGTGGACAGGTTCACTCCCGGCTTGCGTACCCATATCACCCAGAAAGCTCAACAGTTTGCCTTCACAGTCCAGAAGGCCCAATTTCAATGGGATTTCATTATCTCGCCCCTCCTCGGGTGCAACATGATCTTAGGGATTCAATGGTTCCGCCACTATGTGCCTATTTCGGATTGGAGGCAGGACACCTTCACGATCGTTGAAGGTTTATTTGAGCGTACCATCATCCGTGGGTATCGGAGCATTCAAGGTATTTCTCTCATTTCCCACCTCTAGGTTAGTAGAGCTATCAGAAAGGGAGCAGAGTGTGCGATGATCTATATGTGCCCATAGTGGATAGCGACATCCACCTCGACTCCATTAGAGCCACAGATGAAAGGATCGCTCCAGTAGTTTCAGGACATCATGTTGCTGGATGATCTCCCACCCAGAACCCCAAGTTAAATGATGCAGAAAAAAATTATTCTATCTATGACAAAGAGTTGCTAGGGGTTATCACAGCCTTCTCTGTATTCACTGATCTCTCTTGGAGCGTCAGTGTTTTTATCATTCGTCTACATCTCCCTGCTACCCTTTGACACTCATGTCTGCCATGGTCGAAGGATTGCTTGGTGCTTCTTGTTTTGGAGTTTTTTGTTCTTGTCGAAGCTCACCATAGTGGGAATATGCATTTCTTTTCCGGAATGCAACTAAACCATCCACTATGCGTGTGGGAGACTTTTCCGGAGGCTTGGGAGGCTAAAAACCGGCCGTCTTTCTAGGGACAGGAGTCACTCCGAAAGGGGTGGTCCTCCTAAGTCTAGAAATGAACCACACAAGCGATTTTTATATATATTATTTTTATTATTTTTTATTATTTTTGGTTTTCAGGCTAAATCTTCACGCTTGAAGAAGGCTCTAATACCAATGCAACATGCGAAAGGTTGATGAGCAAAATCGGTTACTTCAATGGATAGAATTTAGCAATCTCTCGTGATGAAGATATCTTGATTTCGAGCAAGAGGCCAACACGTATCTTGATTGCCAGTTACCCAATATCTGGGCAAAGATCTAGGCCTTGAGGGAGACGATATCTCTTCTTCAGAAGGTAGTTTTTGATACTGCCCCAAAATCTGTGTCAATAGCACCTTGTTTCGCCCCTCGGATGTCTTTGGGGGAGTAGGAGGAGCGAACTCAGGAGGGGGTCAACTCCTGGCTGACTTGATGGCATGTTCCCTATGAGTTTCATCTTTCTTTGGATGCGCGAAAGATCCACCAATAAAATGGTCACATGGAGCCATATACATAAAGCATAACCTCCAGAACCCGATCCCACCCTCTCCATCTGCCCATCAAACTGAGGATGATCGGAAAAACATAAGTGTGTCGTATCACTAGTTGACCTGCTGTGGGAGCATCATGACATGAGAAATTTCTCCCTTTATCTTATCTCAATCCAGCACACAAACTCTTATCATCTCGGAACAACAATCGGTTCTGAATGTAGTACTGACTATCTTCCACTCTCACACGTGGAATGATCCCTGAGTCCTGGTCGAGCTTCTCACTTGAACCTATTGCCATACCGAATGAAATGTCCATGGACCTACCATAGCCCTATCAGGGAATCATCTGAGTTAGCACTAAAACTGGGTGAAAGATTCACCCTCCCAATCCTAACAACCCCATCCAATTTACCCTTCTGATTCCCTTGTCAAAGTCTTGCGTAAACTCTGTCTACTGCACGTAACTATCCCCAATGGATAGAACATAGCGAGGTAAGAAAATATATACACACCCAAAAACTCTACATGCTGCAGATCTTGGCGTCCCATACCACTAGGATACACACCATATAAAAATTCCTTGAGACTTGTAAAGCTAGGGCAGGCTGATCAATCCTTTCCCAACTAAGTCTTGGTGCACTCCATGTCATGGTCCATCCTCTTGGTAAACCTCTGGAATCAATGGTGAAATAAATCATACAAGTCCACACATCCCACAATTCTCCTCCTAATGTAGCTTCCTCCGGAAGAATACCTTGTGATCTGTCCCAAACCTGAGATATTAAATCTTGTCCTCCCCCAGCTGGCTCATCCTGCAGGGTGTAACACTCACAGGCTCATACCCTGCTACCCAAACATTCATATGATTAACCAACCGTCCAACAAGACCATATCCTAACTCAACGAGAGAACATCTACAAAACCTCGCACTAATTCTCTCTAGTCCCGTGTCTTCGAAACATCTAACTCGACTGTTATTATCCAGAATTATCATCTGATGAAAGGGCAAACACATTAAAACACTTCATGAAAAAATATTATATTACCAAGTGTGGATGAATTTACAAAATAGAGGGTGGGGCCACAAAATCACCCTTCAAACATATTGGAGCATCTTCCATTACAAAGGACAAAATATGACCCTTCCACTATACATGGACGCATGGTTATAAAACCACTCTTTTCCTAGTATAACATCGACCCTATCTAGGTTCATAACCAAAAAATCTAGGGAATCTGTATAACTCTAAATAGATATTGGTAATTGAGACACGCGCCTATCCCAAATCTGTCCATGTTCCGCTGTGAGGTTCACACGATACATTTGATCACTTGGTTGCATCTTCACTCCCAACTTCTGCACAAGTTTAGCATTAATGAAGTTGTGAGTGCTACCACGGTCAAAAAGGATGAGTACAACCTTCCCTAACACCGACCCATACATATGTATCAAGTCATTAGGGCTGAAGATTGCCATATTAAAAGTACATTCCATGCAAGCACTCTGGCCTAAAATAATAGTATCAACAGAAGAAGTTTGAGGGTTACCTGTTACTTCGATCAAATGAGCTCCCTTGCGCTTGGCCTTCAAATGGCCCTTCCGATTGCATGTAAAACACTTGACCTCCCTAATGTTCTGAAGGGTCTGCAGGTGCTTCTGTTCTTTCTTCAGATTGAGTTCACCTGAAGTCTAGGTTCGGTTCTATGGACCCTTCTCAGATTTAAAACTTTCGTTTACACCTGGAAGTCTCCTCAAAGGTTTTTGTAGCTTGAGGTTTCTGAGAGTGGATTGCTATTTATAGCAGCAATAAACACTATATAAGTGAGTCTTGGGTTATTGTTGATTTAGAGTGGTCTGGATCTCTCGACCTGTTGGGGTAAAGGCGTTATGCCCACCCTTATAGTGTGTACAAGCCCATAAGTTATAGTACATAGTACACTTAGTACTTTTAATGTACTAAGTGCACTATGTGTACTAGTGCAATATACATGTGTGATAGGGGAGTCACACACTCATGCTTCTCATGAGTTGACTTATCCCCACAACTCTCTCTCTCTCTCTCTCCCTTGCTTCTCTGTGTATGTCTCCCATGAATGAACTCTAACCCTAATTCAGGTTTCTCCCCATCAACTGGTATCAGAGCCTAGAAGGCGGTGCTATTCATCTCTTCTTCTTGATAGCTGAACGAGCTGCTTGCTTTGCTGCTGTCATACTCTGTGGCATCAACATTCGCAGCAAGGCCTGGCTGAGGCAGCACACGACCATACTCAGGCTTGGCTGTAGCGTGGCTGGGGCAGCCACTTCTGCATCTGAGCGTGGAGCGAAGGAGCATAGGATAGCTGGCCCTTCAGCGTAAGAGGCGAAGCGTGAACGAAAGCAACGAAGCCAGACGGAGCCAAGTGCCGGAGATTCTTGGCCACATGCGGTCGCTTCCAGGTTCGAGAGGCACATTTAACACGGAAGTCAAAATCGTCACCGAATCGGGCGTCGGAAAACTCCGGCGGCAGCAGCGAGACGTCCATCTTGAGAGAGGCCCCCAGCGTGGTGGCGGTCACGTGGAGGTAGCAGGTGGCTCCGCCGTTCTCCATACACTCCAGGGAGCTTGCCGACACGGGTTCCACCAGAAAGACGTCATTGAGCTTCCCCCCCTCCTCTTGCTCAAAGCAATGGGCCACGCCCAGCACTATGTAGTCGTCATCAAGCCAGTCTGGGTCCTCCCCCAGCATAGAGCTTGACGCCTGCAACCGACAGTGTTTTTCCCCTGCACACATTTTCAGTAGCATCAGCATCAAGCATCAGCACCAAATTCGCCTGCAAATCAGAAAAATCAAAAATTTCAGAGGTATTTGCCTTCAATTTTTTGCGAATTTCTTATCAATTCAAGCAATTGAGCAGGTACAGGTGCCCAATTGCTCAATTTTTGAGCAAAATTGGCAAAATTGGGTGACATTGGTCACAATCAGGATAAATTTGCAGGAAATTGGTCAAATCAGGATCAATTTGCAGGAAATTGGATGTCGAAATTTGGGGCTTTTGATGTAATTGTGCAATTAAGCACTCATACATGCTGTATGATGTGAGAAATCGCACATTTGGGCAAAATTGCAGCAAATTGCAGCAAATTGCAGTGCAAATCAAGGGGCTTTTGTGCCGATTGAGTTGATTTGCATGCAGGCAATCGCATTTGATGCTGTGGATAATGTGCTGATGCCTTACAAGCACTCAATGTGCCTGTAAATCAAGGGGCTTTCATGTAATTGATGTATATGTAACCAGGGGGAAGCATCGTGAACACTCTGGATGCCTTCATGTGCGCCAATGTACCATGCATGATCAAAAATTGATCTCAAATCAAGGGGCTTTTCAAGTTTGAGCTTGGCAAAGCAGCAGGCAAGACATTTATGTCTTGAATCCTCAAAAATCAGCTTGCAGTCAAGGGGCTTTTGCCCAATTTCTGTTCGGGACTGTTTTATGCAGTGTACAGGACTGTAAAAGTCTGATTTTCACTCATTTGGACAGCCAGGAGAGCATTTATTGCTATTGTACCTGCTGGTACAGATTTGGCACAGCTTTGTGCATGTTTTGGCATGGCTGTACACTGTTTTGAGTGATCAAAAGGTTCAAATTCAGCTGCTGAAATTGCCGGTACAGGTTTGGTACATCATTGGTGAGCGCTTAGTACTGCTGTACAGTACTTTGGAAGGGCAAAAGAGCACATTTAAGGTGCTGTCCAAAATCTGCAGCAACCAGATTTTGGTGTTTTCATCACATAAAGTGGGAGAAAAGTTGCATTCTTGCTTCCGCAGTGGGAGATAAAGCTTGGGAGAACATTTGTGAGCACTTTGTGTGCTTTGGGTGCAGTGTTTGCACATCTTTTGGTGCAGTGTTTGCACATTTGCAGGGAGTCAGGCATTACAGGTTGCATTTTGCTATGGCAACCACAGGTGAGAGCTCTTCATTGCTTCACATCAAGAAGCTTGAAGGCTCGCATAACTATGATATTTGGCAAACCCAGTGCTACAATGTGTTGCTCCAGAAAAAGCAGCACAAGCCTATCAAAGAAAGGGGTGTGATGCCCGCTTCTCTTACAGCTGAAGAGTGGGAAGATATGGATGAGCTGGCAAGATCTACTATCATGTTGTCTGTGTCAGACTCATTACTTTTCAGCATTCGTGAAGAGAAGACAGCTTGGGGAATGTGGCAGAGATTGCAGGACTTGTATGCCCAGCAAAGTGCCTCAAGCAAAGTGTATTGGTTGAAGAAACTCATAGGTCTTCAGATGAAGGAAGGGGCGTCTATGACAGCCCATCTCAATGAGTTTAATGGTATTGTCAGCCAGGTTATTAATCAAAAGTTGGCCATGGATGATGAGTTCAAAGCCACTTTTTTGTTATGCACTTTGCCAGAGAGTTGGGACACATTCAGGACAGCCACTAGCAATTCGAATGCTATGCTGTCATATGCAGATGTTGAGGGTGCTCTTCTTCAAGAAGAGATGAACAGGAAGAACAACTCTGTTGGAAAGTCCAATGCAATGAATGCACGTGGGAGATCCCAGCAAAGGGGAAAAAGCCAAGAAAGGGGAAGGAGCAAGTCTCGCTCCAAAAAGGATTTGGAATGCCATTATTGTGGCAAGAAGGGACACATCAAAAAGCAATGCTACAAATGGAAAAATGATCAAAAGGAAAAGGGAAAAGGCAAAGACAAAGAGAAGGATGAAGCCAAAGATGTAAAGCCAAAGGGCAAAAGTGGAGTCAAGATTGAAGAAATCAATGTGTCACATGCAGGTGGCAGTGAGGATGAGGTCCTATTTACTTCTTCACTTGATGCCCATTCACTTCTTACAGGTGGTCATGGTATGCACTCATGGATCATTGATTCAGGTGCCTCCTTTCATGTCACAGGTTGCAGAGACTTGTTTGTCAGGTACACTGCTGGCAATGAAGGAGTGGTTTATTTGGGTGATAACCATGCATGCAAAATTCTTGGCAGAGGTGATGTGAGGCTTGTATTTTCAGATGGCTCACAGCTTATGCTCCATGATGTCAGGCATGTGCCTGAGATCAAGAAGAATCTGCTTTCTACTGGACAGCTTGATGATGCTGATTATGTTACCACATTTGGTAGTGGAAAGTGGAAAATTAGTAAGGGCTCACTGGTTGTTGCCAGGGGCTCTAAGGTGGACACTCTTTATTTCATGCATGCAGGTGTTTGTCACCATGCTAATGTAAATGCAACCGAGCTGCCGGAAATTTCTATGTGGCATAGCCGGTTGGGACACATGAGTGTCAAGGGAATGGAGCAATTGTCTCGTTTGGGTTACTTGCCTTCTCTAAAGTTTTCAAGTTTTCAGTTTTGTGAGCATTGTATATATGGTAGGCAACTACAGTGCCCCCATAAGAAAGCTCTTGGACAGAAAGATGCTCAGTTAGAGCTTGTGCATACAGATGTATGTGAGATGCCTCAGCTTTCTTTGGGAGGGGCAAAATATTTTGTGTCTTTTATTGATGATGCCACACGCAAGGTGTGGGTTTATCCTCTTCGTTTGAAGAGTGATACATTCTCAGTGTTTGAGAAGTTTGTTGCTCTTGTTGAGAATCAAACTGGCAAAACACTGAAGGCTTTGCGTTCCGACAATGGTGGAGAGTATATGTCCAAACAGTTTCAGGACTTTTGTGATGCTAAAGGCATCAAGAGGGAGCTCTCTACTCCTTATGATCCTCCACAAAACGGGACAGCAGAGAGGATGAACAGGACCATACAGGAGAAGGTCCGTTCTATGTTGTCACATGCTGCATTACCTCATGGTTTTTGGGCTGAAGCTGTTATGACAGCCGTTCACCTTATAAATAGGTCACCTAACACGAGGCTTGGTGGGAAAGTGCCAGAGGAAGTATGGACAGGGAAGCCTCCGTCATACAAGCACTTGAGAGTGTTTGGTTGCGTTGCGTACGTGCACATACGCAGGGAAATGCGCACCAAACTTGATCCTAAGTCTCATAAATGCATATTCCTAGGATATGGTGACAGAGGTGAAATGGGGTATAGACTTTGGGATCCCATAAATAGAAAGATCATACGCAGCAATGATGTCATTTTTGATGAAACATGCATGTATAAGGAGCCTGCAAGGCAACAGGAGCCTGGCAGAGTCATCTTTGATGATGATGGACATCATGGACAACAACAAAGGGCTGTAAATCAGCCATTACAGCAGGAAAACCAGCCCTTAAATGGTGCTGAAAATGGTCCAAATGGACAGCCAGATATGGCAGAAGATATCCCTATGGATATACCACAGTTGGAGGATATACCGGGCATGATTTTTCAGCCTTATGGCATGGAACAGGAGCCACCAATGGGTGATATGCAGGCTGGACAGCAACCTGCAAATGATGGTCATTGGGTACGGAGGTCCACTAGACCCTCCAGAGCCCCTGACAGGTTTGTTCCAGGGGTTGACTACTTGATGCTCACTGACTGTGGGGAGCCCTCATGTTATAAAGAGGCTTTACAGAGGGCAGACAAAGCTCTATGGGAGCGTGCCATGAAGTCAGAGATGGATTCTCTGCACAAAAATGGAACTTGGAAGTTAGTGCCTTTGCCTGCAGGCAAGAAGGTTTTGCCATGCAAGTGGGTATACAGGCTCAAAGTTGCATCAGATGCTAAGCCAAGATACAAAGCCAGGTTAGTGGCTAAGGGCTTTAAGCAGGAATATGGTGTGGACTTTGATGAGATCTTCTCTCCAGTGGTCAAAATGACCACACTTAGAGCTGTGTTAGCTTTGGTTGCGCATGATGATCTGGACTTGATTCAGATGGATGTGAAGACTGCTTTTCTTCACGGTGATCTCCATGAGGAGATATATATGCAGCAGCCAGAGGGTTATGCAGTAAGAGGAAAGGAGAAGCTTGTATGCAAGCTGAAAAAGAGTCTTTATGGGCTCAAACAGGCACCAAGAGAATGGTATCATAAATTTGATACATTCATGAAATCACAGAAATTCAGGAGAAGTGACATAGATCACTGCTTGTACACCAAGAAAGCTTTGGATGGCAGTCTCTTGATTCTCATTTTGTATGTTGATGATATGTTGATTGCCGGGAAATCTCGTAAAGAGATGGATGCATTGAAAAAGAGGCTGCATGAGACCTTTGATATGAAGGATCTGGGTGATGCAAATCACATCTTGGGTATGCGGATACTTCGGGACAGAAATCAGCATGTGTTGTATTTGTCTCAGAAGGAATATATTGGCAAAGTTTTGCAGAGGTTCAATATGGACGGGGGGAAGAAGGCTAGTACTCCTTTGCCTCCATATGTGAAACTCAGTGCTATGGACAGCCCACAGTCAGATAGAGACAGGGCTGATATGGCCAAGATTCCGTATGCTTCAGCTTGTGGCAGTCTCATGTATGCCATGGTTGCTACTAGGCCGGACATTGCATTTGCAGTGGGAGTGGTTTCTAGATACATGGCCAACCCTGGCAAGAAGCATTGGGAAGCAGTGAAAGGTGTCATGAGATACCTGAAGGGCACACAGGATATGTGCATTTGCTTTGGCAAACAGGATGCATTAGTGCATGGTTACACGGATTCGGATTATGTCGGTCATCCAGATAACCGGAAGTCTACTACCGGTTATGTATTTACATTCACAGGAGGTGCTGTGTCATGGATATCCAGGATGCAGAAGTGCACTGCCTTATCTACTACAGAGGCCGAGTATATTGCAGCCACAGAGGCCTGCAAGGAGGCATTATGGCTATCTCGGTTAGTGGTTGATTTGGGTTATACAGGGGATATTCCATTGTTGCATTGTGACAGTCAGAGTGCCATTCAGTTGGCAAAGAACCCTGTTTTTCATGCAAAGACGAAGCATGTGGATGTGAAGTATCACTTCATCAGAGAGGTGATAGAGAACAAGCAAATTCAGCTTGTTAAGATTCATACGGATGACAACCCGGCTGATCTGTTGACGAAGAGTTTGCCTCCGGAGCGGTTTGCTCATTGCAGACACTTGATGGGCATTGGATGAGGCCAGTTTCAGCCTTGATATGGCCTTGTATATTATCATGTACATGCTGATTTTTTCTTTTCCTTTACTTAAGGGCACTTTGCCTTTAAGTGGGAGGTTGTTGGGGTAAAGGCGTTATGCCCACCCTTATAGTGTGTACAAGCCCATAAGTTATAGTACATAGTACACTTAGTACTTTTAATGTACTAAGTGCACTATGTGTACTAGTGCAATATACATGTGTGATAGGGGAGTCACACACTCATGCTTCTCATGAGTTGACTTATCCCCACAACTCTCTCTCTCTCTCTCTCCCTTGCTTCTCTGTGTATGTCTCCCATGAATGAACTCTAACCCTAA
Organism: Cibotium barometz; assembly: GCF_041138505.1. NCBI lineage: Eukaryota > Viridiplantae > Streptophyta > Polypodiopsida > Cyatheales > Cibotiaceae > Cibotium > Cibotium barometz. The sequence continues at coordinate 15,674,412 of NC_141095.1, read as the reverse complement.
TTCAGGTTTCTCCCCATCACGACCAAGGGGCTTACTCCTATCATGGATGTGGCAAATCATACGTAGTCTTGCCAAGGGCCCCTATGGGTAGGCGTTGGTGGTATGGGATGTTAGGGGTGACTGGCATGGACTTGTAGGAGTGGAACCTTAGTCCTTGGCTTGGGGGTGGTTCGCAGTCATGAACCTATGGTTGGGTGGTGAGCTTGCCTGCACCCCTTCTATTTGGTTTGTACTAATCTTGTTTTGGCTTGTGTATTAGGGGTGATCTACTGGAGGACCTTACACATGCACTAGCGACACACCAAGAGCTACTGAATAGGATGTCTTTGATTGCATTCCACAATAAGGATGTAATTTGGTATTTTGATAGTGGTGCTTCGAGCCATATCACTTCTTGCAAAGATGTATTTTAGCACTTGGTTTATGCTTCCAATGGCCGCACTGTATCATGTGCGGATCACTCGACTTATCCAGTGAAAGGGATAGGCAAGGTCATGGTTGTTGCAGCCAATGGTGCAAATGTATGCATGACAAATGTATTGTATGTACCAGGGAGATAAAGAAAATTCTGCTCTCTGTGTCAGCAATAACCGATCAAGGTTTGGTGGTTGAATTTGTAGATAAGAAGTGCTTAGTCAAGGACCCTTCAAGGAGCTATGCTATAGTCACTTCTGGAACACGATGCCTTGTATAAGCTGGACAACTTTAACAAGTGTCTATATGATGCACATATTGTGGTTGCCCATACTCTTGCTATGCATGATGCAGAGCTATGACATGCTCGTTTTGGGCATGTAAACTTTGGCTGTTTGATGCTTTGCAGAAGCATCATATGGTTGACAATATACCCCTCGAGTCTCCAACAAGACATGTATGTGAGGTGTTTTGGGAAAGATGCACCGCAAACCATTTCCCAAGGATGGAGCTGTTAGAGTTGAAAATAAATTATAGCTCATACATAGTGATGTATGTGGTCTGATGCGGACACCATCCATGGGGGGTGCATCTTTATTTTGTCACATTCATAGATGACTACTCAAGGTTTACCTGGGTGTATCCTTTGAAAGAAAAAGCAGATGTATTTACATGCTTTTAACACTTCCTGGCATTGGTTGAAAATATGCTTGGATGTAAAGTACAGATCCTTTGCCGTTGAGAGAGAGGGGGGGAATACATGTCTAATGCATTCAAGAATTACTTGCTTCAGAATGCCATTAAACACTAGTGCACTATGCCTTATACACCACAACATACTAGTGTAGTTGAGAGAAAGAATAGGTCTCTCATGGGGATGGTTAGATGTATGGTGAAAGCACAGAAGCTGCCTCATACTTTTTGGATGGAAGCCATCATGTGTGCAACTCATGTGTTGAACAAGTGCCCAACAAAAGCTTTGAAGACCATAACATCATTTTAGGCTTGGTATAATAGGAAGCCAAAAGTGGATTATATGCATACATTTGGGTGTTTGGCATATGCTCATGTGCGAGAGCAACTCAGAAAAAGGTTGAATGACAAAGCAGTTAAATGCATATTTGTAGGCTATAGTAATGAGGCAAGGGATACCGTCTCTATAATCTAGTGACACACTGAATTTTCTTGAGTAGAGATGTGGTATTTGCTGAAAATTGAGTTCAGCCCATGCACAACTTGCATAAAAGTCATGATGCAGGCTCATAGGACATGTTTGATGGGCTTTTACCCATGACCATAAGAGAGGATTCAGTTTAGCCAGCCCCTATTCATGATATGCCTCAAGTTGAACATGATGTGAGACATTTGGAACAACCATTAAACCAGCCCCCTTCTATGGAAGAGGTTGAAGATGTTGTCAGTGAAGAATGAACAGCCATACTACTTCCAGGATAACTACAATCCGTTCAGTGATTGCATTGGCTATGGAAAGTGCATCAGTTGGACATCAAGACTGCATTTTTGAATGGGGATTTGCAAGCGGAAGTCTATGTAAATAAGCCCATTGACTTTGGAGTTCCTGGCGAGGAACATAAAGTATGCAGGTTACACAAAGCATTGTATGGCTTAAACCAAGATCTTGGTATGATAAGATACATGCTCACTTGACTAGCCAAGGTCATGTGAATAGTCTAGCTGAAAGCACTTTGTATATGAAGAAATCTCGTGCCAAAATCTCATAGTCATCTTGTATGTAGATGACATGCTCATAACAAGGACTTGTGAAGAGAAAATTTCAGATTTCAAGGCTGATTTGAAATCTGAATTTGATATGCTAGATTTGGGGCCTTTACATTACTATCTTGGCATACAATTTATGCACAGAGATGATGGCATTGTTACGTAGCAAACTATGTACAGAAAACATTTGCTGAAAAGGTTTCACATGGAAGAATGCAAGCTGCTTTCTACTCGAGTAGAACCAAGTTTACGGCTTAGCATGCATGACATTGGTGAACCTTTTGATGCTGGCATTTACAGCCAGGCAGTTGGATGCGTCATTTACTTGTGTAACATAATAGATTTTGGGGTGTCGGTTGAGCAAATTCATGCATAGTCTATAACTGATATGGCTCGGACTAGAAGAGAACTGCTTCAAGTACAAACATAGTAACAATTGGAAGCCACAAAATATAAATATAGACATCACACTGAGCCAGAACGGCTGGCCCCCCATAGGTACTTCTTTATTACGTAGAAGCTTTGCAAGGAATCCAAGATGAGGGTGCAATCAGCACTAGATTTTCCACAGATATCCTGGGTAACTTTCTTCACAAAGCACACATGAGATTCTGACAAAGCTCTCTTCACAAAGCCAAGCCAAAACAATCTCGCAGAAGCAGTCCCAAACAATCTCCGAATCTGTGCCAAAACAGCCCACTGCTGTGAGCTTGTTGTGAGCACAGGAGAGAAACTAACTGTATAGTCAGCCCATACAATCCACCATAAAGAGCAACCAACCAAGAGAGAAACATGCTGCTGTACGACCAGCTAGAGGGCGGCCAACAAGAACCAAGCCCAATATTGCAATCGGCTCGCTCAACGGCGGAAGGGGAGAGAAATAGCTGCTGTAGTCGGCCTGTTTGTGTCGACCAGTAGAGAAGGTACTATTGTTGTACCGTCTGCACCTCTACAACATCTAGTAGAGAGAGAGAGTGAGAGGCATTGGTGCAACTACCAGCTTGAAGGCGGCCAGAAGAGAGAAAGAGAGAGAACCAACTGCAGCTGACTTAAGTGCCCGTGTGCATAGTTGCCCCACCTTCATGCTTTCCAATGCTTCAGCCCCTCTCTCTTTAGCTGAAGTCAGCCAACTTAAAAATATGGCTCAAGCCCCAAAAAGATAGGTCGGCAAGCTAAAAAGACATGGGAACATCACTTTTAGTATCCTCTAACTTCTTGCCCAAGTTTGTATTCCAGATTTGGCCCTCAACCATAGGCGGCCTCTTTTGTCCATGAATCCATGCCCAAGCAATAAGATGTTTGGCCAAATTTTAATGATGTCCGATCCATATACATTATAAGTCACACAAATGATTAAAATCCCATGATACTCATGCTTTGTGACCATCTTTCAAGCCAATCCATGCTAGTGAATCCTTCAGTTTAACTACTACTTTGGAAAATCCCTGTTCTCACCTTGGTTCCATTTTGTGTGTGGGCCAAGGTGGAAAAGTACCGTAAGGTATGCAGTCAAGTACGGGTTGAGATTTTGAGGTACGTTAAATACATAACGTCTGTAAAAACATAAAAAATATAATATATAGTGACATAAAAATGAATGAAAAAACAATTCATTTTTGAACATTCAACAACAATACAATTACCAAAATGAGAGCTCCATTTGTCAATATGTTTCCTTCGCTATCATACTTTCAGCTCTAGCTCTACAACGGCAGTGACCCCGCCCGCAAGCGGCTGGCACTGCATCATCATCATCTCTCGTTGCATTTTCTGTATCAATGAGAGGAATGGCTATGTTCGCACTTTGCATAAGTCGACTAAAATCGGCGACAACGGTCGGCCTAGGGTATTTTTTGGCCCAAAATGTTTTTAAAAACTGCCATGTTGTCACCAGCCTGGACATTTCCCAGTCTGAAAGGGGTCTGGTGGACTCCAGGATGTTTAAATATTTGGAAAGTACAAGCTTTGGGAATGGGGGATTATCCTAGAATACAAAGGACCACACTCCTAAAATTTAGGAGAGTTGCTATTTTTCGCCCGCTCCGATGGAAATTCTGTTCGCGTCATTACATGTGGAATTGAGCAGATACCAAGAGTTGGCAAAGTGCCTATGACAGAATGTCTACCAGTTGGGATATTTTTAGAGGTAAAGATTATGGAAGGACCCATCTCTTAGATTGGGACATGTGGCAAGAAAGTGGACCAAAGTGAGACAAGTGGCCTGACACTTGTTAGAAAATGGACCAAAATGAGACAAGTGGCCTCACACTTGTCACTTCAGCTATTGTGTGGCTCTCCACTTGTCATTGTAGCCTTCTCTTGCCATTTTAGCTCATGGGAGGCCCAAATCTATAAATTGGAGAGCTCTCTCTTCATTAATAGAGGCTCTCTTGCTGCACACTAGCCTCTACCACCGTTGAAGGCTTCTCTAATGATGGCTACTCTCTTTCTCTCTCTCTTGAAGGCTGCCCATGAAGAATACCGGCTGTTGGGGACTGTTTTGGAGGCTTCCATCGCGAAGAAATACTGAAGGCAAGGATATTCAATCATTTATTATGATTTCTAGCCATTGTATGTGTTGTACCAGCATTTGTACTTGCTGTACCTGCTGTACCAGCCACTGTACCTGCTGTACCAGCCATTGTACTTGCTGTACCAGCTTCTGTACTTGCTGTACTTGCTGTACCGCCCACCATACCGGCTGTACCAGCCACTGTACCTGCTGTACCAGCCACCATACCGGCTGTACCAGCCACTGTACTTGCTGTACCAGCTTCTGTACTTGCTGTACCAGCTGTACCAACCACCGTACTGGCTGTACCAGCCATTGTACCGGCTGTACCAGCCATTGTACTTGCTGTACCAGCCATTGTACCTGCTGTACCGGCTGAATGGAGAGTTGTACTTGCTGTACTAGCTCTATTGCATGAAGACCCGTGATTTTTGGGGAAGAATCAGTACCCACACGGAGGTATATGGATTACATTGATGGCTCGGCATTTCTACAGCCTATGTTCCGGCTTGGTAGCCTTGTGTTGGGCTGTGCTATGGCATTTGTATAGGGATAATCCGGCATCTCCCGTGGGGAGAGTAAGGCCCTCAAAGCTTGTACATGATATTATTCTCCTTGGGTAATAAAATACTCCAAGGGGGGGGGGTCGGCCCATTCCGGCCTCTATGCGGTGTCACACGTGCAAGCTCCATTTTCAGCATTTGTGGATGTTTTGTCCTGCTTTATGTTTTATGCAAAGTGATGATGGATATGTGTTAAGGCCATGGCCATGTTTAAATGTTTTAATATGCATTGATGGTATCAACAAGTGTGTCAAAGGCCCTAATCCCCCGGGCACCGCTGCTACGAGTTACATTGGTATCAACAAGTGTGTCAAAGGCCCTAATCCCCCGGGCACCGCTGCTACGAGTTACATTGGTATCAACAAGTGTGTCAAAGGCCCTAGTCCCCCGGGCACCGCTGCTACGAGTTACATTGGTATCAACAAGTGTGTCAAAGGCCCTAGTTCCCCGGGCACCGCTGCTACGAGTTACATTGGTATCAGAGCATAGGCTTTCTTGGAAGCGGAGGCTTCCTTCTATCAATAAGGAAGAGAAAAGATCTCAAGTGGGGACCACATTACCATCATTGCTGTTAAGCATGGCCAGCCGCTTCATAGGTTATGAAGCAAGAGCATGAGCAGTAGACAGCATGTTGATCTAAGGATTTATGAATTCACAGAATTTTATCGTGGAAGTGTGAAGTTGGCTTTATGTGCACACGTTTAGCACTCTTTCCATATGGATATTGTGGATTATATTATCAAGCTTACAGGCAAGCTATCTGGAGATATATCTCAGGATATCTTAAGGATATGGTGACGAGATATTTCTTTTGGCTTCATGACCAACCTGGCAAAGAAAAGCTAAGTATACTTTGAGTTTGCAAAGTTGGTGCTTTTGCTATTTACTATGAAGTGTTTTTTTGATGTTCACTAACCCTTGTATAACTATGCAAGGAGAAAGGTGTTGTTGTTTGCCTTGAGATGGTTTCAGGGAAACATTGTTTATGGCTCCCTTTAATGGGATGAATTCTTTTCATGGCTCCTTTTATTGGGATGGATTATATCCATGGAGATTTCTTTCTTGGACGAGATTTATATAGATATTGGGCTTCACAAGCAATTTCTATGGACGAATCTGTCCGAGTTTATAGAGAAGAAATCTTTGGATATCTCATGGATATGATGCTTTTATGGATTAAGTTCACCTCTACTCCAAGGTGTGTGGTTAGCACGGAGTATGTGGTAAGAGTTATGGTATACAAGGATTATGGTATACAGGTGTATGGATTCCTGGACTTCTTTTCTAGGAATTTGGATCCATCCTCAGGTTTATGGATTATGTTTATGGCTCCCTTTTACTGGGATGGATTATTCTTTTTGGCTCCCTTTATTTGGGATGCATTGGACTTATGGAACTCATGGTTCACTTACCTTGTGTAGTGTTCTCTTGTCCTACGTGCTCTCTTGAAGATTGTTTTTACCATGTGAGGGTGGAACAATAGAGAGCAGATGGAAGGGAACCATGGGCACTTCAAAGGGTAGTGACAAGCACAACATACCCTGTGTAGTGTTCTCTTGTCCTACGTGCTCTCTTGAAGATTGTTTCTACCATGTGTGGGTGGAACAATAGAGAGCAGACGGAAGGGAACATGGGCACTTGAGAGGGTAGTGTGAGTTGGTGGCCGAAATGCCTATAAACTATGTGTAGCAGAAATGCGTATGGAACACCAGGTTATTTATGCCTGCGAGTGATTGTTTTCAGGACTCCTTGTTTAGCCGCCCTGTGTAGTATTTCTCTTGACCTAAGTGCTTTTCAAGATGTTGCTACCTTGCTTGGTAGAACATAGAGCCAATGGTAGAGAATATGGGCACTGAAGTCGGGCCGGGCGTCAAGGCAGTTCCTTGGTGATCTACATCGACATACCATTGTTTTCTAAATGTTGAATTTCATATGCATTGGCATGGATTATGCTATCTGGACTTATGGGACTGTTTTGTCTCACCCATTTATCTTGGGACATGATTTAGATATTGGTATTATGGAGACTTATTTAGTCTCGCCCATTTCTTTGGGACATGGATTCTTCAGTTATATTGGATTTTTTGAGACTGTCTCGTCTCGCCCAATCGATGGGACATGATTATATCTTGAATATATGGCTTGAAGCTTAAAGTTGCGGACAACTTTTAAGAAGTTGGGGAGGATGTCACCAGCCTGGACATTTCCCAGTCTGAAAGGGGTCTGGTGGACTCCAGGATGTTTAAATATTTGGAAAGTACAAGCTTTGGGAATGGGGGATTATCCTAGAATACAAAGGACCACACTCCTAAAATTTAGGAGAGTTGCTATTTTTCGCCCGCTCCGATGGAAATTCTGTTCGCGTCATTACATGTGGAATTGAGCAGATACCAAGAGTTGGCAAAGTGCCTATGACAGAATGTCTACCAGTTGGGATATTTTTAGAGGTAAAGATTATGGAAGGACCCATCTCTTAGATTGGGACATGTGGCAAGAAAGTGGACCAAAGTGAGACAAGTGGCCTGACACTTGTTAGAAAATGGACCAAAATGAGACAAGTGGCCTCACACTTGTCACTTCAGCTATTGTGTGGCTCTCCACTTGTCATTGTAGCCTTCTCTTGCCATTTTAGCTCATGGGAGGCCCAAATCTATAAATTGGAGAGCTCTCTCTTCATTAATAGAGGCTCTCTTGCTGCACACTAGCCTCTACCACCGTTGAAGGCTTCTCTAATGATGGCTACTCTCTTTCTCTCTCTCTTGAAGGCTGCCCATGAAGAATACCGGCTGTTGGGGACTGTTTTGGAGGCTTCCATCGCGAAGAAATACTGAAGGCAAGGATATTCAATCATTTATTATGATTTCTAGCCATTGTATGTGTTGTACCAGCATTTGTACTTGCTGTACCTGCTGTACCAGCCACTGTACCTGCTGTACCAGCCATTGTACTTGCTGTACCAGCTTCTGTACTTGCTGTACTTGCTGTACCGCCCACCATACCGGCTGTACCAGCCACTGTACCTGCTGTACCAGCCACCATACCGGCTGTACCAGCCACTGTACTTGCTGTACCAGCTTCTGTACTTGCTGTACCAGCTGTACCAACCACCGTACTGGCTGTACCAGCCATTGTACCGGCTGTACCAGCCATTGTACTTGCTGTACCAGCCATTGTACCTGCTGTACCGGCTGAATGGAGAGTTGTACTTGCTGTACTAGCTCTATTGCATGAAGACCCGTGATTTTTGGGGAAGAATCAGTACCCACACGGAGGTATATGGATTACATTGATGGCTCGGCATTTCTACAGCCTATGTTCCGGCTTGGTAGCCTTGTGTTGGGCTGTGCTATGGCATTTGTATAGGGATAATCCGGCATCTCCCGTGGGGAGAGTAAGGCCCTCAAAGCTTGTACATGATATTATTCTCCTTGGGTAATAAAATACTCCAAGGGGGGGGGTCAGCCCATTCCGGCCTCTATGCGGTGTCACACGTGCAAGCTCCATTTTCAGCATTTGTGGATGTTTTGTCCTGCTTTATGTTTTATGCAAAGTGATGATGGATATGTGTTAAGGCCATGGCCATGTTTAAATGTTTTAATATGCATTGATGGTATCAACAAGTGTGTCAAAGGCCCTAATCCCCCGGGCACCGCTGCTACGAGTTACATTGGTATCAACAAGTGTGTCAAAGGCCCTAATCCCCCGGGCACCGCTGCTACGAGTTACATTGGTATCAACAAGTGTGTCAAAGGCCCTAGTCCCCCGGGCACCGCTGCTACGAGTTACATTGGTATCAACAAGTGTGTCAAAGGCCCTAGTTCCCCGGGCACCGCTGCTACGAGTTACACATGTTCTTGCCAATGAGGTGATAGCTCAAGTGGTGAAGGTGTTTGCCTAGGACCAAGAGGTCTTGGGTTCAAAAACCCCCTTGGTGCTTCCTCGGCGACATCGCCTATACGGGTGGATAAATAAGCGGCTAGGCGAGCGCCTATGGGCGGTGAAAAATCGGTAACTATGAGGAGATCTTGAACCAAAGGTCAGTTTGGGGAGGGGGGGGGATGCCTCGTACGGATCCGTACTGTAGTACGGTACTGTATTGTATTGTACACTAAAACATACTTTATAATAAGGTCCGTACGTACTAATGCAACCTTGGTGTGGGCTTCCCCTAAAACACTGATCAAAGCTAGTAAAGGGACCAGATGGTGACACAGTCTAGGTACAAAGCATTGACAAGCTCTTAAACGCATGTTTCGATAGTTGCAAGGTACCCTAGATCTTGGATTGTCCTATTTTAGGGGGGCAACTTGCAACTTTATGCATACAGTGATTTAGAATGTGCTGGTGATTATGATACTCGACAATCCACTAGTGGAAATTGTTTTTTTATTTATGCATACAGTGATTCAAAATGGGCTGGTGATTATGATATTCAGTAATTCATGCATACCTTGGTTGAGTAAAAAGAAACCCACTGTTGCCACATCTGCTGTGAGTACATGGCAATCTTCATTGCTATTGTAGATTGTGTATGGTTGAGGAGATTATTGGCTGATCTTCATGAGTGTTAGCAGACAACCACTACTATTCTCATTGATAGTCAAGAGTGCTATGGCTGTGGCACGAAATCTCGTATTTCATGCATGTACCAAGCACATTGAGATCCATTATCACTATGTTAGGGAGAGATTACATGCAGGGGAGATTAGTCTATCTTATTGCCCTACATAGGATAACGTTGCAGATCTATTTACAAAGGCTTTGCCTAGAGAGAAGTTCGAAACTTTCCAAAAAGCTTTAGGCTTACTCTCATACAGAGAGTGATATGCTACCTTGTATAGGTCCCTACTTACACTATAGGAGGGGATTTGAAGGCAAATGCATACTTAATTTAGTGCTACGTATGAACAGGCCACCAAGGGCAAATTTTCCCATGTGGTTTTTCCCCTTGGATATCCAGTTTGAAAGGATGCTTTATCATACCCTTTGTACTTGGATATGATTTAAAGTGTGCTAGGGTTGACTTGCACATTCACTCTCCACACTCTGTGTGTACTCTAGGTGTCTCTCTATCTTTGTGCATCTCTGCACGTTCCGTGTACTGATCTGCAGAAAATTCTAAACCTAATATTTGACCCCTTTGTGTGTGTGAGTCTAACAGCGGCCCCTCACCCATAGTAGGAAGAGGACAGAACTGTATTTTTTTGGGGGGTGTCGTAGGATAGCTGGGACAATTTGAGGGGAAAGGGGGAAGAACCAGCAGGAAGAGGACAAAACTGTAATTTTTTCTTCAGTGTAGTAGGATGACTGGGGTGACTTGGCGGGAAAAGGGGAAGAACCAGCAGGAAGAGAACAACTGTAATTTTTTGGGGGGTGGACAGGGAAGTGCAGCTGCTTGCTCTCGTTTGTATTGGGGAAGTTTAAAGTTTTTAATATTTCTTTTCCAGAAAGGTTTTTTAGCACATAACTCTTGCTTTTCTTGTTTGAAACTAATTTTTGGTCTTTTTGTGCACTTTGTTAACATTTTGGTAATTACAGATTGTGCGTCTACTCGCAACACACCCGTTTTTCAAGATAACGTTGATGACAGCAGACAGGAAGGCTGGCCAGCCTCTTGCATCAGTCTTTCCACATCTAGTCACTCAAGTACCAGCACTTACACTACTGCTATTATTATCTTTATTTATTTACAGCTTTGTTACATGGACGTCTCTTCTGTCCACTCATCCTAATGCTTTTTTAGTGTGAGCTTTGAAGGGTTCATGATCTCATGATTTGTGCATTCAACTGAAATCAGGATCTACCAAACATGGTGGCTGTCAAAGATGCAGATTTTTCTCAAGTTGATGCCGTGTTTTGTTGTCTTCCACATGGTACTACACAGGTAACACGAGCAGATCTGATTTTGTGTACACTTTAATTTTGTTATATACTTTTTTTCCTTGCTTAATCTTGAACACAATTCAGGGTTGTTACCAGATTATTGTAACTACACCGGTATTCCAAGCAAATGTTTATGCATGCCTATATGTATGTATCTATGTATGAATGAATATAAATTTTATGTATCTGTAATGTATACAGTATGTATGCATATACATGGTCTATATGTTGCGTGCACATATGTATATCCATTCCTGTATGTATGTATCTATGTATGAATGAATATAAATTTTACGAATGTGTAATGTATACAGTATGCTATGCATATACATGGTCTATAAATTTTATGCATGTGTAATGTATACAGTATGCATGCATATACATGGTCTATATGTATGCATGTATGTACATGTGTATATCCATTCCTATATATATGTATCTATGTATGAATTAATATAAATTTTATGTATGTGTAATGTACAGTATGTATGCATATACATGGTTTATATGCATGCGTGTACATTTACATGTTCTACGAGTAGCATACTTCGAGCCATCTCCCAGATCAAATGTTGTGTTCCCTCCACGACTTCATTTTTCTTGGGACTCGGGAGTATGGGTAAGCTGGCACTTTATACCATCCTCCTTGCAATAACCATCAAACTCCTTGGAGTGTGAATCCCCTCCTCCTTCTCCCCCACCTGAGTTGTGAAATCCTTTAAGGTTGTAGTGTCTCATTTTGAACCTTTCCCGTACAATTTTTCTTGGAGCTTCAAAGTACACCCAAATCTTAATCATCTATCAATGACAAGCAGTAGAAAGAACCTCCCAGAGCACGTGTGTCTATTTTCCAATAACCTCCTAGAGGGATCTGAGTAAATGTGCTGAGCGGCTTTTTTCGAGCGTACTCATTACTCGATTATGCAATCCACCATTTCCCAAAGAAATGGTAAACTATTGATACTCTTAATAATAAATTGTGTAAGAGCACTCTTACTCAAGCATATTTGTTCAAAGAAAGGTGAATTTCAAAGAAAATGATCTAAGATTAACATTATCTTCTCATCTAAATTTTTTTGGAAAAATTCATTTAAGTGTTTGGTTGGATAGAGTTTGAGAAATAGACGACATCTCATTAAATCGAGCTATATTTTGAGAGTTATAATGAACCTTTTTTTTTTTTTTGGCCGTCATCATATTTTGCTAGCGAAGGGATCCTTGGAAGGATTCAAAACCTTAATTTTATTTCATGGTTGGATAGAGCACAAAAAATAGAAGGTTTTTCTTTTCTAAAACTGGTAAATGTGAGCTACGGTTTGAGAGGTATGACCAATTTTTTTCTTGACCATCATCATGTTGATTTTGCATCGTTTTGATCATCATGATGTCTCCAAGAACCCTTTTTGTGGCGAAAGGATCCTAGGAGATGCATGACCCTTTTTCCGGCGAAAGGGTCATAGGAGACATCTTTTAGGTCCCTTTTGCTTGGGTAAGAGTCCTTGGAAAGGTGATGCTGTTCAAATTCATGCAAAAGCAACATCATGATGGTAAAAGAATTGATCATAACTCTCAAACCGTAGCTCGGATTGACGAGCTGTAAAAAGTCAAAAACGGTCTATCTTTTGTGCTATATCCAAGCAATTCAAATTAAGGTTTTGAATTTCTCCAATGATTCTTTTGCTAGCACAAGGGTCCTTCAAGACGTGATGATTGTGAAAAGATTGGGTATAACTCTTAAACTGTAGCTCGGATTGATAAGCTATAAATGATATAATTTGCATACTCTATCCAATCATACAATCAAAATAGTCATTCGGAAATTTTTCACAATGAGAGAGAAAGAAAGAAAGAAAGTTATATTAAACGTCTTCAGAAGACCCAGTGGGTCTATGAGACCAAAAGTGATACAATAGTGTCCATGTAATCTCATCATGGTACAAAAGAAAACAAAGACTAGAGCTATGAGCTGAGAATGTCAAATCCGAGCCATATGATATAAAGTGGGACCATCATACAACCTATGGAGCTAATCCCCCAGTAGGGGGAGGGGGATATCAAGCATGGGGTTAGCTTATAGAAGGCTCTGCAGATCCGTCGGGTTTGGGAAGGTGGCTCAGTGTCTCTCCAAGATCTCCTCAAGCTGGGACTGATGTTTGTGTTGCTAGCGAGGTCCAGCGAGTATGGGGCATCGGCTCGTTGTAGTGCCGTGGCCCGGTCTAGAGGCACGCCAGAGTGGGGTGTGGCGGGGGATCGGACACTCAAGAATGTGTGGCTCGATGAGGCTGTGGGTATGTCATCCATAGCTGGTGGGGCATCCTCTCGTGGTCGAAAGAACTGAGTGATGGTTGCTTGGGACCGGGGTGGGTGTCTCCCATGGGGTCTGGACTCCCTAATCAGGGAGACTCTGTGTGACGGTGAAGCTCTAGTAAGAAGAGGCCCATGCACTATTGATCTAGGTAATCCATGATCCTAGATAAGGGTCCAAACCCCTCTTTGAAGAGACAGTGGAACCTCCCTCGAATCTCATAATATACAGTGCATCTGCACATGAAGTGCTCCTATGAATCGACCTCCTTTTGGCACAGTGCACATCCTCTCCTCACAAGGTATCTGCATGGCTCTGCGTGTCTATCCTCAGGCAGTGCGATGACACTTGCAACTAGCCCACTGCAATCCGAATGGCATATGAATGGCCCAACCCTCTCGATCCAACTTTGATTACTCCTTCTAGTCCTTTGGTTACAGCATTTGCTATGTCTTTGGTACTCGTGGGTACCTCAGCGTGATACGCCTCCTCCACCTCCTCTATCAATGAAGGCCGAATTCTCGTTGATGTACAGGCTAAAGAGAGTGGGAGACAGTGGGCAGCCTTGCTTCACTCCAATGGTACTCGAGATCTTCTCTGATAATCCTCTTGGGCATCTCACCCGCCCTATGACCGACTGATATAATGCCACCAAATCATGTCTAATGGTACCCCCAAATCTTGGAGTCTCTGCAGTAGTTTGGCTCGAGGCATTGTATCAAATGCTTTGCGGAAATCCAGAAAGCAGGAGTAAACCCGTTGGTGTTGTGCTCTGGCCTCCTCTATGATGGCTCGGAGGGTGAAGATGTGATCCAAGGTAGAGAATGATGTGCGGAAGCCTGCGTGCCCTGATGCTTTGTGCCCATGTGTCTCTGCTAGTGTGTTGAACTCAAGCTCAAGTACTGACCCATAAAGTTTGGCCAGTGTGTGGCCAAATCATAATAGTCCTGTAGTTGTTGGGGTCCATGGGATCTCCGGCTTTATGGATGGGTGTGATGATATCGGCTGTCCAGGTGGGTGGGAAGCCTTTTGAAACTTGAAAGAGCCTGGTTGAACATATGGGCCAGGAGGGGTGCTAGAGTCTCCCCCACATGGGAGATGTGCTCTGCCAAGAGGCCCGCGTGGTCTTGTGATCTACCGTTGTTGAGTTTTCAGATGGCTCGGGCTACCATGTCGGATGTGAAGGTGGATGTGATGGGATGCGGATGTGATGGTGGTGAGATGGGGGGCTGATCTGGTACTTCGTACAGGGATTGTGCATATGTGTGCCATATGGATGGAGATGTGATTGGTGTGGGTGTGGGTGTGCCTTTCTCCCGGATTTTCTTCCAACCCTCATTACAGTTCACACCTTTGAGAGATTGGTATAAGTCCTTGTATTGGCCCTTAACATGTGCTTGTTTCTTACGTCAGGTTGTGTATTGGTTAATTCTTTGAGCATCTCGTTCTCGGATTTGGCCAGTTGCAACCTTGTGTAAGAGATGCTCATGTGTTGTGCGGCGTTCCTCGTCATACCAATCGTTCTGGGGCATGGTGCTGGTGGGGGTTTTGGTGGTAGATCGGTTAGTGCATGGGAAAGCGGCTATGGCAGAGGTGTGTAAGATCGTGGTGAGCTGAGAGGTGAGGTCGGCTAGTGGGAGATTGGGGTCTACATATGTTAGATGTCGGTAGAGATCGTCGGAGTTAGTGGAGTCCCCATCATGGTGGAAGTGAATTTGGGTGTAGTGGGAGATGGGCGTTGGTGGTGAGGATGGTCGGGAAAAGCTGAGGTTGAAGGAGAGCTAGGCATGGTCGGCTCCAAGTGGGCGGGTGGGAATGGTAATGTGACCTGTAACCTCACCCACATAAAGCGTGCCTCTGCCTCCTTGCGGATTATGGTGATCATGGACTGTAGATGTGTCCTGAATAGTACCACCACCCCGCTAGACCCGCGTACCCCACCACATGTGTGTGTCTCCTCTTGGTAGGCGGATGCCCACTCATAGCTTGAAATGCATGGTAGCCATCTTTTCGGACTCTGGTGAGTCTCTGTGAAGAAGATAATGTTCCTCTCTGTAAAAGCTTCCCTTAGTCCCCCAATGTCCGACCATAGTGTCACATTGCAGTTCCGAATTGCCAACTCCAGGTGTATGGTCCAACAGACCCCATGTCCCTATTGGGGACGCTGCTCTGTGATGATGACTCGCCCGTCCCTGTATACTGCCCACTGCAAGCCTCATGCACCTTGGGCATGTTTGCCCGTCTGTGCTCTACCTGGGTTTGGGTGAGATCATCCCCTAGGTATATCTTCTCCCCTCGGAGAGCTGTCCATGTGTCCATGAAGGTGTCTTGGCTAGCAAGGTACGAGAATTTCAAGATGAGGGGGCACTCCCATGAGGTGTCTCATTCCACATGCCATGTGTCCACATAAGGGGTCCACACACACACACACACACACACACACACACACACACACACAAATGAAATGATATATTAACGTCTCTAAGAGGCCATAATGGCCTATGAGACCAAAACTGAGAGAGAGAGAGAGAGAGTTGTATTAATGTCTTCAAAAGGCCAAAATGACCTATGAGACCAAAAGGTTACATCATATCCATGAGGTACATCATAGTGGTTGAGTACTTTAGGTACGGTGCGGTATAGTACGTGTATGGTATGAGTACGTAAAGTACGCATCAAGATAAGTATTTTAAGTACGTTCATGTTTTTTTAGTATGTATGTATGCAAAATAAGAAATATCTAGCATCCATACAAAAATAGCATGAAAGACAATGGTGATACTGAAATGAAAACTAATCTATTAACTACTGAGCAATGACCACTGACTAAAATAGTTAAAAGACGGGCCAAATAAGTGTTATACATTGAACCTCATATTGGGTACGAAGACCTTATCTGCACGAGGTATGGTACGTATGGAGTGGTACGGAAAGTAATGAAGGTACTCATCGGATGAGTACGGGTACGGATTGCAACTATGAGGTACATCATCTTGGGTACAAAGTAGTAATAAAGAAAGATAACAAAAATCTAGAACTTTAAAATGTGATCTAGGTACATGAGCAGAGAGCTCTCATATCACCCTAATACATCCCTCATGGGCCACTATGACATGGTGCTCAAGGTGGTAAAACTGAGTTGGCGCGAGAAGGTCCTGCGATGATGGGAGATGATGGCCCGGATCCTCCTGTGGTGGTGTGGCCATGGGGGAGGGCCATGGGATCTGGAGCGTCGAGCTCTGCATAACTCAGTGGCTCTGTCGAGTGTCACACCTCTTGGGCGAGCTCCTACACTAGCCTGTGGTCTGGGTATGATGGGAGAAAGAAAGAAAGATATATTAAGCGTCTACTAAAGACCCAATGGGCCTATGAGACCAAAGTGGTACAATAATGTCCATGGCATATCTCATCATGGAATGGAAAATAAAACAGAATGAAAACATAAATATAGCTATCTCACTGGGGTGATACAAAACTGTCCATGGAAACTCGTCATGGAAAACTAAGAAATAAAAACATGGGAGCAACATCAGCTCCGAGTAGATTGTATACCACTCTCCAAAATGTCAAGCATGGGGTTGACGAGTTTGGCCGTGAGGTCTCCCTCAGCTATGTGACGTGGAAAGGTAGCTCGATGGCGGTGGAGCATGTCCTGGATCTGGAGCTGATGAGGCGATCATGGCCGATGGGGGGGTCGAGGGCGTCGGGCACGCTGGAGTGCAGAGGCTCGGTCTGAGGTAACTCCTCTCGGGCGAGGTAGGTCCAGAGTAGCTCGTGGAGGGTCCACAAGATCCACTATGTCGGTTTCCTCCACCTCCTGGGTCCGGAAGAAACTAGTGATGGTTGGCTGCCGAGGGAGGGGGCAGGTTGGTTGGGGCCTGTGTCTCAAGAAAAGTGCTATTTTAGAGCAATAACATTGCCAAGCATTGTTTCTTAAAGAAATGGTGGAGTTTATAGCAAAGTAAATGCCAATTTAAATAGCTTCACCAAGCTCGGCGCTTGGAAGTTTTCAATGGGCAAATGGTAGTACCCCCTCCTAGAGCATGTGTGTTTATATTCCAATAGAGGTTAGTGAGAATGAGCTGGAAAGTAGTTGCCTTGGAATTTGCCTCGTATGTGAATACTTGATGATGTTGCTTACCCAACTCACAAGCTTGGTAGGTACCTGTCATGTCTTGCACAAGTTGGAAGATCAAGCACAACGTCCTTGCGATTAATCTTTACATGTGTTGCTAAACTCAAGTGACCAAATCTCTCGTGCTAGTCTACCGGATGAGTCGGTTTATGCATTGAAAGTATAAAGCTCATAAAGGTTGTGGTGCCGACTTCCTTGCCAACCATGTTGCCATTCTTGTCCATAATGATTGCTCCCCTCTGATATCGAACTCCATGTTGTGGTCATTGATAGGCGCTACCGATGGGAGATTCCTCTCTAAATCTCAAACAAAGATAACATTTATGTATAATGGATGTACATTTGTATGAATGTATGTTCATACATGTGCATGCATGCACACACACACATACACATCCAGCCGTCCATATACATACACATACACATCCAGCCGTCCATGCACATACACATACACATACATGTAACATTATATTGAAAAAGTTGGCAAGTGGCTTTTTCATTTGGTTATGGAGTCGTCAAGTTCTTTTTGCATAATATTTATGGACAACTTTTTGCTCTCACCAAATGGTATGAACACATTGTGTTTTGGGATCTTATGTGCATGTTTGTGTGCACCTACACACATTCATCCATCCGTCCACACATACGTACACACATGCACACACACATACACATACATGCATGCATATAATATACACACATACACAGACATAACTACTTGCCCACCTCCTTACCTATCTGACTATATACAAACATACATACATACAAACTTACACGATATTTGTACGTTGTTGTTGTATGGAATCTTTTTGCATAATATTTATGGACAACTTTTTGCTCTCACCAAATGGTATGAACACATTGTGTTTTGGGATCTTATGTGCATGTTTGTGTGCACCTACACACATCCATCCATCCGTCCACACATACGTACACACATGCACACACACATACACATACATGCATGTATATAATTTACACACATACATAGACATAACTACTTGCCCACCTCCTTACCTATCTGACTATATACAAACATACATACATACAAACTTACACGATATTTGTACGTTGTTGTTGTATGGAATCTTTTTGTACATGAATGAGTGTAATGTTTTTTTGAGAAAGTTGGTAAGTAGCTTTTGCATTTAATTATGGAGGAGTCAAGTTTTTTTTGCATAACATTTACATACAACTTTTTTTGTAACATTTACATACTTTTGCATTTAATTATGGAGGAGCAAGTTTTTTTTGCATAACATTTACATACAACTTGTTTTGTCTCATCGAATCATGTGAGCACTCTTCATGTTTTGGGATTTCAGAATCTTGTGTGTGTTTTGTGCAGGAGATAATTTCTGGCCTTCCAGACAGTTTGAAGGTTGTCGACCTTTCTGCAGTATGTAATGCAACCTTTTTCCACCTGAAGTTCCCTTCTTTGTATTGTTTTGCTTTGTGAAAGAGTGTGGATTATTCTTGCAGAGCCTGACAGGCTTGGCTTGTTTTGGTGCAGGATTTTCGATTACAGGATGTCAAAGAATATGAGGAATGGTACAACAGACCGCATGCAGCCGTCGAACTGCAAGTAAGTTTTTTTTACAAGCAACAAGCCTCTGGAGAGGTAAATGTTTACTCGTGGATGTCCATAGTAGACACAAATGCACATATGTACGTATTCCCCTTAACCCCCAACACACACACACACACACACACACACACACACACACACACACTTCTTTTACACACAAATTAAGGCAAGGATGTAGTGATTTTTTCACTTGTTTGAGAAATAAAATAATGACCAGTTGTCTTTTATGGGCAAGCAGAAGGGTTCCCCTTCCGTATATGCTTGGAATAACAATCGGTTGTGTCACAGAAGCAAGCAGTATACGGACTTACAGAACTGAACCGACAAGCTGTTATTGATGCTCGACTGGTTGCTAATCCAGGGTGCTATCCTACTTCAGTTCAGCTTCCTGTGGTTCCCTTGCTCAAGGTTGTTTGGGAGACATCCCTATTTGTGACATCTATCTTTCAACATTGTATAATGTGATCAGAAGTTTAAAGCATCAAAAGGCAAGTCAGTCTGTAAATTGAATCTGAGCCAGAGGATTATCCTCAACCATTGGTGGGAGAAAAAATATAGCTCGTTAAAAAGCGTAGATTAGTAAAATGTAAGGTTTGTCTTAAGACAAGGTCCAAGTCTGTGTGTGGAGGTGGGCTGTGACATGGTGTGGAGGCCACAGGTTGTGGCATGATGTGAAGAAGCCACTGGTGCAAGCGTGCACCTTGGGATGATGTCAGAGCCACGGTTTCCTCCACTAGTCTCTAATATTGTATTTTGGACAGTCATAATTATGTTGTGATCTATGAGTATCAAATGGTTTTGTGCATTTTCAATGCTCATTGTTTGTTCATTACGACTTGCGCATGTTTGTATGCCCGTTCTTAGACTTGATTGTGTTTTTGCAGGCCGGGCTTATTTCTTCAGAGTCCATAATTATCGATGCCAAATCAGGCATCAGTGGTGCTGGTACGAGAGAATGTATTTCACACTAGATAGTCCTGTGTATATGTCATTCAGCTGCAGTTTGCACTATAGATAGATTCTTTCTTTGATATTTTTTCTTCTTCTTGTTAACAGGGCGTTCTGCAAAAGAGTCGAACTTGTACACTGAAATCTCCGAAGGCTTGAATGCATATGGAGTCACAAAGCATAGGCATGGTCAGTCTTTTTTGTTGATTAGTCTCAAATAATTCACCTCACTAGGCTTTCTGTAAGTTATTTGAAACACCAATGCATTGCTTGAAGGTCTTGACAAAAAAGTTTCAAGTCATAGGGCTTCTCAAATTTCTAGCATGAAGGAAACTGAACACTGTCCTTTAGTGGTGTGAATACGACCCTTGGACTAGTTTAGACAAGGAAGGAAACGTATCTATGAAAGTTTACTATGAATCTGTCTGTTGGTACGATGCTTGTGGGACCTGCAGAGTGCCTTTCACAATTTGCGCACCTTCTTTTTGGAACTGGGAACTGTGAAACCTGGTGGCTGCTCTACATATACCTCCTCCTTGAGGTTCATGTATTATAGAAAGAAGATGGTTCTTCCTTAAATATTCCTGCGGATTGCATGTGGAGACTCCTGGAGGGTCACCATTATTCTCAATGATCAGAAACATTTAGTGGTGGTATGCTTTTAGATGAGACAAGCAAGTCTCAAGGATGTTTCTTTCTTTGAAACTAGTCTCTGGTTCTTGTTTGATCAGTCTAAAAATCTTCATATGGACGGATTCAAGAGGCATTACAAACACTGCAACCACAATGGATCGTTTTTGCAGTTCCAGAGATAGAACAAGGGCTCTCTGCTGCTTTTGGATCTAAAGTGACTGTCAGTTTTACACCTCATCTTATGCCAATGGTAAGTAATTTAGTTTTGATGTTATAACTGGTTATTCTTGTTTACTTGAGTGTTGTTAAATTGTTATCTGTACTTTGAATTGTAATCTAAATGGGAGTTTACAAGGGTGGACACATTTTCACATGCCTGTCTGTTGTCTTACATTGCACATGAATAAATATACAGTTGGGAAAACAAGCATTAAGTACTCTGTTTCTCTCTAAGGTCATGATAATCGGTTTAGGAGCAGCTCAAGAAGCAGCCATATATTCCTTATTTTCCTTGAATTGACAAGCAGTACCTATCTAGTTATCAATGTGTGTGAGGATGCTGGTCTTACAATGCCTTTCTCTTAGCCTCCACGCTAGATACATGAATGGATCATTAGTTAGGTAAGCCACCCCGACCCCTCCCTCGCCAGCCAACCATCACCTGTTTCTTTTGGACCCAGGAGCTGAAGGACACCCATACAGTGACTCTGGACTCACCTCGCCTGAGAGGAGTTACCTTGGACCGGGCCTTCGAATTCCAGTGTGCCTGACACCCCCGGGCCCCCGGACGTCAGCCAGGATCCCCTCATCAGCTCTAGATCGAGGACATGCTCCACTGCCATCGAGCTGCCTTTCCACGTGACGTAGTTGAGGGAGACCTCTCGGCCATACTCATAAGCCCCATGCTTGATATTTTGGAGAGCGGTGTACCATCTATTGAGGGCTGATGCTCCTCTCATGTTCCATGTTCTTGGTATTCCATGATGAGTTTCCATGGACAGTTTTTTATCACTCTAGTGAGATAGCTATGTTTTGTTTCTGTTTTATTTTCCATTCCACTTGGTATTAGCCATATGGCTACTCGTACTACCTTTTCATCGACACATGTTCATAGTGTAGGTAGCTTCTTCTTGGGGACATAGGATGTAGACCTACTTGTGCTATGAGAGAGAGGAACAGCGGAAGACTTGAGTACACGCAATTATACACAAGTATCTATGCTAGTTATGGTGTAAATCCGGGGAACCCAAGCTTAACTATGCAAAAAATTCCGTATAATGTTGTTTGGAAACACAAAATGATCAGCAATACAGTAGAAGTGCTCAAGTTGATGGAGATTGCTGCTGCTTCTGAAATGTTCTTGCTGCCTTCTGTTATTCCCGGCCTTAAGATGCACACTCTCAAGCCTTCTCTGGCTGCTCGATTGCTGTAGAAGGCTGAATGTCTGATGATGAATAATTGGGGTGGGGCTTGCTCTATTATACGTCCACTCCGGGTCCCAATCAGGTGCCTGCCCAAAAGGTTCCCAATCGCATTTCTACTGCCTGACCTGCCCACTATCTTGCCATGTGGCTATACTGCCTTCCGGGCATGTGTTGCTGCATGTCTACCTTGCCAGACCTGTGGACTGGTTGTCAACGCCCGATGGAGATGGGTCACATACTTCCCCACTTGGACTGCAACTGTCCTTAGTTGCATAACCACCAGTTGAAGGTAACCTTTTAACTTCAAGAGAAATTAAAGAGTCTAGAGCCTCTTTGTACTGATGTAGCCCACTTGGACTGCAACTGTCCTTAGTTGCATAACCACCAGTTGAATTGGGTAACCTTTTAACTTCAAGAGAAATTAAAGAGTCTAGAGCCTCTTTGTACTGATGTAGAACCACCTAGTCTGTTACCATCTTCTCTTGAAGTCCGTCATCATCCACCAGCTCTAGTTCATTTTCCTTTCACAAAGCGTCTAAGGCCTGTTCATGGTACTCTGGATGCATCTTCCAATGGCTTGGTAAGTCCAGCTGAAAAGGAGGTTTCTTGATGATGTTAAATGTACCCTTCTTTTTTGGAACAAGTTTGGAAGAAACTGTTGGGATTCGAAGTCTCGTATGTGTGTACCCCTATTTGTGTACCCACTTGTGTCTGTGTGTGAAAAGCCTCTAAAAGGGTTATTGTTCTTCTATCTGTGTGTGTGAACACTCAGTTATATGTATAAGTGAGTAAGTGTGTGTGAACACACTCTTATAGTGTTTAGGATAATACCTAGATACTAGACTTGGATGACATAAGCAGTGATGTCATTCAGATGAACCTCCAAGGCTATAAAAGCATTGTACTTGTTGAAGCTTGTCAATATCACATTAGTCAATATCATTGAGTCGTGCGACACATCAGTGTCTCTTGTTCTCTTTCTTGAGTATTGTCTTTTTTTTTCTCTATCACGACGCATACAACCTGGCTCTCCATCAACCACCTTAGTGCAGCTTCTTGTGAGTAAGACATCAGAAACTTCCCTGAACTTGACCTGTTGCTTTTAAATCTCTAGAGTGGCTGTGTTGGTGATGCTTATTGGTGTCAGACTTTCCTTGATTGACCTTTGGTATCTCCTCTCAATTTGTTGCAACAGTTGATATTGGACCACTTGGTATGCGCCATAATGTCCTTTGGAAGTCATGAGAAGTTGGGTCATTGGGTTCACTACTGAACACTTGAGCATACACCACATGAAAGGGTGGGGAAGAAGGAACCTTGACTCCAGGTGAGTAGAAATGTTGCTCGTCTTTGTTGCATCTTGTCGCTCTTATCTCCCTCGAAGGGTGTGAATGATGTGGTGGTTGCTGACGACGAGTTTCTAGCGTTGGCACACGTTTGTCTCGGAGATACATGGGGGGTATTGGCATTGTGGAGGCTGAGATGATATCCAAAAGTGTGAAAGCTAAAGAGTGAGGCCCATCCGTCCTTTAGATAATGGAGCATTGCTTTTGTAACATGCAACTAGCTAGGTCATGTAATGCACAACAAGACCTTCTTTATACCTTTATGAAGTGAGCATGAAGCAATCTTTTATACATAGCAGGTAGAGTTGGAGAGAAAGAAAGAAAGAAAGATATATTAAGCGTCTACTAAAGACCCAATGGGCCTATGAGACGAAAGTGGTACAATAATGTCCATGGCATATCTCATCATGGAATGGAAAATAAAACAGAATGAAAACATAAATATAGCTCTCTCACTGGGGTGATACAAAACTGTCCATAGAAAATCATCATGGAATACTAAGAACATAAAAACATGGGAGCAACATCAGCTCCGAGTAGATGGTATACCACTCTCCAAAATGTCAAGCAGGGTTGACGAGTATGGCCGAGAGGTCTCCCTCAGCTATGTCACGTGGAAAGGTAGCTCGATGGCGGTGGAGCATGTCCTAGATCTGGAGGTGATGAGGTGATCATGGCCGACGGGGGGGTCGAGGGCGTCGGGCACGCTGGAGTGCAGAGGCTCGGTCCGAGGTAACTCCTCTTGGGCGAGGTAGGTCCAGAGCAGCTCGTGGAGGGTCCACAAGATCCACTATGTCGGTTTCCTCCACTTCCTGGGTCCGGAAGAAACTGGTGATGGTTGGTTGCCGAGCGAGGGGGCGGGGTGGCTGGGGCCTGTGTCTCAAGAAGGTGTCCCTCTGTCTGCGGAGCTCAAGCAGGAAGAGGCCCAGGCAACGCTGGTCCTGGAAGTCAATGATCTTGGAGAGTGGACCGAATCCCTAACGAAATAGACAGTGAAGCCTCCCGCGGATCTCATAGTATACTGGGCAATGGCATATGTAAAGCTCCTCCGTCTCAACCTGTGTGGCATAGTCGGCAGATCCTCTCCTCTCTGGGTGTCCGTACGAGCTTCCCGGCTCTGAAGATGCGCTCAGCTCTACCTGTCTCCACTCTGAGGCGGTGGGAAGAAACCCGTATCTGGCCAATCGCAATCCGCATGGCATGGGACATGTGAACACTCAAGTAGCGTGGCTGCTGGATGAATCCATCCTCAGTGAGTGTGAGGAAGTGGTCTCTGTAAAAGTGCATCTTCGTGGGGAGCTCCGGGGGTGTGATCCATGTGCAATGTGTGTAGAGGCTGAGACCGGATAACCCGGTTGGTATCCTTGTGAGACAGCCGGAAAAAAGGGGAGTCCAAACTGTACTAAAGGGGGGGTATGCGGTCCATGCAGAGCGCGTATACTGAGAACCAAGTGGAAACCAATGCATACCATACTCCAGAGTGCCCCTCAAGTGCTAGCTGTCTGGAGGACTCCAGGGCAAGCCTCGGGTACCTGTGGGGATCCATGTGACTGATGCTATGACGGTACGTGACTGTTTGGAAGAGTGCTTCCACTACCATCAGGGCTGCAGCAAACTCTGCCTCTGCTTGGATAATCTGGTGTGGGACTGATGGTTTGCTGCGGATCATACGGGAGAACATCATGACCTGGGGCCTCTCAACTCGCTGCCAATCCTCATCGGATAAATTTGGCCCCCAGAAAGCTGCTCCATACATCAAGGCTGGTGTGACGAGGGTGTCAAAAAGCCAGCCGTTCGTCCTGGGCTCCTAGAAATGTACCTGGAAGCACTTCCGCTCAAGTAAGCTCAAGGCTGAATATCCCCGCGTCATTCTGGCATGTGCTGCGGGAAGCATGGTAAAGCGTGGGCCATTGAAAGTGACACCAAGGTAGACATAGGATGAGACAATCTCCACAGGATCCCCTCTATATGTGAAGCTCAATCTGGATGTGACGGGGCGGGAGGTATTGAAGACCATTACCTTGGTTTTACCAAGGTCAACAGAGAGGTCCTGCTGAGTGCAAAAGTCATGTAAGGCATCCAACTGTCTCTGAAGCCCTTTGGCTGAGTCTGAGAGGAGGACGATGTCATCTGCATAAAGTAGTATGGGGATCAATATGCCTGCCAGTGTGGGACCAGCCCCACCTAATCCATCAATGAAGCTCGAGATCTCGTCAATGTAGAGGCCGAAAAGAGTGGGTGATAGAGGGCAGCCCTGTTTCACCCCAATGGTGCTGGAAATCTCTTGTGATGTACCTCCTCGGGCTCTCACTCGTCCGGTGACGGACTCATAGAGGGCGATGATGCTCCAAACCATGTCAGATGGGACTCTGATCTTTTGTAGACTGTACAAGAGGCGGGCTCGGGGTACAGTATCAAAAGCTTTGCGGAAATCCACAAAGCAGCAGGAAATCCTCTGGTGTCGTGCTCTGCCCTCCTCGATGATGGCACAGAGGGTGAAGATGTGGTCAAGGGTAGAGTAGCTCCTCCGAAAGCCAGCTTGTTCTGAGGCTGTGCATCCCTGGCTCTCTGCAAATGAACTGAGCTCCGCCTCTAGCAATGATCCATAGAGCTTGGCCAATGTGTGGCCAATCATGATCGTCCTGTAGTTATTAGGATCAAGTGGATCTCCAGCTTTGAGGATGGGGGTGATGGTGTTGGTGGACCAAGAGGGTGGAAATCCTTCACAAAAGGCTCTATTGAACATGTAGGGTAGTAGGGGTGCTAGGGTATCATGGGCATGCAAGATGTACTCGGCAGTGAGTCCCTCATGATCTTGGGCTCGGCAGTGGTGATTGATGTGGGAGGGCGATGTTCTCGGATTTTCCTCCATGCCTCTTTGCAGTTCGGCCCTAAGAAAAGTCAGTATAACTCATCCTCTTTCCGAGCATAGAACTCCCGTTTCCTGCATCGGGTGAGCCGTTGAGAAATCTGTTGCGCTTGGCTCTTCGTGATTTGCCCAATCCGTACCTCATGCTTAAGATGGGAGCGTGTGGCCCGACATTCGTCATCATACCAAAAGTTTTGGGGCCTGGAACCACAAGGTGGCTTGGCGGTAGACCGCCGGCCGCATATGAAAGAAGCTGTGGTGGATGTGTGGAGTATGGTGGTGAGTTGTGTTGTGAGGGTGGATAGGGGGACAATAGGTTCCACATCCTGGAGTTAGCGGTAGATGTGGTTGGAGTAAACAAGGTCAAGCTCGTGATCAAAGAGGACTTGAGTGTAATGTGAGATGGGGGGAGGTGATGGAGGGACGGGTGGTGTGCAGGTAAGAGTGAAAGAGAGGTAGGCATGGTTAGCTTCAAAAGGGGGTGGCGGAATGGAGAAGTCGGGGATAAGGTGTGCCAAAGCCAGAGATCCCATAAGGTAGTCCACAGTGCTAGTACCTCCTGAGTGAGGGAAGGAGGTGAGGGCACCGGAGGAGGGCCATCGGGACATCCCGTTATAGATAACGAGACCATGTGCAGCTCCCAGCTCTAAGAAATATCTCCCGGACACTGTGAGCTCCTCACGGTCCTGTGATGATCGCTGCAGCCCTGTGTCTGTGATGTCTAGCTCCTGTAGTCTGATAGGGTCGTCTAGATCGAGTAGTGGGACGTGCTGACTTCTTGTCCTGGCATTGAAATCCCCGAGTAGGAGGACTTCCCCCAACTGTGAGAACTCCATGATATCCTGATATAATGGTAAGTATGGTGACTGGCCATGCTGTGCGGTGTAAGGGGAGTGGCGTGGTGCAAAATAACACACAGCAATGTGGATGACTCTGTCACTGCTAAGCTGTAGCCGCACCCAAAGATATCGTGCATCCTCGTCCTTCCGGACGATGCTGAGAATCTGTTGGAGATGGGATCTAAAAAGGACATCTACGACCCCAGAGCCACGTACTCCTCCTGATGTGCGGGTCTCGCCTCGAAAACATGACTCCCACTCATACCCAGCTATGTATGGTAAGCCCCTCTCAGGGCTCTAATGAGTCTCTGTAAAAAAAAATGACATCCTTGCCTGTGAGAATCTCGCTCAAGCCTCCTGGATTCGGCCATTGCAGTTCCATACTGCCAACCCTAGGTGTTTGGTCTCATAGACCCCGCGTCCCTAATTGGGACGGCGCTCAGTGATAATGACTCTACCATCCCTGTAGATAGCTCACTTGCCTGCTCTGGGGGCCTCATGAACAGTCACCATCGCCTCATGTGGGTGTGCCACCTGTGCTGGAGTGAGATTATCTCCCATGTACACCTGTGTGCCCTTGAGGGCAGCCCGCCTGTCTGCTAGTGGCATCAGGGAATCTAACGATGAGGGGTCACTCTCGTGTCATATCCTTTCCTGCCCTCCATGTGTCTGCAAAAGGGGGGGGCGATCCCGTCCACTCCTAGCATCTGGCAAAGTGTCATGGCATCCTCCTTTGGGGAAGGCCCCCCCTTAGCCCCCGTACTCGCACATGGAGGGCCCTATCCTTCCTGCGTTCCTCCTCCTCGAGACTCTCATGTATGATGCTCTGTGGGGGTTTGTGCTTCTTCACCACCTCCACCCAATCTTTCTTCGTGGTCTGCAGTTCTTCCCGCAGCTTATCACTCGCAGCTTTCAATTGCTCCAAGTCAGTCCTTAAACCCTCCTGAATATTCAGTTCCCCTTCCTCCACTGTGTGGTCCTTGACCGTGGCCTTTTCTGCCCGGAGTTCCCCTATCATTGGGGCAGCTTCTGGCATTCCTGTTTGTTGCAGCTAGGTCTCTTTCAACATCTGAATCACCTCTTCCTGGTGGTTCATTTGGGCTGGCAGTTCTTCAATCCTGTTGTTCTTTCCTTGTATCTCCTTGCGGAGGCCTTCCAACTGTTTTTCATGTTGGTTCAGAACCCTGTCCAGCACATTCTTTTGTTCGCCTAGTAATTTCTTGGTGTTGTCCTCCAATGTCTTGATGTATGCCTCCAGCTCCTGTAGGTTCGTTGTGTTATTTCCCCTAGTTGCTGCCTTGGGGGCCTGAGCAAGGGCGGGCAAGGGCAGCCAGCATTAGGGCAGCCCGTAGGAGTTGTAGATAGCCACGACCTTGGAATAGAGAAGAGTTGCCAACCTGGTGGAGGCTAGTTTGCAGCAATAGAGAGAGGGAGAAAGCAGAGACAACACCAGATTGGATCCCAATTTACCAAACCAAACCCAACGACCCCCCCCCCCCCCCCCCCCCCCCCCCCCCCCCCCCTCCCTCTCCCCCCCGCCCGCTTCTCCTCTTCTTGCAAGCAGGAGTATTTGCTTGTATTACTTTGGAGAACTGTTACAATGCAGAGAACTTACTGAGACTTGATTGACGGAGATTGCCAAACGCAAGGACATCGTAGTCCGGACATTTGCTGAACCATCAAGAGGTATGAAGCTAACTTTGAAGCCACTTCGGATAGCCTTATGCATGCCCAGATGTGCTGAGGGAGATGCATGAGGGAGATGCACTACTAAAGTTTGACTGCTGAAGCAAACTTTGAGGCTGCCTATGGTGCTTGGCTGAGATTTATGCATGCAAAAGACCAAGGTCTTAGGCATATATGTCTGCACTATGTTCTATGATTGAGAGAATGAATTATGAGATAGATTTATGCAATGGAGGAGGGACTGCTTATATTTGTTATTGGGCTTCTGGTTGGTGGAAGCATGCTTTTGTCGGCTTGCTCTAAATCCCACGACTTTTGATGTGTAGCATTAGATGCTGCAAATTTGGCATAATTAGCAACTAATGTTGGTTGACTAGCATTTAATGTTGGTTGATTGGCATTTGTTGTTGGCCGATTGTCGTAAATGTTGGAAAAATTGTGATAAAATCCTCCATGATGGTTGACAAGGGTCTAGGTTGCCATATGTTGCCTAGCATTAAATGCTAAGGCATATAACATGTCCCATGGGCTGCCCAGTGGGTGGCCCATGCATCCATGCATAGTTTCCAGAAATGCCGTTTCTGGACCACCGAAACGTTTCCACATTTCGGAAACGTTTCCAGAAACGAAAACGGCGTTTCCAAGTTTTATTTTTTCCAGGGTTTAGAAACCCGCGTGCTCTCTTTCGCCGGCATTTTGCGCCTTCTTTCCGCCGCCTGTTTGGAGCTGCTCTACCCATCTACCTTGCCCTCTACTCCTCTACCTCCACATCAGCCCTCTACCACGCCTTCTACCTCTCTACTTGGGGCCTCCACCTTTGCCATCTAAGCTCTACCAAGCAAGAAGGAGTCACACCTTGCTCGCAGCCTGCAGGACCAGAAAAACAGCCTCCACTTCTCGAATCTCTCCGAGTCTTCCGACCTCGAACGGTTCTAGGATTTTGTCATGCCAGCACTTAGCTCTAGGATTTTGTCATGCCAGCAGCTGCTGCCAGCCTGCCAGCCACATGGATATTTTTTGATCATGTTTTGTATTTACTATAGTCTATACATATGGATTATGGATTATGGATGATGGATGATGGATCTTGTTTTGTATTGACTCTTTTGAGGCTTGAGCCTTGAGCCTACAGTTGTCATTTTTGAATTTTGATCTATCATTTGAGTCTTTGACATTGAACTTGAGCAAAGATGTATTTTTCAAGCTTTTGTAATGTTTTTATTAATTATATATGTATGTATTAAACCCTAAAACCGAAACTCCGTTTCCTCGTTTCTTCCCGAAGGCCGAAACTCCGAAACTCCGTTTCCCGCCGTGCTCCGCACCCCCGTTTCCGAAACTCGTGGAAACTATGCATCCATGTCATGAAATGCTCTCACATGCTTTGTTTTATGATCTAAAGGAGTGACTTTTACCATGCCATTCCTATGACCTATTCTCAATTCGAATGAAGCTTCTCATAAAGCATTTCTCTAATCTAAAAGTAATTTCTATGCTTGTCAAATGACCTAAATGCTTGTTTTCCAAGTGGGTTAAGGGCTTAACCCGAGATCTAAGGCCGGGAAAGTAACCTACGTAGCTCGTGCTTGACATGTCCCAGACTGGGGCTCACAATGGGGCCATGGCATACAACAAATATTCCTTAGAAAGGTACTACTTTTATGTATTAAGTATAGCACTGTTGATGAGCCAGTGTGTCACACTGCATGGTGCATGTGACATTCCCTCCTCTTTAGCTTGGTAGTAGTTGCATGGTCTCCAAGTAGTCCGCCAATATCTGGGAGTACTCTTGGAAGAAGTCCTCATCCAACCAAATGGCTTCGTTAGTGTCTCGATCCTTGAACTTTGTATAGAATTGTTTGATTCTGTGACCGGAACCATGCTTCCACTTATGGAAGAGAATCTACTTGGGCTCCATGACTTCTGATTCGTCGACCACTTCAGGCTGCTACTCATTCGGAACCTCTTGTAACAATGGTCCAACATACGGCTTTAACCATGAGACATGGAAGACATCATGCATAGCCCAAGTGTTTGGCAACTTTAACTTCATAGAGACATTATTGAGCTTCTTTACAATAGGTAACGGGCCGAAACTTCAGAAAGAGAGCTTGGAACAATGCTTATTCACTTGCTTTAACCGTTGCTTCATGATGCGGAGAAATACTCAATCTCCCTCCTTGTAGTTGACATCCTTGCAAGACATGTTGGCTTGCTTGGTGTATGCTTTGTGTGCTTTGGTTAGGCACTCCTTCACTTTTCTTGGAAAATGACTCTGTAGTCTTGTTACCCTCCAATGATGGTGATACCATCCTCATAAGAAGGGACGAGAAATGGCGACCAAATGCTGCCTTATATGGAGTCCTGCCAATGTTAGATGAGTGAGTATCGTTGAGGATTGCCTGCACGAACGGAAGATACTGTTCCCACTTTGACTGCTTGTCATGGCAATATGCCTTGAGAACGTCGACAGCCGGGCTTGTAGGGTCATCTTGCTCCTGAGCATCCAGTCTCCTAGACTGACTATACTCCTTTAGTAAATGTATTGTTGATTTTGCAATCAATACATTTTGCCTTCCCATGCCCATGTACCATTTGCCATATTTTTGAATGACATCTTGGAGTCTGATTGCAAATTCGTACCACGTCAGATCTATATCTATCTGCATGTGAAGCTTTACAGGCTGAATTTCAGCCTCCACCAAAACTTTGAATTGTTGATGTGTCAAGTAGCTGTTATTAACTAAAAGCAATTTCTTGTGAGGCAAAGGTACATCATGCGTGCAGCGTAGGCATGCCAAAATACAAAGTCAGCCATAAAGGGAAATGATCCGATGTTTGCATTGAGAAGTCTATGGACATAGTGCAAGTAAAGTCATTAAACTTGATTTGCATTTAGCATATACCATCAATCCAATCTGGCCCAGTAGTCATTGACTGCATTGTGATGGAAGGTGTATCCTTTTTGTGTAGGCATTAGATGCTTCCATAAGTCTCATGCTTTTATGCTTTGAAGTACATTTTGCCATGCCCTTTTCTCAGAAGCAATCATGTGTGAACTGGGAGAGCTATTGTCTTCATAGTCAGGTGAATTATTGAAGTCTCCGCATAAAAACGCATTTGTGACCCATGGATAAGCTTGTAATTATTGCCACATTTGAGCTCGCTTTGCAAATGTTTGCGAAGCGTATACTGTGGCAAACTCAAATATTTCACCATTCACCATACATTGAATGATCATCCATTTGCCTTGAGGATCATTATAGGACAAATGAGGTTGTAGCTCATACCTAACCGAATGGTAGCACCAGAAAAAGCATGATTACCAGCATAGAAGATATGAAAACCCGCAAAGTAACCTTCCCTCCCAACAAAAGAATGCTAGTTGTGTTCTTGTATACAAACTGTGTGGCTGAGTACTATGTATGTAAAAGCCCAAATCAGCCTCCATTTATTTATTTGATAGAGGCCTTGTACATTATATGACAAACATCCAAGTGGTATATACATATTTACATGTTTTGTAGTGGGAGCAACAACTCTTAAGTCTCCACCAACATGGCTGCCTGGATCCCAACATAGCCATGCTTAACCATAGAATCTGAATCATTGGCATTTCCAGAGTCATGCACAACATTTACAAGTAGCAGTGTTTGGTTTTACTTACACCTATTTCATTAGTGTGACGTCCACTAGTTGAGGCAACCTGTGTCCAATTGCGCGAGACGACAGGTCTCGGTCTTATTGTCTTTTTGGAGGTTTGTCAAGCATTTGGCATGGGAGAACTAGTAGATGCAACTTTCATTTTTCGTTTGTCCATAATAACATTTGAGTCCTGTTGTATATTTTCCCCCTTTTGAGGTTGCACTGTTCCCACCGGAGTGTTCTCAATCGATTGCATTGCAGCAGCTGGTGGTTGCAATAGCACAGTCGGACACTTTGATTGCATATGACCAAATTTTCCACTAGTGAAGCAAGAGACAGCAAATCTTTCCCATTTAAGCTTAAAAAAGACATCCTGGGAGGGCATACCAATCATCGCCACATCAACAGTAACAGCAGGTGGTGTGGGTTTATCTGTATCCCACAATATGCAAAACCTATTGACATTTCCATTTGAGCATGGGGGGCAGACAACTTTGCCCAATGCATCTGCCAAAAATGGTAGTGCAGCCCGGCAATAAAGCGGGAGGTCAACTACCTCCACCCATACAGGGCACTTGTGCATTAAAAGACTGTGATAATCCTTAGTCGGCAGCCATGGGTAAACATGCACTAGTTGCCGACCATAAAACAAAGGTTTCCAGCAGTGTTTGTTTGTATTGCGGATCTGTGAATATCACTTCAAAAAAGCCATGGTTAGCTTTATGCACACCAGCTACAAAACAGCCCCCACACAATGCTTTAAGCCATTGTGCAACATCTACTGGGTCTGGCATTTTCGCAGGGAAAAAAAGGACCACAGCTTTTTAAGCCAGATTCATCACAAGATTATGCATTACATGTCCAAGAACTTTGACACGGAATTGAGGCACGGGAATCCCAAACTTTTTGATTTCAGTAAAACCTTCATGGAGAGTGTCTGCAAACGGCTGCAATTCAGGATTGTCACAGTGTAAAGGGCAAGCATTTGAATCTCCAATGAGAACTTGTCTCCTCTTTATATCTCCACGCTTGATAGTTTGAATTGGATCCATAGCTGAGAGACTGTACACAGACACACACAGAGAGAGAGAGAGAGAGAGAGAGAGAGAGAGAGAGAGAGAGAGAGCAGGGAAAAATAGACACAGGGCAACCAAAAAATTACTACACACACACACACAGAAATCTGAGGCTGGGTAGAATTAGGAGCAATGAGTAAGAAACCTTAAGCAAAGGCGAGGCCAGTCGGCAGCAAGAGAAAACGATTTCGTCGATACACACTCACGCGCAGATGGAGACACAGGAGAGGCTAGCTCGCTTTCATTCAGACTCAGGGTACATGTTCATGCCATTCACAGCCTCAGCATCGGCGATGTATGATATCTTATATCCCTCTTATGGCACTGGATGGAGTTAGACATAGATCTGCATAGCATGCTTGTACTACCCCTTCAGCATATAGAGATGCATCTTGCCTTAGCACTGCATCCACATCCCCACCCCCCTTATATTGTTTGTATATGGGCTCCACCGATCCATGATGATTCACAGTTGTATCCAGACACATGCACACTTTTTCTTTTGTTTCTTTTCTTCCGATGACCGGAAGAACACAGTTGTATTATTTTTTGTCTCAAGGGCCGACTTTGGCCTCTCGTAGACTTTAATATATCTTTCTTTCTTTCTTTCTTTCTCTCTCACACACACACACAACCCACAATGTGCACACAGAGAGGACAGGGAGAAAAAGGAGTCGAGCAGGTCGAGCAGACAGCAGGAGCTGGGCGTAGAGGGGGCAGGTCAAGAACCCATGAGAAGGGGCCAAGAGAGAAACCAGACTGATCACGATTAAACAGATGGGGTCAGAACCCTAAACATGCCTTCGCAAGCAGGGATGAAGAGGTTCCAGGCACAGGGTCAACGATGAGCTCTCCAGCAGCGTGCACACCCCTCCAGAACCAAGTTCAACCACAACACACACACACACCCACCAAAACCCCAACACCACTCACTGCCCCCTTTCTCCCCTGCCGCCTCCAGCTTCTGTCATGCTGCTCCTTCCCCCTCTTCCCCCCTCCTCTGGCAAAGTTTTTCTTTTCCCCCTATTGTTTTCTTACACTGCCCATCCTGCCTGTTCAGCTGCTCGTTTTGATTTTTGTCTGCCCTTTCTATCGTCATTTCTTACCCAGGTGCCGTCCCCCAAAACGGTCCATGGGACGAGGGATGATACAGTATGTATGAGTACTATGGTGGAAGATGTATAGGACATCCCCTATAATCTTAACAAAGCGTGATGAAAAATAAAAAAAACAGACGGAAACTGTGAGGTGTTAAAGAGACTGTCATATGAGTGTTTGCTTGGTGAGATCCACACCAATTAAGAACCCAAGTGAGGGCCTGGTGTTCACACCTGGGACATGTTCAAGACTTGAGAAGTGCATCCTTGCACGTTGTGTTTGCAGCTTGTGGGGACCATTTTGTGGGCCAGAGGAGCCTCGTTGAGAAATATTGTTGGAGCTAGTCGTAAGGGTCAACTATCTTTTGGCAGTAGGCCAACCTACTGACTTAGGGCAGTTTGACCATTAATCATGCTTGACATGCATGATGTCATGGAGGTGATTGACATGGTACCGATACTTCGGAGGTCAACTATCTTTTGGCAGTAGGCCAGCCTACTGACTTAGGGCAGTTTGACAATTAATCATGCTTGACATACATGATGTCATGGAGGTGATTGACATGGTACCGATACTTCATCAGCATAAATTGTTTAGTTCCACCTGGGTGGATCTACTAAGAAACACTTTGAAGATGGGCACGCACACTAAATCTACATAGTCTTTCTGTGTGTGCATGTCGTTGTTGCCCTACACGCATGTACACGCACAGGCACAAGCTCCTGCACACTCACATGCACGTGCAGGCACACATTCTCTTTGGTTTTCCTGATTTTCTTTTTGTACCAGAGTCGAGGAATGCAATCGACCATCTATGTTCAAAGGGCACATGGAGTAACGGTTGAGGATTTGCATCAGTACTTAAGCAAGATCTACCAGGTAATGTAAAAGTACATACAACTTGGGCAAACATAGCAAGAGTTCCAATTCAAAATTTGTTGCTGGAGCTGACATGGCATTTTCTATCTTTTTTAGGATGAAGAATTTGTAATTGTTTTGCCAAAGGGTGTGATTCCACACACACGCAATGTACGGGGCTCTAACTACTGCCACATCAACGTTTTCGAGGATCGCATCCCAGGAAGAGCGATCATCATCTCCGTGGTAAGCACTTAGAAATGCAGAATGCCAAGAGTTATATTGGTTCTTTAGACTCGTTATCCATTAACCCTTCAATTTGTCTGCTTTACTTCTCCTCTCTTTTCAGATTGACAACCTTGTGAAGGGTGCATCTGGACAAGCACTTCAAAATATGAACTTACTGATGGGTTGTCTGGAAGATACGGGGCTTTTACAGCAGCCAATGTTTCCTTGAAATACGTTTCCAAAACTTCTTCTTGATGGAAAGCTTCATCAGAAGCATCATAACACGATGTATCAAAAGGCTTTTTCTTCTGAAACGATGGTGGGAGAGTGATTTAGTGCACTCCTTTAAAGAGGGAACATGGCTTTGGGATGACTTTGCCATGATGGGGCTCATCAAGAGTTTACATGTGCTAAAAGAAATGACTTAAATTTCAGCTTAGTGTTCACGAATAACATCTCTCAACAAATCATAAAATTGCAACTTCAAATTTGAAGATTTTCTTTGAATTGGGAGTCAAAAACTTGACAGAGAGGCCAAGAAAGAGTGGAGTCCTTAAAAGGATTTTGAACCTGTGATCTAAATTAGTGATGGTAAAAATAACATTATGCCTCTCAGTTATGGTGAATACAGAGAGGTGACTTCTGACAGCAAAGGTGCTGGGTTCAAGTCCTCCACCTGGCTTCAAGTCTCACGCCCTACAGCTGTGTGTAAGTACTATAAAAAAAAGCAACGAATGAAGAAAGCCGGAGTTAAGTCATGTGTGCTATCTACATTGCAAGAGCATATGAAGGGGGTCACAGATCCGTGGGGATGTGTATAAGTAGTACACACATACTACACAGAAAAGAATGAAGAAAGATGGAGTTTGGAGAATGTTGTTTTTTGTCGTCATGTGGGATATTACCACTGCAAGAGCATATGAGGGGGGTCACGGATGCGTGGGTGTCTGTGTAAATACCACAGAAAATAGGAAAGAATGAAGAAAGATGTTTGGAGAATGTTGTTTTTTGCCTTATATTACCATTGCGAGAGCATGCGAGCCTGTTTGATCAAGTAAAAATGCAGGAAGGAGGGTTTACTGCAAGGTCAATTGAAGAGCCTAATTCTAAGGCTTGGCTGAGGCTTTGAAGAAGCCTTGTCAAAGGCCACACGGAGCCATGGAGCAAACATAGCTGCTGCAAATGGTCCCAGTGGACTGCTCGTGTACTCTCCAAGCTCATTGTGAGCAGAGATAAGAAAACAATAAATCCTTAGGCATTATAAGGTTTTGGTCCATACAAGGTTAATCACATAGGGCCTTTAAGCTTTTCAAGTTATACAGTTATAAAACCTTCGAGAAATGCAATAATAAAGAAAACAGTGGAACAGTGAGTAAAGAACAGGTGACTTTGTGTCCACATTAAGGGGAGAAGACGGGGGCAAGTGCCCAATCACACTAGTGATTATATTGCCAAATAGTGATTCCATCCTGGAATATGTAGGTGTTTATATTGCGTTTGCAAAACCCTCACATGATCTAATCACCTCTATATCCAGGAAGAAGTACTATAGCCACAAATCTTTCATTTCAAACTTCTCCTTAAGAAGCATCCTCACCTCATAAATGTCAACATCACTGTTACTTGTGATAATCAAGACAACATAAACGACAATCCCCTTGTCAATCTCTCACAAAAAGTGAGAAATCAACATTAGATATCTGAAATCCAATAGTGCCAAGATACTCTCCTTTCTTGCTTGACCATGCTCTAAGTGTTTGTTTCAAGCCACACAAGGTTTTGTGCAATCTACAAACAAAATCTGGGTGTGCATGATCCTCATGTCCTAGTGGCTACACTATGTAAACTTCCTCATGTAAATTACCATATGAAAATACAGTCTTCATATCCATCTCATGTAAAGGCCATCCCTTAGCTATGTAGCCATAGTGATGACTAGTCTCATGGTTACCATCCTAGCAATTGGGATGAATGTCTATGGTCGATGCCATATGTCTGTGTAGATTCCTTAGCAACAACAATTGATCATGTGTTGTACTTACTAATTGAACAATCTGAACTATGCTTTCACTTTGTAGAGCCACTTACATCCAATAGCCTTCTTTTTTTAAAACAGAGACACCAAATTCCATGTCTCATTAGTATCTACTGTAGCCATCTTTTTATCCATGGTATCTTTCCAATGCTTATATCGAAGTGCCTCCTCAAAATATGTGGACTCCTACCTCTTGTACAGCTTTGACCATATATGCATAATGATGGGTTGTATATTCATCGTATCTCAACTTGTCCACTAGATATATGACTCTAGTAGACTTCTGTGCTCTTGATCACTTCTAGACGTTCTCAATATACTTTGACTCTTTGTACACCAAGTGTAACAATAGTCGTGATTCTAACTCCGCATCAAGGCTCTATTCTGAGTCACTATCTTTATCAACAAAGGAGGATCTATTGAAACATTAAGCATTATAAAAGAGTGATCCACAATTTCTTTTCGCTTGCATGATATATGTAAACATAGTGAATTTGCATCCTCTCTATAGTACCACCACATGACACATCAAAATCTCTATCATTTTGCATCAGTCTACTTGACCAAGGTCTCATAGTAGACCCATTGGCTAGAGGACTCTTTGGTCCACTAAGTACCTATGATTGTTGCTCAATGAAATATCCATTTGCTTCTTTGATTCATCCTCTATAGAATTCTTCACTAGCGTACCATGTCATTGAACATAACATCCTTGCTCACATCTTCGCTCGCTCATATGTCATGTGTAGTGGGGTTATAGTATCTATCACCTTTCTAAGGGAATAACCAATGACATTTTTTGCCTTGGAAACCAAATTACTTCTCATCTCATCTGGTACGTAAGCAATGCACCCAAACACTTTCAACTGTGCCAAATTTGGTTTTTTGCCAGTAAACTTTTGTTCAGGTGTCATGCTATTGTGGGATCATGTTTATTCTATAAACTGCAGTTGCTATTGCTTTAATCTAAAAAACATTATGCATCTCTTTCTCATCACACACCTTTTGCAATATGCTTGTTTTTCCTTTTTTCAACCCCATTTTGCTGTGGGATTTTTGCATTTAAATTGCCTCTCTATCCCATACTCTCTCAAATTCATTAGAGAAACATTCTTCCTCACCATCTAACCTTAGACATTTTATGTGTATGCCTTTATCTTTCTCTATCATGTCTTTGAAGCTCTAAAAGCGAGTACCACTTTACTTTTCTCTTTCATGAAATACATCCCCACTTTCCTAGTGTGGGTGTATCATCAATGAAAAATACACATCCTCTACATGATGCCGTCTTTGTTGGTCCCCAAATATTAAAATAAACCACATCCAAAGGTCTTTGAAGTACATGCTTATCATGTTGAAACCATCCACCACAACAGCCTCTCTGGCTCCCCTTGCCTCTAGAGTTACTTCTTCCACATGTTTATGAATTGGAATCCTGTTATTATTATCCATGATTCGTGTTTTCATATCGGCATGCATCTTGACCTCTAGATTAAGATCCTCTGCTATGTGTCTTAGTTTTTCACACAATAATAGCGTTATGCTATTTTTTCTTTGGTTTCTTTATCATCCGCCTCAGTCTCTCTGGCTCCCCCTACCTCTGCAGTGGCCTCTTCCACGTGTTTACGAATTGGAATCCTGTTGTTATTATTCATGATTCGTGTTTTAGTATTGGCCTGCACCTTGACCTAGTTCCCTATACTTGCCTTATGAGGAGCATGGCATCACCTTTGATGATCATCCTTTTCATTTCTCTTCTTTTGCATGCTTCAAAATCCAAACATAGGCTAAACTATTCAGCTTCATTGTTGCTCTTTACCTCTACCTAATGGCATCCATACCATATCTCTTTTCCTTATCAAACAAAAACAAAACTTTCTCCTCCTTTTCCAACACTTTTTCTTAAAAGCTCCATCAAAAAACAATATACCATCAATGTTCTATAACTCCTGATGTAGGTTAGGACTAGGTATAATCTATTTCTCAACATCCTTGACAAATTTGGGTTTTACCTAAACTTCTCTGTAAATGTGAGCATATCATGTGTGCTCTTACACTATCCTCTTTTATGAAACTCATATCAACCTCGTGAAGAGCCATGATCCACCTTTGTAACTTTGGATTATCACCTGGGTATCTCATGACATGAGGCAAAAGTTTAAAAGAGGTAAGTACCACAAAAGATCAGTAAATCAAATAAGAATTCAGCCTTTTAGTAGCATAAACAAGAGTCCAA
This sequence comes from Cibotium barometz, assembly GCF_041138505.1. Classification (NCBI taxonomy): domain Eukaryota; kingdom Viridiplantae; phylum Streptophyta; class Polypodiopsida; order Cyatheales; family Cibotiaceae; genus Cibotium; species Cibotium barometz. Next base: position 15,634,351 of record NC_141095.1, on the reverse strand, counting down.
ACTAGCAACTCAATCTCATGCCATGACTTTTCAATATCACCCATTGTCCTAATGTAGTAAACAGGTGTCGTGTATAACTGTTTTGTGTCCTTTTGCATAAGCATTGCCCCTATTTCATGCTTTTCAACACTGAGATTCAAATAGAATACTTGGATCCAATCTGGGGGCATCATAATAGAATACTTGGATCCAACACTAAGATTCAAATAGAATACTTGGATCCAATCTGGTGGCATCATAATAGGAAGAGTAGAAAGCATATCCTTAATGTTCAAAAGCATTCTACTCCACTTGACTCCACATAAAAAGCTCCTACTGAGACTAGCTTTCTGTAAAGCGTAAACATGCTCTGCAAGCATACAAAAAGATTTAGCTAATTACCTAAGATTGTGAACAAAACTTATAATCTCCTTGGTTGACTTTGAGCTTTCCATCTACAACAAACTTCCCACTTTTGCAAGATTTGGAGCTATGCCATTCTCACTGACGTCATGACCCAAAAGTATTACCCTAGCCCTTGCTAGTTTGCATTTAGTAGGATTTAGTTGGGATCCATCTTCATCAAGTATTTTAAATACCATATCTAGCCTCTCCACATGTATCCATATCTCACTATAAACACAAAAATCTTCCATAAAAACTCTGACAAAGGAGCCAAGATATGGGCCAAGAACCCTATCCATCCAACTTTGAAAACTGGCATATGCATTAAGAAGTCCAAAGGGCATAACCTTGTAACAAAACACCCCCAGAAGAGTGATAAAATTGTTCTTATTATGGTCTTATGGGGCTATCTTAATCTAAAAATAGCCACTAAACCCATCACAAACTGAATATCGCTCATGGACTTCAACCTGCTAGTATCTCATCCTCAAATGGGAGAGGATAATGATGCCTTTTTGTGGCTACATTTAAAGGTTTGTAATCCACACAAAATCTCCATTTATTACCCTTACTTGGTACAATGACCACATTCTACATCATCAATTGGGTATATAAAACCAGCTTTAACAACTTGGTGACTTCCATCTCCAAGACCCGACTCTGAATGACACCCAACCTCCTGAATTTCTAAGCTACTAGTTTGTCACCTTCCTTCAACTTTATCTCATGGACGTTCCCCTCATCTGACTGTAATATTTCGCAAACAACTTCGGATACCTATCAAACAAAGCCCCATAGTGCTATCTTTCCTCACTAGTTACTAACAAGCATCTTCATCAACTCATCTTTTGGTACATTGGGTTCTACATATTGAACATGATCCTGTTCAGCCACATGACTAGCCATATCAGCCCCTTCAACCTCACCTATATGTACTCAACATGTGTTGAGAATAGGTTGATCAACATCCATCACTTATGGGTTTAATACATTTTTGCTAAGAGTAGGCAAAGGTGTAAAACCATGGGTTAGCTTGTAACCCATGGTTATGGACTAGCATTTAAGGCACCTCCTCACCTACATGTACCCCACATGTGTTGAGAATAGGTTGATCTACATCCATCACTTAGTGTGTATCAATGGGTTTAATAAATTATTTATGCTAAGAGTATAGGCAAAGGTGTAAAACCATGGGTTAGCTTGTAACCCATGGTTATTGACTAGCATTTAAGGCACCTCCTCTAGCTGGTGGCATGAGAGGGGCAAGTAGGTGTGAGCTAGGCGCCTCCCTTCACTGAGCCTATAAAAGCATGGTCTCAACACCTTCTCTAGGGTAGGAGATCTCTAGCATTCATATATGCACTTTGTGTTTAATCCAATCTTAGTGCTACTTCGTGAAACCTTGGCTCTTGTCACCATTTTGGCTTTCTATTGAGTATCAGGCGTGGAGGAACCACACCGATCCATCTCGAACTTGGTGGTGAAACTCTACCGCGGTAATGATACTGCAGGGGGGCGCTCTGCGAAAAAATAGCTCGACGCCAGGATGAAAGAAAATACTCAATGCCCTTTTAACGGTCGTCTCTATCGAGAACCCCATCTAGCACATCCTTCCTTTCCTCCCTACTTAGTGAGAGGAAAATGCCCTACCTTTCTCTGAGGGAGAATCCTGCAAGTAATCTATCAATTCCATGTGTTAAGTAGCTACATGACATGTGTTAAGTCTCTATCATTGCTACTTAATGAGTATTCCTTAGCTTAATCATTTGTTGATGTATTACTTAGTGTTGCTACAAGCTATTACTACATCTATTGGTGATAAGCTTGCTATCTAAGTGAATCCAATGTTTGGTATCAGCACTCCCTTCCATGGGAGTGTTCTCAAGAATTAGTTGAGAGAGTGCATCTTTTTGTGTGAACATTTTTCCAGTAACTCTGGCTTTGTGTGGTTTATAGCCTTTGTGTTTAAAGAGCAATTTTGTTGTTCAGTTGTTAAATGAAATAACATCATTGATATGACATTGGTTCAATGCATGAGTTGCTAAAAACTCTTATCTCATAGAGTGGCACTTTGAGAGAGAGAATTTTTAAAGAGTGTACTAACACATCTTTGTGAATGCATTAAAGCTAAGTGTGTAACTCCTTTTCTTCATGTATATGGCAACATTTGAAAGGGATCAACATAACTTTGTGGAAGAGTTTTTCATTTCTCACTCGAGTGGCACAAGAGAGTGGAAAGCATCAATTTTGTGTGTGTGAGAGAGAGAGACTCAATTCTGCAACTTCTAGGTGAAAGAGTGTGAAAGAGAGAGAACCTTTCAACTGTGTGAAAGGATAGAGTTTCATAAGTAAAGTTTATTTTTCAATTGAAAAATTCTTGTGGGCTTAGTGTGCAAGAGAGGAATCACAAAGAAAGGAGTGGTGAAGGATTAGAAAACCATCATGGTTCAATGTGAAACACATCAAAGGTGGAGTTTTGGTGGATGTTAGCCAAAGCGACAATTGAAGCAGCCAGCTCAAGCACATCTTCTGAGTTCAAGCGTAAGCTTTCAGAAAATAAACTGGGAGTTTGCAACAACTGAGAAGAAGAGGGCAAGTCACTAAGTCACCTCTCCTCCACGGCATCTCAGATTGGCTTCCTGTAGCTAATTCTACAAAGCTACCCTCTGCTGAATGTCTGTCCTGCACAGCATCTCAGCTGCGTCTTCTAGCTGAGTCCGCAAATAACATCGTGGGTGGTAGTACTTGTGACGAACTACGCCTTCTCTAGTTGATTCTGCAAACCACTTCTTGGCAGCAGCCTATGACAGGCTACTGATTCTCGTGAAGCATCTGCAGCAGCCCGACAAATTGCTTGATGGATGATGATGTTTAACAACATCTGCAGCTCAACCCTGTGAGATGCACAGGCGCATCGACTCGACGCTGTTGTGGCATCAACTCATTCACATGTTGCTGCTGCCAAGAAGACTACTATTTTGAGCAAAATTCTTATCTGACGGCGGCGTAAAATCTCTATAGTAGCGAAGTTGGTGCGCTTCCGGCCGTCGCCACCTTTGTTTTTTTTCTTTCTTTGGAAATATCTAAATATTATGGGGCCTTAGTGTTCACACTTTATAAAATCCTGCTAGTGAAATAAGGCTAAGTCTAGCGAGTGCATTTTTTCACGTGCATGATTTTACTCCTTTGTAAAGTCCTATCACTATAAAGGACTCATGCCATGCCTAGTTCTTGTGAGTCAAGTAGCCCTAAAGATAAATATATAAAAAATAAAAAAAAATCAAACAAATCTCATTACTACCACTTAGGAAAAAGTATGGGATTTTCATCTTTTCTATGTGGAAACATGCATTTATATGGGGGAAGGTGCTTGGTGAAGCTAGGTGAAAACAACATATTTGTACTTACCTTCCAACTGTAAAGGGTAAAATATATTTTTGGTCAGACCAATGTTGCAGCATGATTGTTTCTCAGGAAGCGTCTCTATAGGTTAGCGAAAGTTGAAAAGACATCCATTGCCACTCATATGAATGATCTTAGGTGTCTCATCGACCAGATCTTTGGAGCAGGTGCTACGATCTCATAAGAAGAAGTTATTTTTGTAGTTCTATGCAGCATGCCTCCAACATTTGAACAATGTGTTTCTATCATTTCAAATCAACCTAACCTCACACTTGTCTCAATAACATCATCTTTAATTTTAGAAGAAACAAGAATGGAGGCAAGTTCATCATATTCAATTGCACCTCATCTCTTGGGCGCGACTAGGATTTGATTAGAGATCAAGACAAAAAGAAGGCTCTAAGAATCTGCTATTACTGCAGAAAAAAGGGGCACATGATTAAAGATTGCAGAAAAAAGAAGAAAGATGAAAAGAAAGGAAACTCCACCGACAAAGACAAAGACAAAAGCAAAGCCAAAATCTAAGGTGAAGACTAATATTGTTGATTCAAACTGGTCCTTTTAGTTTCTTTATGAAGAATTTTCATTTTGGTACTATGTGCCTATGTGATTTCTTGATCTACACACCCTGCATGATATGCATGTAGATCAAGAGAGGGTGTTGAGAATAGTTTGGTCTACATATATCACTTAGTGTATCAATGGGTTTAGTACATTTATGCTAAGGGTATAGGAAAAGGTGTAAAACCATCAGTTAGCTTGTAACCCATGTTTGTTGACTAGCATTCCATGCACCTCATCTAGGTGGCATGAGAGGGGAAAGTGGGCAAGTGGGTGTAAGCTAGACACCTCCCTTCACTGAGCCTATAAAAGCATGGTCTCTACACCTTCTCTAGGGTATGAGAGCTCTAGCATTCTTGTATGCACTTTGTGTTTAATCCAATCTTAGTGTTACTTTGTGAAACCTTGGCTCTTGTCACCATTTTGGCTTTCTATTGAGTACTCTATCAATTCTATGTGTTAAGTAGCTACATAACATTGTGTGCTAAGTAGCTACTTTGTGAAACCTTGGCTCTTGTCACCATTTTGACTTTCTGTTGAGTACTCTATCAATTACATTTGTTAAGTAGCTACATGACATGTGTTAAGTCTCTATCATTGCTACTTAATGAGTATTCATTAGCTTAATCATTTGTTGATGTATTACTTAGTGTTGCTACAAGCTATCACTATATGTATTGGTGATTAGCTTGATAACTAAGTGAATCCAACAACATGTACATCTCTAGCTCTAACAAAATCTGATCCAAATCCATGTCATCATTAGCTTTATCTTAAGATCTTGTAAAATAAGCATAATATTTGTCAAAATAGGTTAAATCAGGCCTTGTATCCTTTTCCAACTCCTCTCCAATATCCAAGATCTTGTTTGTCTTCAAGTCATACCTTATCCTCTTCTCTTTAGGCATGTCAACAAACAAGTCTATACACCCTCTGTACCAATCATGTCTTTACTTTATTGGAGTCAACTAGGTTCTTCCTCGAATGATGGGGTATGCCCCAACCCCTACTGGTAGCACATGCATCTGTATCGTCACTTTTTGCCCAAGAACATTCAGTTCCATATCTTTGATCACACCAAGAAACTTCACCTTTGAGCTATAGGCCATCTTCATACTGAAAATAGACTTTCTTTTCACCTCCAAGATTATACATAGCCACTTCAATAATGACACACACCTAGGCTTCCCCATCAATATAAACCTTGCTCACTTTTTAGCCACGTACCTAGACATCCATAATAGGCAATATCTTAGATACCTTACTCAACTGAACCACATGAGCCTCAAGTATTTTAAATCTAACTCTTCTAACACTTGCAAGCTTGTGCCACTATTTCCTTATGCTATAATTCAGCTCTGCAAAAGCTGACCATAAGTGACATGAACTTTCTTATGTTTAACATCAGACAATATACTATGAGGGGGCTGACCCTCTCCCAGCGGGACGTCATGGGCCATGCCAATCTTCCTTCTTCTAGCCCTGGTCCTTCCTTCCTTGCTAGATTTAGCTTGTTCCATGGTTGCCTTCACCTTATCTTGCTTCTTCCTGGCTCTCGATTCCTTACCTGCATCTTCTGATTCTAACCTTTGCATCCTTGTCCTCTTATTGGCCATCACATCAGCCTCACCTTCCTCTTCCAGTATTGCTTCAATCATATTCACATTACCCAAAGATTCTTGAGGTTACATTTATCCTTGCCTAGGCACTTGATTCCCAATAATTTTATCCCGATTGGCATCATCCATATTACCCTCTATTCTTTGAACAATAGGATATATTCCTCTTGGTTCCCTTCTTGGTTCAGGAAATTTAGGCACTATATGACCCCTCGCCACAATTGTAGCATTGAACCTACTCCATTCTATTTCTTCGTTGTATCAAGATTTAGGTTTCCAATATGGTGAGTCAACCTGTAGATCTCTTGATGAAGCCCATCCTGCCCTCTATTTGTCTCTACAACCCTTGGAGCTTCCATATGGGGCCCCCTTTTCATATGTATATCCTTAGGGAAAGGTTCTACCACATGCCTTCTTGCTTCCATGTCCTTTCTTGCCAGCTCTTGTTTCCTCATCTTCTTCCTCCATTTCTCTATAGCCATCCTCACTGCCTTAGCATAAGTATTTGGATCCTTAAGCTCAAGTTTCTCTTTAATGCTCCCATGCAGCAACCCTATGAATCTATCTTTCTTCACGAATTCCGATGGCACCTGATTTTCTCCCAAAACTCCCAGAACCCTTCTCCAAAGTGCTTCAATAAACTCCACAGTAATCTAGTCTTGAGGAGTACGTGTAGGGAGGAGTAAAGGTGAAGGTGGCAAGGGGAACATGTAGGGAGGCATGCCTCAAGAGGGAGGACGGTGGCATTGTCTGGAGAGGGGGGTGAAGGTGGCAAGGGGTATGTGTAGGGAGGTGTGCCTTGAGGGGTAGGATGGCAGGAATTGTCCGAGGGCGGGCGGCACCCATGGTGGATATGTGCATGCATGATTTGGTCTCCCGGGTATTTGAGGAAGGCATTTGTAGGCGTTGTGTGTCACTCGAGCGAGGGTCATGGGTAGGGCCCATCGAGCATGCGTCGAGGGGCATCCGTCCGACTGTAGGGAGGTACTGTAGGGAGGTTTTTGAGAAATTGTTTAGGACTTCCTAGGGATCCCATGGGTTCTTTTCATCCATTGTTTGGATGTCTGAAATACAGGTAATTTTGGTTTCAAGCCGCTAGATTTCAAAACTTTGCGGGTCGATTTAGATCACTTCGGGTACTCGTTTCAATCCTGGAAAAAGCCCTACCTAGGGTATTATTGTGTTTAAGATTCGATTTTTGAATTCAGTTTTCTCATTTTTTAATATTAGAGTGCTTAATTTTCAATCCCCTCAAAATTGCAGCTTCTTATGGATTAAAAAAATAACTATTAAATGCAACCATAATGAACTACCTAAACTATGAGATCCCACTGCCCCCTCTCTGCGCACTGGAATTCCCGGTTGGTAGCAGCGGAAGTAGCTTCCTCTTGCGCGGGGCAGGGTTTCCCACTCGGGGCCTCGCCCTCGAATGTCCGGGCATGAGACTAATCCGGTGGTCATTCCGAAACCGAAATCGGAAAAATTTTCCTTGCCTGAAAAACGGGGACGATTCCACCTTTTTGAATTTCTTAATGAATTTTCTAACGGGGTCAAGAGATTAAACTAACCTTCATCTGATTAAACCAGATAGAAGGAAACTATTACAGACTTAATGTGAAGAAATCAACGCTTTTTTCCTAATTGAATCAGGCACAGCCGTTGATCTATTCATTTGAGAAGTCTTCAGGCTTTTATTTAACTACTCGAGTTCTAAGCGTATTCCTATTAATCAATTCTATTATTAAAACTCTACTGATTCTAGCCTATGGCCCATGGGTTAGCCACCGCCCAACCACTGGAATTGGTAGAACTAGACAAGTACTCCCACCCATAATTGAATGCCTTTCTTAACTTTTGCTTTAGATTACAGATACGCACACACTCCTCCTTAAACTTTAACTTATAAAACAATCCATTGACAAACAATTATTGGTTACAGATGTCATAACTCAAAATTTCCATCCAATCCTTGTTTCTCAACAAAAACAGTATCACTCTGGACTCTCCGTTGGAGACCAGCTGGTCAGCAAAACGAGATCCAGTAAACAGATTACAATAAACATTGGTCCATCATATAATATCTTTCTCGACATACGCATGGGCATCCTCGCCCACCGCGAGCCCGTGCATCGCCTGGTCAGAACCCTCCAGGATCCTCCTTAGGTGTCGTGGCACTTCACTCAGGGACCGCTTCGTCAGCCCTCGTCCATCGTATACCGGAAGCGTACCATTTTGACCGTACCGAGACTGGTAGGCTTTGCCGCGTGAGCTATCCTTTGAATACCCCCCGCCAACTGTTGCAACCGAACTTCCCTTAGAAAAACACATATACCAAATGCTCCCTCCAACATTCTGGCGTAAGATAGTCCTTTTTCTATGCAAGTTTTCCGTTTTGATTTTCTTTTGAATAAAATGAGTATATCTTAAATCCGCGTCCCCAAAACTTCTTGATAGTAGGTTTGAATTCCAAAACAGAATTCCTCGAATTCTGTAACCTTTATCCTTAGATCAATTCAAAGGGTCTCAACTTAGTTTCAGATTTGGTGGGAGGTTTGAGTGAATTTTTCTAAACTTGTCACACATCATCTTTCCTTGAAACTGACGAAAGAGTTTGGTCTTGGTCATAGTCTGATTCAAGTTTTGAGTCTGATAAGGTTCTTCCTGAACTATCTTTCTCAAAAGGGGGTGATATTTCAATTACTATTTTACTGAATTTCATTCATTGAATATTCACTTAATTGATTTCTAAACTAATCACGAAATTCTGATGAGAAATAATTTAATCATTTATCTGAAATTCTGACTTCGATAGATTTTTTTGGATTTTCTCATTACAATCCGAGTGAATATAAAATGATAGAAATTTCTCTCTCAGAGTATTTACTTATTCATTTATCAATATTCATGGAATTTAAACATAGAATTAAAGAGAACTCTAATTTTGATATAAAAATTCATTATGCATCTATTTATGCCTAAAATCCAACTTCAATGGAAATAACACCTTTATATAAAAGAAAATCCTTTTATGCATCTATTTATGCATAAAATCAATTTAATAAGAATAACACTTTTAAAATAATTTTTTTTTGTTATGCATCCTTCCATGCATAGAAATTGAATTCAATGAAAATAATACTTTCATAATTAAAAAAAAAAATCTATTATGCATCTTTCTATGCATAAAATTTAAATCCAATGAAAATAACACTTTTATAATAAAAAAATATCCAATATGCATCTTTCTATGCATAGAAATTAAATCTAATGAAAATAACACTTTTATAATAAAAAAAATTTATGCATCTTTCCATGCATAGAAAATAAATCTAATAAAAATAACACTTTTATAATAAAAAATATCCAATATGCATCTTTCTATGCATATAAATTGAATCTAATGAAAATAACACTTTTATAATAAAAAAATTTCTTTTATGCATCTTTCCATGCATAGAAATTAAATCTAATGAAAATAACACTTTTATAATAAAAAAATATCTAATATGCATCTTTCTATGCATAGAAATCAAATCTAATGAAAATAACACTTTTATAATAAGAAAATATCCAATATGTATCTTTCCATGCATAGAAATTAAATCTAATGAAAATAACACTTTTATAATGAAAAAATATCCAATATGTATCTTTCTATGTGCATAGAAATTGAATCTAATGAAAATAACACTTTCATGATAAAAAAATTCCTATTATGCATCTTTCTATACATAAAATTTAAATCTAATGAAAATAACACTTTTACAAATAAAAAGAATTTCTTTTAGAATACACAAACGGTGGGGACTATTCTTTTAGAATAACATAAAGATAAAACTTATTTCCACAAAATTTAAGAAAATTTTGTCCCATAACCTCCTTTGTATGGCTGACCATTTCTCAAATTTTACATTCTAAATTTACTTTAAAATTTATCCCAAGATAAAATAAAGCACTCTAATCTAATCAATTTTCACTTGTAAAGAGTAATCAATAGGAAAAGTTTAACTTAATTTGTTTGTTACTCATTTTAGGATAAAGAAAGGCTGAAATTCTTAATGAGAGAAGGGGGAAGCCTTTTAATCAAGGCTTAACATCCATATTCACATTAAAAAGCAAAGAATTCAAAAAACCATAGATTAGAATTAAAAAAAGTAGAATTATTAACTTACATATGGAGTTTTGTGAGCTTTCCTTTGGCTTGAGGGATTGAGGGTTCTACTCTTGTTTGGATCAAGAGTGGCCACAATTCTTTGTAGAGGAATTAGTAAAAAAACAAGTGAATTATCAAGTGAATTCAATGTTTTTGGCTCTGGGGTGGAGGAGTAGAGTAACAGTGCATAAACACTATTAAGCTTTTACAAAAGGGGAGGCTTCTATTTATAGGAAAAAGTGAGCCTCAAACTGAGCAAACTGATTCTAGAATTTTTCAGATCAGTTTGGTCAATTTTTGACCATTTTTGGGTCAGTTTAGCTTACTTTTTGGAACTAGACTTGAATTAGGAGAGAGGACAGATGAAATATCTCATTTTATTGATTTAAAATAGAAAGCAATGACGAGAAAAAAGGTGCCTCCTTCATGAGGGGGAATCCCCATTTTGAGGTGTCAAAAGTTTATTTTTTTAATATTTCCTTTGGTCCTTAGTCCACTCTTCATCTTATGTGAGTATTTACTCATTTTTGGGAGGTTTTTCTTTATTTCTTTAATTTATCTCCTCCCTACATTTGGATTAATCTGATTGGCCCCTCACAACCTTAATCTTCAGAAAATCTGGACCCTTACGCTGTCTTTTTAGCAGATTACAAAATTTATTTCTAATGCACCTTAAGAAATTCTTTTTAAACTTCTATTTCGGGGGAATTTATTTTAATAAGAAAAGATATTTTTCCATCCAAAGATATCTAAAAATTGAGTTATCTCTCTCTAGAATATTTTCTCTCTCTAGGCCAAAAAAACAGGTAGAAACAAGATCTTTTATTATTTGTCCATAGACATATCCAAACCAAAACCATATCCAAAATTGATCTAGAATTTGGCCTTTAATCCTCAATCAATTGGGCATACCTCACAGGCCATACTCTCTCGTCATTGTTGAGACCAGTTGGCGGAGGACAAAAATGCCTTGTCAACCCTTTAGGTCTTATCACTTGTACCTAACCCTCCCACTCCTCAGACGGGACGTCTACTCATGAGATAGGCTAATTCACCATACTAGCTTGGGCCCATAGAACTAGGAAGCATCCATAATCACATGTCCACCCTAGTGGGATGGAAATCTGATTCCCTGTGTGGCATAGGAGAGGATTATCCTAGTAAAGAGAATATGGGGGATAGGGAGAGCTTCAAACCCTAGCAAGCAAACACACACACACAAGAGAGAGCAAGACACAAGAGAGAGATGAATACCTGAATTTTATTCTATCTTCTTCTTCTCTACTCAACCAATATAACATAAAGATAAGAGTACACACTTTATGGGTTAGTACTCAACTACTACAACATACAAGGGTCGGTCCATAATGTGAACCCGACTAAATGATCTGGCACTATAACTATGCCAGTATCTAGTAATCCAAAGTGGATGTCACACAGCATGTCATCCCACTAGCCGCATATCACCCATAATCTCACCAACCATGCCAGTGGTGTAGATGTAGAAGCTATCACCCAGGCGGCTCATCAATGTTTGCCAGCCATAGCACTAGTTGAGCTTGATATCTCAACACTCCCCCTCGAGCTCAACTCCACACACTGCACTCCAAGTAAGCTCCTAAACCTGTGGAGCTTCTCTATGCCCAATGCTTTCGTGAAGATGTCAACCACCTAATCTTGTGTGCTAACATATACCAGATCTACATCTCCTGCTAGAACCTTCTCCCTCACAAAGTGATAATGCACCTCAATGTGCTTCGTTCTAGCATGATATACTAGGTTACTGGCCAATTGTATGCTGCTCATGTTGTCACAATATATGACAACTGCCCTATCCATGAGCTCTCCCATGTCACCAACGAGTAGCTTCTAAAACCAAGCTACCTCACAAGCTTCCATAGAAGCACTCCTGTACTCTACCTTTGTACTCAACAAGGCAACTATTGGCTGCTTCTTTTACTGCTCCAACTCATAGCAACACTCCCAAAGGAGAACATAAAACCACTGGTAGATCTTCTGTCTGGCAATACTACCAGCCCAATCAGCATCTGTGTACCCATGCAACTGTATCTTTGTACCAGTCTCATAGAAAAGTCCATAATCAATTGTGGACTTTATGTACCTGAGGAGCCGTCTAGCCGCATCTAAGTGTGGCTTCCTAGGGGCCTGCATAAATTGACTCACAAGTCCAACAACGTATCTCAAGTCTTGCCTTGTAATGGTCATGTAGATCAAACTACCCACTATGCGCCTGTATGTAGTGGGGTCCTCCACCAAAAGCTCACTTGTATCTATGAAAAGCTTTGTGTTCTGCTCCAATGGCACTGAAATAGGCTTACAGCCTATCATGCCATACTTGGACAACATGTACAAGCCATACTGCCTCTACAATAGCAAAATGCCATGAGGTGATCTCACCACCTCTATGCCCAAGAAATACCACAACTCACCGAAATCATTCATCTCAAACTTCTGCTTTAAAAGCATCGTGACATCATGTATGTCTGCATCACTATCACTAGTGATAATCAAGTCATCCACATAGATGACTAATAGCATGATCCCTCTATTTGTCTTTTTCACATATAGTGAAAAATCTACATTGGATATCTAAAATCCAATGGTAAGAAGATACTCCCCGATCTTGCTTGACCATGCTGTCGGGGCCTGCTCTTTAAGCCATACAAGGCTTTGCGTAACCTGCACACAAAATCTGGATGTGCATCACTCTCATAACCTGGTGGCTGCATCATGTATACTTCTTCTTTCAAATCACCGTGCAAGAAAGCATTCTTTATATCCATTTGACGTAAAGACCAACCCTTCGCTCAGCCATAGCAATGAAAGCTCTCACGGTTGCCATTCTTGAAACCGGGCTAAATGTCTCCTCATAGTCTATGCCATCAGTGTGCGTATAGCCCTTGGCAACCAATCTTGACTTGTACCTGCTCACTGAACCATTAGCATTGTGCTTGACTTTATACACCCACTTACATCCAATTGCCTTCTCTTTCTTAGGCAAAGGCACTAACTCCCATGTTGTATTTGCATCCAATGTATGCTGCCATCTCCTCATCCATGGCATCTTCCCATTTCTTATTTCCAATTGCTTGCTCAAAGAAAGTGGGCTCAAACTCCTATATTGCTTTTACCATGCAAGCGTAATGTGGGCTGTATATCCATCATATCTCAACCTGTTCAACAGGGTATCTAACCCTGATAGACTTGCGTACACCTAGGTCACTGTCAGGTGTCCTCAAAGCCCTGGTTCTCCTTACACGAGGAGTAACCACAGACGGAATGCCAAGCTCCTCATCAAGGCTCTGCTCCAGAGCCACTAGAGTCACAATCCACATATATGAGTAACTTGCTGACAGATCAGGCACAAAAGGTTGATCTACCTTTTCCTTTCCTTTCCGTGATACATGTGTACTTGTATCATTCCTCAACTTGCCTGACCATGGGCTAACATTGGATCCATTGCTTGAGGACTTCCCAGGTCCACTCAGCACCTATGATTGCTGCTCTACATGTGGTGCAACATCTTCACTTCTTACATCTACATCTTCTGTTCCCTTCACTACTGGTGCATACTAGCTACTCATCTCATCAAAGACAACATCTCTACTTACTCTCGCAGCTCACGAGTGGTAGGGTTATAGCATCTATAACCTTTTTGCTCCATAGCATAACCAATGAAGATGCATTTCTCTGCCTTTGGATTCAACTTTGTTCTCACTTCATCAAGAACATGTACATATTCAATACACCCAAACACTTTCAAGTGAGACACATCCGGTCTTATGCCTGTAAACTTCTGTTCAAGAGTCATACCATGAACAGCTATAGTGGGTGTCATGTTCATAACGTACACAGCAGTTGCTACTTCTTATGCCCAAAAGTAATGTGGCATATTCTTTTCAGCTATCAAGGGACGTGCCACTTTTGTAATGTGCCTATTTTTTCTTTCTGCAACACCATTCTGTTGCAGAGTGTACCTGCACATAAACTGCCTCTCTTGATTCCCTGCTTTCTCTCAGGAAGTCACTAAACTCATTGGATAAATATTCTCCCCCAGCATTTGATCTTAGGCATTGTATTTGCATGCCTTTTTCCTTCTCGACCAAGTCTTTAAATCTCAGAAAGTGAGCAAACACCTCACTTTTCTCCTTCATGAAATAAACCCACACTTTTGTAGTAGTGTGGTCATCAATGAATGTAACATTGTATCTACAACGTGCAATTGTTGCAGTCTTGGTTGGTCCCCATAGATCGCAATGTATGACATCCAAGGCCTTGCACTAACATGTTTTTCATGTGGGAAAGTAGGTTTGGCCTTCTTACCAAGTTGGCATGCTTCACATACCTTATGCATACCGCCCTCCCCTGCTGTGGAGCCGTGACATCACCCCCCCAAAAAAAAAGAGATAAATGGTGAAGACTCATGATCCTCCGTATGCTACCACTACCAACCTTAGTGGTGCGAGAGAGAATTATTTGAACCTCTTTTGTCGATGTTCAAGCCACGGCTTGCAAAAAAATGTAATCTCTAGTGAATTTCTTTTTCTTGATGTTTAACGATGCATTCTTAACTAAGTGCTTGACATCGTGAGTCATGTTTAACACAAATCTTGACACTTTTCTATCGACGGAGATAGCTTCGAGCTTAGCCCTCTGAGCCACTTGTTCAAAAATAACAACCTTGGTACTACCACAATCCCAAAGAAGTGTGACTAGGTAATCATTTAGATGGCCCCCAGCCTTAAACAACTCAAAATTACTAGCCTCCTCGACTAAAGCCCAAGAACTACTAGCCATATAGTATTCTCTAGTCATAGAACTACCTAGTGAACTTTGAAGCACACCAATATGGATAGCGGGTGAGACCCCCTTGTGCTTAGCTTTTCGACCTTTCCCAAGGTTGAGACCCTAGTCTATTAAGCTTCAAACCTAGTGACTATGGAAGCTAGAACTGGTGTGCTACTACTAGCTAGAGTGTGACCTATGGTTCACACACTACTGACATTCTTGGGACACTTCGACTTAGAATGGCCTACGGCATGACAATAAAAGCATTAGTTCTCCTATGCCAGGTGGGCATCAATATCTCCTTGGAGTAGAAGTTAGCCCCTCTTCATCTGAGCAATCAGAAGAAGCTACTATACTGTAGTTCAATGAGGCTTTTCTTAGCCGGCCAGGTAGTGGTGGCAAACCAAGTTCTTCTTACCACCATATGGTATATCACTTCTTGTTGGGCCTTCTCTCATGAGCCTGCATTGGTCAGTTTGAATGATTGATCCACA
This sequence comes from Cibotium barometz, assembly GCF_041138505.1. Lineage (NCBI taxonomy): Eukaryota > Viridiplantae > Streptophyta > Polypodiopsida > Cyatheales > Cibotiaceae > Cibotium > Cibotium barometz. The sequence continues at coordinate 15,618,929 of NC_141095.1, read as the reverse complement.
ACTTTCTCTAGGCTGGTGAGGATAGATTTGCATAGCTAGTTTACTATGAGCTTGGGATCATCCCAGACTAAGAAGCACTCTGAGAGGTGGTCGGTGTGAAGGCTCGCATTGATGTGAGGCAAAGGACTCCTAGAGGTGATCGGTGTCGAAGGCTTGCGTTGTGGATGCAAAGGCACTCTGAGGTGGTAGTGGCATCGGAAGATAAGGTGATGCAGGCTCTAATTACAAGGGTGCTATGGTACTTGAGGTGGTAGATGAAGAGCAGAGAGGGATTCCATCCCAAGTGGTGTAGTGGTGTAAGCTCTGGTGACAAGGGTGCTACAAAACCTCAAGGGTGAAGGCTCTGGTGTCAAGGGTGCTGCATACGTGAAGGGTGCAGGCTCTGGTGACAAGGGTGCTACGTACCTAAGGGGTGGTGAAGAGCAGAGGGGGCTGCCATCCTGAGTGGTGTTGATGGTGAAGATAAGTAGAGAGTGGGCTGTCATCCCGATGGTGTGGTGTAGAAGAGAGTGGGCTGTTGTCCCATAGAGTACTGATGATAAAACAATGATGTCTTATACTATAGCAGAGAGTGGCCTAGTGTCCCAATGGTCTGAGCTAAGGAAAAAGTTTGAAGTGCTCTATGTAGCAGAGAGGGATACTGTCCCATGAGTTGAAGATAAAATGCTGATATGCTCTACTGTAGCAGAGAGTGTTGTTATCCCATTAATGCTGATGTGATCTATGTGGCAGAGAGGGCTGTTGTCCCATGAAAAAATATGTAACCCTGATGTGATCTATGTGGTAGAGAGGGCTATTGTCCTAGAGTGTAGCGAGATGTAAAAAGCTGAAGTAATGTGCTATAGCATAATGGGATAATGTCCCAAGGTGTGGGCTAGTAGTAAACACTGATCTGTTGGGGCGACTGACAAGAAATGGTGTGATGTAGCAGGTATGGTGTATGTGCCGACAACAGCAACAAGAATAGCAAATGGTACCTGATATGGTCAAGAAATGGTATAATGGTGAAGTGATGAGGCACAACTATATATAGTATGTGGGACTGCTGGTCGGCCACCTAAAGGCTATCGGCCAACAACAAAGACACAAAAAATCCCAAATAAAACCAATAAATCCCATGAAAATCCCCTTTTTAGAGCTAGAAAAAATGTTGTTTTCACACACCCCCTCTTAGGCTAAAAAGGGGACCATGAGAGAAGATAATGGATGCTAGGGTCCCACACTGACACACTGGTAGAAGGACTATATCCCCCTCTCAAAATAAAATTTGATAAAGTGAGAGGGCGACCGTGATGGAAAAGGTGGTGAAGGTGAGGTGATGTAGATGGGTTGATCGTCTCCCAAAGTAAGATCTTCAATAGGACTCTCCATTGAGTAAGAAGTCACATTCCTTGTGTGGTTTAGATAAGAGTTTGGAGAATCAACTTCTAGTGAGAAGAATTGGTCCTCCGGGTAGTGTGGGTAGACAATCCATGCTGTGTGATCTCGAGGTCTTCAATCCCTTTGCTCACAATAGCTCTGATACCATGTGAGGAAAAAAGGAGGAAAGGACCAAATGTACGAGCGATCAGAGAAAAAAAACACAACAAAGTAGAAGCACAGTCGATGATGAAGGCTTGCATCGATGTGAGGCAAAGCACTTTGAGAGGTGGTCACTGTCGAAGGCGCGTGTTGGTGGATGCACAGGCACTCTCAGGTGGTAGTGGCAGTGGAAGATGAGGTGATGCAGGCTCTCGTGACAAGGGTGGTGCAATATCTGAGGTGGTAGATGAAGACCAAAAAGGGTTTCCTTCTCGAGTGGCATAGTACCAGTCAGGTACCACAACACCCTTGTCACCAAAGTTTGCATCATCATCACTTTATCTTCCATTGCCCACTACCACCTCGGAGTGCCTCTACATCCACTGATGTGAGCCTTTGACATCGAGCACTCTTGTAGCACACTTGTCACCACACCTTGCACCGATGAAGAGAAGAGAGAGTTGTTGTCCCAAGTGGTGCAAGCTCTGGTGACAAGGGTGCTGCAATACCTGAGGGGTGGTGAGGAGCAGAGAGGGTTGTCATCCCAAGTGGTGTCGATGGTCAAGATAGGCAGAGACGGATGTTGATTGGTGAGCAGAGAGGGCTACTATCCCAAGGTAAATTGTAGAAGAAGTAGAGACGGCTATCATCTCGATAATGTAAGATGGTGAGCAGAGATGTCACGTGCACGCCCATGCCATGGCTTAATCTTCATCATGAAGTGTCTAAATCCTTGATCCGTAGGAGAATCAATAGGAGAAGCATCTTGATCATTAGTCATGCAAAAGCATCTTCATCATGAGCATGGTCTACAACAACATCATCATCATCACCATACCATTAGCAGCATCACATCATCATCATTTGTAGTAGCATGCAATGCATGAGGGGCCTGGTACACCGTCCGCACCCAACCAACAGGGTATTGTCGGAAGCCAACAGTGTTGTGTCCAGATTACAGTCAACATAAGGGGCAGTAGTAAGGCATGGGGTGTGACCAACCATAGTGAAGCGCAACAGTGAATAAAGCCAATCAACATTTGTTTATCCATCCAAAGTTTTGCCGATTTGCTGTCTACTGGTCAACTGGTCCCTTAGGTAACATATATAAGTAACTCAAGCATATTCAGCAGTTTGCAACTCATAGTTCAGTTCATAAATCAGCATTCAGTCACTCATAGCAAGAGTAGAATAAATATAAAAGGGCTAGGTTTAACCCCTATGGGACTGACCACAAGCCTCATCCATATTACTCTCTATTCTTTGAACAATAGGATGATATATTCCTCTTGGTTCCCTTCTTGGTTCAAGAAATTTAGGCACTATATGACCCCTCTCTCCACAATTGTAGCATTGAACCTACTCCATTCTATTTCTTTGTTGTGTCAAGATTTAGGTTTCCAATATGGTCAGTCAACCTGTAGATCTCTTGATAAAGCCCATCCTACCCTCTATTTGTCTCTACAACCCTTGGAGCCTCCATATGGGGCCCCCTTTCCATAAGCATATCCATAGGGAAAGGTTCTACCACATGCCTTCTTACTTCCTTGTCCTTTCTTGCCAGCTCTTGTTTCCTCATCTTCTTCCTCCATTTCTCTATAGCCATCCTCACTGCCTTAGCATAAGTATCTGGATCCTTAAGCTCAAGTTTCTCTTTAATGCTCCCATGCAGCAACCCTATGAATCTATCTTTCTTTAGGAATTCTAGTGGCACCTGATTTTCTCCCAAAACTCCCAGAACCCTTCTCCAAAGTGCTTCAAACCTATTCACAAAACCTGTAATTTCTTCTTCCCCATTGATAATATGCTTAACTCTCTCCAAAGATCTTTTGGGCTGTCCACCTTTCCATATCTTCTTCTCAAGGCTCCCCTCAACCTATCCCAATCTCCTTTTTCACCTTCTATAGCCACATCTTCATACCACTCTCTGGTTGCTCCTTCCACCAAAAGAAATACCACCATTCTCAGCTTGTAGTAATCTTCATCTCTATTATTGCTAAGAGCTACCAACTCAATCCTCCTTAGGAATTTATTCACATCTTCCTTCCTCTCCCCTTTGAATAACTCATACCCTATTGAAGCCCCATAGGTCTTGAGCTGATCTTCAAGTGGTTTCCAACCTGTTGATCGAAGCTCTATACAAGAACTTTTTGTTCCTCCTTGAGGGCACCAAAACCTAGAAAGAGAAAAACAAATTCTGGAAACTAGACTATATAGCATTCAAGTCACTTAAAATACACAGCCTAAGGCACATAGCAACTCTCCATCTATCCTCTAAATCTATATTGATAGAATTGGACACCTTACCCTCCTCAACCTGAATTGGCTAACCCACCAAATATTGTCCTCCTAGGTCAGATTCTGAATCTGAAAAACTTTGATCTTCAACTCTGACACTTCAAGTGACCTTGTTTGATCATCCTACTGACCTAAACTGACCCCAGCTACTCTCAGCTCATCTTCTATCGAGTGTTACATAATTCAGCTAATTGTTGCTGACCTTTGTTAGATTCTTGTCCTCTAGACCCTCAAATCTTCCTCTAGAATTAGCAATCCTCAAGTCTCTTACTCTAAAGCCCTACTAAACAAGTCACCACCCTTCTCGAATTTCATGTCTGACACAATGCTAACTGAACTGACTTAACTCGCTCAATTGACTTAGACCTTTCCACACTTGTGTCCTCTCACACTTCTCAACCCCTAAACTCCCTAAACTCCATAGTAATCTAGTCTTGAGGAGTACGTGTAGTAGGGAGGCGTGAAGGTGAAGGTGACAAGGGGCACATGTAGGGAGGCGTGCCGACCCCAAGGGGGAGGATGGTGGCATTGTCTGGAGAGGGGGGTGAAGGTGGCAAGGGGTAGGTGTAGGGAGGTGTGCCTTGAGGGGTAGGATGGCAAGAATTGTCCGGGGGCGGCGGGTTGGGGAGAGCGGCAACCATGGTGGATATGTGCATGCATGATTTGGTCTCCCAGGTATTTGAGGAAGGCATTTGTAGGCGTTGTGTGGTACTCGAGCGAGGGTCATGGGTAGGGCCCATCGCACCGAGGGGAATCCGACCGACCATAGGGAGGCTTTTGAGAAATTGTTTAGGACTTCCGAGGGATCCCATGGGTTCTTTTCATCCATTGTTTGGACGTCTGGAATACAGGTAATTTTGGTTTAAAGCCGCCAAATTTCAAAACTTTACGGGTCGATTTAGATCACTTCGGGTACTCGTTTTAACCGTGGAAAAAGCCCTACCCAGGGTATTATTGTGCTTAAGATTTGATTTTTGAATTTAGTTTTCTTATTTTTTTTATTAGAGAGTGCTTAATTTGCAATCCCCTCAAAACAGCTTCTTATGGATAAAAAAATAACAATTAAATGCAACCATAATGAACTACCTAAACTATACCTAAAAAATAACAAAAATGCAACCATAATGAACTACCTAAACTATACTTGCAATGGATATTACATATTGTGCTCAATGTGATGTATTTATAATGAGTATGTTACATCCTTCCCTCCTTAAAATCAAATTTGAGATGTCCTCATCTGGACATGGACTCTGGGTAATCTTTTAAGAGCGTTGATGTAGCACAATTGCATGGAGGGTGGTTTTCTCTTCTTCTTCCATTTCTAAGTTTGATTCACCAATCATGGCACAAGTGCAAGAAACTGGTCTATGGCATTTTCCATGTCCATCACCAGCACTTTGTACAGCTTGGGTGGTTGGGGGTCCCATGACCCTAGTTTGCTTGCCCAACTAGTGGAATATCACTAGGATTAAATTAGGGTCTTGCAAGTTTGGGGAATTGAACTCTAAAGTGGCTAGCTTCATTATAATAAAAACACCTTTGGTTTCCATAGGGATCCATGGTAGAAATAGCAAAAGTACAGGGGACAAAGTTGTTGGGGCACTGATTAGGAGTGTTATTGTGAGGCTTTGGTTGGAAATCCCTTTGGAAACATTCCATTGGGTTACACTCAAGATGGAATCTCTTCTTGACTTGACCACTCTTTACTTCTTTCACCAATGGCTTGGCTTGTAAGAGCATCTTGCAAAGAGGTCAATCTCATTGCTTCAAGGCGAGAGTCTAGGGACTCATTCAACCCTTGGAAAAAATAAGCCACTTTTTGGGTGGTTGTCCATAGGTGGAGCATACTTGCAAAGTGAGAATATTTTCGTAGTATTCTTGTGAAGTTGAGCTGCTTGAGGTTGAAGAACTTATTCATCATAATTGATTCATGAGATGAGGGAAAGTAGCAATCCTTCATAGCTTGTTTAATGGCACTCCAGTTCTAGGAACCTTTGGTGACCCCCTTGTCTCGACACCATTGCTTCCACTAGATTTTAGCATCTCTAGTGAGATGAAACCTATCAAGAATGGATTGATTTCCAACTCTTGTTTCGGTATTTGTGCTAAAAAATAGTTGTTCATAGCCTCAATCCAAACTTATGCATCCCTTTCAATCCTTGAGCTTGCCCCATTAACTAAGGAAGGCTGCATTTGTTTGAGTAGGAGCTTCTTCTCCAATATATTTGTGTATAATGCATTGGGAGAAAGAAGATGACAATCCTGGTTACAATATTTACGAGATTACATTTAAAATTATAACACTTAGGCTACCTAGTCTCATAACAATCACAAGAACACTAAATGTGAGAATTCCAAATCCTTTATTCCAAGCTTGAATATTAACAAGTAAACGAGTTGATCATAAATATTTAGTTATACAAGTCAAATCTTATTTATTTACATGGTAGGCTTCTAGTAAAACTATGAGGAAATAGGATTGAAAAAGTAAGGGGTATCTGCCTAGGTTTCTAAAACTCGATAAATTCTCTGGGCAACAAATGCAAGCCATGAGTTGAGCTTCAGCTGCTGATAGCTACTCTACTGAGAGGAAAAAACTTAGTTAATTTATTATAGACCAATCGATTCTACAACATACAAGTTCCATTGATGGTTGGTTACATGGGTATCATTTTGAGGAGTGTTGAAGAACTAAAACAAGAGAACCATTCGTAACATCTCAATATAACAGATTCACCTTAGGTCGATGGAAATATTTCCAACCAGATCTATGTGAATGATGAAATAGGATGATCCACTACTCCAGTATTGGTCCATATTACATCCCCTCTCTATGCAAGTGTAGTGAGGAAGGGTTAGCTTTGTCTATGATGTGCATCAAGTTTGGGGAGCGACAAGCAGCCATGAACATATGCTGGAACACCAAGAATCGAGAATAGGGATCCATCCCATCCTACATAAAACCATAGGTATATTAGTCTAATAAGAAAGCCTTGCAGTTAAGTAATGAAACAACATATAATTTCCTAAACCTAAACGATGCTCTAATACCACGTTTAAGGTCCTCACCCTAGAGCGGGGCCAAGGGGATGCTTTTGATAGGTGGTTAAGTCCCCTTTTCTTTGATTCACGACACCTCGATCTCTTGAAAATATGAGGATACAAGAAAATAGAGAGACCTCCAATTGAATGGCACTCATTCTAATAGGAATCTATTCCTCTGATTGAATGGCACTCAATGTGCATGATCGAGAATGGAACAAGTTTGCACTTGGTTGATAGAAGGCAACTATTCCTCCAATTGAATGGCACTCAATGTGCATGATCAAGGATGGAACAATTTTGCACTTGGTTGATAGAAGGCAACTATCCCTCCGATTTAATGGCACTCAATGTGCATGATCGAGGATGGAACAAGTTTACACTTGGTTGATAGAGGGCAATGCATTTTTCCTCTTGTCCTCATGAGGCACAGCCACTAACTCATTCCCCTAAAATGCAACTTGTTCGGGCCCTATTCTATTTTTACGGATCATAATAAATAAATAAATATGTTGCAAAGTTACTCGACTCATTAGGTCCACCCATCCATAGGATGGCACAGTCGGTCATCTATCCACCAACTCACCCATTCATTTTTGTGATCTAATTAGATCCTACAACATTGTGAAACATATAAAAATAGGTTCTTTAATTAAAGAAGTTCCACAATGTTTCTTAAAGTAGACTTTGAAAACAATAATATTTACATCAAATAGTTCTTAATAGCAAAATGCTTACAAAAGAGACCTTGAATCCGGGTCAGTAGCCAAATCCAGGCTTCCATATACATGTCCATAGACATATCCAAACCAAAACCATATCCAAAATTGATCTAGAATTTGGCCTTTAATCCTCAATCAACTGGGCATAACTCACAGGCCATACTCCATCGTTGTCAAGACCAGTTGGCGAGGACAAAACTGACTTGTCAACCCTTTAGGTCTTATCACTTGTACCTAACCCTCTCACTCCTCAGTTGGGACGTCTACTCATGAGATAGGCTAATTCACCATACTAGCCTGGGCCCATAGAACTAGGAAGCATCCATAATCACATGTCCACCCTAGTGGGGTGGAAATCTGATTCCCTATGGCATAGGAGAGGATTATCCTAGTAAAGAGAATGTGGGGGATAGAGAGAGCTTTAAACCCTAGCAAGCACACACACAAGAGAGAGCAAGACACAAGAGAGAGATGAATAGCTGAATTTTCTTCTATCTTCGTCTTCTCTACTCAAGCAACATAACATAAAGATAAGACTACACACTATATGGGTTAGTACTCAACTACTACAACATACAAGGGTCGGTCCATAATGTGAACATGACTAAATAATGATATGGAACTATAGCTATGCCAGTATCTAGTAATCCAAAGTGGCTGTCACACATAGCATGTCATCCTATGGCCTCATATCACCCATAATCTCACTAACCATGCCAGTGGTGTAGATGTAGAAAATGTCCGCCATAGCACTAGTTGAGCTCGATATCTCAACACTCCCCCTCGAGCTCAACTCCACACATTGCACTCCAAGTAAGCTCCTAAACTTGTGGAGATTCTCTATGCCCAATGCCTTCGTGAAGATGTCAGCCACCTGATCCTCTGTGCTGACATATACCAGATCTACATCTCCTGCTAGAGCCTTCTCCCTCACAAAGTGATAATGCACCTCAATGTGCTTCATTCTAGCATGATATACTAGGTTACTAGCCAACTATATGTTTCTCATGTTGTCACAATATATGAAGATTTCCCTATCCACGAGCTCTCCCATGTCACCAACAAGTAGCTTTCTGAAACCAAGCTACCTTACAAGCTTCCATAGAAGCATCCATGTACTCTGCCTTTGTACTCAACAAGGCAACAGTTGGCTGCTTCTTACTAATCCAACTCATAGCAGCACTCCCAAATGATAACATAAAACCACTAGTAGATCTCCTATCTACAATACTACCAGCCCAATCAGCATCTGTGTACCCATGCAATTGTATCTCTGTACCAGCCTCATAGAAAAGTTCATAATCAACTATGGACTTTATGTACCTAAGGATTCGCCTAGCCGCATCCAAGTGTGGCTTCCTAGGGGCCTGCATAAACTCACTCACAAGTCCAACAGCATAGCTCAAGTCTTGCCTTGTAATGGTCATGTAGATCAAACTACCCACTATGCACCTGTATGTAGTGGGGTCCTCCACCAAAAGCTCACTTGTATCTTTGCAAAGCTTTGTGTTTTGCTCCAATGGCACTAAAATAGGCTTACAGCCTCTCATACCATACTTGGACATGTACAAGCCATACTACCTCTGCAATAGCAAAATGCCATGAGGTGATCTCACCACCTCTATGCCCAAGAAATACCACAGCTCACCCAAATCATTCATCTCAAACTTCTACTTCAAAATCATTCTGACATCATGTATGTCTGCATCACTATCACTAGTGATAATCAAGTCATCCACATAGATGACTAATAGCATGATCCCTCTATTTGTCTTTTTCACATATAGTGAAAAATCTACATTCGATATCTGAAATCCAAGGTAACAAGATACTCCCCGATCTTGTTTGAGCATGCTCTCGGTGGTGCCTGCTCTTCAAGCCATACAAGGCTTTGCGTAACCTGCACACAAAATTTGGATGTGCATCACTCTCATAACCTGGTGGCTACATCATGTACACTTCTTCTTGCAAATCACCATGCAAGAAAGCATTCTTTATATCCATTTAACGTAAAGACCAACCCTTTGCTGCAGCCATAGCAATGATAGCTCTCACGATTGCCATTCTTGCAACCAGGCTGAATGTCTCCTCATAGTCTATCCATCAGTCTGCGCATAGCCCTTGGCAACCAATCTTGACTTATACCTGCTCACTAAACCATTAGCATTGTGCTTAACTTTATACACCCACTTACATCCAATTGCCTTCTTTTTCTTAGGCAAAGGCACTAACTCCCATGTTGCATTTGCATCCAATGCTGCCATCTCCTCATCCATGGCATCTTTCCATTTCTTATTTCCAATTGCTTGCTCAAAGAAAGTGGGCTCAACCTCCTATATTGCTTTTACCATGTAAGCATAATGTGGGCTGTATATCCATCATATCTCAACTTGTCAACAGGGTATCTAACCCTCATAGACTTGCATACACCTGGGTCACTATCAGGTGTCCTCAAAGCCCTGGTTCTCCTTACACCAGGAGTAATCACAAACGGAATGCCAAGCTCATCAAGGCTCTGCTCAGAGCCACTAGAGTCACCATCCACATATGAGTGACTTGCTGACAAATCAGGCACAAAAGGTTGATCTACCTTTTTCTTCCCTTTCCATGATACATGTGTACCAACATCATTCCTCAACCTTCATGACCATGGGCTAACATTAGATCCACTGCTTGAAGACTCCCCAGTCCACACCTATGATTGTTGCTCGACATGTGGTTTAACATCAGCACTTCTTATATCTACATCTTCTGTTGCCTTCATCTCACTACTGGTGCATACTAGCTATCTCATCAAAGACATCTCTACTTACTCTTGCAGCTCACGAGTGGTAGGGTTATAGCACCTATAACCTTTTTGATCCATAGCATAACCAATGAAGATGCATTTCTCTGTGTTTGGATCCAACTTTGTTCTCACTTCCTCAGGAACATGTACATATTCAATACACCCAAACACTTTCAAGTGAGACACATCCGGTCTTATGCCTGTAAACTTCTTTTTAGGAGTCGTAACATGAACAGTTGCAGCAGTGGGTGTCATGTTCATAATGTACACAACAGTTTGCTACTTCTTCTGCCCGAAAGTAATGTGGCATATTCCTGATGAAGTGAGAACAAAGTCAGACAAACACTCACCAAATCATCATCCTCCACTAATACATTGATAGACCTAAGGGATTCAATAATGCCCTTGATCTTTAAGGCATATTCACTGATGGACATGCTTTTCTTTTCCACAGTATGCAACTCTTGCTTTAACTACAACTTCCTTGCCTTTGTGTTAGTTTGGAACATTAGAACCAGATTCTGCCATGCAACTGCTGGAGTGTTTGCATCCTGTATGTGTCCTATCATAGTGTCTGTGACACTAATTGAAAGCGAGTACATGACTTTTCTTGCACCTTGATTCCAATCCTTGAATGCCTTTATATCTATAGGAGTGGCATTCTCCTCAAATAACTTTGGAGGCTCCTCATTGTCTCTAACAATTCCGTCAGATATGTTTTCTTGTAGAGCAATCAAATAACTTGCAAAGAGACAACTTCTGTATGCAATGTAATACAACAGCATCTCCTGTAAAACTGCTGAAGCAACGGTACTTCAGCACAGCCTGTGTGTCACCAAATGTGCCCAGAGTAGTACATATACATACACCGAGTATCAACAATACATGTGCAAACCCTCTTTGCATTTCCAAAATGCACTGCTATACTACAATAACCAGATTTCGAGCAGAAATAGTTCTCTACCAGAACTTCCAGAGAAAACTGTCGAAAATACCATTCATGCAGTGATGAAGCGAGGCCCGTAACGCACCCGTAATGCGAATCTAGTAGAAAAAACTTAGTCCAATAGAATATATACCTGCCCTATAGCTCCGCTCCCAGGAAGACAGCTCCTCAATCGGAGATGTTGTGTAACTCCCTGAGCTATTGAGGGAGTGTTGTACCTAAACCAAGAAGGGGAAAGAGATGATGGTGCTCTTCCTCGTGTAGTACCACTTCCTTCCTTGCTTATTCTTGCGTCTTGATTGCCTTCTTAGCTCTCACACAAACCGGGCTCTGATACCATAAAGAAATGTGGGGGAGAGGGAGAGCTTAAAACCCTAGCAAGCAAACACACACACACAAGAGAGAGCAAGACACAAGAGAGAGATGAATAGCTGAATTTTCTTCTATCTTCTTCTTCTCTAAACTAACATAACATAAAGATAAGAGCACACACTATATGGGTTAGTACTCAACTTACTACAACATACAAGGGTTGGTCCATAATGTGAACCCGACTAAATGAGCTGGCGCTATAACTATGCCAGTATCTAGTAATTCAAAGTGGCTGTCACACAGCGTGTCATCCCACTGGCCGCATATCACCCATAATCTCACCAACCATGTCAGTGGTGTAGATGTAGAAGCTATCACCCAGGCGGGTCATCAATGTTCGCCATAGCACTAGTTGAGCTCGATATCTCAACACCTAGGCTAACTCTCGAGATTGCTACTGCCTCTGCCTGGGCCGACTACACAAGCAAGAGTAGAGTTAGCTAAGTAGGGAAGAAGATATACCTACAGATTAGCAATGAAAGCAAAAAACATATCCATTGAAGCAAGGAAAACATTCTTTCACTAGAACAAAACCTCCCCTTAGTGATGGGGCCAAAATGATGGGTTTTCTCAAACAAGTCGCTTAAATGATGATGAACATCGTTTAAGCGACGTGTTTGAAATGTGCTAATGCACTGTTATTGTAAATTTTCATCGCATTGAACGTTACATAAGCGACGATTAATTATATGTCATGTACACGATGGTGATAGCAATGATTGCATACTAGAAAGCATTCCTTACACGACATGACTTATACGGACGTCGCACAAGCGACAGTCTCAGAAATTAAAAAAAATACCCAAATCAGATGGCTGCAGCAGCCATTTATGTTCTCAGCACTGACGCTCTCATCTTCAAGGAGACGATGATCAATTAGTGCCTGTTGCTCGCCGTCTGCCACTTCTTCTCTCATCCACACCTTCCATACATCCGAGTACTGCTCCGTGACATTTGCTTCGTTCTACTTTTTGTAGATTTACAAGACCCTTGGCCCTTATACTCAATGTCCTCTATGCTTGGCCGCCTAAGGGCAAGCTTTGTGCTTGGACGCCTTATGGGAAAGCTCTCTACTTGGCTGCCTAGCTTGGCAAGTCCTTGGCTGCTCACACATATGCATGCACGACCATGTAAATCATACCGAATCAGTACCAAACTTTTCACACACATGCCCTAGAGTTTTGCTTTCCTCTACTTCCGCGCCAACCTTCTCTTTCATGCCTTGTGTGCCCTATGCCATTTACGTGTGTGATAGGTCAACTTTTGTGCCACACGCCACATTATATATATGAGTAGATGAAGACTCATGATTCTCCGCGTGCTACCACTACCAACCTTACTGGTGCACCAGAGATAATTATTTGAACCTCTTGTGTTGATGTTCAAGCCACTTCTTGTTTTGTCTCATGGGCCTGCATTGGTCAGTTTCAATGATTGGTCCACAACTTTCTCTAGGCTGGTGAGGATAGATTTGCATAGCTAGTTTACTACGAGCTTGGGATCATCTCATACTAAGAAGCACTCCGAGAGGTGGTCGGTGTGAAGGCTCGCATTAATGTGAGGGAAAGCACTCCCAGAGGTGATCGGTGTGTCGAAGGCTCGGATGCAAAGGCACTCTGAGAGGTGGTAGTGGCATCGAAAGATAAGGTGATGCAGGCTCGAATGACAAGGGTGCTTTGGTACCTAAGGTGGTAGATAAAGAGTAGAGAGGGCTTCCATCCCAAGTGGTGTAGTGGTGCAAGCTCTGGTGACAAGGGTGCTACAAGACCTCAAGGGTGAAGGCTCTCGTGTCCCATACCATCAAGAGGTATAACTCCAATCCATTAGCATGTAGCTTGTGTGAAATGGTAGGTGAGTAGTTATGATCCTCTACACAAGAGAACATAACACAACCTAGCCTCAAGATAACATCAAGAGACCATAGGCTAAGCCCCCCTTAAGTGTGCCCCATGCCCCTATTATATAGAAGAGCCCTCAAGTGACTCTTAACTCTCCATCTCCCATGTGTGACCCTTGGATGCCTGACCCTAACCTTAACCCTTAAGGTTAGTCATAACCCATGCTCCACTAGAGCTTGTTCCCATGCTCCCATGCTCACAAGCCTAATGTGGGTTAGCCTCCTAGTATATACACACATAATGTGCATATAACACATATTCTGCTTCGTTTGTTGGAATTTATCCCCCTCTAAAAATTCTCCTTGCTTGAGAAAAGCATTCCCTTAATCCTTCCACAGGTAGATTTAGAGGATGCGATATGTTATATGCCATTATGTGTGCATATACTAGGAGGCTAACCCACATTAGGCATGGGAGCATGGGAGCATGGGAACAAGCTCTAGTGGAGCATGGGTTAGGACTAACCTTAAGGGTTAAGGTTAGGGTCAGGCATCCAAGGGTCACACATGGGAAATGGAGAGTCAGGAGTCACTTGAGGGCCCTCCTATATATTAGGGACATGGGGCATACTCAAGGGAGGCTAAGGCTATGTTATCTTGAGGCTAGGTTATGTTATCTTGAGGCTAGGTTATGTTATCTTGAGGCTAAGGCTATGTCATCTTGAGGCTAGGTTATGATATGATGTCCTCTTGTATAGAGGATTATATCTACTCACCTACCATTTCACACTATAGCTACATGTTGATGGATTGGAGTTATACCACTTGATGGTATGGGACATCAAGGTAAAGGTATGATGTTCTTCATTATAATTCATGTGTGCATGCTCGTCGGGGGTAGTCGGGTGGATGAGTTTATGCCTGACTTATGCATGTTTATGCATAATAATTATCTAAAGAGATCTTAGGGTTTTAATAGTGGTGTCAGAGTAATCTCTAGTTAAGTGTTGTTGATTTTTCTTTCTTATTGTAATTTTTAGCATTTTTTGAAGTAAATTTTAATATTTACTAAATAAAAATATTATTTTATTGATTTGTGTTGATGATTTGTACGTGGATCATCGATATGGCGGTTGGAACACGTGTTTCTTCTATTCAATGGACGAATCAACATTGCGGGAGAATTTCGTGAGTTTAATGCTATTGTTTTCTATTTTTTATGGTTTAAAATAAGCATTAATGGAAATTTTTACCAAAATACCACATATTTTATTGTGGATATTTTTGGTAGAATGGATTACCTGAATTTCTACATTTTTTATGAATTTTTTCTTAAATTTTTAGAAAACTTTTGAGCATTTTTATGGTTTAAAATGCATTTTTAATACATTTTTTACAGGTTTTTTGCGGATATTCTATCGATTTTCTGCCAAATTTCTGCCAAAATGCAGAGTGGGGTAGTCAATTGATGCATGGAATGCTCTCCCGTGTGTGTGGGATCCTCTTCGCCTCTCAAATCCGAGTTTCTCTTCTATTTTTCTCTCCCGTGTGTGAATGCCTCTTATTAAGCATAGTTTGATTAAGCTTAATCATAATTAAATTATAATTATGATTTGAAAAGGTTTAATTAAAAGCTAATTAAATTCTTAATCCTCCTCTCTCTTAACAGAGAAGGAGGGGGTGGAGAGTGAAAGTGTAGAATGGAGAAGAAGGGGAGGAGAGTGGAGAGAGGAGAGAGCTTCAATCTCTCCCTCTCTGGTTTTTGGCGCACAGGCGGGCAAAAATCGCCACCTCCCCTCCCAAAAAAAACGTTTTTTTAAAAGGTTTAAAAACCTTAATTAAAAGGTTTTATTTATTTTTTAGCTTTTAAAAATATATTAAAAAAGATTTTTTTAATTCCAAAAAATAAAACTTTTCAAAGCTAGAAAAAAGAGAGGAGAAAAATATGAAATTTTAGAAAAAATTATGTGGATTTTTCTAAAATTTTCTCTTAGAGTCTTTTGACTTTCCGTATTCCCGGGAAACCTTTTGGCTTTCCGAATTCCGGCAAATCTTTTGACCTTTCAGATTCCGGAAACTTTTGACCTTTCACATTCTGATTTTTTTGTCTTTTCATTTTTCCGAAACTTTTGGCTTTCCGTATTCCGGGAAAACCATTGGGATTCGGAAATTTTTTGACCATTCGTATTCTAATGCGTTCGGGGTAAATTCAAAAAATTCTTAAAAATTAGTGAAAAATTGAACAAAGGTTATTTTAAATTCTTGGAAAATGTGGGGTTGATGATTGGTATGTAGTGTGTCTATTTGAGCACCCGTGGCCATTCAAATTCCTTTAAAATATATTTTTTGACCTAAAAATTTAAAAAACCCATTTAAATTATAAATTTTCATTGGATTTGAGAATTGTCGTGTAGAATTGGAAATTTCGTGAATGATGGGATTCTCAAAAAAATTAGAAATTTTCTAGAAATTATTTTTAGAAATCCTAGAAATTGATATTTTTTAAAATATCAATGGTATTTTAGCAAATCTATTGCAGAAAATTTTCTAGAAAAATATAGGTTTGGAATTCCATAAGATAGGTTTGGTGAAATTAAAAATTATCGTATTTTGAGGCCCCATTAAATTAGAAAAAATTAGGAGAAAATCATGATAATTCTTTTTCTCAAGAATTAAATGTTTTCTCGTGCTGACATTAGATAGATGCGGGTTATTTGCATATTATTAATATGATTATACCTCATTCTGAATGATATTTTCATGATTTTTTACCATTGTTTAGCTATTGTTTTTGGACATGTTCCTTAATTTCTTCAATGATGGCTAGAACCTATGTTCAAAGTGTGTTTCACCTTTGACACTTTTTCATGATAATTTATTTTACACTTATTTAAGTGTGGTTTGTGGTTAATTTCTTAAGCCTAAGACAAGTTCTATCCTGGGTTAGTTGATCTGTTTGTTTTAGTGGATTTTATTGGATGTTTTTCAATGTTATATATTACTAGGGTGGTTGAGTGGTAGAGTTTATGTTTGATTTATGCATGTTTATGTATGTTGATTATCTAGAGAAATCTTAGGATTTTAACAGTGGTATTAGAGCAATCTCTAGTTAATTGTTGTTGTTTTTTCTTTCTTATTCTAATTTTTGGTACTTTTTAAAGTAAATTATAATATTTACTAAATAAAAATGTTATTTTGTTGGTTTGTTTTGGTGATTTCGCATGTGGATTGCCAATATGGTGGTTGGAACGTGCGTTTCTTCTTTTCAATGGACGAATCGACGTTGCGCGAGGGAATTCCGTGAGTTTAATGCTATTTTTTCCTAATTTTTATGGTTTAAAATAAGCATCAATGAAATTTTTTACCAAAATACCACATATTTTATCATGGATATTTTTGGTGGAATGAATTTCTTGAATTTTTACAAATTTTAGGATTTTTTTTTCTAATTATTTAAAATTTTTTAGAGCATTTTTATGGTTAAAAATGTATTTTGTATACACTTTTGCGAGTTTCCCGCGGATATGCAAGCTAAAATGTAGAATGGGGCAATCAATTGATGCATTGGGCTCTCTCCCATGCACGTAAATTTCATTTCTTCTCTTAAATTCAGGATATTCTTCCTATTTCACTCTCCATCCATGTGAACACCTCTTAGATGGCACTATTTGCTTAAAGTTTAATCATAATTAAATTTTAATTATGATTGAGTTTTTAATCAAATATTAGTTCTCTGATTAACAGAGAAGAGAGGAGGAATTGTGGAGTGGTAAACTCCTTGTGGATCGGAGAGTAGAAGGGGAGAAGAAATGAGAGAGGTGGGACTTCCTCCTCTCTCTAATGATGTAATCGCGCAGGGGGGAGGCTGCGCTATAGCCCGCCGGCGGCGGCGACGGGCGAAATTCGCTCCCCCCCTTATAATTTTTTTTATTAAGCTTAATACCAAAGCTTAAAAGATTTTTTTAAAGCTTTAAAAAATATTTAAAAGAGAATTCTTTTTTTTTCAAAATATAAAAAAAATAATCTTGGAAAAAAGGAAAAGAAATCTGAAAAAAATTACTTCTTTGAAAAATTTATTTTTCCCTCTGGAAATTTTTTGTTGATTCTTTTGGCTTTTCGCATTCCCAGGAAATCTTTTGACCTTCCGAATTACGGGGATCTTTTGACTTTTCGGATTTCGAAAACTTTTGACCTTTCATATTCCGTTTTTTTTTGTCTTTTCATATTCCCGCAGGGGGGGAGACTGCGCTGTAGGCCGCCGGCAGCGGCGGGCGAAATTCGCTCCCCCCCCTTATATTTTTTTTTATTAAGCTTAATACCAAAGCTTAAAAGATTTTTTTTAAAGCTTTAAAAAATATTTAAAAGAGAATTCTTTTTTTTTCAAAATATAAAAAAAAGAATCTTGGAAAAAGGGAAAAGAAATCTGAAAAAAAATTACTTCTTTGAAAAATTTATTTTTCCCTCTGGAAATTTTTTGTTGAATCTTTTGGCTTTCTGCATTCCCAGGAAATCTTTTGACCTTCCGAATTACGGGGATCTTTTGACTTTTCGGATTCCGAAAACTTTTGACCTTTCATATTCCATTTTTTTTGGTCTTTTCATGTTTCCGAACTTGTGGCTTTCCATATTCTCGGAAGACCATTGGGATTACAAATTTTTTTGGTCCGTTTGTATTAGAAAAAAGTAGATAATTCCATGAGCAGATGTGGGGTACATCGGGCTACTGATGGATATCTGGTTCCTGCTGTTATAATGCAATGTTTTCCTACTTTATTCCAAATGGTTTACAACAATGAGGAATTTAGTATAAATTCCTATGATCATCTGCAGTAGTCTGATGGTGGGCAAACAGAGCGTATGAATCAGATTGTAGAGGATGTGCTTCTCGTGCATATGTCTCTGCAAAAGCATCAAATTGGAAAAAATATATTCCAATGATGGAATTTGCCTATAACAGTTTTAAATATACGGCTATTGGTTTTAGTCCATTCATGCTTATGTCTGGGTATCAACCCAGGGCACCTATTGATATCGGTCTTAAGGACATCGAGCTTGATGCATTGAGGGATTTCTTGAATGATATGCAGGAAATGCTGACCGAAGCTCGGGATTCTATCAGGAGTGCTCAGGATAGGGCACGATTCTATGCTGATAGAGGACGCTCAACTTGATCTTTTGAACCAGGAGTGTTGGTTTATTTAAAAGCTCCTAAATATTTTCAGACTTTGTCAAAAGGAAAATGCTCAAATTTATCTCCTAGATATTGTCATCCATTTCGATTTATACGTTGGATTGGTACGGTTGCATATGAGCTTAAACTACCTCCACATGTTAGAGTTCATCCAGTCTTTCATATCAATAGATTGAAAGGGAAACTGGGAGGTCAGGATAACATAGTTACTTGTCAAGAACTCTTTGAAGTCGAAGAATTATCCTATGTTGCACATGAACCTGATAAGGTACTTGAATTCAGGAAAAGGAAACTTTGTATAGTTGACTAATCCCTGAGATTAAAATTAGATGGAAGATAGGGAAATAGAGGATTTAACTTGGGAGTCAGTGGAGATTGTTCAGCGCAGTTCTCCTTCTTTTCATTGCAAGAGTGCAATGTTTTGAGAGAGGGGAAGTATGTTATATGCACATTATGTGTGCATATACTAGGAGACTAACCCACATTACGCTTGTGAGCATGGGAGCAAGCTCTAGTGGAGTATGGGTTAGGACTAACCTTAAGGGTTAAGGTTGGGGTCAGGCATCCAAGGGTCACACATGGGAAATGGAGAGTCAAGAGTCACTTGAGGGCCCTCCTATATAATAGGGGCATGGGGCACACTCAAGGGAGGCTAAGGCTATGTTATCTTGAGGCTAGGTTATAATATGATGTCCTTTGTATAGAGGATTATATCTACTAACCTACCATGTCACACTATAGCTACATGCTGAGGATTGGAGTTATACCTCTTGATGGTATGGGACATTAAGGTAAAGGTATGATGTACTTCATTATAATTCATGTGTGCAACTTATGTTATGTGCACATTATATGTGCATATACTAGAAGGCTAACCCACATTAGGCTTGTGAGCATGGGAGCATGGGAACAAGCTCTAGTGGAGCATGGGTTAGGACTAACCTTAAGGGTTAAGGTTAGGGTCAGGCATCCAAGGGTCGCACATGGGAAATGGAGAGTCAAGAGTCACTTAAGGGCCCTCCTATATAATAGGGACATGGGGCACACTCAAGGGATGTTCTCTTGTGTAGAGGATTGTATCTACATTCTTTCCATTTCACAATAGAGCAGAGTGTGCTGCTCGATTCCCTACTTTATTCCGAATGGTTTATACAACAATGAGGAAATTACTTTGAGTATGAATTCCTATGATCATCTGCACTCTGATGGGCAAACAGACAGGGATTTCACTGACGTAAACGAGAACATGTGAACATGTTAATAACATATGTTAATAACACAAAAAATCTTGTGATCACATGTTATATTCACAAAGCTTTCACAAGGGCCTAAAAAAATTATCTTTGTCGGGCATAAAAAATCTTCTTATGTGGCCACTGACCTGCTATTATGTGAAGATGGTAACATGAGAACATGTGAATAGCTTATTCCCATGTGTAGCCAAGCTTTTAAGGGGTTCCCAAATGGCAAGTGACCTGTTATTTTGTGAACGGTAACATGAGAACATGTGAATAACTTGTTCACATGTGTTATTATAAAAAAAAATCTTGTGATCACGTGAATATTAAATCCTTGCAAACAGAGCATATGAATCAAATTGTAGAGGATATGGTTCATGCAAATGTCTCTGGAAAAGCATCAAATTGGGAAAAATATATTCCAATGATGGAATTTGCCTATAATAGTTTTAAATATACGGCTATTGGTTTTAGTCCATTCATGCTTATGTATGGGTATCAACCCAGGGCACCTATTGATGTCGGTCTTAAGGACATTGAGCTTGATGCATTGAGGGATTTCTTACGTGATATGCAGGAAATGCTGACCGAAGCTCGGGATTCGATTAGGAGTGCTCAGGATAGGGTACGATTCTATGCTGATAGAGGACGCTCAACTTGATCCTTTGAACCAAGAGCGTTGGTTTATTTAAAAGATCCTAAAGATTTTCACACTTTGTCAAAAGGAAAATGCTCAAATTTATCTCCTACATATTGTCGTCCATTTTGATTTATACATCGGATTGGTACGGTTGCGTATGAACTTAAACTACCTCCACATGTTAGAGTTCATCCACTCTTTCATATCAACAGATTGAAAGGGAAACTGGGACGTCGGGATAACATAGTTACTTCTCAAGAACTCATTGAAGTCGAAGAATTATCCTATGTTCCACATGAACCTGATAAGGTACTTGAATTCAAGGAAAGGAAACTTTGTAGTTGACTAATCCCTGAGGTTAAAATTAGGTGGAAGATAGGGAAATAGAGGATTTGACTTGGGGTCAGTTGAGATTATTCAGCGCAGTTCTTCTTTTTATTGCAAGAGTGGAATGTTTTGAGAGAGGGGAAGTATGTTATATGCACATTATGTGCGCATATACTAGGAGGCTAACCCACATTAGGCTTGTGAGCATGGGAGCATGGGAACAAGCTCTAGTGGAGCATGGGTTAGGACTAACCTTAAGGGTTAAGCTTAGGGTCAGGAATCCAAGGGTCACATAGGAAATGGAGAGTCAAGAGTCACTTGAGGGCCCTCCTATATAATAGGGGCATGGGGTACACTCAAGGGAGGCTAAGGCTATGGTATCTTGAGGCTAGGTTATGATATGATGTCCTCTTGTATAGAGGATTATATCTACTCACCTACCATTTGACACTATAGCTACATGCTGATGGATTGGAGTTATACCTCTTGATGGTATGGGACATCAACGTAAAGGTATGATGTACTTCATTATAATTCATGGGTGCAACTTATGTTATGTGCATATACTAGGAGGCTAATCCACATTAGGCTTGTGAGCATGGGAGCATGGAAACAAGCTCTAGTGGAGCATGGGTTAGGACTAACCTTAAGGGTTAAGGTTAGGGTCAGGTATCCAAGGGTCGCACATGGAAAATGGAGAGTCAAGAGTCACTTGAGGGCCCTCCTATATATTTTAAAGTAAAATTTAATATTTACTAAATTAAAATGTTATTTTATTGGTTTATTTTGGTGATTTCGAATGTGGATCATCAATATGGCGGTTGGAACGTGGGTTTCTTATTTTCAATGGACGAACTGACGTTGGGGGAAATTTCGTGAGTTTAATGCTATTTTTTTCTATTTTTTGTGGTTAAAAATAAGCATCAATGAAAATTTTCACCAAAATACCACAAATTTCATTATGGATATTTTTAGTGGAATGAATTCCCTGAATTTTTACAATTTTTAGGATTTTTTTTTCTAATTATTCAGAAATTTCTAGAGCATTTTTATGGAATGTATTTTGTAAACATTTTTGCGGGTCTCCCGCAGATATGCAATCAATTTTCTGTCAAAATTTTGCTAAAATGTAGAATGGGGTGATCAATTGATGCATTGGGTTCTCTCCCATGTGCGTAAATTTCATTTCTTCTCTTAAATTCTGGATATTCTTCCTATTTCACTCTCCACCCATGTGAACACCTCTTTGATGGCACTATTTGCTTAAAATTTAATCATAATTAAATTTTAATTATGATTAAGTTTTTAATTAAAGATTAATTCTCTGATTAACAGAGAAGAGAGGAGGAATTGTGGAGTGGTAAACTCCTTGTGGATTGGAGAGTAGAAGGGGAGAAGAAATGAGAGAGGAGGTACTTCCTCCTCTCTAATGATGTAATCGCGCAGGGGGAGGCTGCGCTGCAGCCCGCCGGGCGAAATTCACCCCCCCTTATAATTTTTTTACTAAGCTTAATAACAAAGATTAAAAGCTTTTTTTAAAGCTTTAAAAAAATATTTAAAAGAGAATTCTTTTTTTCTAAAATATTAAGGTCATGTTAACTGGAGTGGTTAACACACCCCCTCCTGATAGCTGGTCCGCCGCCCTCGGAACTAGTCAAAGAAGCTCTCTATGGTAGTAGATGGAATAAGTGTGGACAAAGTCCCATTGTGAGGTAGAAGAGGGAGTGGCACGATGGAAGACCCGGTAGCTGGTCCAAAAGGTGGTCTCCATCATGTCTTCAAAAGTCTGGAGCCTCCAAGCTAGCATCCACATGATGTGCTTGTAGTAGCCGAAAAGTTTCTTGAGAGTTGGCCCTTTGTTGATGTCGAAGGCAAGGCCTTTGGCTCCTTTGAAGAGATGGTCCCTGGTGGGGAACAACTCCAGCAAGGTGATGAGGTTGAAGAAGCGTATAGTGCGTAATCATTGTTGGGTTAGGGACCTGGTCATAGTGGCGGATGGAAATGCCTGACCATTGATTCTTCAGTGCATGGATGTTGCATGGACGAGGGCGCAAACCATGGAAAGTTCAACTGCAACTTTGGGTTCTTCTGTTGTTCTTCATGGAACGTCTTCGAGGGGACCACCATCTTTGAATAGAAAGGTAATCAGGGCTGATCCTCAATGTGTGGGGCGCATTACAGAAGACTTCCCATATGAAGGGCTTGCTGAGGAACCATCACCCAGGCCGGCTTCTCGCCCAGGAGATCGAACGTTATGGGACGAGCAATAGTGGGTGTCCAGTGGTATCTGTCGGCAGGTTCAGGGTGGGTGGTCACGGTGCTAGGTGTTGTGCTTTGTGTCGAGGTACGGGGGAAGGGAATGGATGTCAAGGCAGCCTGTGACACGGGTGATGGGGTGATTTTGGATTGTCGACTAAGTAGGATGGCGATGGCCTACTCAAATTCCATGTAGTCCAAGATCACACCAATTCAAAGGGTTAAGCAGAGGGTCGACTTCCTCATGCTCAGATGGTGGTGGTGGTGCAGTGGTGGGTTGGCGGGGTGCAGAGCCGACGACGACGGAGTCGATGATGAAGGGCACGTGGCGGCCGGTGTCGAGAAAAGGTGGGGATGTGGGCGGATGTGGAGGGTATATCCCGAAATGCTAACTGCATTCCTAAATTGAGGGATAGTGAAAGAGTAGAGGTGCCTGAGGGAGGTGGTGAGGGTGGGGGTTGTGCTTGGGGAGGTGCAGATGATGAGACTGATGGGGGAGGAGGGGGTGGTGGTAAATAAGGTCATGGGGGTGGAGGAGGCAAGCTGCCCTACCCATCATTTCTGTCATCGTTGTCGTCTAGGGCTGGGCCTGCTTCAGCGACAGCCTGAGGACCGTGAGCATAGAAAAAGTCAACTACAACAATGGCCTTAGCTTTGATGTACTCGCATGGAAAGGCAATGTGTGTATCAATAAAATGGCATATGCCAATGGCCTCCATGACTTTAGAACTTGAAGAAATCAGCGATGGTAGAGGATAAGTAAGCCAGGAATTGAGTAGGGTGGTAGAGGATCATGTAGGAGGGAGAGGTAAGTGTCATGGACAATGTGCCAGCCTATAGTGTAAAGGTACTTTAGTGCTTGGCTAGAGATGAGGGGGAGGTATGGGTAGGGGTATACACCATCTAGTAAAGAGAAGTCAAGTAGATCGACAGGGTGGGTGGGGTCAGAAGGGAAGCCGTAGGCAGAGAAGGAGGCTTCAGGCTGTGAGGGTGGCTTGAAGAGGGTAATGGGGAGCTCAAAAAAATCATGGGGAGGAGAGAAACCCCTGGAAGAAAAAATGGGGAAGGAGGCTGATGCTATCTAGGGGGAGCTTAGTTAGAGCATAGGAATACTCTTGGCCGGGAGAGTGGCCCTTTGACATAAATATCATGTTGCAGAAGGTTAAGGAGAGGCGGATGTATGGCATAGAATTGGAGATCAAGTAGTTGGTAAGGGGTTTGCTAGGGGAATGCCAAAACTAGGAGCTCAATGGCAGTCTCCGTGAGTGCGCCCACTGTGGTCGAGTGTGTTGGAGGAAGGAGCCGATGGAGTGGATGGAGGCTGAGCTGCTTGGGCCTTAGCGTCTCTGAGCTGCTCTTGCAAGGAATGGATGGTAGTCTCCATGAGGTCCCGATGCTTTGCAAAATTTGTGGTAATGAAAGCTAGGGCATCCTCCGTTGTTTGGGCCCGATTTAAAGCCTCCTGATATAAGCCTTAAATGACGATAAGCTCTCTCGGTCGCTTCTGTAGGCTTGGTGGACCTATTGTTAGAGCTCAGTGATGTGGGAAATGGGAGTTCCCAATTGCTCGGTCTGTTTATTGAACTTCTTCTGCAGCTCCATAAACTGTAAGTTTGTCTGGTATAGATCCTTAGACATAGAAGTCGCTTGGGCCTTGGCTAGGATCATTTCTCACTAGGAGACCTAGAACATTTCTTGTTGCCTTTATAAACAATTTGTCATCTGCGTAATGAGCTCTCGTGCCATGTGTGAAAATCCAAGGGCAAACTTTGGAATATCTCCGTGGGCTACATGGATGCTCTCTGCTTAAGCTTGGCTAGAACTAAAGCTACCTGAGTGTGCCCAACAGAGAGTGTTAATGGTATTTTGTGCATCGTTGGAGGAAGAGAGGCCTGCCTCCACATAAGAGGGTATCTTCTGGAACCGCTCTTGAGTCGATGTCTCATAGAGGCTTCTATTTAGGAATTCTTGGGTGTGCCTCTCCACTTCCTCAGGGGCCTTCTTGGTGTCTTCAACGTACTAGCTACAGCGAGATCTTCCTGTGTGGGCCTTCATGGAGTCTTCAACGTAGTTGTAGTAGCTACAGCGAGATCTTCCTGTGTGGGCCTAGGGCTTGGGGGTTGACTGAGCTAGATCTGTGATAGCTGGCGCGTGATGTGGCCTCTTGGTTTGGTGGTGGAGTAGGGGAAGTGGTTGGTGAGGGGAAGAGAAGTTACCACTGCATCTGGCCCACTCAGTTGGGTTTCCCTTGTTGGCAATTTGTCCCACCGAACAGCATAATAAAGCACCCTTGTAAGTAGGGTGATAGCCGCCAGCTTTCCTTGTGGGTTGGAGCAAACCTTGTGTAGCTCACAGAAGATGTAATTGGCCCAGTTTACCTGCTGGCCTTGGTAGACTTGAGAGAGGGTGGTTAGGCCGCACCTGTTGAAGCGGTTGGTCCACCTTGTTGTGAGGAGAAACTATAAGGCTCGGGCCGGTATAATTAGGTCTTTCTGGGTGATATTACGTGACTCCATGCCATCCTTGCTGGGGTTTCCCCTATACAGACCGTGGGTGAGCTTTGTGGCGTTGACGAGATGTACATATGGCTGCTCCATATGTGGAAGTGCAAGAGTCTCTCGCACAAGCTGCACACTAAGCTGGACTTTTTGCCTCTGTCCTTCGTTGTCCAGGACTTTGCCAGTGTGTTGATTGGCATCATAAGTCTTTGTGAAAAATAGTGAAATGTAGAGGTCCGACCCCCAAGGCTCCAGGGTGGGTAATCTCCCCAATCTGAGTAGCTCTAGCTTCTCCACCACCATAGGGTTAGTGCGGCAATGGCTCTATAGCAAGGACTTGTGTAGTAAAGGAGCTTATGCTCTACTTTATGGTTGTTCTTCATCAAAGAATGGACTGTGTGTCCATTGACATGCTTCATCAATGCCTCACCCAAATGGGAAAGCTGGGTTGGGTGCTTGGCATATTCTTCAAAGCATCCGCCGACGGCGGTAGGTATCTTCCTCCTTAGAGAAGTGTGGTGGATCACTTCCTCAGATGAATTGTAAGCTTTTGACACAGTGCTGTGGTTGTTGGTTAGGTGAAGGGAAAAGGTTAAGAGAAAATTTTACAATATTTTGGCTAGTGTGGAAGTGAAAAGTGAGGAATTGGAAGGGGTGGGCCCATATTTATAGTTCTAAGGGAAAGACACGGCCATGGCAAATCCAGAGAATGGGTGTGCGGCTGTAAAGAAATGGGGTGCGAAGTTAGATAGGGTGAGCATACGACTGTGGGAACTTTAACATACGGCTATAGGAACTTGTAGAATTAGAAGGACCATCCACGGGCTTGCCAAAATATGGTTGGAATGGCCGGGGGCTTTGGATCAAGAATTGGTACGGCCCTGGCCAGCAGGTGGAAGAATGAACGATCCTCCAAACTTGAAGGTGTATGGAAATCTAGATTCTAAGAAGAGAACAGTTGTGGCAAACTTGGTACGGACGTGGCAAACTTAATATAGCCATGGGAAACTTGGTAGTACGATTGTGGAAAAATTGGTATGAACGTCGCATTAATTAATTAATTAATTAATTATATATACATACATACATACATACATACATACATATATATATATATTGGTGTGCACCCTGTAATAAGTTTTGTACATAGAGGCTAGGCTCTCAGCACCCCATTGTGGGTTTTGTACTGATTGCGTGTCTAGTTCGCTAAGGAGAGGAGCCTATTCCAATTAGGCAATGGCGAGGTAGGTGGCAGCGCCTCCTATGAAGAGATTCCGATGAGGGTGGTGAGGAAGTAGCTATGTGGCTGAGGGGGTTTATGGGAGTTTTGCAGTCCTATCAAGCCTCTAAATGATAGGTGGAGGAATTGCTGATGTTGAAGGTATATTTGTAAGAAGGTGTGTCAACAGTAGCATGGGGGTGTGTGTGTCACACTGGACCTTCTGCTTTCCTTTGTCATGAGAGTAATCTTCATTTGCAGATGTGACCTTAGGTACCCATTGAAGTGTGGGTGACTGTGGTGTGATACGAGGTAGGGGCTTAGGCTAGAGAGGTTTAGGGATCCATATGGTATGATTGCCTTCATAGAAATGTTGGGTGCAAAGAAGAGGTTTTGGGATCCATCAAAAGGTTGAGTGTGTAGGTTTAGGGTTCAGTTGAGGGTCGGAATGCCTTGAAGAGTGTAGGCTTGAGGTTGGCGAATGGGGGGACTATGCTGCGGATGAGGAGCTCTGGATGCCTGTTGGTGAGGGGGATGGTGGGACCTCTTGGGGATCCACAGTTGAGATGTTCCCTCATAGTAGCCTTGTCCTACAAGAAGTTACTTGGGCACCCACCAGTGGTGAGATATCAAACCTTGTGGAGATTTGTTAGTATGGTTAGATGTGTTAGTGGGGTTAGTGTGACCTGGTGGGGTGGAAGTTGGTGAGGTGGCAATGCGGAAGTGACTTGTCACTGTGCGTGTGGTGGTAGTGTGGTGCTAGTGTGGGTGTGAGAGGCATTGATGTAGTTGGCATGATGAGTGGCCTGTTTTTTGGGGAAGCGGAGTGAGAAGGGTGAGGTTTCAGGGTGTTTGTGGGTGGTGGGTTGGGGAGTGCGTGGCAGGGGGAAGCGGCGAGAATTGGCTCTTCATCCGTCAGGAGAACAGTGACTTGGCCAGAGGCGAGTTGTAGGGTTGTTGTCCACACATCCCAATTGATGTTGCATCTATTATGGCCCATCCATCCCTTGCCTAGGAGGATTTCTTTACGCATTGTTCCTGTACGCATAACAAAAAACTTCCCTTCCAAGGGATTATTTCCAATGTGGAATAAAAGTGTGATTGTGCCAATACAATGAACATGATGTGAGAGGCAACTATCATGACAATGGCTCGGGTTACTTTCAGTGTAGGTTCCTCTAGGGAACACCATAATTCATATGACATTAAATTGTAACTAGCCCCTGTATCAACAAGAGATAATTTTTGGACAAAGTTGGTCGGGGTGGTTATTCCTAACCACAACCGAGCTAGCTTCACCTTCCAATATTCTTCCTCTAAGTTGACCACTTGATCCATGTTGACCATAATATGTTTTTACCTAAGCTTGGCTTGCCTCACTTTGGCCTCTCCTGCGCAGTTTTTTTCATATCTTCATGGTCTTTTTTCCATTGTTTTTTGTCATGGATGGCTTTTAAGGAGGTCTTTTTTCCATGGTTTTTTGTCATGGATGGCGTTTAAGGAGGCCTCTAAGTCAACCACTTGGTCCATGTTGACCATAATATGTTTTTGACTAAGCTTGGCTTGCCTCACTTTGGCCTCTCCTTACGCAGTTTCTTTCATATCCTCATGGTCTTTTTTCCATTGTTTTTTTGTCATGGATGGCTTTTAAGGAGGCCTCTGTGAGAGGTCCATAGTAGTGTTTAAGTTTGCTACCATTAAAGTAACCAGCCATCTCAACACCATCCAGTGTTTCAATGCGCACAACGCCTTGTGGTTAAAGGAATATGCAATGTATAAAAGCACACCAAATCAGCATAGGTGTTGGAAGCACAAGTTGTTGTTGCTTGAGATTAATTGATGTAAGATTCCTCCCTAGCCTCTCAGGATGTCCAGTATCTTCCCCTGTAGTCAAATCCCTCTTTAGAAATATAAAAGATCTTGTTTCTACTAGTGGCCTAGAGAGAGAAAATCTTCTAGAGAGTGGTAATTCAATTTTTAAATATTTTTGGATGGAAAAATATCTCTTCTTATTAAAATAAGTTCCCCTGAAACAGAAGTTCAAAAAGATTTTCAGAAGGTGCATTAGAAATCAAGTATAATCTGTTCAAGAGGCCTTATCCTGAGGGTCAAGATTTTTTTCAAAATTCTAAATTAAGGTTCCTATGGACCAATAAGATTCATCCAAATGTGTGGAGGAGATAAATGGAAGAAATAAAGAAAAACCCTTCAAAAATGAGTAAATACTCACATAAGATGAAGAGTTGACTAAGGACAAGGTTATTAGTTAAAAAAGAGAGATATTTAGAAGAAATGATGCATTTTTGACACCTCAGTATGGGGGAATTCCCCTCATGAATGAGGCACCTATTTCACATGAGGGGGAGAGTTTTAAACTCCCAAATAATGAGATATTTTTATCTCTCCTCTCTCCTGTTTCAACTAGATCCAAAAAGTGAGCTAAACTGACCTAAAAATGGTCAAAAATTGACCAAACTCATCTGGAAAATTCTAGAATCAGTTTGCTTGGTTAGAGGCTCACTTTTCCTATAAATAGAAGCCTCCCCATTTGTTGAAGCTTAAAAGTGTTTTTTGCACTGTTACCCTGTTTCTCCCAAGAGCCAAAAACTGTGAATTTACTCATAATTCATTAGTTTTTGACCTTCCCTGTTCTAAAGATTGGTGGCCACTCTTGTTTCAAACAAGAGTAGATCCCTCAAGCCATCAAGCCAAAGGAAAGCTCTCAAATTCTCCTTGTAAGTTGGAGATTCTTCTCTTTTCTATTTCATTTTATGATTTTTATGATTTTTGTCTTCTCTAAAATGATTATGATGTTATGCCTCATTGAAAAAAGGCATTCCCCTCTCTTCTTTAGTAAATCCAACCATTCTTTATCCTAGATGAATGATTAATGGATAAAATCAAGTTTTTCATAATGTTTCGCTTTGATAGGTAGAAAATGTTTACATTAGAATGATTTAAATACTCTTGGTGAACTTCCAATTAATTTTAGAGAATTAAAAATTGAAAAATGGTCAGCCATACAAAGGAGGTTATGGCAAAATTTTCTAAAATTGTGATAAATAAGTTTTAATTTTTTAATTCAAAAAGAGTAATTCCCATCGTATATGTATTCTTAAAGTGTTAATTTTCATCCTAGGTATAAGAAAATGCATACTAAAAATATTTTATTAAAAAAGTGTTACTTTCTTTAGAATTAAATTCCATGCATAAAAGGAAGTATATTGAAATTGTTATTTTGATTATAAAAGTGTGATTTTCATTAGATGCATAAAAGAAATTCTTTTATATTAAAACAGTGATTTTCATCATAAATGATTTGTATGCATAAAAGATATTTTTTATATTAAAGTGTGATTTTCATCATAAATGATTTTTATGCGTAAATAGATGCATAAAAGAAGTTCTTTTATATTAAAAGAGTCATTTTCATCATAAATGATTTGTATGCATAAACATATGCATAAAAGATATTTTTTATATTAAAAGTGTGATTTTCATCATAATTTATTTTTATGCATAAATAGATGCATAAAAGAAATTCTTTTATATTAAAAGAGTGATTTTCATCATAAATGATTTGTATGCATAAAAGATATTTTTTTATATTAAAAGTGTGATTTTCATCATAAATGATTTTTATGCATAAATAGATGCATAAAAGAAATTATTTTATATTAAAAGAGTGATTTTTATCATAAATGATTTGTATGCATAAAAGATATTTTTTTATATTAAAAGTGTGATTTTTATCATAAATGATTTTTATGCATAAATAGATGCATAAAAGAAATTCTTTTATATCAAAAGAGTGATTTTCATCATAAATGATTTTTATGCATAAATACATGCATAAAAGAAATTCTTTTATATTAGAAGAGTGATTTTTATCATAAATGATTTGTATGCATAAAAATATTTTTTTATATTAAAAGTATGATTTTCATCATAAATGGATTTTATGCATAAATTAGATGCATAAGAGAAATTCTTTTATTCTAAAAGTGTAATTCCTACTAAATTGGATTTATGCATGGAAAGATGAATAAAGAATTTTATTTTTAATTCAAAAGAGTTATTCTTATCAATATTGATTTTATGCATAGAAAGATGCATAAAAGATTTATTTTTATTTCGAAAGTATTATTTTCATTGAAATTAAATTTATTCATAGTTAGATGCATAAAAGATTTATTTTTATTTTGAAAGTGTTATTCTCATTAAAATGGAATTTATGCATAGTTAGATACATAAAAGATTTATTTTTATTTTGAAAGTGTTATTCTCATTAAAATAGAATTTATGCATAGTAAAATACATAAAAGGTTTATTTTTTATTCGAAAGTGTTATTTTCCTTAAAATTGAACTTATGCCTAAATAGATGCATAAAAGGATTTTTATAAAAGTGTTATTCCTACTAAAGTTATCTTTATGCCTAATTAGATGCGTAAAAAATCTTTATATCAAAAAATTAGAATTCTCCTACATTCTATAAATAGATGTGATAAGATGTGATAGGAATGAGATAGATGTAAATGGATGTGGGTATGGATGTAGATGTGGAATGTGGATATGGATGTATGGATGTGAATGTGGATATGGATGTATGGATGTGAATGTGGATGTGGATGTGGATGTGGATGTATGAATGTGAATGTGGATATGCATGTATGAATGTGGAATGTGGAAATGGATGTATGGATGTGAATGTGGATGTGGATGTGGATGTATGAATGTAGATGTGGATGTGGATGTATGAATGTGAATGTGGATATGAATGTATGAATGTGGAATGTGGATATGGATGTATGGATGTGAATGTGGATGTGGATGTGGATGTATGGATGTAGATACGGATGTGGATGTATGTATGTGGATGTGGAAGTATGAATGTGGATGTGAAAATGGATGTATGGACATAGATGTGGATATATGGATGTGGATGTATGGATGTGGATGTGGATGTGAATGTGGATGTGGATGTGGATGTATGGATGTAGATACGGATGTGGATGTATGCATGTGGATGTGGATGTATGAATGTGGATGTGAAAATGGATGTATGAACATAGATGTGGATATATGGATGTGGATGTATGGATGTGGATGTGGGTGTGGATGTATGGATGTATGTATGTGGATGTGGATGTGGATGTATGAATGAGGATGTGAAAATGGATGCATGAATGTGGATGTGAAAATGGATGTATGGATGTAGATGTGGATGTATGGATGTGGATGTATGTGGATGTGGATGTATGGATGTGAAAAATGGATGTATGGATGTAGATGTGGATGTATGGATGTGGATGTGGATGTGGATGTATGGATGTGGATGTATGTGGATGTGGATGTATGAATGAGGATGTGAAAATGGATGTATGAATGTGAATGTGGATGTGGATGTATGAATGTGGAATGTGGATATGGATGTATGAATGTGGAATGTGGATATGGATGTATGGATGTGGGTGTATAGATGTAGATATGGAATGTGGATGTGGAAATGGATGTATGCATGTGGATGTGGATGTGGAAATGGATGTATGGATGTGGATGTGGATGTATGGATGTGGATGTGGATGTATGGATGTATGGATGTGGATATGGATTTGTATGTATGAATGCGGATGTGGAATTGGATGTATGATGTGGATGTACGAATGTGGATGTGTATGTAGAATAATGAATGCGAATGTGTATGTGAAATGATGTGTTGTCGATATGAGTGAATGGATGAGATGTGATGACATGTGAATTGGGATATGAATATATATGTGATGTGAATGAATCTGAGGTGATGAGATGGAAAATGATGTGATTGGATGAGATCCAAAAGGAGTTAGGCAATCCATGTTGCGATGTCCAAACCCTTGATAGTTATAGCATTTCACTCTCTTGTTCAAAGGTGGAACTTCTGAAGTTGAAATCCAGGGGATTGAGTTACGAGAAAAGGACATTTCTTCTATTCTGGAACTTCCCATATCTTGGGTTTGACCCTGATATCTCTTAGGCGGAGGAAGGTTGGAATCACCTTCTGGGAGTAAAAACCTTTTGAAAGGTGATGATGCTGGCTTTGGCGGGACTTTGACATCAAAGGCCTTGGCGAAATCCTTCGCCATCCGTACTGGCCATGGAAACTGGCTTGGCATTCTTCACCAGGATATTCAAAGGTTCGCTCAGTCCCCAAATGAACCTGGCCATCAGCTGTTCTTCATCCAGCGGAGGTGAGTATTTGAGGAGGAGGGTGAATGCTTGGTGATATGCTTCAATAGTTCTACTCCTCTAGGTTAACTCTAAGAATTCGTTCATCTTTGTTTCTAAAAAGCCAGGAGGAGAGAACCTCATCCTTAGGTAAATTTTGAGATCAGTCCAGGTTTGGGTATTTCGGTCGAGATGGTTTGTCTCGCAGTGGTTTCTCCATGCCACTCTAGCTGACTCCACTATCTTTAGCCTTGTAAGAGCCATTTTGCTCTTCTCATTGTACCCGGTGACATTGAAGTATTCTTCCATTGATTTGATCCACTTCTCCACAGCATCGCCCAAGTTTTCCCCTTCTCCCTTGAAAAGTCCAGGCTGCGAACTATGAAGAGTTTTACGAATATCTAGGTCGAGCTCTTCTTCATCGAGTTGGGGGTTAACATTTCTACCACGATGACCTCGATCCATGTTGCTATCAATACGAAAATTCTTATTAAGTCTCTTTATTTATGATTCAATCCGATTTTTGATTCAACTGATTCCGGGGTTCTCTAAATAGGTCGGCTCCCCACAAAGTCAAGGGATAAAGATACTCATATAGAACGCATTATCAGTTAAACAATTCATTCAAAATTATCTCATTCATATCTTTAACACAATAATGGTCCATCAGATTGAATTTTTCTATCTAAACAATCCTCCATGGGGATATCAAATTTTGAGATTTTTAATTTATCAACCCTTAACTTGATCCACTGATCAAAAGTTAACAGTAGTAATCTGCCATCACAATCCACTAATCTTATAGTGATTTGCTGAAGTCATTAACGTCATTCTAGTTACGAACATTATCACAAGGACTCATCCCAGTCATCCTCATTGTGGTTTTGTTCGGCTTATTACATTTCAACCAAATTTCAGGAATCATCATTTTTCAATCAGAATCCAAATCAATTCATCAGTTCACAACCTCAACCACATTCAAATTCATCATCTGGATAGCATTAATGCTTATAATTTCAAGTCTTAGATTTACTCGTATATACTGCCAGTAAAGAGCTGCAATTATA
The DNA here is from genome assembly GCF_041138505.1 of Cibotium barometz. Lineage (NCBI taxonomy): Eukaryota > Viridiplantae > Streptophyta > Polypodiopsida > Cyatheales > Cibotiaceae > Cibotium > Cibotium barometz. The sequence continues at coordinate 15,584,759 of NC_141095.1, read as the reverse complement.
CTCTCGGTATATATGGGTAGTCATGGTCCTTGGAATTATAAGGTAAAGACCATCATGTCTAGGCCTCAAGCAAATCAGGGATTCCATACAATTGTGGTACTTCCATCTGAAGAACCAATTACTAATTTATGAATTTCAGTTCAAATAACAAGTTGTATGAATTTCATCACACAATTCTGATCTTATACTGCTACTTCATAAATTTTTGACATTTTTGGCTTTTTGGTTGATCCTCATTAGTCAATTTGCTCTAATACCAACTGTAAGATCCTTGTCCCCACCGCGCAACAATTTCAGGGGTGCTAGCAACGGAAGTAGCACTTCTTGCGTGGAGCAAGGTCCCACACTCGGGGCCTTGTCCACGGATATCCGGACAAGAGACTAATCCATCGGTTTTCCAAAACTAAACCTGGAAAAACTTCCTTTGCCCGGAATGCACGGGCGAATCCACCAGGATAACTTTTCCTTAACGTAGTCAAAAGCCTTAACTAACTGAGCTCATCTGACCGAACCCGTAAGTCCCATAGTCAGATCAAGGAAAAAGACTGTACTTGGATCATAGAGACCAACGCTTTTTTCCTCATTGAGAGGCACAGCCGTTGATTCTTTTCCATAGAATAATTTTTGTCTTGGATTTACTTCATCTATCAAACTAAACAGAAATTGAGTCTCGATTTACGGATCCATCAGTCCAACCTAACCCCATCCAGTCCCATAGGTTAGCCAACCGCCCAACCACTGTAGTGACAGGATCCAATTAGGAATTTGGTTAGGTTTTATCCCGGGTACCAGGGAAAAGAGTTCCCAAGCCCCCTAGCAAGATTTTCAAGCAAATTTATACACACCCAATATGAAATTGCCTTTTTCCTAGATTCAAATGTATTTAATTCAGTCATTTAATGAAATCATAGTGTTAGTGATCATAAACTTCCAAGTATCCGGTTGAATCTTAATTTCCAATCATTCCTTCATCGGAGTATCTATGGCATCATTGGCAACCAGAACGCTCACCACCTGTTCACTCAGGGGCCTTTTCTATAGTTCCTAGCTCATAGTACCCGGCAGATAATCACTTATAAAAATCAAGATGGAATCCTCGTTGAAGATCAGCAAGATCAACCAACAGATCCATATAAGAGAGCTATGGACTCATCAGTTGAGGACCAGCAAGGTCAATCAACCAAATCCATACTCGGTTTCAGAAAACAACTCTTACTCCTTGTTCTAATATCTTCCACGGCGCACGTGTGGGTATCTTCAGTGACCCAGAGCCCGAGCACCGTATGATCAGCACCCTCTAGGATCCTTCGTGTTGAAATTTGAGCATAATGATGAGCTATGGTAGATCAAACACTAGAATCAACATCATTAACAAAGTGATTAGCAAATGATTAAGATGTAATTAGTAAATAATTAGCAAATAGATTATTGTAGGCATGGATACTCAAAAACCAGCAAATTCTCATTAGGGCTATGCCTCAATTTATAGAGTTTACATCAAGCATCAAATCCCATTGATTTCTCCATGATTCACTCCCAGAATATCTCCACCTCTTGCCTGATTCTCTCCACCTCTTCTCTTTTCCTTGAATATCTCCCAGAATAACTCCACACTCCTAAATTCTCTCATGCTACCCTTTATTCTCTCCCAGTAGATTCTTCTCACCTTTTCACAGGTTCTTTCACAATTACATCTTCTCTTTTACAGCCTCTAACCAAGGGCGTGTTCCCGCACACACCCTATTCACTTGTATATTTCAACACCTCCCCTCAAGTGAATAATCCTAGCACACCTGGACCCTATACCAAGTTTCCCTCTTACTTGATAGCCCGCGACCAGTGCCTCAAGTCCCTAAACTCCATAGTCCTTGACACTCTCTCTCTCTATGTGTCCAAGGCTACTATAAGTGTCCCACGACCTTGACTAAAGTGCTCATACATACATCTACCACGTGGCCTACATCATCGGTGGCTCAGAGGTGGTTTTACTTTGTTGGGGCAGGTTACATTGGGTTGTGGGGTCTCTCTCTCTCTCTCTCTCAGAAAAGATGATCCGACTCCACTTCCTTTGGAGCCTCCATGAAGTTTGCCGATGTCGTTCCTTCTTCACTGGGTTTGCTGTAGCAGTCTCTCGCCATGTGTCCTGGCTTTCCACATTTGTGGCAAGTGAAGGTCCTCCCTCCTACTCTGCCTCTTCCACGTCCTACTCTGCCTCTTCCACGTCCTCGTCCTCGAGAGAATCCTCCTCGGGTGAAGAATGCTTTTTCTTCTCCTGATGTTGAGTCGAGCCCTTTCTTCTCTTTGCCTCTTCTCTCTTGCTCTAGTAGAGCTGCTTCTATCTCGTGTATCTTCAATTCAGGTACATTCTTTAGTGTTGCTACAATGTTTTCATAATCTCCTTTGTCCACACTCTTCAGAAGTACAGCTAATGCTTCATCATCTTCTACCTTTTTGCCAATAGCTGCCAGCTGTTGCTTAATGCTTTTATATTTGTTCAAGTGTGTGATTAAAGGTTCACTTTCCTTCATGTCCAATTTGTAGAATTGCATTAACAGATTTATCTTTGAATTTTTTGCTTGTGTACCAAATAATTTATTGAGTTCATCCCATGCATCTTTTGCCCATTGTATCCCTGTGATGTGATGAATGATTTCATAATTTAAACTGAGTGCAATAAGTCCCAATGCTTTTTCATTCCTGCTCTTCCACTCATTTTCCCCTCTCTCTGGGCATTCATCTCTCCCTTCAACTAATCCCCATAGATTTTTCCTCATCAGCAAATACATGGTTTTTGTCTGCCATGTATAAAACTGCTCCCCATTAAATTTGGCTATTTCCTGTACTGAACTCATGGTGATGTGAAGGGGGTCTTACCTCTTGATCCAATTTCAAGATTCAAGGGCAGTGTCTACCCTTTTACAACTCAATCTGGTGTTTAATAGATGATTACAATAATTTTATCAGCATAAAATCACCAGAAATTACACTAAATTAAGGGTAACCAATTTGTACGGGATGGTTGGAGTATCAAACCAACTCCGATTTGCAATCTGAAGCTTTAGGGATCTATATCAGATACCTAATGGTTACTTTGAACCCTCAATTGCACCAAAATATAGTGATTAGCACTGATTAATCACTGATTAGCAAATTAATGCTCTGTTTTGTGTGCAGAAAACAGAGTATGTGGGGAGTCCAGATCTGGTGCCTTACACTTAAAATGATCTCAAATGCTTTCAAAGGCATCAATAGCAATGAGTCTAGTAGAGGATTAAGCCAAGAAACACAAGATTTGACCAAATATTGAAAGCTTAATCTCTGTTTTACCAAAGTCACCTGCAGATTTGATGAAGAGCTTGGATCTCACTGTAGACTTGATGAAATTGAATTCTGTCTTCACCAGCTTGTAGAGCATGCTTGAATACACCTTGGGCTAGGAGGAATTAGAAGCATTTGATTTGATGAAGGAGAAATCTGCAGTTTACTCAGAAAAAAATGCGCCGGTCAAAACGTCGATTTCTCCTGAATTCCTTCGCGGTTTGCTGTGCCGTCTTGATGAGCTTGAAGCCAAGGATGTTAGCTACCATATGCTAGAAGCTTGTGCCCTAATTGTGAGTGTGCAAGCTGAATGGAGTCCTCCACTTGCTGGGGGTGAAGGGGGAAGTGAAAAACTAACTAAAAATTTGATTATTTGTTAATTATCTACTAATCCTAATTAATTAACTAATGGGCTCATAAACCTGATGGATTCTAGGCATGCCTCTGATACCATGTTGAAATTTGAGCATAATGATGAACAATGGTGGATCAAACACTAGAATCAACATCATTAACAAAGTGATAGCAAATGATTAAGACGTAATTAGTGAATAATTAGCAAATAGATTAATGTAGGCATGGATACTCAAAAACCAGCAAATTCTCATTAGGGCTATGCCTCAATTTATAGAGTTTACATCAAGCATCAAATCCCATTGATTTCTCCATGATTCACTCCCAGAATATCTCCACCTCTTGCCTGATTCTCTCCACCTCTTCTCTTTTCCTTGAATATCTCCCAGAATAACTCCACACTCCTAAATTCTCTCATGCTACCCTTTATTCTCTCCCAGTAGATTCTTCTCACCTTTTCACAGGTTCTTTCACAATTACATCTTCTCTTTTACAGCCTCTAACCGAGGGCTTGTTCTCGCACACACCCTATTCTCTTGTATATTTCAACACTTCGCAGGTCACCTAGCGCTTCACTCATAGGCCGCTTCCTTGGTCCCTCATCCCCCATACCGGAAGCTTACCATTTAAATCGAATCGAGGCTGGTCAAGACCTCGGTCGACCTTGCTACGCGAGACGTCCTCCATTGACTCTCCGTCAACAGTTGCAACTTTATCAGTTAGGTCTCCCCACGACCTTAATCACAAGACGGTCAAAATGCTTCCCCAGCATTCTTGACATAAAACAGTCATTTACAAACAGGTCACAAATACAGTTTCTATATTGAACTCTCGTCTTTCCACATTATCCCTCATCAGTCCACATTACTCATTCCACATTCCATTCATATGTGTACTCATTCTCATCCAATCACATCATTTTCCATCTCATCACCTCAGATTCATTCACATCACATATCATATATTCACATCCCAATTCACATGTCATCACATCTCATCCATTCACTCATATCGACGACACATCATTTCACATACACATTCGCATTCATTATTCCATACACATCCACATCATACATCCAATTCCACATTGCATTCATACATACACATCCATATCCACATCCATACATCCACATCCCCATTCATACATCCATATCCACATCCACATCCATACATCCATTTCCACATCCACATCCAAATACATACATCCATTTCCACATCCACATTCCATATCTACATCTATACACCCACATCCATACATCCATATCCACATTCCACATTCATACATCCACATCCACATTCACATTCACATTCATACATCCATTTTCACATCCTCATTCATACATCCACATCCACATACATACTTCCATACATCCACATCCACATCCACATCCATACATCGACATCCACTCCACATCCACATCCACATCCATACATCCACATCCACATCCACATCCATACATCCACATCTACATCCATACATCCATTATCACATCCACATTCATACATCCACATCCACATACATACATCCACATCCGTATCTACATCCATACATCCACATCCACATCCACATCCACATCCACATTCACATCCATACATTCATACACACATCCACATTCTTACATCCACATCCACATTCACATTCATACATCCATTTTCACATCCTCATTCATACATGCATGCACACACACACATACATCCACATCCGTATCTACATCCATACATCCACATCCACATCCACATCCACATCCACATTCACATCCATACATCCATATCCACATTCCACATTCTTACATTCACATCCACATTCACATTCATACATCCATTTTCACATCCTCATTCATACATGCATCCACCTTACCATGCATCCACCCATGTGTATGTGTATGTGTATGTGTATGTTGTGCACATACACCTGTGAGAGAGAGAGAGAGTGTGTGTGTGTGTACATGTGTGTGTGCATGCACATATATAAGAAAAGACAAAATAATATGTAAGATGCATTTATTTAAAAGTGAGCACAACTCACCATACATCTCCATTGGTTAAAATATAATTTTAATTAAAATTATATGTGTATATATGTTTATTTATTTTATAAATACACATGTACATATAGGTTTATGTGTCTAAATATAATAAAACATAATATTATAGACAATATATATTTACATATGTGTGTGAGATGGTGTGTGTGTGTGTGTGTGTGTGTACATGTGCGCATGAGAGAGAGAGAGAGAGAGAGAGAGAGAGAGAGAGAGAGAGAGAGAGTAAGACATAGAGAGAGTGTGTGAGATGGTGTGTGTGTGTGTGTGTGTGTGTGTGTGTGTGTACATGTGCGCATGTGAGAGAGAGAGAGAGAGAGAGAGAGAGAGAGAGAGTGTAAGACATAGAGAGAGTGTGTGTGTATGTGTGTACGCGTGCATGTGTGTGAGAGACAGCATGTGCATGTGTATGTATGTGCATGTATGTAAGAGAGATAGAGAAAGACTATTTATGTGTGTGTGTGCATGCACATAGAGAGAGTGTGTGTGTGTGTGAGAGAGAGAGAGAGAGAGAGAGAGAGAGAGAGAGAGAGAGAAATAGAGAGAGAGATAGAGACATAGAAGTCTATGTGTGAGAGTTTTTGTGGGAGATGAAGAGTGTGTGTTTGCATTAGTACATGTATGGTGTATACATGTGTACGGGTGGATTGGGAATGAATTTATGACACATGGATCTCTGAAGTTCCGTAGAGCCTAATCTTTATCATCCGAGTTTTTAGTTTTGGGAGAAAAATGTTGGTAAGCTTTGAAGTTTGGAAGTTATGGGACATGACAAGTCATATCAATTTTGTGATTTTGTGGCTTCTACTCCTTTAATGTAGAAAAGTAAGCATGCTATATTTTATTAGGTTGCTTTTTTAATGGGACATGACAAGTCATATCAATTTTGTGATTTTGTGGCTTCTACTCCTTTAATGTAGAAAAGTAAGCATGCTATATTTTATTAGGTTGATTTTTTTCTTTCTTCATTTACTATACATATATATATATATGAAACTATTGTTGAAATGCAATGCGATTTGACTCTTTGCTTTTCTACATGACTAGATTCTTCAAGCTTAATAAGTCCATTGATTATAAATTTTGATTTTATAAATGGCGAGTGGATCTATGACAGTGCTAAAAACTTGCACACTCGTTCGCTTTCTTTAGGTACTTGGAAGCTCTATGGTGGAGGTGAGTTGCTCCTGCACCTCCCCCCTGACATTGTGATGGTTTAACTCTTCTTTTTCCCCTCCGGGTTTCTACAATCTGCTATTTTCCTCTTTTCTATACTCGTGTACAAATTGTTGCATGTAGGTCTAATCTATTTTTTGGGGGTTTTTTCTGCAAGTCTTGGCTCACAACCATCTACTTTGATTCTTGCAAAAGGTAAGCCCTTTTTAGCTCTCCTTAATCCTTTTTTATTTGCTTAATTTTGTCATATCAAGCCCTTTTTACCTGTCCCTGATCCTTGTTTATTTCTTGATTTTGTCATGCAAGTACTCTATAGCATTCCCTATCCCCTATTAGAGGTAAGTCCTCTTATCTTATGCTTTTTTTCCTTATTTCTTTTTGCAAATATATGGCCACATGGCCTTGGGTGTTATGTTACAAGTAAATATGCAAACCCTAAACCATGTCCATGCATGTATGTATGTAGATCATGGATGAGGGATATAGCTCGGTAATGACCCTTGGCATTACCCCCTGGACAACCAACCGTCGAGCACCTACGACACGTATTTTGAGCCCCGACTAGTTTCATTACATGTATTTTGAGCCCCGACTAGTTTTTCTCTTTCATTACACAAGCCACTCCCGAGCAACAAGGCATAGATTGAGCCTACTTCACCCAAGAAGTAGTCTGCTGGCCCATCGCAGGTAAACAACGCCTAGTACGGTCACACCCAAGCTATCCTCTACTCACACCCCACCCTTGGGTGGTTTCTCTAACCATAGTAGAAGCTCGCATCATAGTGGTGATGGTGGTTGTTGTAACCGTGGTTCCACAGATGCAATTACCCTCCACGAGAGTGTCCACCTATAGATAGTATGGCCGACTCCCCCATATCATCACATCTCTCTAGTTGGCATTCTGGTAGAAGCTCTCTCCCCAATGCAAATCAATATCTTTACATGGTGCGGGAAGGGCGTGTAGTTCTTGATGAGGTAGGATAGGAGATGTCGAGTTGCATAAGGTAACTGTGTGGCATAATGTTCGCCCACAACACTATGACCACATTCCCCCACCTCTCATCGAAGAATAAAACCTAGATATGCAATCAAATCAAGAATGAGTTCAACCCAGCCCTAGGTAGCGAAAACCCAGATATGCAATCAAATCAAGAATGAGTTCAACCCAGCCCTAGGTAGCAAGTACCAAATAGATGGATCTATGATTTCATATGAGATTGTATGAAGCACAAGCGGTCCGATGTCACCCAAGCGGTGAAAAGAGGGGGAGAAAATCCTTGGCGTGTTGTGAAGAGAATCATGAGCCCATCCTAAACATAATGTGTAGATGGATGATATGTATATATGTTGGTGTAAAGTGGGTCCTAGGTGGCAAAAGACGTGTGGAAACCATGAGGATAAATGGCGCATGTGCGCAAATGAAAAAAAGAAAGTGCATGGGAGAACGAGTAAGCCGGTCAGTGCAACTTTTTGGAAGGAGGCAAGGTAGCGACAAGATCACGAAGTACGCAATTTGGAAGTTTTGGAGCTACAATGGAAGACGAGGTGGTTGGAGTGACCACAAGAGGTGAGAGGGACTACATTTGAGAGAGGTCCTACAGGTCAGCTTTCTTTGTGAAGTTTGTAGGCTAGAGTTCCTATAGTTTTTTTTAAGATTACAGAGAAGGATACCAGAATGTCAAAGGAATTGATAGTGTCAGAGAGTAGAGGAAGTGCTGGGAAATGGAGAGTTGGCTAGGAGGTGTGTCCCCTAGGTTCTCTGAGCAGCACCTCTGTTAGAGACGACCCATATCAATTTATCCTTGACTGTATCTGTTGAAGATGAAGCTTTGAAGTGCTGTCGTCGAGGATTACTTGAGGGGATCCTTGATTTTTTGGTGTTTTCTTCGTATGATTATGCCCAAGTCTCAGGGTTGTTGAGACATTGAAGTGTTTTTGTCTATCTAAAGTAGACATAGAGTTTGGGTTTTATCTTTGGTCATGATGTTTTTGTTGTAATGAATGATTTGTTTTGATTGAATTCATGGAGATTGAATCCCTGCGTGTCAGTTTGGAGTCTGGGGAGATGCTGCTGATGAGTCAAAGCTGAGAGTACAGTCAGTTCAGGTCACCTGAGCATTAGATGAAGTCAGCTGAAGGTGTAAAAGGTTTGGAGTGGTTTGTCTAGGTTTTGGGAAAGAGATTTTGAGTTAGAGCTGTCAGAGGTCTGTCAGCAGTAAGATACGGGCTAGTGGTCTGTGTCAACTGTGTGTCAGATAAGTGTCCATTGTGATGGATCTTGGTTTAGTGTTTTGAGGGCTTAGAAGTGTCAGCGGATGCAGAGAAGAGGAGGTCTCATCCAACTGAGTCAGTTTGGTCAGGAACAATTAGATTAGAGTCAGCTGTGTGAGTAAGTTGCAGTCAGCAAAGAGCCTATAGTGTGAGTAAGTTGCAGTTTAGCAGAGAGCCTATAGTGTGATATCCCTTTGAAGTGTAAGCAGCCTAAGAAACAGGGAGTGTCATAGGAGGACATGTGAGGCATCTAAATCAGCCGGATCTATTTTCAATTGTTGAGTCAGTTTTCAATCAAGTTCAGTCAGAGAGCTGCCGCCCCGCAGGTTGTCAACGGAGGGTCAACAAAGTGTTCAGGGAGGTCGTGGGGTTGTGGACCTAAGGTTAGTTGATGCTAGAGGATAGTAGAAGAGTGGAGGACAAATTTTGGACTGGCGTCAACATCAGCATTCGAAAGTAGTTTACAGTCAGCTGTGTGTCAACTCTGGGAAGGATTTTGGTCAACTGGATGTAAGTTGAGGCTTATCAATGGAAGACTGAAGGTGTTGGAGGTCAGTGCTAATTGAGAAGGATAGCTAGAGGAGTCATATGGGTTTGATTGAGAGATTGGAGTGTGTTAAGGTGTCCGACGGTGTCAGCTGGAGGGCTTAGGACATCAAAGCATATTGGTGCCCTTGGAGCTGGGATTTCAGTCTCCCCTAGTTCTAATCCCATTGTGTTTTCTTCGTGTGTCTTTTGGTGTTGTTATAGAGGCCATCACCCATCAACCACACAATGTGGACCAAGAGTAATGTGATGAGGAGGTGAGAAATCAAGCCGATAATCCTCGATGGTATGTGCAACACAAGAGGAAAGCAGCGGATGCAGCGAAGCGGATGGAGAGCGTGGGGAGCTCACACCTCGGGAGCGGTGGATGGGACTCATTCTATGAGTATTTTATAAGTATCCATGCTTCTCATGGCCTCTCATGTGTATGTAAAGTGTATAGTTGTATGTTTTCATATGTGTTGTTTGCATGCATGTAGGAGCGGGTGATTGGTGCAACCGACCAACTGCGCTAGAGGAGTATTATGCATTCAAGCATGTAACCTATGCCTTGCTTGAGCAAATTGAGCATGACGGCAAGTTCATGTGAATTGGACAGCTATGGTTTCAATAAGTACTTCATACCTTTTTAAAATATGTTATGAGCTTGTAGGTCACTTGAGTTTGCAGGGGATGATTTGTGGGTCTTACATTGTTTTTGTAGAGAGCAATACCTGGTCCCCCCCAGAGGAGACTAGCTCACCAGATGGATACCACTTAGAGCTCACATTTGTGATGAGCGAGCTTCTTTTTGCTTAGATATGTAGATGGGGTCATATAGATCCATTTTGGGGTTGTATAGATCCATTTTGGGGTTGTATAGATCTGTTTTGCACCCTTTTGGGGTTGTGTAATTTGCTCGCATGTACGGCAACATTTATATATGCAACATTTATATATGCAACAATTTTCATAAAATGTATGATATCCGACCGGAAAATACTCATATCTTTGTATCATTGAATCTTTGTCTTAAATGTTTAATTGTGTGAAATTCTTCATTTGAGACTAGTGTTGATGCATATGGTGCACATGACGCCAGGTTGTATCCGCCAACGTAGGATAGGTGGAGCACATGTGTACGGTGAATAAGCGGGACACGTAGCGCATCGCTACCCTGCACCGTCAGTTGTAGTGTGTGTGTGTAGCTCCACATATATAAGGCACACTTAGTCATTTTCAGATGTAGTACACTCATAAGCAATAGAAGAGAGCAGTGCCTAAAAAACTCTCATCCACCATATCTCTGTGCATGTGTATGCATGTATGATACCTGTCACACTCTTGACATGGTATCAGGGCCGAGTGGGTGTGTGAGTTTATCTTGCAAGAAACCTTAATTCTCAGAGGAAGTGTGCAGATTTGAATCTTTGAGAAGAAGCACAGCGGAAGGAGCAACCATCGGGCAAGAAAGAAAGCAAGCCTCTAGCTTAAGCAAGCAAGCCCCTAGCTTGGCCAAGAATCCAACAGGCCTATTTTCAAGGCCTATCGTGAAGCGTATAGGCTTGGCTCCATTCTCAATCCTGCACAAAAATCTATAGTACAGGCGGCATCATTCTCCTTGTAAAGTGACTAGTCTTTACTTGTTGCATCTCAGTTAATAGCCCACATTTCAGGTCTGAAAGCATATTCGAGACTCTTCTGTGTTCAAAAGAACTTCCCACATTTACAGCACCGTGCAAAAAAAAGGAGAAAGTCGATGTTAAAATATTGCATCTTCCTTAATGCTATCGTGGAGGGAGGTTCTGTCGGCCTGTTTCTACAACCGACTCGCTTCATGCACAAGTATATAAGAGTTGCTCTCTTTTATTCATTCAATCATCTTACATTGCCCTATTTGCTGGCTCTTGTACTCTGTAACCTCAAGCTAATAAAGCTCTTGTTCTTGCTTGCAATCTTTCTCTCATGTTTATTTGCTTCCGCTTGTGCACATTCTTTCATGGTATCATACGCTTAGGCTCCGGCTGTTGCACAAAAATCTGCTCTCTGTCTCTCTCCTTCTTCAACTATGCCTTGCGTTTTTTGTTTCCCTAGATTCTCCAGGCTATAGATACTTCAACAGTGGTGGCTGTATTTTCTCTTCATTAGCTACGTTTTTTGATCTACAAGCCCTCCTACTGCTGCTGTCGGCCAGCCCCCAGGCTGCATTTTCTTCTACAGAGGCAAGTGGAGGAGTTCTTGCTGCAAATTCAGTAAGGGCATCAATTTTGTGGTAGATTCTTGAAGGATATATATACTTTTTTGCCTGACAAGTGGCACATAAGCTCTTCTCCCTCCAAGATCCCCTCCCCCTTCCAGTAGGAGGTTCCCGGTGGTGTGTTTTGAGTTTCTTTTGCTGCTGTCCAGCGCCTGCATCTTCAGAGGGGGCTACTAGTCCCTAGTTGGATCCTGTGGAAAGGTGATTGAGAGAGCACGTGGATTACTTAGCTATAGAGGTTGTTTGAGACATAGCTTCTTTGAGGCAGACATGGGTCCCCCCTACAACACGAACAAGGAGGACAAGCTCAGTGGTTCAAACTATGATCACTGGTCTGGTTCACACACAAGGGACTCTGGGAGATTGTTCAAGGCCACGAACGAAAGCCTGAATGCCCTACCAGCTCTAGGAAGGACCAAGAGGATGCCTTTCTCGCAGAACTTTCAGCTTGGGAGAATTAAGAAGACTCAACTCACTCTTGCACTTGTACGAGCCATCTCACCAAAGGTCTCCCCCGCCGTGCAAACATTGGATTATGCTACTTCTATTTGGAGAAAGCTGATAGACCTATATGCACGGGACTCTACAATGCGGTCTATCAACCTATTGGGTCAGATTTTTTCATTGGAGTTTATAGCAGGGACTTCCATGCAGTCGTTTGTGATGAAGGTTAAGGTAATCCATGACCAATTAGTGGCAATGGGTACTGCCTTGACCTCTTCTCCGTTAGTTGCTATCCTTTTCATCACACTTCTTGTTGCAGATTATGACATGGTTTCTCGAGCTTTGCGGGTTCAGATCACAACACGTTCCTTTGAGTTTGATGATTTGTGTACTCTCCTCTTGGAAGAGGAATCCATCCTAGTTTCACAGGGGAAATTGAAAGTTTCGTCGTCTATTGGACCTGATTAGCCACTCTCAAGGGTGCAGAAGAAAGTTTGGAGTTGGTGCTACAAGTGTGGGAAGAAAGGCCACCTGTCAAAGGATTGTCAATGAAAGGACAAAGGCAAAGCCAAGGACAAGGGCAAGTCTTCAAAGAAGGGCAAAGACAAGTCACATGACACTGACACAGACTCGTCTAGTGATAACCCCAGCTCTCCCAAGGCCTTATACACTGGAGAGAACATGACTGGTGTCTTGCTCTAATCCTAAGGGCATCCCCTCGCATGTGCTGTCTTCCAGAAAGGGCTTGTGGGTGGGAGAGGGGGCTTTCAAAAGCTCTCTTATATTAAATCTGGAGCATGGGATAACCCGTATGTCAGAGTTCCAAGTATAAAGATAGGCAAGTTCACTTAATGGTCTCGATGAGTTCCAAGATGAGTTCGTGGATGAGTTCCATGATCAACCAAGTTTCCTTCATGGTTCGGATGAGTTCCAGAACTATTGGTCAGCAGAGCAGAGACTATGGATAGGATGTGTTCCATGTTCATTTGTTCGAGGTTATTAGATGTGATGTGTTCAGAGTTCTACTTTGAGTTTGGAGCCAAGCAGATTTTCTTTTGCTCTTTATAGAGGCATTATGTTTTCTGAAGACAACAAGCTAACGTGCATTTTTCGAGGTGTACTCAGTACTGGCCATGTTGAGGTGTCCATGGTCGCACCTTCGTTCATCAGTTTTCTTCTGACTTTTTTGCACACTTCAAGATGATGCAGAGGGGGTGTTAAAATATTGCATCTTCCTTAATGCTGTCGTGGAGGTCCTGTCGGCCTATTTTCTACAGCCGACTTGCTTCATGCACAAGTATATAAGAGTTGGTCTCTTTTATTCATTCAATCATCTTATATTGCCCTCTTTGCTAGCTCTTGTACTCTATAACCTCAAGCTAATAAAGCTCTTGTTCTTGCTTGCAATCTTTCTCTCTCTCATGTTTATTTGCTTCTGCTTCTTTCAGATGTTACTTCACTGGGAAAATCTAAAGACATTGTGCATTATTCACATCGTTGAAGGCTTGGGATGTATCAGGCATGCCTTGTGAGGTAGTTTGTGAGAAAAGGAAGGTGTAGGTGATGCCATTGATGCCTCATATGCAGTGATTGCAGAGAAAATAAATGCATATTTTGCCTTGTCTTTGCAGGTAGCTTGAGGGTTTGACACATTGGATGTAGAGGGATTTGTGCAATGATACTTGGTCGTTTTTTTGCTCCATTTGTATGTTGATTTGAGTAGTGTTTTTCATCAGTATTTGTGGGGGGACTCTCTTTGTTTTATTATAGATTGAGTCATATCTAGAGGGAGAGCAGATGCATTGACATTGTTCAGTGGCTGTAGTGATACGGTTTATGCACATTTGGACATAGAGGTGTGCAGTCAAATTTTGCCTATTTTGCTGGGGAGGCTCTGCTGAATGTTTGATCTTTTCTGCTTGGTGAAAAATGTCATCGGAGAGCACGAATGTCAGTGTGATTTACGAGCAAGAAGCTCGGAAAGAATAATTATCCTGCATGGAGATTCAAAATCAAGGACTTTCTTATTGGCAAAGACTTATGGGATGTAGTAGATGGCACAGAGGCTAGACCACACGGTGATGATGCTGTAGTCAAAGCATGGGTGAAAAAGACTCGACAGGCTATTCATTACATGTCCATTACCATAGAGGACAACATACTTGGGCATATACAAGACAAGACTACTGCCAAAGATGTTTGGGATGAAATTGCCAAGCTATTCGATAAATAGGAAAAAATGGAAATGAATGCTATAAATCCCAAAAATGCCTAGAGGCTAAAGAGTGTGCCACTAGCATGTGACACCATCTGGAGATGACACCTATCCAACACCTCCTCTTCAGGTCCAGATGGGAGGACCAACGCCAATGCGCTGAAGAAGATAATCCAAGGTAGGTCGAGGAAGAGGCTTAGTAAACAAATCAGCAACATTATCTTTGGTAGGACAATACTCAAGCTGAATGTGACCTTCAAAAATCCAATCATGAACAAAATGAAAATGAACATCAATGTGTTTGGATCGTCCTCGAAGGTGATTCAGAATTTGCTGAAGCCAAAGTGCTTCAGAAGTGGCATCAAGATATGACTTGTACTCTGCTTCTGTCGATGAAGAAGAAGTAATTTGCTGTGTTTGACATTTCTAAGAAACAAGTCCTTTACCAAGCATAAAACAATAGCTGGACATGGAACGCCTAGTATCAATACACCTTGCCCAATCAGAATCTGAGTAACCAATAAGTGTATCTCCACCTGCATAATAAATGCCATACTCAAGAGTTCCATGAAGATATCGAAGAACCCTCAAAGCTGCCTGCTGCCAATGAGATCGACGAGGCTGTGAAGAGAATTGGTTGAGAATACTCATAGCATAGGAGAGATCTGGCCGAGTGTTAACTAAATAAAGTAGAGAACCAATAAGTTGGCGATATTCTATAGAATCAGCCTTAGAGGAATCATCATCTTTGGATAATTTTGAATTAGGATCCATGGGACAAGTGAGTGATGCACAATCATGCCATATTTCTCAAGCAACCTTAAAGTATACTTCTTTTGACAAAGAAAGATGCCAGAAGCAAATTGCCACACTTCTAAACCAAGAAAATAGTGGAGTAGTCCAAGATCAGTCATGGCAAATGATGTTGTGAGTTGAGTTTGAACCCATTTGAGTAGGTCCAAATTAGAGCCAGTGAGTGTCAAATCATCCACATAAAGTACAAGAATGCATATATCATCATCCACACAATAAGCACATAAAGATTAGGATCTGCATGAGTCCTCTCAAAATGTAGAGAAAGGAGAAAAGTGTCAATCTTTTGATACCAAGCTCGAGGAGCTTGCCTAAGACCATAAAGAGATTTCTGTAAAATAAATACACATCATGTTCATGACCCTGTGCAGTAAAACCTTCAGGTTGTGCCACATAAACTTCCTCCTCTAAATCTCCATTCAAGAGGGCAGATTTAACATCCATTTGATATATAGGCTAGGCATAGTGTGCAGCAAGACCAAAAATAACACGAATAGTAGAATATCGGTAGTAGGAGCAAAAGTTTTATCAAAGTCTTCACCTTATTTTTGAGCATAACCTTTAGCAACAAGTCGTGCCTTGTACTTATCAAGAGTACCATCAGAATGAAACTTGACTTTGAAAATCCACTTAACACCAATGACCTTTTTATGTGAAGGTCATGGAACTAATTGCCATGTGTTATTAGATTTTCAATAGAAGAAATATCTGCTTGCATTGCTTCACACCAATGTGGTAAGGAAAGAGCTTCCTTAACCATTTAAGGCTCAAACACATCACCAATATGAGACATCAAGGCAATATTTACTGAAGGTACGTAAGACACGTGTAGTAGATTATTGAGCATCTGAAAGTGATATACCTGAATCCTTAAGTAGAGAGCGAACCCATTTTGGAGGACCAAAAGTCCGTGTAGAATCCAATGAAGTAGTAGGTGTCGCAATCGAAATGGATGGAGGGGATGAAGTAGGAACTGATGGTGTAGATGAGGATGAGACTGTAGGGAATGAGAGAGGCTCAAGCTCAAGAGATGGAAATGGATCTGAGAGAGATGTAGAAGGTGGTAACTCATCAAGACAAAAAACATGCTCATCAAAAATGGCATCATGTGAAAGAACAATATCCTCACGAGAAGGATCCCAAAAATGGAACCCTTTGGAGCGAGAAGCATATCCTGTGAATATCATAGGTTTGGACTTAGTATCAAGAGTCCTCCTCTTAGAAGAAGGCACATGCACATGAGCAACACAACCAAAGACATGAAAATGAGAAACAGTAGGCTTGTGGCCTGTGAAAGCCTCCTCTAGAGTCATGCCGTCCACTGCTTTCGTAAGAGAGCGATTGAGAAGATAAACTGAAGTAGCTATAGCCTCACCCCAAAAGGAGGAAGGTAGCGTCGCATGATGTAAGAGGGAGCGGGCCATTTCCTTCACCGTTCTATTCTTTCTTTCAACCACACCATTCTGCTGAGGAGTGTAGGGTATGGTGGTTTGTCGTTGTATGCCTTTTGAAGCTAGAAAATCCTCAAATGTTGTAAACTAACCTCCATTATCAGCCCTGAGAAAAGATACCTTTGGACTTGCTTGATTCTCCATTTGGGCAAGCCAAACCTTGAAATGAGAAAGAGCATCAAACTTCTTAGGTAAGAAATAAACCCATGATTTGCGAGAGAAGTCATCCACAAGAAGCATATAATACTTGGATCCACCAAGCGATTGTACTTCCATAGGTCCTGCAAGATCAGCATGAATAAGCTCAAGTATGCGTGTGGCCCTATGAGTAGCCTCCTTTGAAAAGAAGCCTGATGTTGCTCAAATGTGATGGCGAGGTTTCTGAAGCTTTGGTAGACCTGTAACGATGATAACCATGTGCCACACAAGAAACTGGCTATCTATCAATGATTTCAATCACTTCATCATCAAAGTAAACCCCAAGACCTTTAGAAGTAGCCTTAGAGATAGAAAATAAGTTGGCAGACATCTTAGGCACATGCGAAACATCATGTAAGATAGCTTTTGCATCATTAAATGAGTGCAAGGATGATGAGTAAAGGCTTCTGCAAAAAACGCAAGCAGAAATTTTGCATGCAGGCAGTCTGCGAATAACTCAAAAACGGTGAGAAATTTGCGAAAACTTTCTTCTGCTAAGTTGTAGACCACGATGATTCTAGTAGGTCACGCGGGCACAATCCTCAAAAACGCATTCATTTAGCATAAAATCAAAAAATGCCATTGAAAGTGGAGTTGTTGAAGAGGACTAGAGGTAGAGAGGAAGAAGAATAAGGAGGCTTTATGTGCGCCACCACCTTGCTCTGATATACCATGTGAGAAATAAGAGATGAGAGAAGAGACAATGTACTGAAGAACTCATCAATGAACCACTAGCCAACTTGATTGGAAATAAACTACAATGCCTCATATATATAGGCACAAGATGAACGGATCTCTAGAAAAGTTCCTCCACCCTTTCCTCCACCCAAAAATATGTAAATATGAAAAAATAGAAATGAATGCTATAAATCCCAAAAATGCCTAGAGGCTAAAGAGTGTGCCACTAGTGTGACACCATTTGGAGATGACACCTATCCAACAAGGACTATGCTCAACAGTATAGCATAGACTATGAGGAGACATTTAGCCCAATCACCAAGATGGCAACAATTCGTACGGTGAATGCATTAGCTACGGCTAATAGATGGAAGATACATCAAATGGATGTTAAGAATGCATTCTTTAATGGAGAGTTGACTAAGGAAGTCTACATGCAGCACTCACTTGGATATGAGGATGAGAGATACCCACATGGAGTATGTCGATTGTACAAGGCAATCTATGGACTAAAACAAGCTCCAAGAGCATGGCGCATGGTTGCATCACTAGCTACTTTTGTAGCAGTTGGTTTTGTATGTATGTCCATCAGATTCATCTTTGTTTGCACTAGTCCGGGGAGTGACAAAGTGTTGATTATTTTGTATGTTGATGACCTCATAGTTATCAGGAACAATGAGCATCTCATAGCTCAGGTGAAGGCTCAATTGTTTGCAGGAAGAATTTAAGATGAAGGATCTTGGGGTACTCAGATATTTTCTTGGCATAGAGGTTGTCAATACATGGATGTTGCAGCGTCAGTCTGCCTTGGATGTGTTGGCGAAGTATGGTCTTACAACATGTAAGCTGATGAGTACACAACAACGTGATCCGAATGCTAAGTTGTCAGCACATGAGGGTGACGAGATAGAGGACCCAAACATGTATAGGCAGATGGTAGGAAGGTTGATCTACCTCACTATTACACATCCGGACCTCAGCTATGCAGTAGGTGCTATAAGTCAATTTATGCAGTCACCCAGGAAACCTCATCTAGATGCAGTACGCAAGATCATACGCTATGTGAAGCATACAATTGGTTATGGATTGCACTACAGGGCAAATGTAGAGCCCGAGCTATATGCATACATAGATGCTGATTGGGCAGGTAGTGCAGACAATAGGAGATCCACGTCAGGCTATGTATTCAGTCATCTTGCAGGAGGTGCAGTATCATGGATGTCTAAAAAGCAGCCTACAGTTGCTTTGTCGTCTACAAAGGAGGCTGAGTACAGAGAGGGGCAGCAGTTGCGGCATATGAAGCTGTGTGGTTATGCAAGCAGCTTGCTAGAGCAGATTGGCTATGATGTGGTGGACCCCGTACCTCTTTATTGTGACAATATTAGCAGCATCATGTTTGCTAATAATCCAATGTTTCATGCTCGCACGAAACACATAGAGGTTCACTATCATTTTATTCGGGAGAAGGTGCTTAGTGGAGAGGTAGATCTACAACATGTTTCTACAAAGCAATAGGTTGCAGACATTTTTACCAAATCATTGCCTTGGGAGAAGTTAGAGTACTTCAGCCATGTTATGGGAGTACACAGCTTGAGTGATGCAAGCTCAAGCACTCATCCTCCTCATGACTTGAGCTTGAGGGGGAGTGTTGATGCATATGGCGCACATGACGCTAGGTTGTATCTGCCAGCTCATACTCGATTGGTGGAGCACATGTGTATGGTGAATAAGCGGGACACGTAGCGCATCACTACACCGCACACCGTCAGTTGTAGTGTGTGTGTAGTGCCACGTATATAAGACACACTTAGTCATTTTCAGATGTAGCACACTCATAAGCAATAGAAGAGAGCAGAGCCTAAAAAACTCCCTTCCACCATATCTCTGTGCGTGTGTATGCATGTATGATACCTTTTCACACTCTTGACAACCAGTTGAAGCAAGGTCTCTATGTATTTGGCATAATGGTGCATCGAGATACACATCTGCACTTGGATGCACCATTATGCCAAAAAATTTAAAACCCACATCCATCTTTAATAGCATCGAAAAAGATGTCAGAAATAACGTCTAAAAAATAGTTGGTTTATGCGTCAAAAAAATCACCTAAAAAAACATTGAAATATCTAAAATAATTGAACTATTTTTTCAACTAGCTTTCAAACAAATGTAAAGGCATTTATTCTAATAGATATATAGACGATATTTTTGACAATTCTTAAATCGTTGTTTAGACGAGTATACCGACAATTTGATGTCGAACGAAAGCCCCAACGTGTGTATGGACGTTCCTGTATTTTCATTGCAATTCATTTTCGTCAGGTTAAACGTCGAAATTTAGACGGCCTGTAGTGGTGTCTTTGGCCTCTTTCATGCATGTAGTTTATCATAAGTTGTCTTCATAACTTATTAAGTGTTGTTTTACACTAAGTTGCTATTAGCCTTTTGAGATTTTATGTATTATGAAAATATGTGACAATATAAATATTGATATTATGTGGCATTTTTGCATGTCTTACTTTCTCCTTTCTATGAGTGACCCACTTACATTTATCAAATTGATTTTCTTTCAAATGGGTTTTGATTCATTGTTTTTTAAAAAGAAGTATATATAATGGAATGCGCATGCTTTGCTATAGAATAGGGCAATACTTTTTGCCTGAGAAGAGAATTAAGTATATGGTAAAGAGAAGGCCGACTTGGATAAAAAAGCTAGCTACAAAGTCTAAGTAAAAATCAAGGTTGGTAGGATTAAGAAGTGGTTCCATACTTTAAGGCCACTCGCTATGGGCGACCCTTCAAATGGTTGGCTGGAGCTTCAATTTTTGTAGAAATTATTCACTCGGACAATCCCTCTAGAAACGTGCCCAAAGCTACATCTGTAGGCTTTTTGTTTGTTTTGAAGGCTTAATAAAGCACGAAGAAAATGCGAGAATCTTGATGAGGACTTTTGACTCGTTCATGAGAATCTTGATGAGACTTTTGCCTCCTTCACGATGAGGACGAAGACTTTTACTCGGCCTTGAGACACAAGTAACTACGACAGCACCAATACGACCAAGGCAGCGCAGCAGCATTGGTGCCTTGAGCGACAAGCAATTGCGACCTTCTGGCACCACACTTCTTTAAGCTACAAATTCTAGAACAATTGTGTGCAGTGAGTAGCTGAGTCTTATATAAGTCTATAACCCATTGCCTAATTCTCATTGTACTCGTGTGATTCAGCCGTTAATCACACGTTCTACCATCCTTGCTTTCTCTCGAGGCTAGCTCCAACTCCCACTGTCATTCATCAATCTAGCTTTCGAGTGTCTCACAATCACTCGTTTGCTCAATACTATCACTTTTTATTACTGTTAATCATGAGTAATTCTCAAAGTCCGCAGGCCAGCAAAGGGTGTAACAAAGTGTGGTGGATGATTAGGAAGGCTCTTGTCTGCTTCATCTCCGGCGACTCCTCCCCACCCTCACCCAAGAAATTGGCCGCAACAACTGATCATCGACATGAAGCCGACCAGAAAAGCAACAAGAAACAGATCAAGCAGCATCAAGATAATGGGCGCGGTAATCATGATGAGAATATGCACATGGAGCAGACCAGCTCCCTTGGTGCCAGATACTTCCAGATGGGCATGCGCCCTGGCGCTCTGCTCTGATCTACAGTCTACTTCCAAGAGAACGTCGACGGCCACGACGGCCGGATCAGCTGCAACGGCAGTGGTACAACGGGTTGGGGAAAGCCGGTCGTCAACGGATAAGAGCTGACGAGTGACGGCAGCTGGGGCGACGACCGGTGCGGACGCGTTCGAGGAAAAGATGGCTTCGGATCGTAAACCGGCGAGACGCGTGCAGGGCAAGTGCTTCGGATCGTAAACCGGCCAGACGCGTGTAGTCGGGAGTGGGCGGAGGTTCATATACTTCTTCTTAAAACCTGACCAACTGTGTGTGTGTGAGAGAGAGGAGCCTCTAGGTCCTGCCGCCACTTCTCAACCCTTTGTCTCCCCAAACCAATCGAGATAGTGAGAGAGACGCCTCCTGAGCAGTATTCGAAAAAAACCCGGGTATAGTGTAATTTGCACTTGCAGATTTTTAAAATTACCTTCAAATTTGAAACTTAAGGGTACAAAAACCTGCATATTTTGAGGGGTTGTAGAACAAAAACCTTCAAAATTTGAAAATTTTCTTTATAAATAATTTCACAATTTTTAGGTGAAGGTTTTTTACTTTTTGGGAAAATAGTTTTTTTCGAACACTGCTCCTGAGTCCAGGCACCACTTCTCCTGGGGTAGTTGTTTCATCGATCGGTTGAGGTAGAGCGGAATCTAGCGACCCAAAGAGGCTCGGGATAGATACCAAGCCCCTGGGTTTGTCTCGTTGTCCACGGCAGTTGTGTGTGTGCCCCACGATTCAGGGCCATCTCTAAGCTGGAGAACCCGCATTTGTCTTGTTGTCCACGGCAGCTGTGTGTGTGCCCAACGATTCGGCGCCATTTGCAACATGGAGGACCTGCAGTGGAGCCGAGCCAAATTCGGTTGTTTACTGACGCCCTTGTTACTAAGCCTTCCTGTGTCCATTCTTATGTCCACCAAATTACTATCATGCAACCCGCCAAACACACTATAACCACATATAGCCACATTTGCATTCAAGGGAAACCCAAATGTATTTCATGATTCATTCTTGAGTTACTACAGACTCATCCTTTCTTTAGCGTGCATGGCCTATATTGATGTCAAATTTGTGAATACATCACCAAAGACTAGACTAAGCTTTTAGCAAGAAAATGCTAATTAAATTTTATCCTTTTAACTTTGATAATCAAAACTACATTATAAAACTCGCTTGGCTATTCTACAACTTTATTGAATTTATCTATGAATGGTGATGCTCCATGCTAGGCCAAACATTGTCTTTTTGTGTGATACCCTTGAAATGGAACGAACCATAGTAGTCGAGATGGACTTGCTACACAAGGCAACAAGTCTTCGGGTGATTGGCTACACCTCTCATCTCTTTAGGCCACTGGGCGACTCGAACCCAAGTCTTTTGTGCAAACATTATCTTTTTACTCAATGAAATGCATGTTGTGCATGTGCCTTATCATCTAGGAAACCATACCTGTGATACATGTAAGGAGTATGGAGTAGAGAATTCATTCTTCTTTGTTTAGGTTTTACCATTTTGTGCTTCTCTTGTTGATGATTTAATGTTTTCTGTGATACATGTAAGGAGTATGGAATAGAGAATTCATTCTTCTTTGTTTAGGTTTTATCATTTTGTGCTTCTCTTTTTGATGATTTAATGTTTTCCAAGTAAACCTTGGCATTTGTTACTTCTATAGATATCTATTTGTTGGAAAAGAAGTATTGTATTTCAAAATAATATACCTCAACACAATGGAAACTTTAGAGATGGGGAATAATAACGACAATAACAAGTTTGGATTTTATCCCTTGTAAGGATATATTAATGCCCAAACAAAAACTAGAAAATTAAATCGAACTATGATATTGACATCAAGTTTGTGTGCCACTTAAACGACATATTACTTGGTCACAATTCCACAATTTCATAAAGAATAATCTAAGGACATGATAATAAATTGTGATAGTAAATTGAATTCATTAACACCTATAACATACTCTCTTGTCCTTTGCCTTAGCAATATAATATACTCCAAGGTCACATCATGCAACATGGAAGATAGCATCTTGTCTACCTTACTCGATGACTTATATTGGTTTCCCTTTTAACCAAAAGCTTGATCAACCAAAATCTTAATAATATAGATTGATACCATCCTTTATGTTTTGAAGTAGGATCAAGCAACGACACTTTCCTTTCAACTTGGAAAAAATAATGATATACTCAATAATGATAGTGAGTGAGCATACATAAGTACTCAAGTACTCTAGGAAAATGTACTAGCAGTACTAAGAATCGTAGGATCAAATCCCAACACATTAACCACTAGTACTAAATAGACTCATTTCATAGTATTAACCATAATTCTTACCCATTATTAATGACATATTAACAAAGTATTGACAACATAACTCCAAATAATGTAATACACAAAAAATTGTAGCTTCGTTGTTGTAAAGTGTTTGTTAACCAAATAGAGTAGAACCATTTCCATTGATCACTAGGATCCAAACAAAAGAGTAGATGGGTTGAACATTATTAGTGGTGCAAAAAGTCACATAATTACTCAATCCCGTAATGGATACACTTCATGAATTTACATTGTTGCATGGATGCAAATCCCGTGACTACCATAACTTGACTAATATGAACCATCATGTGTGGGGTCAAGTGTAGCTTGAGCATCCAAATTTTCTTGCATTGTCACCTTTAGTTTGTGTGTTTATTTTGGAAAAGACTCCAAATTGCATTCATTGATACTTTTTCTTTTGTTTTTAGTTAGTCCTCCCTCAATGAATGATTTTGCATGCTTTAGTGAGTTCCCAAACCCATCCTTAATTGGTTGCAATTCAACACATGGATGGGAGTCACATAAAATCCAAAAACATAACACACACAAATTTTACTTGTAAAACTACATAGATGGTGCGACGCCCGTTTAGAAAATGGCTTATCAAAAGCCCATGGTATGACTTAATAGAACCATTGGTATCTTGGTTTGCATGTGACAACATTCGTGTGACAAGAACCCACTTCAAAAAATATAAACATGCAGGCACTTGTCAAAATTCAACCTTCATGCACTAGTAACTTGTGAAAATAAGATACGTACCAATTTTTTGCACCCAATACTCTTTGGTATGTTATGAATTGCTATTGTGTGTGGTAAGTCTCCAAAAATGAATCCACTAGATCAGATGCCTCCTTTTGCTTGTCCTTTGAGCTCCGGCTTGCCAACCCACGCATGTTCATAATATGCCCGAGATCCTTGAACATTTCGGCTCTCACATTTGGATCCACAACTTTTCTAATTAAAATTTTGAGCCAACATCGTTGAACATGCTAGATAGACAAATAAATTGGCAATCAAAACACTTCACTGCATATAACATTAAGCACTTGTCAGTGATTATTTTTCTGCAAAACAAAGTGATCATGAAAATTGGATTCAAGTACATACTGGAGTGCATTTATCTCTTCTTGTGTATCGTCGACCATGAAAGCATTAGGCTCCCAATATTTCTTGTGATCTAGCACGTGATTCCTAAGTGCTGTTAGAGCCATAGCTTTGTATCATCACTAGAACATGATGAAGTGATGATCCATGCTGCTGGTATACCATTTTGAAAAGAATCGAACACCAATATAGTATAAAGGTGGAACTAAACACATAACAATAAATCAGTATTAGTACAAAACTCTAAAAATGTGACACACTACAAAGCATATATTAATCATCAATTACCTTGTACTTTTTGGTACCAAAAGTTGCATCCATGGGGGGCTAACAAGGTATTGTTGCCATACGTGGTCATCATCTCGAGTTTCCATGTTGTTTGAATGCCCAAAATAAATGCATGCTCCTTTGCCTCATGAAATGGCTGGTAACAAAAGACTTGGGTGCTATAAGACATTGCCCAATTGTAGACACTCTTTGCATCATCCAGATCTATTTGAAGTGTAAGAGTATCCATCTTGCTTGCGACATTTAAAATGTCATGCAAAGTAAGAAATGTATCTTTGACGGGATGAAAAGTCCCATATTCACCTTTACACAAGATGAACATGATGATGAAAGACTTGTTGTGGTGTAAAACCCTTATAGAGTGTGTCGCATATCCAATGCTTCATTTTGATAGATAGACATGGTGCATTATCTTGGCTTTGTGTCCCATGGCAAATATCACCTTGGTTGTCTACGTGTTGGTAATTGTGAGACAATAAAGTAACATTGACAACCAACATGGTGCCTTTTGGTTGGGCCACAAATATAATTATGAGACAATAAAGTAACATTGACAATCAACATGGTGCCTTTGGATTGTACTGGTCTTCTGGGATGATCTTTGGATTCAAAAACTTTGCGAGCATCATGAGGCCCAAAAGAACACCAATAACTACATAAAATTGTAAAATTTTTAAACTTAGTTAGTATTGTAAAATAGATAGTTAAAAAAGGCATGCTAATATAGGAGTGATAGAGTGTAGCTCTTCCGTTAAGCAGTGCCCTAAATCATTCAAGAACACGTTCAGCTCGAACGAGTCGTAGAGGGAGCTGTCGTAGTCCCACCCGAATCTTGCCCCTTCCTACTGCTGTAGAGGCCTTCTCCTTTATTGCTTTCTAAAATTAAAAACCTCAATAACAAGGGCGTTATCAACTTTCAAGGGCATTAGTAATAATCGAATTTTGTTGGGGGAGGTCCTCCAGCTTGAAAATGGTGCCGAATCGTGGGGTACACAACAGCTGCTGTGGACAATGAGACAAATTTTGTTTTTGTTTTTCGAGCCGGGGTCAGAGACGAGCATGCTCGTCTCTGAGACTCGAGCAGAGAAATGCTTTTATCATTAGCTTCACCATCTGGGTCGTGAGAACGGTTTCACTACTTCCTTAAGGCATGACCTCGGAAGACCCAATAACTGGGCACGACAGCGACCAACAATGAGACAAATGCGAGTTCTCCAGCTTGCAAATGGCATCGAGTCGTGGGACATACACACAATTTTCGTCGTGGACAACGAGACAAACCTAGGGGCTTGCAATCTATCCCGAGCTGTTTACTGACGCTTTTTCTACTAGTTGAACGATGCTTTTTGAATAAAACTATCATAATTATATCGTGTTCTTCACAAATGAGATGGATGAAGCATAAAAGGCAATAAAGACCTCAAAGATTTAATCATTTACCACATGCAAAATAAAAATGCCATCATCATAGTGTGTTCTTCATGACATAGACAAAGCATACAAGATTTAACATCAATTGTAATATGTAGCAAACAAGGCAATACATGATAGCCTTAATTAGCATGATCCTCATCACCACACTCATAGTTAATAACAAAAGGGTTATGCTCTCCAAGCTTCTCATTCTTCGTCGCCAAATTTTTTTGCATAGAAAACCACATGGCCTAGAGATTAAAAAAGGCAAACATATCTTTGCAACCAACTAGGACAATGATTTAAATGAAGAAAATATGGATTAATAAAAGAAAATGAGTTACAAGACGAATCAAGTTCTTGGGATTCAAAATTACAAACTAGAAGTTATTCAATTACAAATGTACAAGAAATATTCAATTACAAGACTGTGGATGCACCATCACCACTCTCAAAATTTAAACTTCTAACTACACTACGGGTAGGTTGTCAAGCTACTTCCATGAGATGCTTTTACTCAACTCGCATATGAAATATTTAATCAAGTAGGGCATACTGACATATTTTGTAGTGATTATCTAGTATCTTTATAGGTCTAGATTAAACTTTGTGAGGCTTTGGATCGATCCCCAACGAGCCCATCGGGGTAAATCAAAATCTCGACGGGGTATGTAAGTACCCCGCCAGACTATGTAAGCACTCTAGCAGCAAGGTAAATCAAAAGCCTAGCGGGGTTTTCCAAGCTTAGTATGTCAACCTAGCTCGTTAATTTCTTCGCATGTCAATGATGTGAAAATGGTATTGACTTGTTGATGTGCATTACTGACATTAAAATTTCATCTAATTATGTAAATATTAAATCCCTACTTGCTCGCCACCCTATCCAAAGTCTCTCAAACCCAATCAAGTATATTAGGCATGCTTGTAGTTGTGTGGTGATTGCAAGGATTCTATTGCCATTTTCCTCCTCGTACAATTCAACCCACTTTGCCTCGTAGAATTCAACCCACTTTGCCACGAATTGCATATTGTACAATAGAAAAGTTTTTATTTGTTGGCAAAGCTCATACAAGAGCTTTACCTCCTTTCCTTTTCTAGATAGCACCTCCTTCGTGAATTTATCAGATAGATCTTCTATCCATAATCATGGTGTAGAAAGATCCATGATCACCATGTACTTGGTTATGTGTAAAACAATTGTGGAATAATCTAACTCTATATCATGGAGCCCTACGCTCATTCTTTTTTACCACCTTCATAAAACAAAGAGAAACATCCATTGGCTACTTACAACATTGGAAAGGGACATTTTATCCACAAGGTGGATGAGCACGTGCACTTATATGTCAAAGAAGTGAAAGATCCTCGCCCCCTCTGCGCAACGAATTTGGGGGTGCTAGCAGTGCAAGTAGCACTTCTTGCACAGGGTAGGGTCCCTCACTCGGGGCCTCGCCCATGAATATCCGGACAAGGGACTAATCCCTCGGTTCTTCCAAAATCGAACCCAAAAAAACTTCCCTTGCCCGGAAAGCACGGGCGATTCCTCCAGGATATTTTTACTCTAACGTAGTCAAGAGCCTTAACTAATTGAACTGATCTGACCAAACTCGTAAGTCCCATGGTCAGATCATGGAAGAGACTTGCACTTGGATCATAGAGACCAACGCTTTTTTCCTCATTGAGAGGCACAGCCGTTGATTCTTTTCCATAGAACAATTTCTATCCGGGATCTACTTCGTCTATCGTACCATAACAGAATTGAGTCTCATTTTAGGGATCCATTAGTCCAGCCTACTAACCCCATCCAGTCCCATGGGTTAGCCAACTGCCCAACCACTGTAGTGATGGGATCCATTTAAGAATTTGGTTAGGTTTTGTCTCGGGTACCAGGGAAAAGAGTTCCCAGGTCCCCTAGCCGACGCTTTATGCATCTTCAAGATAGACACAATACACCCAATATGAAATTGCCTGTTTCACAGATTCAGCTGACTTTAAAACAATCCTTTAATGAAACCATAGTATCACTGATCATAATTCTCCAAAATATCTGATTGAATTCTCATTTCTAATCATTCCTTCATCGGTGTACCTATGGCATCATTGGTAACCAGAATGCTCACCACCTATCCACTCAGGGGCCTTTTTTGATAGTTCCTAGCTCATAGTACCCGACAATATATTCACTTATAAAAATCAAAATGGAATCTCTGTTGAAGATCAGCAAGATCAACCAACAGATCCATATAAAAGAGCCATGGACTCATCCGTTGAGGACTAGCAAGGTCAGTCAACCAGATCCATGCCCGAATTCAGAAAGTAACTCTTACTCCTTATTCCAATATCTTCCTCGACACACGTGTGGGTATCTGCGACGACCCAGAGCCCGAGCACCGTATGGTCAGCACCCTCTAGGATCCTTCGCAGGTCACCTAGCGCTTCACTCATAGGCCGCTTCCTTGGTCCCTCATCCACCATACCAGAAGCTCACCATTTAAATCAAACCAAGGTTGGTCAAGACCTCGGCCGACCTTGCTACGTGAGACGTCTTCCGTTGACTCTCTGTTAGCTATTGCAACTTTATCAGTTAGGTCTCCGCGACCTCATTTTCACAAGACGGTCAAAATGCTTCCCCAGCATTCTTGACATAAACAGTCATTTAAAAACAAGTCATAAATACAGTTTCTCTATAAACGAACTCTCGTCTTTCCACATTGGTCCACATCAATACACATTACTTAATCCACATCCAATTCATATGTATTCCCATTCTCATCCAATCACATCATTTTCCATCTCATCCAATCACATCATTTTCCATCTCATCACATCTTTCCTCATTTATCCTCATCACATCTCATCCACTCACATCTACCCATATCCACATCTCATCACATCACATTCATTCACATCTCATCCATTCATATCTACCTTGATCCCCATCACATCTGTTTCACCTTACATCTTATTCATTCACATCTATCCCAATTCACATCCCATCACATCTCATCCATTCACATCACATCTCATTCATTCACATCTATTCCACATCACATCACATCTCATTCATTCACATCTATCCCACATCACATCACATTCATTCACATCTATCCCAATTTACATCACATTTCATCACATCCATTTCACATCACATCTCATTCATTCACATCCCGATTCACATGACCTCACATCTCATCCACATCTGCATCACATTCACATCTGCATCCCTTTACATTACACCACATCTACATTACATTCAAATCCACATCTCTTTACATTACACCACATCTCATCCACATCTACATCACATTCACATCCACATCCCTTTACATCACATCACATTCATTCACATACACATCCACATCCATTCTTTCACATACACATCCACATCCATTCTTTCACATATATATCCACATCCATTCTTTCACATACACATCCACATCCATTTACTTCACATCTCATCCACATTTATTTTCATTACACCACATATCCTATCACATCCCATTTACATCTTATCACATCCATTTACGTCCTATCGCATCCCATTTAGTAGCTTTTTCTACTTCGATACTGATAATGGGACTTTTTCTAAATTTATGCCAATTGCTTGGCTTAGATAAAGGTTCTTTTTCTCGACGACTATTTCCATATTCTTTCTCAATTTCTCAAATGAATTATATTCAATATTCCTCTTTTGAATAAAAAAATTCATGGGATTTACAAAAATCAATTCTACCCATATTTCCACTTTTGATTATAAATTGAATTATACTAAAGATTTCTCTTTTTCCCATTTAATTTCTTGGACCTCAAATATCATGGGAATTCCTCTTTTTTTATTTAAATATTTGCATTCCAATGTCATGGGAATTCCTCTTTTATCATAAAATAAATCTATCTACAATTCCTCTTTTCTTTAATAAAAATATTCAATATTCCAATTATACCAAGAATTCTTCTTTTTCCATTTAAATGATTGAATTCCAAATATGATGGGAATTCCTCTTTCATCATTTAAATTTATACATGCATAAAATAATTTTAACTAAAATTTCTCTTAAATTTTACATAAAAATATCCATTAATTCCATTATGTTAGAAATTCCACTTTTCTCATTTAAATGATTGAATTCCAAATATGGTGGGAATTCCTCTTTCATTATTTAAATTTATCTATGCATAAAAAGTAAATTTAACTAATTTTTCTCTTAAAATTTAAATAAAAATCTCCATTAATTCCATTATACTAGAAATTCCACTTTTCTCATTTGAATGATTGAATTCCAAATATGGGAGAATTCCTCTTTCATCATTTAAATTCATTTGTGCATAAAAATAAATTTAACTAAAATTCTTCTTTAATAAAATATCCATTATTTTGGTATTCCAATTTTTCTCTTTCTCCATTGGAATACATGGACTTTCATTGTCATGGGAATTTCACTTTTATCATAAAAAATGAATTACTAGAAATTTCTCTTTTTTTTAATTAACTATTTATGATAAACATTAAAAATTAAATTTTCCATGGTAATGATGAGAATTATTCAATTAACCTAGGATGACTAATCCTAGAATATTGTAGGAAGTCCTCTTTTCATATTATGTATGAAAATGATTTATGTGTTAATTTTCTAAATTTTTTTACCATAGCTCCACTACTATTACTGATAATTCTCAATAATTTTGAAAAGCATAAGGTTTAGTAATACAATATGATAGAATAACTATCATTTGGATCAATATCCAATTATGGAATTGATTCCTAAGTTTATCATATTTTAAGTAATATAAAAGCATTCAAAAGCCACTTCTTTGGCCTCTAATTTGACAAGCATAGAGTTTACTTTTAAAATTAAGAATTGCTCCATGAGAAGCGTCATTTGAATATAGAATAGGTCATAGGAATGACCATTCTTTTGCGGGAGAGAGAGATATGCTTAAAAAACTTTTTAATTTAAGCATAAATGGAACATAAAGTCACACTTCACCTCTTATTTTTCTTGATTCTTTAATCTAAGGAGAGGCCCCCAACCAATCAATTGGTTTAGTATGTTGATGAAGACTCCAAAGAAGGTTGAAGAGAGAGAGAAGCTCCAATCTCTCCAAATTGTAGAGGATTTTTAGAGGATAATAGAAAATATACTTATTTTAGAGTAATACTGGCATGGTCTAGTTCACAGATGAGAATAGAAAATAATGAGGGTCTATTTATAGGTGAGGGAGGCCACTAACTGAGTCCAACTAAGTTTTAGAATTTTCCAGCTTCAGTTTGGCTGAATTTGGACAAGATTTGGACCAGTTTGGCTCCCTTTTTGATTTGGTTTGGTTTGATCTAGGAGAGAGGAGAGATAAAAATATCTTATTATTTTTGAGTTTAAAACTCCTCCACACATGTGAAATAGGCACCTCCTTGAAGGCTCCCCCTTTCCTTACCAAGGTGTCAAAAATGAATGATTACTCCAAAATATCTCATTTTTTAGTAATATTTCATAATTTTTAACTAATAAATCTTGTACTCAGTCAACTCTTCATCTTATGTGGGCATTTACTCATTTTTGGGTATTTTCTTTTATTCATTGGATTTATCTCATCCCAACACTTGGATTAATCTTATTGGTCCATAGGAACCTTAATTGGACCATAATCCAAAATTTTCAGAAAATCTTGACCCTTAGGCTAAGGTCTTTTTAATCAATTTTAATTAATTCCAATTGCACCTTGGAAAATTTATTTTGATTTTTTGTTTTAGGAAAACATATTTTTGATATTTGTAGAATTTATATATCCAAAAATATCTCAATATTGATTTACCACTCTCTACAAATTTTTATCTCACTAGACAAAACAAGAAAAAATAATATTTTTTTGTATTAAAAAACAGGGAATGATTATAGGGTATTGAGGTAAAGGCTTATTCATTATTCAGGCTGAGGAGGAATCTTACAAGAAGCCTCTAGGTAATTACTTTTCCATAGGGCACAAAAGCATTATGGTATCTTCTTTCTCCTTTGACAAATCAATAGGGTCAATCCCCTTGGCAATAACAAAGCTAAAATAATTGACAATATCATAAATATTTCAAGTAATATTTATGTTAAAAAAACATGATGTGAAGGAGTATTTCTTACCAAGAAAGTACTCCTAATCGCGATAAATAATATCACATATCCCACAAGTCAAGTAGCCTTGAATAACCAATGGTACTAAATGCTATAAAATATAATATTAGGTGAGTTATATTTAGACTAGCATATATAGGAAAATGAGAAATGTATGTTTAAGTTAGTGTTTCATTATGCTCAACTTGTAAGAAGTTATGCCAATCATGGGACTTTAGTCCTAATAACTTCTTGTTATTTGAGGTGAAAAGGTTTCAAAATGAAGATCCATATCCATTTGATGTTTAAATTTTTTTGATTTGTTCCAGTTGCATGCTCCCAGTTCAAAAGAATCCATGGAGTTTGATAAGAGCACACAGTCCATAGACCTCGTCCCCTAGACGAGGTTTTTTTCTTAGACTTGACAAGATCATTTTTGAGTTCGAGCAAGTCCTTCTCACCTATAAGATGCCTCTAGTGAGAGTTTGCAAAATCCTTAAAATTGTGCATAGGATCAAGTAGGTGAACATTTTTCAACTTATTATACGCTAGTCGACAAAAGAATTACTTTTTGGGATTCACATTCTAATGTGGTTTCCTCTCTTGGATTCTTTTATCTATGATTTTCAAACACAACCCATGCTAAATTCCAGCCATGTGAAGTCATCCTGCAAGAAGGTGGTGCTCAATCCTCTATTTTTCCCTTAAACTTTTGTGCCTTGAAAGTCTTTGAAGTGGGTGATCCAAGGGTAATACCTTCTATAAAATAGATATAATACACTTGTTAATGAGGATTTTTTGACCAACTACTTTCCACATCTCGCAAATTACCTACAATTAGCTCCTTATGTCAATGCTCCCCCTCGAGCTCAACTCCACACACTGCACTCCATGTAAGCTCCTAAACATGTGGAGCTTCTGTGTGCCCAATGCCTTTGTGAAGATGTCAGCTACCTAATCCTCTGTGCTGACATATACCAGATCTACATCATTTGTTAGAACCTTCTCCTTCACAATGATAATGCACCTCATTGTGCTTTGTTCTAGCATGGTATACTGGGTTATTCTCTAACTATATGCTACTCTTATTGTCACAATAAATGACAAGTGCCCTATCCACAGGCTCACCCATATCATGAAGTAGCTTCTAAAACCAAGCTGCGTCATCATAAGCTATCATAGCAGAACCCTTGTACTCTTCCTCTCTACTCCTCAAAGCAACTATTGGGTATTTCTTACTTCTCGAACTCACAGCAACACTCTTGAATGAAAACATAAAGCCACTTGTAGACATCGTATCTACAACTCTACTAGCCCAACCAACATCTATCTACCCATGTAGCTGTATCTTTGTACAACTAGTCTTATAGAAAAGTTCATAATAAACTGTGGAATTTACGTAGCTTAAAATCCATCTAGCCACAACCAAGTGTGGGTTAGGGACCTATATAGATTGACTCACAAGTCCAATAGCATAGCTCAAGCCTAGCCAACTAATATTCATGTGGATCAAGCTACCCATTATGTGCTTGTACATAGTGGCGTACTCCAAACGCTCACCAATATCGGTGGAAAACTGTGTGCTACTTGAATGGCACTGAAATAGGCTCACAACCTGTCATACCATACTTGGACATGTCCAAGCCATACTACCTCTGTAATAACAAAATGCCATGAGGTGATCTCATTACCTTTATGCCAAAGAAATATTGTAACTCACCCAAATCCTTCATCTCAAACTTTTTCTCTCGGGGGGTTCACCTAAAAATATGTAGGTATAGCATGTGAGTTTAAATGAAGGGGTTTTTTAATTCAAAATTTTAAGGTAAATTTAAAGAAATAAATTTACAAAATGAGTTTTTTTAATTAATTTAAAAAAAAAACGTAAGTCTGTAAAGAAAAATGGGTCATTTTATTCATGAAAAATTCACACAGGTAAGGGGTTTTTAAATACCCCTTGAATGCACGTGATACACAAGGTTTTTTTTTTTGTGGAAATAGAGAGTAGATTTAATATTATTAAAAGTAATACAAGAGTAAGAGATAGAAGGTAGATCTCTCAAACTGAGCAAACACCTCACTTTTCTCCATCATAAAATAAACCCCAACTTTCCTAGTGTGATCTCATCAATGAATGTAACATAATATTTGCAACCACAATTGTTGTAGTCTTGGATAGTCTCCATACATCTAAATCAAGCAACATCTAATGGTCTTGCACTCACATACTTTTCATGTGAGAAAGCATGTTTGTCCTCCTGCTTACCAGGTTGGCATGCTTCACATACTTTATGCATACCATCAATCTTAAACATTGGCAAACCTACAACAATACTTTGGGCTTGCATAGAATTTGGTTTCTCTATATTCACATGACCAATGTGCTTGTGCCATGTGTCAATACTTGAGATATGTTCACATCATCCAAAGTAAACATCCTGCTATTTATGTTACCCTTTGCAACCAAGCAATAGTGATTTTTGAAGTCTTCCAAAAAACACCCTTGAGGATTAAACCTCACTTGCAAACCTTGATCAACCATCTATCCAATAGAAACTAGGTCTTGTAATATTTGGAACATAAAGTACAACTACCAAGTACTTAATTTTGGCATTCTACATAGATAATGAGAATTTACCAACACGCACAATGGGTTTTGTAGTATCATCACATATTGTTACATAACCTAGGTTCTCTATTTTTTTCATACCTCTAAACCATTCACCATGACTAGTCGTGCAATTAGAGGCGCTAGAATCCACATACCAGATATCTTTAGATCTTGACATATCTCCTATTGTGGAACTGAGCATGTGTTACATCACAAACAATTTTTGACTTTTGTTATCACCACCCTATTTACTAGATGATGCATAGTTGCCAAGTTGTTCAACTTTCCACTTTTAATGTCATTTTGTGTTTTAAAGTAGTCCTTTACCATGTGCCTTTGTTTTTCACAATAATAACACTCTTTGCTATTTGCACTCTAATTTATTTGCCAACGACCTCGATCCCTTTTCATCCCCTTGTCTCTAGACTGACCTCTTCCACCTGTGTATGATTGCTACTATTGTTGTGCTGCAAATCATTGGACTACTATTGTCCATAATCCTGGTTTCCATGTCAGCCACCCACCACCACCTTGGCCTCAACCAGGACCTCTACCTTTTACTCTACCTAAATTGGGAGGAGAGGGCATATTTAGTTGTGTTCTTTCTTTTACTCCTATTTGAGGTGGTGGTGGAGGTGGAGGTGGAGGTGGAGGTAGTGGTAGAGATGGAGATGGAGATGGAGATGGAGGTGGAGGAGGTGGAGGTGGAGGTAGAGGAGGTAGTGGTAGAGATGGAGATGGAGATGGAGGGGGTTTGGACAAAGACAAAGTTGGAGGTGGAGGAGTTAGCGGTAGAGGTGGAGATGGAGATGGAGGGGGATTGGACAAAGATGGTAATGGATGCACAATATGCAAATAATCTAAATAATTGTGATTTCAAGGAAGAGAGACTTATGAAGCAAAGCTTTACAGCAACTCTGAATATAAACAGGTCATCACAAAACTATGATACTAATGTTAAAGAACCTCAATGCTTCAGTTGTCCTCCTAGTGGAAGATGTCCTTTGATACACATTTCTCAAGCACATGCTGGTGCATGCTCCAGTACTCATCACTTTGAATTGGGAGTTGATCTTCCATGTGCACACAAATGCCAATGAAATAGAAGTAGGAGCAGTATTAGCATAACTAGATGTGGAACTGAAGATGGATAGGCCTATCCACTATGCAAGCAGGCAGCTCAATTGGCCAAGAGAAACTACTCCACAACTAAGCGGCAGGGTTTGGCCATAGTATACTCATTTCTAAAATTCAACATTATTTACTAGGGCATCACTTTGTGGTGATCACAGACCATCAAGCCCTAAAGTATTTGTTGTAATGAAGCCCAGGTGGCTGGAAGGATCTGGAGATGGTTCCTTCTCTTTCAAGAATTTAACTTTGATATTATGGTCTAGAGAAGGACCATGTCATGGCTAATCATCTTTCTAGAATCCCAAGTGGGGAGCCAGCCTCTGAAGATTTATCTCCCGGACAACATGTTGTTTGTGGTGGATGCCACTCCTACTTGGTATGAGGACATTGTTATGCTGTTGGGCATAGCTAGGTTTCCCGAGAATGTTGATGCCAAGAGGAGGCTTTTACTTAAGAGTAGACCTTATCAGCTCATTGCTAGATAGTTGTACAAGAGGGGCAAGGATGAAGTGTTGATGAGATGTGTCAACCCTCATGAGGTTCCCCTCATAATGGAGGATGCGCATTTCAAACGAGGTGGAGGTCACTTACCTGGCCATGTCACCGCCCGGAAGATCATGCAGTCTGGTCTATGGTGGCCCTCTCTATTCTCTGACTGCAAAATGTGGGTGTAACAATGCGGCATATGTTGAAGGTCTGGACCCAAACCAGATAGTAGGCACTACTAGCCTCTCATGCTTCCCCACCATGGGAGCCCTCTAAGAAGTAGGGCACTGATTTTGTGGGCCCCATCGACCCAAAGTCCCACCTCACTGGTGGGTGCGAGTACATTTTGGTGGGCCCCATCGACCCAAAGTCCCACCTCACTGTGGGTGCGAGTACATTTTGGTGGCCTGATCATGCAACTAAATGGGCCGAGGCCAGAGCCACTTGGGAGAACACCACTCTCATGGTGGCTACGTTTCTATATGAGAGCATCTTCAGCAGGTTTGGGTGTCCCATAGAAATCATCAATGATAGAGGGAAACATTTTGTGAATGAAGTCATAGATACCCTGCTAGCACATTATCAAATCTTCCACCGGAGGTCTTGTGCTTACTACCCCAAGGCTAACAGACAAGTGGAGAGCACCAACAAGGTCTTGTCGAAGTCCCTGTTTACGGGTAGCTAAGGAGCACTCTCACCAATGGGATCAAGCTCTATTGGGAGTATTGTGGGCCTCTCACATATCTTACAAGGCGACCACCTCACACACTCCATTCCAACTTCCTTTTGGAATAGAGGTTGTATTACCTTTTAAATTTAATGCAGGCTCATCCAGAGTTGGGCAGCCTAGGGCCCCCACCTTGTGTGAAGAAGAAGAAGAATTATCAGCCTCTCACCTTGTGTGTTCTCTTCTAGTATTTGTGTGAGTGTGTGTGTGCTTGCAAGATCTCAATCTCTCTTCTCCCCTGCATCTCAAGCTACGATGGCAGCGTGTGAGGTAGCTTGGTTACATGAGCTACTTGTTGATTTGGGGCTGCATGTGGAGAGAAAGGTTGTCATATATTGTGAATCTTAGCAGTATACAGTTGGCTAGGAGCCCAATTTTCCATGCCCGGATAAAACACATTGAGGTACATTACCAATTTATTAAGAAGAGAGTCTTGGCAGGCGACATCAACTTGGCCTATGTCAGCACACAGGATCAGGTCGCTGACATCTTCACGAAGGCCTTGGGAGCTGAGAAGCTCTGCAGATTTTGAGATATGATTGGAGTTCATGAGTTGGAGTTGAGCTTGAGGGGGAGTATTGAGATGTCAAGCTCAACATGAGCTGACACTCACAAGGCACTTGCATGACCATTTTACATTTACATCATTGGCGGGTTTGGTAGCTGGCACCGACATATCTTCGTCAGAGATTCTACAATTGGACTACTACACCGACTAGTCCAAACCTACCCACTCCACTTAGCGTGTTTACATTATGGGCTGCTTGTATGTACTCTATTATGTGTGTTAGTCACTTTATCTTCTTTGTAGACCTCGTTTGTTATGTAAAGAAGAAGAAGAATTGTCAGCCTCTCACCTTGTGTGTTCTCTTCTAGGGTTTTTGTGAGTGTGTAAGTGTGCTTTGCAAGAGCTAAAGCTCTCTTCTCCCCTCCTGTATCTTTTCAGACATGATCAACAGTAGTGTAAGATTCCTCCCCAGCCCTCAAGATGTCCACTATCTTCAATGTCAAGTTGGCAGGCGACACTACTGCTGATCATGCCCTCAAGATGTCTTGTTTCTACATATTTTAGCTTAGAGAGAGAAAATGTTCTAGAGAGAGGTTATTCAATTTTTAGATATTTTTGGATGAAAAAATATCTCTTCCTATTAAATTAAATTCCCCCAAAACAAAAGTTCAAAAAGATTTTCAGAAGGTGCATTAGAAATAAATTATAATCTGTTCAAAAGGCCTTAGCCTAAGGGTCCAGATTTTCTGAAAATTTTAGATTAAGGTTCCTATGGACCAATAAGATTAATCCAAATGTAAGAAGGAGATAAAATGAAAAATAAAAGAAAACCCCCCCAAAAATAGGTTAATGTTCACATAAGATGAAGATTGGACTAAGGACCAAGGAAAATAGTTAAAAATTTGATTTTTGACACCTCAAGATGGGGATTCCTCCTCATGAAGTAGGCACCTTTTTCTCATCATTGCCTTTCAATTTTAAATCAATAAAATTAGATATTTTATCTCTTCGCTCTCCTAATTCAAAAAACTAGATCCAAAAAGTGAACTAAACTGACCCAAAAATGGTAAAAAAATGACCAAACTAATCTGAAAATTTCTAGAAACAGTTTGCTTGGTTAGAGGCTCATTTTTTCCTATAAATAGAAGCCTCCCCCTTGTAGAAGCTTAATAGTGTTTTATGCACTGTTACTCTACTCCTCCCCAGAGCCAAAAACATTGAATTCATTGATAATTCACTTGTTTTTTACTATTTCCTCTACAAAGAATTGGTGGCCACTCTTGATCCAAGCAAGAGTAGAACCCTCAATCCCTCAAGCCAAAGGATAGCTCACAAAACTCCATGTAAGTTAGAAATTCTACTTTTTCTAATTCTATTCTATGGTTTTAATGATTTCTTACTTCTTTTAAATTGAAATTGGATTTTATGCCTTGATGGAAAGGCTTCCCACTTCTCTTCATTGAATTCAGCCCTTCTTTATCCATAATGTGTAATCAATTAAATAGAGTTAAACTTTTTATATTGTTCTCTCTTAAAAAAACGAGAATTGATTAGATTAAAGTGCTAAATTCATCTTGGAGTAAATTCTAAGTAGATTTAGAATGTAAAAATTGAAAAATGGTCAGCCATACAAAGGAGGTTATGGCAAAATTTTCTTAAATTTTGTAGAAATAAGTTTTATCTTTATGTTATTCAAAAAGAGTAATCCCCTCCGTTTGTGTATTCTAAAAGTGTTATTTTCATTCTATGCATAAAAAGATGCATATTGGAAATGTTTTTATTATAAAAGCGTTATTTTCATTAGAATTAATTTCTATGCATAGAAAGATGCATATTGAAAATGTTTTTATTGTAAAAGTGTTATTTTCATTAGAATTAATTTCTATGCATAGAAAGATGCATATTGAAAATATTTTATTATAAAAGCGTTATTTTCATTAGAATTAATTTCTATGCATAGAAAGATGCATATTGGAAATATTTTTATTGTAAAAATGCATAGAAAGATGCATATTGAAAATATTTTTATTGTAAAAGCGTTATTTTCATTAGAATTAATTTCTATGCATAGAAAGATGCATATTGGAAATATTTTTATTATAAAAACTTTATTTTCATTAGAATTAATTTCTATGCATAGAAAGATGCATATTGGAAATATTTTTATTGTAAAAGCGTTATTTACATTAGAATTAATTTCTATGTATAGAAAGATGCATATTGAAAATATTTTTATTATAAAAGCATTATTTTCATTAGAATTAATTTCTATGCATAGGAAGATGCATATTGGAAATATTTTTATTATAAAAGGGTTACTTTCATCAATATTGATTTTTATGCACAAAGTGATGCATAAAAGAATTTTTATTATTATAAAAGTGTTACTTTCATCAAAATTGATAGAATTGTTTTTTATTATAAAAGTGTTGCTTTCATCAAAATTGATTTTTATGCATAAAGTGATGCATAAAAGAAAATTTTTATTATAAAAGTGTTACTTTTATCAAAATTGATTTTTTTCATAAATTGATGCATAAATGATTTTTATATCAAAATTAGGGTTCCCTTAACTCTATGTTTAATTTCCATGAATAATTGATAAATGAATAAGTAAATACTCTGTGAGAGAAAAATCCTATTGTTTCATATTCACTCGGATGGTAATGAAAAAACTCAAATACCCTGATTTGAGATCTATCTTTGTGAAGATGTGGGATCCATTTAGCCTGTCCAGAAGCTCATCAATTTTGGGGATAGGATATTTATTCTTAAGTGTCAGCTGGTTGAGACCTCTATAATCCACACAGAGTCTTAACGTTCCATCGTTCTTTTTCTAAAAGAGAATTGGCGCACCCCAAGGTGAAACACTAGGTCTTACAAACCCTTGTTCTAACAGCTGTCGAAGCTATTCCTTGAGTTTGATGGCTTCAAGAACTGGCATTTTGTACATGCGTTGGGCTACTTGGCTAAGCTCCAGGGGTCAATTGTATCACATGATCTACTTTCCGAATCGGAGGCATCTCAGTTAGCTCTGCTGGGAATAAATCATCATATTCACTTAACCATTCTGGTTCTTTAGCCTTTAACTTTGTGTCTACTGGATTCATTTTGACAACATAAATGAGTTGCTTCTTTCTAAGTCCTTTTAGTAACTGAAATTTCGGTTCCTTGAACTTTGTTTTCGTGAAGGTCACGGAAGGAAATGGTTCCATTATGACAATGAATGTCAGCTTGATTTTTGTGGAGCCAATCCATTCCACAAGGATCACGTGAAAAACTCCCAAAGGTAGGACTTTGAACTGACAATCAGTTAAATTCCCATCTAGATTGAACTGAATACGATCAGTCTCAAGGTGAGTGAAAAGGATCGTGTGGAAAACTCCCAAAGGTAGGACTTTGAATTGACAATCAGTTAAATTCCCATCTAGATTGAACTGAATACGATTCAGTTCAATCCACAAGGATCGTGTGGAAAACTCCCAAAGGTAGGACTTTGAACTGACAATCAGTTAAATTCCCATCTAGATTGAACTGAATACGATCAGTCTCAAGGTGAGTGAAAAGAATCTTCCCACCACTGGCCAATTCAACTTGCATAGGTTTCCCTGATTTCTGATCTAAGAATAGCTTACGCAAGCATCCAAGGGAAATAAATGAATGAGGACTGCCTGAATCAATCAAAAGCTTAAAAGGCTTACCTTGATACTCGGCTAGAGTATGATGATGGAGAATCGACGATTTGGCCCTTGGTTTTTAATCACTGTATAAATCTGTCCTCTTTCCTCTTCCACTACTTCTGCTATTATGACTGCTCTGCTCTGCTCTGCTATGCAGATTGGGACAAAACTCTTTCTCTTTAGCTACCCAAGTTCTAGGAAGGAGTTCTGAGACCACTCTGAATAGAGGTAGATGGCTGAGCTGGAGTTCTCCTGGGATTGCGTTGATTTTGGCGAGATGAACCCGAATTTGATTGATACGAAGGGGTTGGTCTTTGCACTCTCAGTCCTTGACTTTCATGTCCCCTTGACATGGCAGGAGAAAGTTGGAAAGTCTTTCAACTGGTGACCAAAACCCTGACATCCAAAACACCGGTTCTCACTTCTGAGCTCATCCCTTTGAATTCTTGAAAGAGGTGGGGCTCCTGAGAAAGTGTTCTGTGGGAAGGGTCTTCCTTCACTTTTGAATCTCCCAATATCCTGATTCTGATTTGGGCCTTGTTGCCTCTTTGGGGGTGAAAAGTTTGAAGTACTTCCCGAGGTTTGGAATTTTTTAAAGTTAGAGGGTGCAGGCTTCGGCAGAATCTTAACAACAAAGGCTTTGGCAAAGTCCTTTGCCATTCTTACAGCTTCGGCCATTGAGACAGGTTTGGCATTCTTCACTAAGGTGTCCAATGGCTCATTCATTCCTCGAATCAATCTGGCCATCAGCTGCTCTTCATCCAATTGTGGGGAATATTTGAGGAGAAGGGCAAAGGCCTGA
The DNA here is from genome assembly GCF_041138505.1 of Cibotium barometz. Classification (NCBI taxonomy): domain Eukaryota; kingdom Viridiplantae; phylum Streptophyta; class Polypodiopsida; order Cyatheales; family Cibotiaceae; genus Cibotium; species Cibotium barometz. The sequence goes on along the minus strand of NC_141095.1, from coordinate 15,542,168 downwards.
TGGTACTCTTCAATTGTACGGCTATCCTGCTTTAGTTCTAAGAACTCATTCATTTTGGTTTCAAGGAAGCCCGAAGCACAAAACCTCTTCCTAAGGTAAGCTTTAAGATCTGCCCAGGTCTGGGTATTTTGGTCGAGATGGTTTGTCTCGCAATGGTTCCTCCATGATGCGATGTTGGCCGTTTCCACAATCTTTAACCTAGCGAGAGCCACCTTGCTTCTCTCGTTATAGCTAGTTACATCAAAGTATTCTTCCATTGCCTCAATCCACTTTTCCACTACTTCACCTAACTACTCCCCTTCACCCTTGAAGGGACCAGGTTGGGATCTGTGTAGGGCTTCCTCATCAGTTAGAGGATCCGGTTGCCTTGCACGAGCCACGCGCCTCATGATTCTGACAAAACAAGATTTTCATAAACTTAACTTTGACAATAGATTTATGATTATTTATTTTTGTGATTTATTCTTTAAACAGATAATTATTTCATCATAGTTCATGAAACAAGATTTACTCTGATAATTTTACTAACCATATTCACAGTCATGAAAACAAATTAGATTTTTTTTACAAAACATCGTTTATTATCAAAAGTTTGAGATATATAGAAATCAAAAGTCATTGCCTCAATCGCGTACGCATAAAGAAGCGAAACTGCGAAGGAGACATGCCATGATAAACATGATTCATCACACTGAAAGAGGTGCCGTAATTCTACTTCTAGGGATAAAGCGGCTAAGAAGCCTAAAAACTTGGCGAGAAATTCTAAAATTCCTGGGCGAATGATTGAAGAGTTGTACGTAATGAACAACCCCTAGCCTTATCAAGATCATGGCTAAGGAAATATTTTGCCAGAGTCTCTAACGCTAATTGGTATTGATATTAATACATCTTCCTCCAGAGAACCACGTATACCAACGTCGCTCTATAGGATCAGGGAAGTATAAATCCTCAAAGTGACAGGCAAGCCTCACTCTGCTTACACGGGTTGTAGCGAAGTTGACGAGATGTTCGAAAGGGCAAAGGCAATCATATCCTGACTCTAGGAAAGTCTAGGAATGCTAGACAGATTTGGGGTATCCATCTAAAAAGCCAATTCAATTTATGAGTTTTGAATTTATGAATTCATTTCAAACATAATCTTAGCAAGTGAAAACATTTTTTTTACAAATTTACTTTAGAATTTTGGGCAGTTTTTGCTGCTGTTTCATAAGTTTACAATAGCGCTCTGATACCACCTGTGAGATCCCACTGCCCCCTCTGTGCACTAGATTCCCGATTGCTGGGGCAGAGCAAAAGCAGCTCCCTCTTGCACAGGGCAGGGTTTCCCACTCAGGGCCTTGCCCTCGAATGTCTGGGCACGAGACTAACCTGGTGGTCATTCCGAAAACCGAAACCGAGAAAATTTCCCATGCCCAAAAAATGGGGATGATTCCACCTTTTTTATTTTCTTAATAACAAATTTTTCTAACGAGGTCAAGATACTGAACTAACCTTCATCTGATTAAACCAGATAGAAGGGAAACTATTACAGACTTAACTTGAAGGAATCAACGCTTTTTTTCCTAATTAAATCAGGCACAGCCGTTGATCTATTCATTAGAGAAGTCTTCAGGCTTTTATTTAACTACTTGAGTTCTAAGCGTATTCCTATTAATCAATTTTATTATTAAAACTCTACTGATTCTAGCCTAACCCCATCCGGCCCATGCATTAGCCATCGCCCAACCACTGGAATTGGTAGAACTAGACAAGTACTCACCCACCCATAATTGAATGCATTTCTTAACTTTTGCTTTTGAATACAGATACGCACACACTCCTCTTTAAACTTTAACTTATAAAACAATCCATTGACAAACAATTATAGGTTACAGATGTCATAGCTCAAAATTTTCATCCAATCCTTGTTTCTCACAAAGTACAGTATCACTCTGGACTCTCCGTTGAGACGAGCTGATCAGCAAACGAGATCCAGTAACAGATTACAATAAACATTGGTCCATCATACAATATCTTCCATGACATATGCATGGGTGTCCTAAGCACCGCGAGCCCGTGCATCGCTTGGTCAGAAGCCTCCAGGATCCTCCTTAGGTGTCTTGGCACTTCACTCAGGGACTGCTTCGTCGGCCCTCGCCCATCGTACCAAAAGCACACCATTTTTCACCAAACCAAGGCTAGTCAAGACCTGGGCAGGTTTTTGCCGCATGAGCCGTCCTTTGAACACTCCTCACCAGCTGCTGCAACAACCGAACTTCCCTTAGAAAAACACAAATACCAAATGCTCCCTCCAGCATTCTGGTGTAAGATAGTCTTTTGAGAAAACAGGGTTTCTATGCAAGTTTTCAATTTTGATTTTCTTTTGAATACAATGAGTATATCTTAAATCCGTATCCAAGACTTCTAGATTGTAGGTTTGAATTCAAAACAGAATTCCTCAAATTCTGTAACCTTAACCCTTAGATCAAAATCAAAGGGTCTCAACTTAGTTTCATTTTCAGGGGTGAATTGAGTGTATTTTTCTTGAACTGGTCACATCGTCTTTCCTTGAAACTGACAAAAGAGTTTGGTCTTGGTCATAGCTTGATTCAAGATTTGAGTTTGGTAAGGTTCTTCCTGAACTATCTTTCTCAAGAGGGTGATATTTCAATTACTATTTTTTTGAATTTCATTCAGTGAAAATTCGCTTGACTGATTTCTAAACTAATCACAAATTCCTATGAAGAATAAATTAATCATTTATCTGAATTTTCGACTTCGATAGTTTTTCTTTATGTGGAACGGTCATACAGGCGCCTCATGAGTGTCAACTCATGTTGAGCTTGACATCTCAATATGTCCCAATCCTCCTGCCATGGAGCTTGAGGAGTGCATTCAAGCAATGTAGCTTGCGTAGGGGAAGGAGAAGGAAGTGAAGAAGAACATATTGCAGGTTTTAAAGAAAACCCACTTTTCCCATTGGAGTGAATTTGTAGAATTGCAAGTCCGCACGATAGGAAACTCTCAACAAAAGGGATCATGGGTAGGTGAGGGAAGGGGGGTCGGGGTGAGAGGGGGAGTGGGGAGGCAATTAGCTCTTTAGGATACAAGAAGTAACGGGTGTGACTGGGCGATGTGCACAACATGTGGGCACTTGTAGCACATGAAGCAGGGAGAAACAACACCTTGGCTATCTATGCAAAGGAGTCCCCATGATTCTCCTTCAAAGAGATGCAAGCGCCAACTCAAAATTTTAGCACCAGTTTGGGGATCGGGGCATTGGGGTGACAATGATGTTGGAGAAGCCAGAGTTGGGTTGGTGAAAAGGCCATGTTTTGGTTAGTGACACGGAGTGGCCAAGAGTTATGTGGTTGGAGAAGGCAGGGAAATGCCGGTCTCTTTTGGCCACATTGCGATAGCTTGAACCCAACCCATAACGGGCTTCAAAGAAGGTCTACACATTGGAGGGAAGAAGCAACAATATTCTAAAACCTATGAATGTCTAAAAGCAGACTTTCATCATCGTTTGCAACAAAATTGATAGCCACACCCTTTCTACCAAAGATTCCACCCCTCCTGATATAGTTCTCAGGTTGAGTGAGTAGACCATAATTGATAACAAGAGACACTTGCTTCACATTAATTCTTGGTCAGCACAGAGAGAGTGGGGGGGCTACATGAGAGAGAGAGAGGGGGGGAGCAAACGAGGGGGGCAGTGGTGGGTGGGTTGGTGAACGTTGGAGTGAGTGAGGGGGGTGGTCGATGGGTACCGTAAGGGGGGGCCAAGAGGGTGGGGAGTGGGGGGTCGGTGAGGGGGGTCGAGAGGGTGGGGAGTGGGGGGTCGATGATGGGGGCCAAGAGGGTGGGGAGTGGGGGATTCAGTGAGTGAGAGGGGGTGTGCACGTGAGAGAAAGGGAGCGCGTGTGCGAGCAAGGGGGGGGATGAGTGGGGCATGGGGCCGGTGAGTGATAGATAAGGGGGGGTGAGGGTCAGTGAGGTAAGAGAGGGGGAGGGGGGTGTGCGAGTGAGAGAGAGGGGGTGGGTGTGCGAGCAAGGGGGGGATGAGTGGGGCATGGGGCCGGTGAGTGATAGATAAGGAGGGGGTGAGGGGGGCAGTGAGGTGAGAGAGGGGGAGGGCGGTCGCGGGTTGGGCACTAGGGAGTGTGGGTTTGTGAGGTGAGAGGGGGGGAGGGGGGCAGTGAGGTGAGAGAGGGGGAGGGCGGTCGTCGCGGGCTGGGCACTAGGGAGTGTGGGTTCGTGAGGTGAGAGGGGGGGAGATGGGTCCACGAAGGGGGGGGTTAGTCGGTGGGGAGTGAAGAGAGGGGGAGTGCTGTGTAGGGGGTTGGGTGAGAGGGGAAGTTGGGTGAGAGCCGTGGGGTTGGGAGGTGGGGTCGGGAGAGAGGGGGGCTGGGGGGTCGGCAAGAGGGGGGCGACGGGTGAGAGGGGGAGGGGGGCTGGGAGGTGGGGTCAGAGAGAGGGGGGGCCATGAGTGGGGGGGTGGGTTGGCAAGGGGGGTGGGCGAGTTGGCCACACGAGAGAGGGAGAGAGAGGGGGGGTGGGTTGGTGAACGCTAGAGTTATGAGAGAAAAGGAGAGGGAGGGTTGATGGTGAGCGATAGGTAAGGATTCATGAGGTAAGGGAGGGAGAGAGACCTGCGGGAGGTGTGGGGGTCGTGAGTGTAAGATTCTTCCCTCCGCCTTTTGAGGTGTGCAGGTGTAAAAACCTCCCCTTCTGATCTTATAATTATTCCCCTCTTTGAAATAAAAGAAAGATCCTATTTTACCCTGTTTTGGACTAGAGAGAGAAAATGTCTAGAGAGAGGTAATTCAAAATTGAGATATTTTTGGATATAAAAATCCTCCTAGTGTCTAGAATGGTTTCCCCTGAAACAGATATTCAAAACAAAATGTCTAATGTGCAATTGGAATAAATTGAAATCAGGTAAAAAGGACCTTTTGCTTGAGGGTCCGGATTTTTTGAAATTTTTGAATTAAGGTTCCTATGGACCAATTAGATTAATCCAAATGTAGGGAGGATATAAATTGAAGAATAAAAGAAAATCCCCCCAAAAATGAGTAAATACTCACATAAGATGAAGAGTTGACTAAGGACAAGGTTATTAGTTAAAAAAGAAGAGATATTTAGAAGAAATGATGAATTTTTGACACCTCAGTGTGGGAGAATGCCCCTCATGAAGGAGGTGCCTATTTCACATGTGTGGTTGAGTTGTTTTAAACTCACAAATAATGAGATATTTTCATCTCTCCTCTCTCTTGCTTCAACTAGATCCAAAAAGTAAGCTAAACTGACCTAAAAATGGTCAAAAATTGACCAAACTGATCTGGAAAATTTGAGAATCAATTTGCTTGGTTAGAGGCTCAAATTTTCCTATAAAAGAAGCCTCCCCCTTTGTAAATGGTTAATAGTGTTTTATGCTCTGTTACTCTACTCCTCCCCAAAGCCAAAAAAAGTGAATTTATTGATAATTCAATAGTTTTTGACCATTTCCTCTTCAAAAGAATTGGTGGCCACTCTTGTTAGAAACAAGAGTAGATCCCTCAAACCATCAAGCCAAAGGAAAGCTCACAAAAATTCATGTAAGCTAGAAATCCTACTTTTTCTTTATTCCATTTAATGGTTTTCTAATTTTTGTTTTCTTTAAAATGAAAAATGATGCTATGGTTGGAAAGGCTTTCCCCCTCTCTTCATTCTTGAGTTCAGCCTTTCTTTATCCTAGAAGTGTAATCAAATTGTTAGAATTAAACTTTTCATATTGTTTCTCTTTAAAAAGTGGAATTTCATTAGTTTAGAATGCTTTAAACCATTTGGGATCATTTCTAAGTAACTTGTGAGAATGAAAAAAAATTGAAAAATGGTCAGCCATACAAAGGAGGTTATGGTAAAATTTTCCTAAATTTTGTGAAATACGTTTTATCTTTTATTATTCAAAAAGAGTAATCCCCATCGCTTGTGTATTCTAAAAGTATTATTTTTATTCTATGCATATAAAAATGCATATTAGAAATATTTTTATAATAAAAGTGTTATTTTCATTAGAATTAATTTCTATGCATAGAAAGATGCATATTGGAAATATTTTGATTATAAAAGTGTTACTTTCATCAAAATTGATTTTAATGCATAAATAGATGCATAAAAGAATTTTTTTATTATAAAAGTGTTACTTTCATTAAAATTGAATTTATGCATACATAGATGCATAAAAGAATTTTTTTATATAAAAGCATTACTTTCATCAAATTTTTATTTTACGCATAAAAGATGCATAAAGAAATTTATTTTTATTTCAAAAGAGTTATTCTCATCAATTTTGATTTTATGCATAGAATGATGCATAAAGAAATTTATTTTTATTTCAAAAGAGTTATTGTCATCAATTTTGATTTTATGCATAGAAAGATGCATAAAGAAATTTATTTTTATTTCAGAAGAGTTATTCTCATCAATTTTGATTTTATGCATAGAAAGATGCATAAAGAAACTTATTTTTATTTCAAAAGAGTTATTCTCATTAAAATCGATTTTTTTTAAGAAAGATGCATAAAAGATTTATTTTTATTTCGAAAGTGTTATTCTCCTTAAAATTGAATTTATGCATAAATAGATGCATAAATGGATTTTTATGAAAGTGTTATTTCCCACTAAAGTTGTTCTTATGCATAAATAGATGCGTAAAGAATCTTTATATCAAAAATAAGAATTCTCTTACATTCTATAAATAGATGTGATAAGATGTGATATGAATCAGATAGATGAGAATGAATAGAGGATGGATGTGACGAGAATAGAAGTGATGAGAAGAATGAGAGGTAAATAGATGTGATAAGATGTGATGTGAATCAGATAGATGAGAATGAATAGAGGATGGATGTGATGAGAATGAGAGGTAAATAGATGTGATGAGATGAGATGCGAGTCAGATAGATGGGAATGAATGGATGGATGGATGTGATGAGAATAGAAGTGATGAGAATGAGAGAAAAATAGATGTGATGCGATGGGATGCGAATCAGATAGATGGGAATGAATGGATGGATGGATGTGATGAGAATAGCAGTGATGAGAATGAGAGGTAAATAGATGTGATGAGATAGGATGCGAATCAGATAGATGGGAAAGAATGGATGGATGGATGGATGTGATGAGAATGAGAGGTAAATAGATGTGATGATATGTGATGCAAATCAGATAGATGGGAATGAATGGATGGATGGATGCGATGAGAATAGGAGTGACGAGAATGTGAGGTGAATAGATGTGATGATATGTAATGCAAATCAGATAGATGAGAAAGAATGGATGGATGGATGTGAAGAGAGTAGAAGTGATGAGAATGAAAGGTAAATAGATGTGATGATATATGATGCGAATCAGATAAATGTGAATGAATAGATGAGATGTGATGTCATGTGAATCAAGATGTAAATGAATGGTATTAATAGGATGTGAATGAATGTGATAACATGTGAATCGGGATGTGAATGAACGATAAGGGACGTGAATGAATGTGATAACATGTGAATCAGGATGTAAATAAATGATATAGGATGTGAATGAATGTGATAACATGTGAATCGGGATGTGAATGAATGATAAGGGACGTGAATGAATGTGATAACATGTGAATCGAGATGTGAATGAACGATAAGGGACGTGAATAAATGTGTTAGCATGTGAATCGGGATGTGAATGAATGAGATGTGATGTGAAATGGATGTGATAAGATGTGATGTAAACTGGATAGATGTTAATGTATGTGAAGTGATGAGATGTATGGGTAGATGCAAGTAGATGTTATCTGATGAGGATAAACGAGGAAATAAGTGATGAGTTGGAAAAAGATGTGATTAGATGAGAATGGGAATACTTATGAAATGAATGTGGATTAATGTGTGGGTAATGTGGATTGATGTGAATGGATGAGTGGATAATGTGGATTTATGTGGATGATGTGGATGGATGTATGGATGATGTGGATTGATGTGTGGGTAATGTGGATTGATGTGGATAGATGAGTGGATGATGTGGATTGATGTGGAGGATGTGGATGGATGTATGGATGATGTGGATTGATGTGTGGGTAATGTGGATTGATGTGGATGGATGAGTGGATAGTGTGGATTGATGTGGATGGATGTATGGATGATGTGGATTGATGTGTGGGTAATGTGGATTGACGTGTGGATTGATGTGGATGGATGAGTGGATAATGTGGATTAATGTGGATAGATGTATGGATGATGTGGATTGATGTGGATGGATGTATGGATGATATGGATTGATGTGTGGGTAATGTGGATTGACGTGAATGGATGTATGGATGATGTGGATTGATGTGTGGATAATTTGGATTGATGTGGATGTATGTATGGATGATGTGGATTGACGTATGGATTGATGTGGATGGATGTATGGAAGATGTGGATGGATGTGTGGATAATGAGGATTGATGTGGATGGATGTATGGATGATGTGGATTGGTGTGGATGTTGTGGATGGATGTATGGATGATGTGGATTAATGTGTGGATGATGCGATTGGATGTGATTTGATGTGGGAATGATATGATGTGATAGGGATTGATGAAGAAAAAAAAATTTGTGGAAAGATGAGAAAAGATGGGTACTAATGTGAAAGGATATGGAGTGATGAGAAAAAAATGGCAATATTGTTGGAACTATATTTGTATGTGAAATCTGTTTTTAAATGACTGTTTTATGTCAAGAATACTGGGGAAGCATTTTGACTGTCTTGTGAATGAGTTCGTGGAGACCTATCTGTTAAAGTTGCAACTGTTGAGACGGAGAGTCAACGGAGGATGTCTTGCGTAACAAGGTCAGCGGAGGTCTTGACCAGCCTCAGTTTGATTTAAATGGTGAGCTTCCGGTACAGTGGATGAGGCCCGACCAAGGAAGCTGTCTATGAGTGAAGCGCTAGGTGACCTGCGAAGGATCCTTCAGGGTGCTAACCATACCGTGCTTGGGCTCTGGGTCGCCGAAGATATCCACACGTACGTCAGGGAAGATATTGGAACAAGGAGTAAGAGTTGTTTTCTGAATTCGGGCATGGATCTGGTTGGTTGACCTTGCTGGTCCTCAATGAATGAGTCCACGGCTCTTTTATATGGATCCGTTGGTTGATCTTGCTGATCTTCAACGGAGACTCCATTTTGATATGTGAATATATTGCCGGTTACCATGAGCTAGGAACTCTCGAAAAGGCCCCTGAGTGAACAGGTGGTGAGCATTCTGGTTACCAATGATGCCATAGGTACACCGATGAAGGAATGATTGGAAATAAGGATTCAATCGGAGGTTTTGAGGATTGTGATATGTGACACAATGGTTTCATTAAATGATTGTTTTAAAGATAGCTGAGAAAATGGCATTTTCATATTGGGTGTGTAAGTGGTATGACTAGTTTTAAGTTTGCATGAATATTCGGCTAGGGGGCCTGGGAACTCTTCTCCTTGGTACTACAGTGGTTGGGCGGTTGGCTAACCCACGGGAGTGGATGGGGTTAGGACTGATGGATCCTTAAATTGAGACTCAATTCTATTATGGCACGATAGATGAAGTAAATCTTGGACAAAAATTGTTCTATGGAAAAGAATCAATGGCGTTGGTCTCTATGATCCAAGTGCAATCTTTTCCCTGATTTGACTCCGGACTTACGGGTTCGGTTAGATCAGTTCAGTTAGTTAAGGCTTTTGACTACGTATCGCCCGTGCTTTCCGGGCAAGGGAAGTTTTTTCGGGATCGGTTTTGGAAGAACTAATGGATTAGTCTCTTGTCCGGATATCTGTGGGCGAGGCCCCGAGTGTGAGACCCTGCCCCACGCAAGAAGTTCTATGTCCGCTGCTAGAACCCCTGAATTCGTTGCGCGGTGGGGATAGGGACCTCACAGTGAGGGAGAGAGAGCTGGAAGAGGTGGTGGGGTCGTGAGGTGAGAGAGAGGGAGGCGGGTCGATGAGTTGGTGGCATTATGAAAGAGAGAGAGAGAGAGAGGGGGGGGTGGATTGGTGAGAGAGTATGAGAGAGAAGGAGAGGGGGGTGATGATGAATGATGGTCCGTGATCACCACAAAGTGATGCCCTAATAAATAATTTCTGAATTTTACAAATGAGTATACTGTGGCCAAACCCTCTCGCTCTATGGTGGAGTAGTTTCTCTTGGCCGATTGAGCTGCTTGCTGCATAGTGGATAGGCCTATCTTTGATTCCACATCTAGTTGCGTTAACAGTGCTCCTACTGCTATTGCATTGGCATTCGTGTGCACATGGAAGATCGATTCCCAATTCAGAGTGATGAGTATCGGAGCATGCACGAGAATGTGCTTGAGAAAAGTGAATGCTCTCTCTTGATCCAGGCCCTAGTGTGGAAGGGAACATCGAAATGGAGCAAGCAGTTGAGTGAAAAACAAATATTTGCATACATGTGAACAAACCGGCTTTGGCAGCATGTATGCCTGAGCAATTCTTGCATGCATTTAGGATCGATGGAAGGCCTAATTTAAGAATAACAATGATCTTGTCGGGACTCGGAGAAAGACCATCGACTGAGATGATGTGACCCAGCAAGGCACCATGACCCATAAGGAAGTGGCACTTGAAGGGATTAAGGAGGAGACCGGATACCTTGCATTTCATGAACACCAAAGTGAGTTGAAGCAAGTGTTCCTCTAGAACCACCACCCTTAGCATGCCTTTTTTTCCATTGAAGTTAGTGAAGTCATCCAAAAAGATACGTAAAAAATCATTCAAATACTCCTTGAAAATCTTGGTGGCAATCCTTTGGAAGGAGCCTGGGGCATTGCAAAGACCAAAGGGCATCATCATGTAGGCATATGTTTCCCACTATGTGACAAATGTTGTCTTGAGCTGATCCTTCTCATCGATCACTATCTGGTTGTAGCCACCACTGAAGCCATCCATGAAGAAATAGAGCACATGGCTGGCCACATCTTCCAAAACCCGCTCTATGAAGGGCAAGGGAAACCCATCTTTGATTGTGCACTGATTGGGTCTGAAGTCTACACATATCGTGATCTTGTCAGTCTTCTTTTTGGGAATCACCATTCTAGGTGACAACCACTCGGAGTGCTCAATGGGAATGATGATACCTGCCTCTTCCATCTTGTCCAATTCTTTCTTCACCACTTCGAAATAATTTGGATTCATGCAGTAGATGCCCTTCTTGACTGACCAACTACCTTCTTGTAATGGAATTTTGTGAGTGCAAATGGCTGCATCTATCCCTGAAAGATCCTTGTAGGTCCATGCAAACACATCTTGGTGTTCTTTGAAAAAGTTGGTGATTCTCTGAATAGTGGAAGGGTCCTCCCAGACCTAAGCTATCACTAAGATGAGGCGTGGCTTCTCTAATGTTCCCAAGTTCAACTCTCTCACCTCCTCATGGTATGTGGTGGGTGGAAGAGGAGCGGTTCCGAGTGTGCTGCTTGATGGAGAGATAAGGAGTCATGGGTTGGGGTGATGTCCAGAGGGAAATCACCAATGCGTTCTTCCATCTAGCTAGTCGGTATCTCTTCTACTGGGGCAAGGCTTCCTACCTAGTCTTGAGGTGCTCTTCCTGCCTCTCCTTGTGGGTGTGTCCTAGGAGGGGTTATAGGTCTTGAGAGGTCTTCTTTAAAGGTTTTCGAGAAAACTCTGGTTCCCCTAGACCTATGACCTATATCTCTTCCTATTGAGACACTGGTGTAGAGGAAAGTAAGCAAGAATTTGGTCCAATCCCGTACTGCTGCATCTTTTGAGAGCTCTTCTTTCTGGAACACCTCTTGAATGGGGTCTGGAGAACTCCACTATGTCCACCATATTGCACTGGAAACCCTCATAGGAATTTAACCAATTTGAGAGAGGTTATTTGCCTCTCCTTCGCCGAATGGATCCCATGCCTCTGGTAATCCTTGCCATTCCTCTTGCTCTTCCTTGTCACTGGTTCCTTCCACCCGAATGGGAATCATGTCATGTAGGTCACTGCCCCTTACACCCTCATCGGAGCTGCCCCTTCGGGTTAGAGATATGCAAGATATCCTAGCCCCAATCTTGGATCACTTGAGTTTCCCTCGACCAAGGCCTTCAAATGAGAAAGTTGTAGGCCCCTCAAGCTAGTGGGAGGTCTAACACCACAAAATTCCTTTCAAATACTAATCCCTCAAAAGTGATCGGAACTTTCCTGATGACTAGTCCCAAGGGAATCACTTCCCTCTGTTCTGCCACTCTGATGGCAAAGGGAGCTGGCTCGGTAATTTTAAGACCCAAGACTTTCCTAGTAGCTTCAGGCATGATGTTAACACGAGAACCACCATTCACAATGGCCCCTGTAATTTGAGTTCCTCCCACGGAGACTTTCACCCTTGGGCTTCGGTGATCAGCCACTCTTGGGGCAGTGAGGCATACCCTTGGTTACTGCTTGGGCCATCCCCCACCACTGTTGAAAGAACGGCAGAGGGGGAGGAGACACACACACAGGAGCAAACCCTAATGTATATTGCAAACCCTAACCATAGAGGGAAGCCATGTCCACTCTCACACAAATCATAATGCACTAATCCATAATCCACACAACACACAATGAGTTGTGTCCACACTCTACTAACCCTAGCTAATGTCCACACACTATGACCAGCTGGACACGCGGTCATTTATGTCTCACACATGTTCCTACCTAATCTGCCAGCACATAGCATAGCTGGCTCACACTGACATCGAGCTTGAATCTCAACAGCCCCTCTCAAGCTCATGATGTACTGCCGATGAAGATGTAGATGAGCTTGAGGGGGAGTGTTGAGAGTCTTGATATGTTGAAAGAACGGTAGAGGGGGAGGAGACACACACACAGGAGCAAACCCTAATGTATATTGCAAACCCTAACCATAGAGGGAAGCCATGTCCACTCTCACACAAAGCATAATGCACTAATCCATAATCCACACAACACACAATGAGTTGTGTCCACACTCTACTAACCCTAGCTAATGTCCACACACTATGACCAGCTGGACACGCGGTCATTTATGTCTCACACATGTTCCTACCTAATCTGCCAGCACATAGCATAGCTGGCTCACACTGACATCGAGCTTGAATCTCAACAACCACTACTAGATGTGGAGTCACCCCTAGTTGCCTTCGAATCCATCCAATGCTGGACTAAGCCTAGCAATTGCTCTCCTATTTCCTGGCTCAAACCACATAATTGAGGAAGGGTGATTTCCACCTTTTCTCCTGCCAACATAATTGAGGAAAGGTGATTTCCACCTTTTCTCCTACCAACACTTCCTCCCAACATAAATTACTAACCTTTGGGTCAGGTAGACCAGTCACCCACCTTTGAAGGTATGGTGGTTGGGGGAATGACCAAGGTAGGCACCGTTTCCTTCTCCATGGGTGGTGTTTGAATGAAGTCCTCCTCCATGGTCTCCTTATAAGCTTGTTCCACAATGGATGGGTAGACTGCACCATCAGGGGGAGGAGTTGGTGTCTTTGGGGCAACTTGGGACCGGGTGACAACCACCACTACTGGAGTGTCAGCCTCACAAGATGGCACCACTTCCACTATTAGAGTGTCAACCTTAGGAGATGGCACCACTGCTTCCTCCATGTTAACCAGTGGGGTGTTAGGACAATCCCAAGTGTAGTGGTCTCATCTCTCCAAACAATGTAGGCATGGGGGTGAGCACCATACAACCTCACCCGACCTCTTATATGCTACCGTTGTGGGGGGAGCGGCCACATGCAAGCTCAATGAACTATATCAGAGGATGGCAATTAGTAAACCTTTGGTTAGGCCGAGCCCTATACGTTTTGCTAGGACCAGAGGTAATGGAGGAATCACCGCATAGACCACGCCGAGGGTGGGTTTTGATAGGCTTGGGGTGTTTGTGGGATTGGCATGGGTGGGAGGTATGGCTAATAGGTTGGGAGAGTGCATGTAGTTTTCAGGATATTGGGGAAGCCAAGCGACGATCAGCACTTTCTTCCACCGTTGTTGGGAACAAGACCAAGCATGCATCATCTCCATTGAGCCCTCTTGATTCACACATAGTGAGGAACCGCTGCACATGGTCTTTTGCATCTTTAGTGAGGGTACCTTTGAAGGTTGGTAGTTTAACTTGCACGAGGGTTAAGGACAGTAGCCAATGGCTCTGGTGCTGGTGGAGCTACCATAGGGTTAGAAGAGGAAGATGCTGAGGGAATAGTAAGGGAACAAGGAAGAGCCCTATGATGATTAGTTCGAAGAGGAGAACAAACTGGTGAATCACCTCCAGAAGCTCTAGTCTTCAGGGGCATACACAACACTCCTCTCCACCACGATAAAAAATCACCAAAAACAAAAAACAAAAAATTTGAGACTATCCTTGACCTCTAGGAGAGTCCCACCATGATTGCCAAATTTTATCTAAGTTGTGGATGACTCCGCCTCGGTCCTCGCTAGGGAACTTACGGACTACTGGCACAAACATTAGGTTTGGGGAAAAGGGAGCGTGGATCCTCTCAGCGAAGTATACCTGCCAAGGATGAGTCAACCTTAGCGGCTAGATGTGCAAGACCTATGCTCTACACTTTCTACCATTCTCTCCGACCACCACCTAGCACCACAGTATCCCTACAGGCCTCTCACTCACACCACACCCACCACATTATCCACTCACTCACACAAAGAGATAGACCAAACACCACAAGAGCGTAACACTATATACTCTGCTCCCATAGAGAATGTGCTAGAATGAATGTGATACAAGAGAGAGTGTCCTCCACTGTCAAGAGAGTGCTCCCCTTATCTCCTCCTTGGGTGTCCTCCTCCTCCTCGAAGTCCCAACCCTCATCATGTAGTGTAAAGGGACAATCTTCCGTCTCGTAAAAGGGGGATTATGCTCAAGAGAATCTTGCCTTGCCTTGGGAAAGGGAGAGGGGTGTTGCCTCCATGAGTCCCATCGGAGTTGGCCATGCACGTCGAAGATGTCGAAGGGCATTGGCGGTGACAAAATAGTCAGAGGTGACGGCGGTCGGGGCGGTCGTAGGGCACTGACAATTGGAGCGGTCAGAGGACATCGGAAGTGACAACAGTCGAAGCCTTCGGAGGGCACCGGCAGTGACGGGGGTTGGAGCGGTCCGAGGTGATGGTGGGAGGCTCTTGGTGGAGTGTGGAGAACCTGGCATCCTATCCACTTACACACTCCTTCTCTCTTCTTACACACACTCTGCGACGCATAGAGACTCTCTCTCTCTCTCTTACACATATATACGTACATGCACACATAGAGACTCTCTCTCTCTCTTACACATATATACGTACATGCACGCATAGAGACTTTCTCTCTCTTACACATATATACGTACATGCATGCATACACACACTCTATCTCTCTCTCTCTCGTACACACACACATATGCACATACACCCTCTCTCTCTGACTCTCACTTTCTCTCTCTCTTCCTCTCTCTCTCTCTCACACACATACATGTTTACACTCGCACATGCACTGATGAAAACACACACTCTCCTCCCTCCCCACACACTCTCTCACACAAACTTCTCTATCTCTATATCTCTATCTTCATGTTTCTCTCTCTCTCTCTCTCTCTCTCTCTAGCTTTTGAGGTGTAAATATGTAAGAACCTCCCCTTCTGTTCTTGTAATTATTTCCTTCTCTGAAATAGAAGAAAGATCTTGTTTTAGCCTAGAGAGAGAAAATGTAGAGGTAATCCAAAATTGAGATATCTTTGGATATAAAAACCCTCCTAGTGTCTAAAATAGTTTCCCCTGAAACAGAAGTTCAAAATAAACTTTCCAATGTGTGTTAGGAATCAATTAAAAATGATATAAGGAACCTTAGCTGTAAGATTCCTCCCTAGCTCCTGAAGATGTCCAGTATCTTCCCCTGTAATCAAATTCCTCTTCAGAAATATAAAAGATCTTGTTTCTACCTGGAGAGAGAAAATGTTTTAGAGAGAGGCTATTCAGATTTTTGATATTTTTGGATGGAAAAATATCTCTTCTTATAAAAATAAATTCTCCTGAAACATAAGTTCAAAAAGATTTTTAGAAGGTGCATTAGAAATCAATTATAATCTGCTCACAAAAGGCCTTATCCTAGGAGTCTAAATTTTTGAAAATTTTTAAATTAAGGTTTTGAGACCAATCAGATTCATCCAAATGTAGGGAGGAGATAAATAGAAGAAATAAAGAAATTCCCCCCCAAAAATGAGTAAATACTCACATAAGACGAAGAGTGGACTAAGGACCAAAGGAAATACTTAAAAAATCAATTTTTGACACCTTAGAGTGGGGATTCCCCCTCATGAAGGAGGCACCTATTTCACATGTATGGTGGAGTTTTAAATTCTCAAATATTGAGATATTTCATCTCTCCTCTCTCTTAATTCAAGTCTAGTTCCAAAAAGTAAGCTAAACTGACCCAAAAATGGTCAAAAATTGACCAAACTGATATGAAAAATTCTAGAATCAGTTTGCCTGGTTAGAAGCTCACTTTTTTCTATAAATAGAAGCCTCCCTCTTTGTAGAAACTTAATAGTGTTTTATGCACTCTTACTCTACTCCTTCCTCCCTAGAGCGAAAAACTATGAATTTCTCAATAATTCATTAGTTTTTGACCATTCCCTCTTCTAAAGAATTGGTGGCCACTCTTGTTGCAAACAAGAGTAGATCCCTCAAACCATCAAGCCAAAGGAAAGCTCTCAGAAATTCATGTAAGCTAGAAATCCTACTTTTTCTTTTTTCTTTTTTTTATGGTTTTCTAATTTTTGTTTTCTTGAAATGTAAAATGATGCTATGCCTTGTTGGAAAGGCTTTCCCCCTCTCTCATTCTTAAATTCAACCTTTCTTTATCCTAGATAAGTAATCTAATTGTTGGAATTAAACTTTTCATATTATTTCTCTTTTAAAAGTGGAATTTGATTAGTTTAGAATGCTTTAAACCATTTGGGGATAAGTTTTAAGTGACTTAAGGGATAGGAAAAATTGAAAAATAGTCAGCCATACAAAGGAGGTTATGGCAAAATTTTCTTGAATTTTATGAAATAAGTTTTATCTTTTATTATTCAAAAAGAGTAATCCCCACCGTTTGTGTATTCTAAAAGTGTTATTTTCACTCTAAGCATTGAAAAATACATAGTAGAAATATTTTTATTATAAAAGTGTTATTTCCATTAAAATTAAATTCTATGCATAGAAAGATGCATATTGATTTTTTTATTATAAAAGAGTGATTTTCATTAGATTTAAATTCTATGCATAGAAAGATGTATATTGGTTATTTTTTAATTATAAAAGAGTGATTTTCATTAGATTTAAATTCTATGCATAGAAAGATGCATATTGGTACTTTGTTTTATTATAAAAGAGTGATTCTCATTAGATTTAAATTCTATGAATAGAAAGACGCATATTGGATATTTTTTTTATTATAAAAGTGGTATTTTCATCAATATTAATTTTTATGCATAAATAGATGCATAAAAGAATTACTTTCATCAATATTGATTTTTATGTATAAATAGATGCATAAAAGAATTTTTTTATTATAAAAGTGTTACTTTCATAAATATTGATTTTTATGCATAAATAGATGCATAAAAGAATTTTTTATTATTATAAAAGTGTTACTTTGATCAATATTGATTTTTATGCATAAATAGATGCATAAAAGAAATTTTTTCATTATAAAAGATTTACTTTCATCAATATTGATTTTTATGCATAAATAGATGCATAAAAGAAATTTTTCTTATTATAAAAGTGTTACTTTCATCAATATTGATTTTTATGCATAAATAGATGCATAAAAGAATTTTTTTATTATAAAAGTGTTACTTTCATCATAATGGATTTTTATGCATAAATAGATGCATAAAAGAATTTTTTTAATTATAGAAGTGTAAGTTTTATCAAAATTGATTTTTATGCACAAATAGATGCATAAAAGGATTTTCTTTTATATAAAAGTGTTATTTCCATAGAAGTTGGATTTTATGCATAAATAGATGCATACAGAATTTATATATATATCAAAATGAGAGTTCTCTTTAATCATTGTTTAAATCCCATGAATATTGGTAAATGAATAAGTAAATACTCTATGAAGGAAAATTCTACTGTTTCATATTCTCTAGGATGGTAATGAGAAAATTCAAAAGATCTATCGAAGTCAGAATTTTAGATAAATGATTAATTTATTCCTCATAGAAATACGTGTTTAGTTTTGAATTCAGTTAAGCAAAATACTCAATGAATGAAATTCAGTAAAGTAGTAATTGAAATAATACCCTTCGAGAAAGATAGTTCAAGGAGAACCTTTCTAGACTCGAACCTTGAATCAAACAATGACCACGACTTAATCTCCTTCGTCAATTTCAAGAAAAGACAATGTGACCAGTTCAGGAAAATTCAATCAAATCACCCACTGAATCTGAAATTAAATTGAGACCTTTGATTTTGATATGAGGATTAACATTATAGAATTCAAGGAATTTTTCTTGGGAATCTAGACCTGTGATCAAAAGGTCTTGGGATATGGAATTAAGATATACTCATTGTATAACCAAGTAATTGAAGGTATACTTTGGTCATTCTATGGCGGCAGGGAACCCAAGAAGTGGCTAAGCTATCTGCACCTAGTCAAATTTGCCTACAATGCTTCTTATCACCAAAGTATTGGGATGAGCCCTTTCAAAGCTCTGTATGGACAAGATTGCTTAACTCCATTAACTTGGTTTGACCCAGTGATTAGGGTCGAGATGTCCAGATAGATGCTTAATGACATGGAGCAGCAGATGCAGTCAATTCCCAAAGATAAAAAACCTGCCCAGGATAGGCAGAAGTAGTATGCAGATAAGAAGAAGACATACAGAAAATTCAAAGAAGCAGATATGGTCTTCATTTGAGTACACCCCAAAAGAAGTTCTCTATCTCTTGGGAAGTACAAAAAGTTATCCCCCAGATATTGTGGACCATATTTGATCACAAAGAAAGTAGGTAACTTAGCCTACGAGCTTCTTCTACCTCCCCGATCTCAAAGTACATAATGCATTTCATGTCAACCTTCTTAAAAAGTATATACCAAGCCTGAATCATGTGCTTGATGATGAAATCTTAACCTCTTCAACCCAAGGGCAGATGGAACTCCAACCTGAAGAAATCCTTGATGTTTGAGAAAAGGTTCTCAAAAGAACATAATTCTGAGAGAATTGTTGGTCAAATGGAAGTTCTATCCTTTTGAAGATGCCACCTGGGAGAAAGAAGCCGAACTATTGCGGGATTACCCCTAGTTTGCGAGATGAGGGCACCTCATGTTTTTCAAGTGGGAGAGAATGTAAGATTCTTCCCCAGCCCCTCAAGATGTCCAGTATCTTCCCCTGTAATCAAATCCCTCTTGAGAAATATAAAAGATCTTGTTTCTACCTGTTTTTACCTAGAGAGAGAAAATATTCTAGAGAGATTATTCAGATTTTTAATATTTTTGGATGGAAAAATATCTCTTCTTATTAAAATAAATTCCCTCAAAACAAAAGTTCAAAAAGATTTTCAGAAGGTGCATTAGAAATCAATTATAATGTGTTCAAAAGGCCTTATCCTAGGGGTCCAGATTTTCAAAAAAATTTAAATTAAGGTTTTGAGGGGCCAATCAGATTCATCCAAATGTAGGGAGGAGATAAATAGAAGAAATAAAGAAAATCTCCCCAAAAATGAGAATTGGTGACCACTCTTGTTGCAAACAAGAGTAGATCCCTCAAACCATCAAGCCAAAGGAAAGCTCTTTGAAATTCATGTAAGCTAGAAATCCTACTTTTTCTTTTTTCTTTTTTTTTATGGTTTTCTAATTTTTGTTTTCTTGAAAAATGATGCTATTCCTTGTTGGAAAGGCTTTGCCCCTCTCTCATTCTTAAATTCAGCCTTTCTTTATCCTAGATAAGTAATCTAATTATTGAAATTAAACTTTTCATATTATTTCTCTTTTAAAAGTGAAATTTGATTAGTTTAGAATGCTTTAAACCATATGGGGATAATTTTTAAAAGTGAAATTTGATTAGTTTAGAATGCTTAAAACCATTTGGGGATAATTTTTAAGTGACTTAAGGATAGGAAAATTTGAAAAATGGTCAGCCATACAAAGGAGGTTATGGCAAAATTTTCTTAAATTTTGTAAAAAAAGTTTTATCTTTTATTATTCAAAAATAGTAATCCCCACCGTTTGTGTAATCTAAAAGTGTTATTTTTCTAAGCATACAAAAATGCATGGTAGAAATATTTTTATTATAAAAGTGTTTTTTCATTAAAATTAAATTCTATGCATAGAAAGATGCATATTGGTTATTTTTTTAATTATAAAAGAGTGATTTTCATTAGCTTTATATTCTATGCATAGAAAGATGCATATTGAATATTTTTTTATTATAAAAGGGCCGGTTTGAGGGAACTGACTACCTCGTTGAAGTCATTTTTTTCCGGTTCCGGGAGAGCGCCTCCCTTACATTGGGATATTACTTCAGTGAAATAGACCCAGTCATTGCATAGGTAAAACCGGGCGTCGCCGTGTCGGGTACGGCCATTTGGCACTGAATGGCATCAAGATTTTGAAGAGTAATTTTCATTAGATTTAAATTCTATGCATAGAAAGATGCATATTGGATATTTTTTTATTATAAAAGAGTGATTTTCATTAGATTTAATTTCTATGCATAGAAAGATGTATATTGGATATTTCTTTTATTATAAAAGTGTTACTTTCATCAATATTGATTTTTATGCATAAATAGATGCATAAAAGAGTTTTTTTAAAATTATAAAAGTGTTACTTTCATCAATATTGATTTTTTTTGCATAAATAGATGCATAAAAGAATTTTTATTAATATAACAGTGTTACTTTCATCAATATTGATTTTTATCCAAAAATAGATGCATAAAAGAATTTTTTTATTATAAAAGTTTTACTTTCATCAATATTGATTTTTATGCATAAATAGATGCATAAAAGAAATTTTTTTATTATAAAAGTGTTACTTTCATCAATATGGATTTTTATGCATAAATAGATGCATAAAAGAAATTTTTTTATTATAAAAGTGTTACTTTCATCAATATGGATTTTTATGCATAAAAGAAAATTTTTTAATTATAAAAGTGTTACTTTCATCAATATTGATTTTTATGCATAAATAGATGTATAAAAGAAATTTTTTTATTATAAAAGTGTTACTTTCATCAATATGGATTTTTATTATAAAAGTGTTACTTTCATCAATATGGATTTTTATGCATAAATAGATGCATAAAAGAAATGTTTTAATTATAAAAGTGTTACTTTCATCAAAATGGATTTTTATGCATAAATAGATGCATAAAAGAAATGTTTTTATTATAAAAGTGTAAGTTTCATCAAAATTGATTTTTATGCACAAATAGATGCATAAAAGGATTTTCTTTTATATAAAAGTGTTATTTCCATAGAAGTTAGATTTTATGCATAAATAGATGCTTACATAATTTTTTTTAATATCAAAATGAGAGTTCTCTTTAATCATTGTTTAAATCCCATGAATATTGGTAAATGAATAAGTAAATACTCTATGAAGGAAAATTTTACTGTTTCATATTCTCTAGGATGGTAATGAGAAAATTTAGAAGATCTATCGAAGTCGAAATTTTAGATAAATGATTAATTTATTTCTCATAGAAATACGTGTTTAGTTTTGAATTCAGTTAAGCAAAATACTCAATGAATGAAATTCAGTAAAGTAGTAATTGAAATAATACGCTTCGAGAAAGATAGTTCAAGGAGAACCTTTCCAGACTCAAACCCTGAATCAGTTTCAAGAAAAGACGATGTGACCAGTTCAGGAAAATTCAATCAAATCGCCCACCGAATCTGAAATTAAATTGAGACCTTTGATTTTGATCTGAGGATCAAGATTACAGAATTCGAGGAATTCTTCTTGGGAATCCAGACCTGTGATCTAGAGGTCTTGGGATACGGAATTAAGATATACTCATTGTATTCAAAAGAAAATCAAAACTGAAAACTTGCATAGAAACCCTATTTTCTTAAAGGATTGTCTTACGCCAGAATGCTGGAGGGAGAATTTGGTATATGTGTTTTTCTAAGGGAAGTTCGGTTGTGTAACAGCTGGTGGGGAGTGTTCAAAGGACGGCTCACACAGCAAAAACCTGCCCAGGTCTTTACCAGCCTGGGTATGGTGAAAAATGGTGTGCTTCTGCCGGTACGATGCGCTAGGGTCGATGAAACGGTCCTTGAGTGAAGTGTCAAGACACCTAAGGAGGATCCTGGAGGGTTCAGACCAGGCAGCGATGCACGGGCTCGCGATGCTTAGGACACCCATGCATATGTCGTGGAAGATATATATGTGTATGATGATGAGAAAATTATTGTAATCTATTACTGGATCTCGTTTGCTGACCTGCTGATCTCAACAGAGAGTCCAGAAGAGTGATCCTGTTTTGTGAGAAACAAGGATTGAATGAAAATTTTGAGTTATGACATCTGTAACCAATAATTGTTTATCAATGGATTGTTTTAAAAGTTAAAGTTTAAAGAGGAGTGTGTGCGTATCTGTATTCTAAAGCAAAAGTTAAGAAAGGCATTCAATTATGGGTGGGTGAGTACTTGTGTGGTTCTACCAATTCTAGTGGTTGTGTGGTGGCTAACCCATGGGCCGAATGGGGTTAGGCTAGAATCAGTAGAGTTTTAATTATAAAATTGATTAATAGGAATACGTTTAGAACTCAAGTAGTTAAATAAAAGCGTGAAGACTTCTCTAATGAATAGATCAACGGCTGTGCCTGATTTAATTAGGAAAAAAGCGTTGATCCCTTCAAGTTAATTCTGTAATAGTTTTCCTTCTATCTGGTTTATTCAGATGAAGGTTAGTTCAGTATCTTGACCTCGTTAGAAAAATCGTTAAGAAATTCAAAATGGTGGAATCGTCCCCGTTTTCCGGGCATGGGAAATTTTCTTGGTTTCGGTTTTTGGAATGACCACTAACTTAGTCTCGTGCCCAGACATTCGAGGGTGAGGCCCCGAGTTGGAAACCCTGCCCTGCACATGAGGGAGCTGCTTCCACTGCCACCTACTAGAAATCCAGTGTGCAGAGGGTGTGCGGAGGGGGCAGTGGGATCCTACATTAGCCTAAGGGTCTAGATTTTCAGAAATTTCTAGATTATGGTCCAATTAAGGTTCCTATGGGCCAATAGGATTAATCCAAGTGTTGGGATGAGATAAATCTAAAGAATAAAAGAAAATACCCAAAAATGAGTAAATGCTCACATAAGATGAAGAGTTGAGTGAGTACAAGGTTTATTAGTTAAAAACTATGAGATATTACTAAAAAAAATGAGATATTTTAGAGAAATGATGAATTTTTGACACCTTGGTAAGGAGGGGGAGACTCTTGAGGTAGGCGCCTAATTCACACATGTGGATGAGTTTTTAATTCAAAAAAACTGTGATATTTTTATCTCTCCTCTCTCTTGGATCAAACTGGATCAAAATGGGTGCCAAACTGGTCCAAATCTTGTCCAAATTCAACCAAACTGAAGCTAGAAAATTCTAGAACTTAGTTGGACTCAGTTAGTGGCCCCCCTCACCTATAAATAGACCCTCATTCTTTTGTATTCTCATTTGTGAACTATACCATGCTAGTATTACATTAAAATAATGATATTTTCTATTATCCCTTAAAAATCCTCTACTTTTAGAGAGCTTGGAGCTTCTCTCTCTCTCTTCAACAATCCTTGGAGCTTTCTTCTCAACATACTAAACCAATTGATTGGTTGTGGGCTTCCTTCTAAGATAAAGAAGCAAGCCAAATCTAGAGGTAAGAAGTAATTTCATGGTTTTCATTAATATTCTCAATGATTTCACTTCTCAACCCCTCTCAAGCTTGAGAAGTTTCTATTTAGTTGATTTTAATGCAAATCAAGCTTTCTCTAAGAGTTTTAATGATTAATCACAAAAAAGTTAATCTTTATGCTTAATTAGAATGCTTTTTATGTATATCTCTCTCTCCCAAAACAATAGTCATTCCTATGACTAATTCTTAAGGAAATGAATGCTTCTCATTGAAAAATTCTTAATTAAAAATCAATCTCTAAGCTTGTTAAGCTAGAGGTTAAGAAAATGGCTTTTTATGCTTTTATGCTAATAAAATTATGGTAAACTTATGATTTAATTCCATAAATTGGATTTAAGTCTAAGGATAGTTATTCTATCATAATTGTATTACAAAGTCTTATTCTTTCTAGAAATATTAAAAATTATCAGTAATAGCAGCAAAGCTGTGGTGATTTACTTCTTGGCAAAAGCTCTATTTTATGGTCCTCGGGGCGAGAAGGAGGTAAGTGAGGGGGATAGTCATCAACAAAACAATCATGAAAAGAATGAATAAAGTGTTGTTGATGTGGGGTGAGTGTTTGATTTACTTTTTCTATCTCAGTCACATAAATCATGTATTCTTTATGCTCTTTTCTAAGTGCTCTTTTTGTAGGTGTATGTGTAATCAATGGAAAAAGTTCAAGTGAAGAGTCACTAGAAAGAGATATCAATGTGTCATTATGTGTGAATTGCAGAGTATGAGTGTTGTAATCAATGTTAGGATTGTGTTAATGATGGAATGGCATTCCTAAAATGATGCCCATGGAATGTAAAGGTGCAATCAAGAAATCACAATGCTCTTTATATGACTCAATTTGAATTTTAAGATTCTTAATTTCATGAATGCCATTTGCATTTCACACTCAATTTGGTCACTATGAATTTCTAGTAATACCCTTTGGGCTTACAAATGCACCGGCCACATTTGTTCGCATGATGCATATAATCTTTTTGAACCATTAAGATTTTGTGATTATCTTTTTTTGTGACATTTTTATTTTTAGTCACTCCAAAAAAGAACACGAAAACCTTCAAAAAGTAAGAAACAAAGAGTATGAGAAAATTCAAAAAGTAAGAAAGTATGAGAAAAGTCAAAATGTAAGAGAGAGAGAGAGAGAGTATGAGAATATTCCCTTTAAAAAGTGAAACTAGGGGGGTATGGCTAATGTGGCAAGGTAAAAAATAGGGGTCATCATAGCTTTTGTCTCCCTTAAGCCTAGCTTTTTAAGCTCTAATCCCTTAAAATTAGGAATCCTTAGGAGGCCCTTTTTGGGTCCGAAAAATTCCTAATGTATACGAGAATCCACCTTCTACATAACTCATTTTTATGCATAATGCTAAAAGAGGACTTCCTACCATATTCTAGGATTGGACATTCTATGCTAAGAGAATGATTTTCATCAAATTCATGGGAAACTAATTTTTAGTATTTATGCATAAATAATTAATTAAAGAAAAGAAAAATTTTAGATAAATTTATTTTATACATGAGGAATTTTTAAATGATAAAAGAGGAATTCCCATGACATTTGGAATTCAATCATTTAAATGGTAAAAGTGGAATTCTTGACATATTTGAAATAATGGATATTTTTATTGAAAAAAAGAGAAATTTTAGATAAATTTATTTTATGATAAAAGAGGAATTTCCATGACATTTGGAATTCAATCAATTAAATGCAAAAAGAGGAATTCCCATGATAGTTGAGATCCAAGAAATTAAATGGAAAAAGAGGAATTTCTAGCATAATTCAAATTATGAGTATTTATCAAAAGTAGAATTTTGAGCATTATTAATTTTATTGGGAAATATAGGTAGAATTGATTTTTGTAAATCCCATGAATCTTTTACTCAAATAGGCCACGCAATTGGAAGAAATTTAGAAAAGTCCCATCGGTATCGAAAATAGAAAATGTTACTAAATGTGAATAGATGTGAATAAGATGTGGATGTGATGTAATGTAATGTGGATATGGCTAGATGAGAATCGGGATGAGATGTGTTGTGAATGGATGTGATGTGATATGAATTGAGATAGATGTCAATGGATGAGATGTGATGTGAATGGATGTGATGTGATGTGAATCGGGATAGATGTGAATGGATGAGATGTAATGAGAATGGATGTGACGTGAAACTGGATAGATGTGAATGGATAAGATGTGATGTGAATGGATGAGATGTAATGAGAATAGATGTGACGTGAAACTGGATAGATGTGAATGGATAAGATGTGATGTGAATGGATGTGATTGATGTGAATCGAGATAGATGTGAATGGATGAGATGTGATGTGAATGGATGTGATGTGACATGAATCAGGATAAATGTGAATGCATGAGATGTGATGTGAATGGATGTGATGTGATATGAATCGAGATAGATGTGAATGGATGAGATGTGATGTGAATAGATGAGATGTGATATAAATTGGGATAGATGTGAATGGATGAGATGTGATGTGAATGAATGTGATGTGATGTGAATCAGGATAGATGTAAATGGATGAGATGTGATGAGAATGGATGTGATGTGATGTGATGTGAATGGATGAGATGTGATGTGAATGGATGTGATGTGATGTGAGTCGATATAGATGTGAATGGATGAGATAAGATGTGAATGGATGTGATGTGATATGAATCAGGATGGATGTGAATGGATGAGATGTGATGTGAATGGATGTGATGTGATATGAATCAGGATAGATGTGAATGTATGAGATGTGATGTGAATGGATGTGATGTGATGTGAATCAAGATAGATGTGAATGGATGAGATGTGATGTGAATGGATGTGATGTGAATCGAGATAGATGTGAATGGATGAGATGTGATGTGAATGGATGTGATGTGATATGAATCAGGATAGATATGAATGGATGAGATGTGATGTGAATGGATGTGATATGATGTGAATCGGGGGATAGATGTGAATGGATGAGATGTGATGTGAATACATGTGATGTGATGTGAATCAGGATAGATATGAATGGATGAGATGTGATGTGAATGGATGAGAATGTGATGTAAATGGCTAAGATGTGATGTGAATGGCTGCGATGTGATGTGATGTGGATATGGGTAGATGAGAATGGATGATATGTGATGAGAATAGATGTGGATATATGTGATGTGATATA
Organism: Cibotium barometz; assembly: GCF_041138505.1. NCBI lineage: Eukaryota > Viridiplantae > Streptophyta > Polypodiopsida > Cyatheales > Cibotiaceae > Cibotium > Cibotium barometz. The sequence continues at coordinate 15,515,098 of NC_141095.1, read as the reverse complement.
ATATGATGTGATGAGAATAGATGAGAATGGATGTGGATGTGATGAGAATAGATGTGGATATATGTGATGAGATGTAATATGATGTGATTGGATGAGAATGGATGAAGGACGATGGGAATACATATGATTGGATGTGGATTAAGCAATGTGAATTGACGTAGAAGAATGTGGAATAACGAAAAATGATGTGGAACAATGTGGAAAGATGAGAGTTCGTTAGAAACTGTATTTATGACCTATTTTTAAATGACTGTTTTATGTCAAGAATACTGGGGAAGCATTTTGACCATCTTGTGAATGAGATCGTTGAGACCTAAGTGATAAAGTTGCAACAGTTGATGGAGAGTCAATGGAGGACGTCTCAAGTAGCAAGGTCGGCCGAGGTCTTGACCAACCTCGGTTCGATTTAAATGGTGAGCTTCCGAGATTTCTTTCAATCATTACTATTATTTATCACGTTTCCTACCAACCTCTGCAATAAGATTCTCTCTCTCTCTCTCTCTCTCTCTCTCCCTTGTAATTTTTTACATTCTTTGTGAGCTAATAGAAAAATCTTTTAAGTACTAAAACTTATCTACTTTTGTTTGCCATGCAAGGAGACAAGGTAAGTTTTGTGTTGAAAGTGGATGAGTGTCAGATTGTGAAAGTCAAGAGCTTAGAATGAATGAGTATCACACTTATGAATGAGGCAATGACATATGCAAAGAGTGAGATCAACATGATTGAGGAGACTGTGGAAGGTTCTTATGAAAACCCAGACAATTAGAAGAGTAATAGAGAGAGGGTTTGCAAGTCAAGTTTTCCCTCTCTTAGTGTCCAATCTGAGAGAGAGATATGGTGGCTTGGATCGTTTGAAGTACTGAAGGAGACACATGAAGTGCTAGCTTGGATGTTTGATAGAATACCATGGATTACCAATGTCATTAAAGTACAGATTCAGGGGGGAAAATTAAAAGTGGAGGATAAGGGCACTTATATAATAGACTGGCATTTAGGAGGTTACTGGAAGACAGTAAAGTGCCTTCTTGGGTGTCCATGGTGCATGAGAATGGTGAGAGAAAAGAAACAAAAGAGGGCAGGAAGGAAGAGGAAGCTAGAGAATCAAGATGATGAGAATGACACAATGGATGATAATGCTGGCAATTGGGTTGGTGGTGTCTTGTCTGCTAACATGCTAGCTGAGCCAAATAGGCATTTGAGAGAATGGAATCCTGTTATTCTATTCAAACTCAAGAATGTCCACTTTTTTACTTTGCATGCATTCATGTGTGTATTTGATCGTCTTCTCAAGTGTCATGTTGATTATGCATTTACTATGCAAGGCAAGGAAAGACAACATGAATCTCTTCAAAAAGTAGAGGAGCTACTCAACTCAATTGGGTGCCATGGCGGCAATGTACAGATTACTATTAACAACAAGAAGACCTCTGGCATAAATCATGAAGTGGCCCAACAGGTATTAATGAGTGGATATAAGACAAGACATTTTCTAGAGAGGCCAGAAAAAGTAAAGAACTCAAAGTCTTGGGACTTGTGGAAGGATTTGTGTAAATGTACAACATTTGACTGCACCAATCCAAGCCCTGTAGTTCTACATGAGAAGGTTTGGTCAGAATTCAATAAGATGGTTAAATTAATGACCAAAAGCAAGACGACTATAGAGGAGCACCAAAAATTTCAAGAAGAGCTTCAAAATTTTACAAAAGCCATGGTCAATACATGGGGTGATACCAACATTACGCATTACATGGTAAACATGAGTTTCTTTCTACTCATCCATTTGGAATGATTATGAATAATAGCTTCTGAATTGGTCCTGTTTTCTTCTGCAGCACATTTTTTATGCTCATGGTGCATACTTCATGAATGAATATGGTTCTCTTGACATGTGGAGCACCCAAGGAATAGAAAATCCTCGCTATCGAGCTAGGGGAGTATATTTCAAAAACACCCGACATGGAGGAGGAAAGACTCATACAAATTACCTCAAATAAATGTTCAATTGGTTCTACAAATATACTTTTGGGCAAAAACTATCAATGGAAAAGGCCCATACGAGTGATTTAGCAAAGGCAACATGAAATCAAGCCAAAATGAGGAGAACATTGAAGTGGAAATATAGCACAGGAGCATGGAGATCATTAAGAAGACGAGAAGGAAGAATTTGGATTTAATGTAACGAAATTTATAACATTTTGAAGAGTGTTGTAAGCATTTTTGCTTAATATGTACTAATATTATAATTAAAACTTAATCACATCATTTCATTACATAAAAGATATAAGAAAATATTTACAATGACAAGATAATTAATTGCTCTAGAGTCTCTTCTCTACTTGCTCTTCCTCTTCACTAGGCATTTTTTCTCTATAATGCAAAAACTTCTTGCGACTATAACCCTTGAGTGCATTTACATCTTCTAGTCAGGCACCTAGAGCATAGCTAGCATAATAGAGAAAGTATTCGGTTCTAGAAGGCCAAAATAGCCCGTATATCTAAATAGTGCCTTGAGTGTGAGAAGTGGTTTTTCACCATCATTAGAATATTTACTGTGGTAGACAATAAATATTTCTTTGTCAATAGGTGTGATGTAGTGTGCAAGAAAATCATCTTGGCCAACTCTTGCATGAGCAGGACCTCCACCTCCAAGGAAACCATCGGCATCATTAAGCTCAATCTGCATTAAACAAAGAATTTGGCTTTCACATAAATTCAGTCAATACCATAAACTCACTCAAGAACAAATAAATTACCTTTTGGTTCTCATCCTCTTCCAACTTGGATGCATCCAAAAGGTTGATGTAGCCTTCTTCATTTCCTTGATCAAGGGTGAGAAAGGGCTCTCTTCCCATTTCAGTAATTCCCAACTCCTCTTGAAGATTTTAAAATTCTAGCTCTGTGGGAAGAGAAGATTCAGTCTCCTTGGCTTTGTCAAAGCACAATGACATGGCTCTAGGGGCTTCAATAAATTTCTTTGTCACCTCAGTGTCCAACTTCAGAAACTCCTCTTTATGTTCATTTTCCACATCGAGTATAACCCTAGAAGCTTCACAACCATTTGCTATAGCAGTGAGGCAATAATCCTCCCTTAAATTATAAAGCTTTTGTATATGGGAGAGAAGAATAAAATTCTTGCCATTTCTAAGAAAGGAGGGCAGCCCAAGGATAAGCCCAAGGATAACGAAGTTTATTTTAAGTGCTCTCCATGCACAGATGATCCCTCATCAATAACAGTGGATGCCTTAAACTTTGCCACATCAAACCCTATGCTTAGAAGGCACTCCTCAATCATCACCAGAAACTAGGTCAGAAAGCCTTTGAGATCCTTGCAATTCCCCCAGCATTGAAAAGGAAATCAAAGGCAGATAATATAAAAGTTGAAGAAGGCGCTTCCCCTCTCCCAAGAAGAAAAGAAAGCTGGTTTAGGAAATCTAAGCCAGACTATAACAGTTCTGGGGGGAGGAGGAGGAGGTGAAGGAAAAGGTCTCACATGTGCATGATAGCTTAGAGACCCTTGTGCAGTTAGAGAAGGCCAATTCTCAGAGGCTTGCCCAAGTACCAAGGCAGTTAATCTGCAATGTTGGCACAGTGGAGGAAGACTACCTCTATATTACACCTGGGGACATTTACATGCTTGTAGGGAAGGATAGGGAGATCAATGACAGTGTTGTTCTCATGTGTTTATGGTATGACTACATTTTTCACATATGTTTATTTTCTCATATGTTCATAATATAAGAATATTTTCTATGTTTATTTTTTCTTTATAAACTCTTTGAGGGCACTGATGAAGGAATTGCTTCCAAATCAAGTCAACGAAGTATTCATTTGTGATCCCTTAGTGTCATCTGCATTGATTGATATAAAGAAGAAGACTTCCGAGCTGGCATCCTATTTCAAGACAATGAAAAATAAGAACAGTTGTTTTGTTGTTTTGCCATATGTAGAGAGGTTCGTCTCTTACTGATGATTCCTATGTGTTTACTATATGACATATGTGTAGAATTCTTTTAAGGATATTCGCTTTCTTAAATATTTCTTTTACTTTTTTCCAGTGGACACTAGAGTGCTTGTGTTATCAATCTTCTGAGAAGAAGTGTTATTTCATGAATAGCCTAACTAGCATGAATGGATAGATTAAATTGTAAGTAGTTCTCCTTTTAATAACTTGAATATTGATCTTCCTTCTAAGCTTCATACTTTATTTTTCCTTATATTCAAATTTAACTTTTAATAGAGCATGTAAGAGAGCTATTGCAACTATTGAAGATGAATATGTGAATTTGAAAAAGGAGACAGAGTATAAGTTTCTGAATCAGCAGTAGCTTTACAAAAAGATTCTACCTCATGTGGATGGCATGTTATTGCCAATGTGTGGAAATATCTTTTGTCTAAATTTACTGAGATTAATAGTAGTGTAGGTTAAGTTAAGAACCTACTATTTTTGCAGTAAAACTTTACCTAATTTCTTAACTTATTTTCTATAGTTCTAAGAAATTTTCTTAATTTGACAGACTCTTAGATCTCACAAGTTTTGGATGTGGAGTGTTCATGCAAGGGTAATCAATATTATTTTGAATAATTCAGTTACTCTTAATGATCCAGATTCTCCACCACCCCCAAGGCAAGCCTCTCCATCTAAGAAGAAGAAGAAAATGCCTGTACATTCACCACGGAAGCATTTTATGTTTAAGCAAGGAACTTTTCATAAAGAAATCAAGGGCGCTCCTCAACAAGGCACACAAATAAACCAAGGGTACTAAACCAAGAAGTACCTTAAAGAAAAGTGGTCCTCAAGTGGGTGCCAAGAAGGATGTTAGCAAGAAATCTAAGAAGGAACTTAAGTTTGCTAGTAAGAATAACTAGAAATAGTCAAAGGAAATGGATATGGAGACAAAGGAGGCCACAAAACCAGAGGAGACAAAGGGGGTCATGGAGACAAAATTAGAGGAGATGGAGACAAAATAGAAAGCTTCATTCTCCTCCCTATTCATCATTGTAAATATTTGTAAATTTTCTTTTAATTTTATAATCTTTTTTGTAAAGATTGAGAAATTATCTTCTCATTTTATGATGTTTTTTACTCAAAACACATTTGTACTTAAATTTTTCAAGGTAGAAACATGAGTTTGTAATGGTTTTGAGATAATGTGCCATAATTGTCTTCAAATGTCATCTCGTGACTCGAGTACAACTCTAAAAGGAAAATATTAGAACTCTTAAAGGGCTTCATAAAAAGAGCTCCAAATATTGTAATTCTAAAAGAACAATATAAAAATTTACAAAGGCACAACAATCACAAGACAAAACTTTTCATTGACAAATTACTTACGTAAATTTACAAAAATGGTATGAGTGGAGCCCAAGAGTTGAAGGAAAATGGTATAATTCTAAACAGACTTCATAAAAAACTCCAAAGCTTTCTTATTAAGTCATGCTTATACAATCATATTCCCAATCAGCATCTACCAAGGTCTTCAACTCCATTCACATTCGAATCTTTCTATTCTTTCCCTTGAACTGTGCCCCACTTATATCCTCACTTCCATGATATTGAGGTGCTCCCTAATATTTAGGAGGCTCCAATGCCAGCTTGCACTTACAATTTCCACCACACCATTGGGCAACCTAATGCATATGTCAAGAGGCAAAACAACTTGTTCATCCGCTTGCAATGGGACCAACCGTCTGTTTTTCTTCATACACCGTTCATAATAAAACCAAATGTATAAGGTAGCACGAGCTTTAAGATACCAAAATTTAACACTGGACTCTACTATTTTGCACTTGAATGTATCATCCTTATGCTGCCCCTCTACAACGTTCCACTGCTCTCCAAGCAAGGTAACCATGTCATCACCTAGTAATTTCTTGTACACAAACATGGTAAGTGTTCGTGAGTAAGTAAATTGATTGAACATCTTAGCAAAAAGATGAATTGGGCATACCCAATTGGGACCCACAGATTAAGATAGCTTTTCAAACTTCAAACATCTTTGTATGTCACAAAGCATCTTTGATTTCATGACCATAACCATCCAAGCATGAGGATTTGGCCATTCAACAGAAGAGAGGAGAGGAGATGTGATGATCTCTAGCTTACCAATCCCACCATCATGCATTGGCACCACATAGGAGTTCCAGTAAAAGAAGATCTTTTCCTAAGAAGGTCTGCACTAGTTTTACAAGAAATAGTACCTCACCAATGTCTACATGGAGTGCTTGAAATGTTCTGGTAAGGCTTCCTAATGGTTTCTTCTTTGCCCAGTTGGAAGGAAAAATATCTGCAACCCAAAAATAAGGTCATTAAACATGAAAGATATAGGTATCGTAATATCACATGCCTCCTTCCTTCCCTATAATACTTACAGTTGCATGGGAATCGATTTTGTTTACAAAGATGTATGTATCGTGCCATGTACACATGTTGTATAATGGCCACCAGGTCTCCATTGCTCGATTTTTTGAATCCCTCTAAATGACCCTTCCAATGAAGCTCCATCACGTCTCGTCATCATGTGCACCAATAGTAGTAGGCTGCAGGAAAACCCAAACCCCCTTGCAAAATGCCTCTCGCACCCAAGCACCATCATTGTCCCTCTTGTTGTATAGTGAGATCTCCTCAATGTCATCTTTTGGTCTTCTTCGTAGTGGAACCATATCAAGTATGAAGCTATAGTAGTGAGATTAGGGTTGGGCGAATAGATAGAGAAAGAAAATGTGAAGATGCTATGCAGATTAGGGTTTCGGGCTTGATGGATATTAAAGAAATGGAAGACAATTTGGACGTTCAAGAGGGAAAGCGAATTTGAAAATGAAATTTTTGACTACAATGAAATTTGAGATGGGTTTTTGGGGGGAAAAAGTGACTTTTGGGAGAATCTCAAAAATTTCAAAGTTTTAAGGATTTTTTGAGCCACGAAAATTGTGGGATCATACCTACCCTAACCCCCCTACTTTTTGAAAGGGACAAGTGTAATTAGTACTGAAAGCCTAGTCCCCCTCCCTACAGCCTAGTCTCGCTCCCTATATTCAAAGGAGACCAAATGTGCACAATCCTCTATTCCTATTGGTCTGTTGCTAATTACTTTCATTAGTAAAAGGCCCAAAATATGTTCAAATTCCCCCTAATGTTTTGTAGGTCTATTCAAGTGAACAACCACCAAGGGTTCCGGCCACGTAGCGGTTCATACGGATTCACCTAGAAGTAAGCCCTCTTTTTTCATTCTTTGTTTATGCTTATTCTCTTTGTGTTTTTGCACCCTTGGGTGCCGGGGATTAGGTTTAGTTGAAGAGCCTATGGCCCCTATGAATAGGGTATGCATAGGCTATGCATAGGGTATGCATAGGCTATATATATGGTATGCATAGGCTATGTGGCGGCTATGCATAGGCTATGCATAAGGGTATGTATAAGCTATGCATAAGGGTATGCATAGGCTATGCATAGGCTTATGCGTAGAGATATGGGGCATTGTTATATGCCATCTAGAATGCTACTTGTTAAAACCCTAAGATCTCTCCAGATAATTATTATGCATAAACATGCATAAACCCATCCACCCGACCACCCCTAAGCCCAAGGGATGAACACATGAATTATAATGAAGTACATCATACCTTTACCTTGATGTCCCATACCATCAAGAGGTATAACTCCAATCCATCATCATGTAGCTATAGTGTGAAATGGTAGGTGAGTAGATATGATCCTCTACACAAGAGACCATAGCCTAAGCCTCCAAAGCCTCCAAGCTCCCCAAGCCTCTAAGCCTCAAGGCGTCCCTTGAGTGTGTCCCATGCCCCTATTATATAGGAGGGCCCTCAAGTGACTCTTGACTTTCCATCTCCCATGTGTGACCCTTAGATGCCTAACCCTAATCTTAACCCTTAAGGTTAGTCCTAACCCATGCTCCACTAGAGCTTGTTCCCATGCTCCCATGGTTAGAAGCCTAATGTGGGTTAGCATCCTAGTATATGCACACATAATGTGCATATAACATACATCCCCTCTCTCAAAACATTGCACTCTTGCAATAAAAAGAAGGAGAACTGCACTGAACAATATCAACCGACTCCCAAGTTGAATCCTCTATTTCCCTATCTTTCCACCTAATTTTAACCTCAGGGATTAGTCAACTACAAAGTTTCCTTTCCCTGAATTCAAGTACCTTATCATCAGGTTCATATGGAACATAGGATAATTCTTCGACTTCAACGAGTTCTTGAGGAGTAACTGTGTTATCCTCATCTCCCAGTTTTCCTTTCAATCTATTGATATGAAAGACTGGATGAACTCACTACAAGACACTGCTACCATACACGCGTTCCATACACACGATAGGTTACGGGCGCGTGTATGGTCGCGCATGTATTTGAATAGTATTGGGCGCGTGTATATTGGCATCTAAATTCGCGTGTATTGAACTTTAAGTAACGCGTCTACCAGCGCGTGTATATTGGCATCTAAATTTGCGTGTATACTGGTTTCAGAAACGCGTGTATAAGCACGTGTATATACACACAATTATACATGCATCAATACACGCATCAATACACGCTTTATTAAGAAAAACTAAATTTCTTTACAAAATTAAAAACCATTTTCTTTAAACCATCTCATAGTACATTACAGTATATATCATTACACAATCCCACTACATGCATTTACAACAATGAAATATATTCAAAAATAAATCATGAGATAATTAAAAGACAACATATACAATAGAAATGTCATCAATTTAGAATAATACAGTGATGGATTGGTTAGGATTTGATCTCATCTTCAATAAGATCCATCCTTGCCAAACGATCAACATCAATATCCATTTGATCAATTTGTAAGGCTATGATTAAATTTATTCCACTATCGATATTCTGTCCATTGATAATGGTATCGATGTCCTGATCATCCTCATCAACATCACCATCATCCTCAATGGTAGGGTCATTCTCATGATCATGAGAAATGGCACGCTCATCCTCATTATCATAATCATCTCTTATTTCTTGATCATCGATCACAACATCTTCATTGGCATGCTCGACATCATCTTCATTGCGGCTTGTTACATCCTCCATATGCTCCGTATCAGTGAATGTATTATACATCACTTTGGAACATGGTGCAATAGGGATGACGTACCACCATTTAATGTCATGCACCATTGGCAGATAGATAACCTACTCAAATACACATACTGCAGTAATTAATTAGCATATCAAAAGTCAAGGGGTACGCGAGCTTAGATATATATGTACATGAAACACATTAGTAAAAAAATGCATACCTGCTCACATTGTTGTGGCAATACGAGCCTATCTTTCTTTGTTTGCCAAAACTTTGTAGAGTCAATAGTTACATAGCCACTTGCATGGCATTTTATCGTTGCATTAGGCCCTTTTTCCACCACGTTCATTTGCCATTTGACATCCAAAACATACACAAAGAAGCGACGAAAGTCAAGCCTAAATATGTCTTGGATTGTGCCACAATAATCATCCATTTTTCCATTAGCTCCCTCAAAGCTACTAATGACACCGCAATCTTGTGTATTCCTCTTTTCATTAATTCTTTGTGTTTGAAAATGCTTGCCTTCACACCATACAGCATTGAACATAGTGCACTGGACCAAAATAGAAGTAATATTTGTGTAAGCAATGTGAATAAATATTAAAAGAAAATCACTTACAACTAATGCAAAACATTAGTTCTATGTACCTTTAACATGCATCCTCGTGCATACTCCCATTCTTCCGCCGTGATATGTAGCCCCTGGAAAACACTTACTTGGAGCATCTTGTGCCAATCGTGGGACTTCAACCCATATAGTTGCTCAGCGCCTCTTTTCTTAGTGGTTGTAAAGACTCCCTTCAATGATCTCATGCATCCAGTGGGAGTACGCAAAGTGGTGATGGCCTGCTTTACCTACTTCTCCTCTTTCTTTGATATAATCCATGGTGCAAGCGGAAGACGAACGTGCCCACCCTCCTCTCGTGGCCAAGCTTGACGCATATGCCTTGCGACCCGCAAGTTCTCTCATACGCTAACATTGTCTTATTTACCAATAACATGTTCCCAAATACCAGATCCCACATTCTTGAAGATGTGCATGGGATCAAGAAGATGGTTGATCTTAAGATGGATCCAATATGGTAGCCGAAAAAAAATGGAGTACCTACACAAGGGATTGCTCTATGTGATCTTTATTCCAATCAGAGACTACACAAAACAAGATTGGAAAACATTACTATACCTGTTCATGCCATCTGGAGGAAGAATATTTGTAGACTCCCAAATACGTTTCCAATCTTTTGCACGAAGTGTTTTTGGAGGAATGTTACTCTTACTAGCAACATATTTAGGATGATCTGACGGGAGAAATTGATGATGATTATCGAATATGGTCTTACACAAATTGTCAGCATACTCATGTACTAACGAAGGGCCACAAACAGGACATGCATGTTTACCCGATGTTTTCAAACCTGTTAAAATATAAATAAAAGTTAGAATAATAAAGTCAATAGTTATAATTAATATAGCCAATACTATTAGAGTAGGGAGGTAATTAGAATTCTTACCAGAACAATCGCTGTATCGTGGAAAGTCATGCATTGTCCACATCAACACTACTTTTAAGTCGAAGTGTCGAGAGGAGGGAGGCCCACTAATGTCCACCACTACAACGCCTCTCCATAGTTCCTCCAACTCATCAATCAAGGGTTCGAGATAAACATCCATATGCTTGACTTTATGTTTCCTTGGAATTAGAAGAGATAACATAAGATGTCCCTTCCTGATCGCCATTGATGGTGGAAGGTTGTAATTCACCAAACACAACTGGCCACACACTGTATGCGGTGCTTTTGAAACCAAATGGATTCACTCCATCCATACCTAGGCCAAGTCTCAAGTTTCTGGGCTCTGTTTTAAAGCTGGGCCACTCATCTTCAATATGCTTCCAAGTAGGAGTGTCTGCGGGAATTCTCCACATGCCATCATCCGATCGATGTGAGGAATGCCATGACATGAGCTCTGCTATGGATTTGCACTTGATGCGAGGAATTATAGGAAAGTGTTGCAAGACTTTACGAGGTACATCAAAACTCTTCACATCTGTTGCTTCACCACAAGTGGGACAATGTCGAGCCTCCTTATGCATCCCACAAAAGAGAATGCAATCATTGACGCATGCATGTATGCGATCATGATCCAATCCTCCAAGAGATATCACATAGCGCCTCGCTATGTCTCTTGAGGTGGGTAGTCTATTTCCCTTTGGAAGCATGTTTGATAATAGCCTGCATCCAATATCATCAATTAGTCCTAAACCCTAAACCCTAAACCACTAATTCAAATTTGCAAGTTAGAATGCTTACTTTAATATTGCGTCAAGACTTGCATTGCTCCATCCATAAACTGTTTGTATATTGAGTAGTTCAAGTGAAGCACGTAAAATAGAGAATGTGCACCCTTCAAAAACCGGTGTCAAGATGAAGCCTTGTAAAGATGCTCTTGTTCCATATCATCGTCGTCCATACCTTTGGGATCATCCCTAAAAAGATACCGCACCATATCATCAAACACTTCCTCTTCCACAACTTCGTGGGGTGCAGGGCTATTGTCATCCCTTTCCCACTCATCTCTGACAATAGATCCCGAAGCTCCAGCATCATCTCGTTAACGCTTTGCGTGCTCTCGCCACGCGTAGGGCACCATGTTAGGGTGTGGTAGTGCATCCTACTTCAATTAGAGTATATATATTACAACTCCATTAATTTAATTTCGATACCATGAGTCATTTGAATACTATCAATTTACATCTACTCACCTCTAAACCTGTTTGATTCCATTCTCCATACATGGAGATGTGATTCAAGGTAATTCGACGCGCTCGTACAATGCATCCTTGACATCGATTACACATAAACTTGATCCTTTGTCCCAACCACACATCGCGATTACGATGACGCATTGTCTCATCCTCACCCGAACTGCTTGAGGAGGTTGATGACATCCTATGTACAAAAGAGTAAACACAAAATCATAACCAGTTTTTAATCAAAGTTTAAAAATCACGTGTATAAACGCGGCTATATCTTGAAAATCACGTGTATCAACGCGGCTACATCCTAAAAATCACGTGTATCAATGCGGTATCCTGAAAATTGTGTGTATAAATACGGCTAAATCCTAAAAATCACGTGTATAAACGTAGCTATATCCTAAAAATCACGTGTATAAACGCGGCTGATTTATTATAAACGTAAAAATACACGCGCTTTTACACGCGACATCCTGTCCATACCTAAAAATAACCCGCCTTCTCCAAATAAACATTTTCAAACTAAAGATTTGCTCTCCTTCATCGCCGCCTCTTCCAACAGAGCACTAAACCTAAGTGCAAGGAGCAGACAAGGAGCACACACGGGTGAAGGAAACCAGCCAAAAAGAAGACTCACTTTTTCAGAGATGAGTCAGTTTATCCTTTGTCCTGTCTCTTTCCTTCCATTTGTTTATGCTATTGTCTCTTTCCTTTATGCGTTTGTTTCCGTCCTTCTCCTTCTCTGGTTGCCATCTGGTGAACGATTGTGACAGTGGGCGATAGTGAGCTTTTTATAAGGACGATTTGTCAGAGGTCGGTCGCTTTCAAGAAAAAAAGTTTCGCAGGCCGCGTGTACGAACGCGTGTATGCTGTCTGCACAGATGTTCACGGGCATATACACGCGTTTTTTGACGGGTGTATACACGCGACTGTGTTTCACCCATGCTTGCTATCCACGTTGTGTGTAGTTTTTTGGAAACCTCAAACTCAACTTGTACATGTGTACATGAGTGCTGTTTGTGTTGTGGTGAAGTCATGGGGGCACCCATTGACTCAGTGTGGGCATCGTGGGTGCGGTAGTCAGGTTTTGGGCTTTGATGGAGGTGTAAGTGCAGAGAAAATGATCAGATTCTGGAAGCACAGGCTCGTTCGAAACGAAGCTGCTGAAGGTAGTGTTTGAATATGTGTGGGCACGTCAAAGTACAAAGGGCACTAAGCTGCATTTGAAGTTGGTGGAGGGCTTGTCTTGGACATGGTGTGAAAAGAGAACATGGTGGCCATTTTCCAAACAAATAAATAAATAAAATAATGAATAGGTGGCCAGCTACGTGGAGATTGGAATGACTGCCAGCACACAGTTCTGGAAGCTGGCGAATCGAAGAGAGTAGGTGCAGCTGGAAGAGAAGAGGGCCGCCGAGTTGTTTGGTGAAGGGGGGACTCTCTGAGGTTCTGGAGCGGTGTGCAGCCAGGAGCATGTGCAGTGGGGGGTTCTCTGGCAGGCACGGCTGCTGGTATGGCCGTCGTGTGGAGGCTGCAGGCGAAGTGCAGCTGGGCGCAGCCGGAAGAGCAGCAAGGATAGTAAAGACGCCGATGAGCTGGCGTGTGGTGGTGCGAGTACAGTGGTGAGGAGAGGCTGGCGACGTGAGGCCTCTGGAGCGTGCAGGCATGGTGGCTGGAGGGCCGACATGAAGACGGGCTGGCGTCTGGAGCCAGGCCCAGGAGGGCTGCGTGTGGGAGCTTCCTAAGAGCTGAGGGCGCAAGACAGAAGGGACCCCAAAGTGTTGGCGGTGGCGGGTGCAACCAGAAAAAGAGCCGCCAGCCACCTGTAGAGCGGAGGCGAAGACCAGAGATGGGGAGTAGCGCGGACAGGGCCATGTGGGAGTTAATGGAAGTACTGGCAGGCGTATGGGCTTGGACGAGGTGAAGATGGCCGCCGTTAAGGTGACGGGCTGAAGTGTAAGGTGCAACGAGTGGAGATGCAGAGGTTAATAAGGGGAGCAGTAAAGGATAGCGTGTGGAAGCCGCCTAGGAACTGCTGGCGGGGACAAAAAGGAAACGCGGCTGATCGCTGACTTGCTGGAGTCAAAGGCCTAGTGTGAAAGGCAGAGAGCAGGTATGAGCAGAGGGTGCAGCTGTGACGGGCATCAAAGGTAGCTGCTAGTGCAAGAAGAGAAGGCTGGAGCCGATAGCTGAGAGAAGCCGGATTGGTGAAGATTGCCGATTGGTGGCAGATAGAGAAGACGAGAAGAGGGAGCCACCTTGGTGTTGTGGCTTGGTCTGGATAGTGGGCTGGTTATCAGGTTGGCAACAAAGACAAGAGGTTGCTTTGGGTTTTATGCCTTGAGAACTGGCAGTGTGCTGGTGGTGTAGCAGAGAGACCCTCAGCTGAGGTGCAGTGCAGTGAACGAAGAGGACTGTTGCTGCAGGGAAGCAAGGACCGAAGGGATTTTGGAGCGACTAGGAGCTGGAGAGAGCTGATTGCGAGCGGGTGCTGATAAAGCTGGTGTCTGGGATATTTTGGATATCCACCTCTGTAAAGGTCAAGGTCCTTTCTGAAATATAAGTCTTGTTCATGCTCTTTGGTCTGGTGTTCTGGTGTGTTTGCATGTGTGTGTGGAAGTGTGGCATGCTATAAGGGCGTAAACAGCTTTACCGCTTCCGTGCCATCACTTTTTGGTGCCTCCACTGAGGAGCAGATTTCCTCTGGTTTGTGAAAGAACATAGGGGCTGTGTGAAGCAAGATTTGGAAAGATGGCTCAAGATTTTCCAGAGTATTGGGGATTGCCACAGGAGAATGCAGTGAGGTTTTTGGAGAAGATGGAGTTTACAGCTTTGATGAAAGACAGGGCAACCCCGGAGATCCTTTCTCGGATTTTGACTTATTGTTTGCAGGGTGATGCAAAAACATGGTTATAGATGTTTGTGACTACACACAGAAACATTCATCAACAGGATCCTGAGTACCGTGTAGTTAGAGCTGCATTTTTGGCACAGTTTGTCCATGTGAAGAGTCCGAATGAAGTGTGGAAAGAGTTGTGTAACATTCAGCAGAAGGACGGTCAGGATGTGGATCAGTATCTGATAGAGTTTGGTAGACTGTTGATGACCCCTGGATTGAAGCCATTTTTAGCAATTTTTAGGGTTTAAATAGGGTCAATTATGGTTATTTTAGGTGCATTTTCATGGTATTTGGAAACATATGTGTGTGGAATGTCATGGTATTTGCATGCATTATGATGGTCGATGTTGTCCATTGCTGGAAGCAATTGCATGGGAATGATGAGACGATTAATATTATTTTGTAGACAGAGGAGGTTGTATGTAAGTGGGTAGAGAGAAGAGAGAGATCGAGGGGAAGAGAACGACTTTGTAGACCTTAATGTGGGTATAAATGAAAAAATTCCAAAATAAAAAATGAAGGGGTGGGTAGTTTTAGCACCCGTTGGTACCTCTTGAGAGAATAGAAGAGAGAAAAAACGTTTTTCTTTTTTCTGGTGGCTGGCGTGAAGAACACGAGGAGGAGGAGGAGGAGGAGGTAAGCCTGTTTCTTTTTTTTTGTTGTTGATTAATGTGTGTGTGTAAGAGTTTGTTGCTGCTGCTCTGCCAGCGCCGCATAATCGAATAGAGAGAGAGAGAATGCCTTACAATGTAGAAAGGTGTATTATTGACGTCTGTGTGGATGACGGCGCTACGCTGACTACCATAGCTTTGGAGCATTTCTGGCAGCCTCGAAGCGTTCCGAAGGCGACCTGTTTGACGATGCCTGCCTTAGAGATGGACCCAAAGGTGGTGGATTCACTGCTCCGGAAGCCCACGTTGAGAGATTGACTGTGTATTGCGTGTGTGTGTGTGTGGTGGTGGGTATGAGAGCGTGGTGTGTGCGTGCGAGAGAGAGAGCGTGTGTGTGAGATAGTGGTGCCTGTGTGAGTCATGAAGAAATCGTCTCGAGAGAATCATGAAGAAATCCTCCATATGGGGGTGGGTTGCGCTTGCGTAAGTACCGCCCTGTGTGTTTGAGAGAGGAGAGGCTATGGCGTATCTCTGATGCAGGGGACCTTTGGGGTTTTCCTCAGATATTGTTAGTGTAACAGGGAATCGTGTCGCGAAAAAGAAGGGGCAATTGATGAAGGCGAGTTCGATCTCGGCGGTGGACGTTCATATGTCTACCCAGCGCCTGGGCGGATCTGAACTGGCGGAGGCAGAAGCTGCAAGCATAGGAGCGAGGGGGCGAAATGGCGCCCGACGCATTTCGGGAGTCCTACTCGAAGGCCATCACCTCCCAGGATTCAGAGTCATCATCCTCTGTTATTTCTTGTAAGGGCAATGGATGTAAGCGGCGGCGAGGGATGCTCCAAGAGGAACGACTAGTTGTCATTATAAGCTTGAGCAGACAGTTAGGCAGTGGAGCAAAGGAGGAGGAGGGTCTAATTAAATTGTGGAGACCCAACTTCGGCCAAGGTACTCAGCAAGCAAGATCAACTATGGAAGGAAGCTGGAGCGAGAGCTTTCCAGCAAGGCAATTTCATGATAGAGTGATTGAGAGGGATATAGCAAGGCAATATAATGATAGAGTGATTAAGAGGGTTATTGCAACAGCTGGAGGGAAAACTACAACGTAGGCTACATAGGTACCTCTGCACACAACGAGGGTATTGGCGCTGCCTGCAACCCTAAAAAAATCTATGCCGGGTACTAGGTTATTAAGCAGCCAACATCAATTCATCAGTGAGCGACAGATAAGTCATCAATCAAGTACAAAGAAGAGAGAGAGAGAGAGTGAGAGATAGAGAGACTCTCTCTTTATTAGAGGAGGAGAGTGAGAGAGGTTATTAGCATTCACAGAGGGCAGCCGCATGGGTTTGGGCCGTTCAACATTGGAAGGTTACCGTGAGAGAGAGAGAAAGAAATGTGTGTGTGAATGTGGGAGGTTTCCATGCTCTCATGGTAAAATGAGGAGAGAGAAGGTGGGGAACCATAGCAAGTAGAGGAGACATTGTGTGTGGGTAGAAGAAGAAGGAAAGAAAAGAGAGGGTAATATGACTGTGCTATATGTGTGTATATGCAAAATAGGAAAGAGAGAGAAAGAGATTTGATCACTTTGACATGGTGCATAATTAAAAGTAAAAGCATGAGAGTGTGAGAGAATGTATTTGTATGCCTTATTCTTGTGTTTGTGTTTCAGGAGGAGGAGGCTGGAGAAAGAAAGAGCTAGAGAAAGAAAAAGAGCTAAAGAAAGAGCTAGAGAAAGTGAGAAAGAAAGAGGAAGAGAAAGAAAAAGAAGAAGAAGAAGAGAATTCATGAGAATAATGAGTAGAGAGAGAGAAGAAAGAAAGAAAAAGTTTTGAAGTGTGAAAGAGAGAGAGTAAAGAGTAGAGTAAAGTGAAGATTAGCCAACTGTGGAGTGCAGTGATGCTGTTGTCTGCTGAAACATGGAAGTGTTGAAATATCGGTTCTTTCTTGGAAACAATTTAAAACAAAATCATTTTAATATTAAATTTCTTTATTCAGTTTAAAAAGTGAAGTTGTGTCTTGAAGATCTGTTGGGGTCGTAGTTTGTTTTTTTTCCATTTGTGTGTCCGTGTGGGTGTGTGTTTCTAAGAGTTAGGCTTTGTGTGGTTGTTATCTAGGACGCATTCATTGTTTTAGTGGTATTTAGTGCGTTGGACTAGAGAGTAGGAAGGCAGGTCATTTTTGGTGCGTTCGCCGGGAGATCACTAGCTATTTAGTAGCTACGGGATATCTCGGCGCATATATTTTGCGTGTGAGAACCAGGGTTTAGGAGTTCAAAAAACAAAAAAACAAACAAAAAACAAACCAAAAAAAAAAAAGAAAAAAAAACGGCACGACCCCTCGGATTAGAAGAACTTAGGAGTGGCCGCGATGAGTTAAATGAGAGAGGGACATTGGTAAACTCATGTGATTTTTTGGAGAGTTTTGCTAACTGGGTTCCGTACGAAGATGAACGACAAGAGTGGGAGGACATATTCATTCAAGAATATTACCCACAGTTTCCTAGTGATGTGATACGTAAGATCAAGGCCACGTATTGCAAGGATTATCTTAGATCCATAGAGCCCTTTGGTTTGTTCCATGCACCAATTTGGTGGAAGTGGTTTATCAAGGCAATTTTAAGGTCCATCATGCTAGATAATCCAGAGAATCATGAAGAACCTCAGGAAGTAAGAAGTGTATGAGTGAGTCTACTCAGGGTCGAACAATTGACCCAAGACAAGCAAGGGAAGAAAGGAGGAAAAGGAGGGCTGAACGAGCTGAAATCCGTCTCGCTGCGCAATTAGAGTTAGTGAACCTATTGTTGAGAGAGCAAGAACTGAACGGGACACAAGGAAGATCCTTGGATAGCGGTCAATTTAAGGTTAGCGTTCCTTCTAGTCTAAGCGAGGAAGATCTTTCGTGTGATGACCAAACAATAAGGGATTTAGGAGTCAGCAATCGACTTGTACAGGTTGATAGCCCATTAAGAGAGGAAAGAGAGACTATTGCAGGCACTAGCGGTAGTGTGCCTAAAGGACTTAGAAGCTATCCGCGATTACCTAGGGTAAGACCTAGAGCCTTAAATTTCTGGGACGATCCAACTTTTGAGGTATTACCATTTTTCCAAATGGTTGTTCCAGCACAAAGAGCAACAATCCGGTTAGCCGACTTTGTGCAATTTGCGGGACTTTGGGACGAGGATCCTGATGCGCATTTACAAAAGTTTGAGGTGACATGTGTTGCTAACGAGATAATTGATCAAGATCAAAAGCTGCATATCTTTCCGGCAACTTTTAAAGATGAAGCAGCAAGTTGGTATGGCAACTTGGATGCAGCTTCCAAGGCCACGTACCAAGATCTATCAACATCTTTTTTGGCCAAATTTAGAAGGCAAGGTTTTCAAGATAGATTGGCCCAGCAATTAGATTACTTGTTGCAAGGAGTGAACGAGAGCATTGACCATTACATACAACGCATGGAGACCATTGTGAGGAAGATGGGAGTAGCAGCCCCTAATGATGACACACAAAAGCGTCGTTTGATTGATGGTCTAAGGGATCCAGAGGCTCAGAAGTATGTTGGGCTTCGTCGGCCTATTGATTTGAACGCGGCCAAACAAGAAGCTAGAAACTGGGAAGAGGTACAACTGGGACAGCAACGACGGAGGGAATTACTTTATGGCCCTATGGGGACATCACCTATGGTTAGCTCTATGAGACCCCATGAGGTCTCAACAATGGCCGGTCCCTCACAACCACAAGTGGTTGTTAATACCAATCCAGCACCATACATGCCTCCAAACCCATATATGACTGCACCGGCATATATGCTTCAGACCGGAACACCACCACCACCTTTAGTGAGCGAGGCAAGGGTGGGGGACATTGTGACAAGTATGTTGGGAAAATTTAAAGAGGAGATCTTAAGTGCTGTGCGAGCTCCAGTAAGGGACGTTATGGCTATAGAGCCACAGCTGCCTACTATGCAAGCCAGTGTACAAACTCCACCCCGATCGAATATATGGTGTGGGAAATGTCATGGCTATGGCCATTTGGCGACAGAGTGTCCTACTGTATCTCGAGTCGTACCTGATCAACCACGAATCTTGTTTTGTACTTATTGCTTGAGAAACAATCATACAGAGGAAAATTGCTTCATTAAGCAAGCACATGAGAGAAGGCAAGCGCAGGGGATGAACACTAATTTTAATTGCATGGATAAGAATAATATTACTTATGAAATTGGACCTCCACCTCGACCTTTTATGCAAAGAGGAATCCCAGAACCCTATAAGCAACAATTGCAGCAAGGATTACCTGCACAAGCCCGACCTCCATTTCCACGAGGGCGAGGGCAAGGTGGAATGAGGGGACAAAGGCCAAGGTCACCATATCGGCCATATTTTGGCCGGGGTTATCAAGGATATGGAAGTCCTAATCCAATTACCCAAGGAACAGTGATTTGTTGGAACTGCCACCAAGAAGGCCACATTGCTGCATATTGCCCGAATGCAAGGGCACACCAAGATTATGTTCCTTTATACAAGCAATGCAGTGAGGAGGGCCATGAGGAGAAAGATTGCCCTAAAAGTAATGCAAAATTAATAGGGGACAAGGGGAAGCAAATTGTAGATGAGGGTCCCAGTACTTCAGCAAATCTAGTGGAAGTAGTCCCTATAGTAGGTGCTAAGAAAGAATTAGCAGACAGAAAATCTAGAAAGGTGACATTTGCTCATAATCATCCAATGGTGGGAGTTGTCACTAGATCCCAGGGGAAAGTGCAAAGGACTGCAGAAAGCGTGCCGAAATCAACCCAATTAGAAGGAGGAAAAGTAAGCATGTTTAAGGAGGCATCTTTAGAGGAAGTTGCAGAGAGTCAAGAGCCAGTGTCGGATGAGCAATCGTCTGATCAACCTCCCATAGCACGCGTAGGAAAAGGCCCTCATGGTGTAACACCTTTCCCTGATAGATTAAAAGTACCACGTGCTAAGAAGGTCGGGATAGGTGCTAAAGTTGATCCAAAACCTCAATTTGACTTATGGGATATATTGGAACGGTGTGAGGTGTCTATTAGTCTACCTACATTAGCAGAGATCTCTCCAATATGTCAAAAGCAGCAGATGTATCAACGACTTGCACGTCGACGTTCGCGGGTGAGAAAAGAAGTGACTCCTAAAGAACCTTTGGAAACATGAGTGCAAGTAATTGATATGTTTATGGATTCTGAGGCTCCGACTATTACGGTGGAAATTGGACATCATCAGGTCATGGGGGTACAGCTAGATGGAGGAGCTACGGTGAATCTCATGACTGAACACACGATGGAAGAGTTGGGCCTAAAGGGTTTAGAGCCCACAAATATCATGTTGCGAGTAGCAGATCAACGTCGAGTGAAACCCTTAGGTCTGCTTCAAGGAGTAAAGACTATAATAGCTGGATTGGAGTTTTGTGTTACCTATCTAGTAGTGCGACCGCATTCATATGGTGCAGTGTTTCCAATCTTGGTAGGACGACCTTGGTTAGTACAAGCTCGATGTGTTCAAAAGTGGCATAAAGGGATAATAATCATAGGTCCACGCATGGATCGAGTTCAATTAAGGGTTGTGTCTAAAGAATTCTTGAGGGAGTCCATTAAACCACCTTCTACAACCGAAGAAATGACGGGATATGGAAGTGATACATCCGTTGGTGAGGAAGCAGTCCAAGAACGCTTTGCATTAAATAAAGATAAGTATGCTCGTTTTCTTCAAAATGGGTATCAAATGCAAATGGTTGATACGAATGAGCCTATAATGCAAAAGAGAGAGTGCTCTAACTTTGCTTTGGATGCTGGTATGGGAGAATATCGAGTGCATTTTTCTTCGGAGAATGACTCTGACAATGACATTACCGATTGGTTGTCATCACCAGAGGAGTGTGTAGCGGATTGCTTTTGCATGGATACAATCAAGCAGAGGAGAGCAGACGATGGGGATAAAGCAAGGCACCAAGAGCTAGATGCCCTTATTGAGAAATTGCAAGAGCAGTTAGAGCTAGAACGCGTTTTTTCTAGTGAATCGATGGACGCATTATTAAGGAAGGTGAAGCTGCTAGAGGAAGATAAGGGACGAGCTGAGATAAAAATTAGACATTTGCAAGATTTGACCTTGCAACTTGAAGAGTGCCGTCATGAAGAAGAAACTTCTTGGGAAGCCTTACTTCGAGAAAAAGATCGTGAGATTGGTCGTTGTCGACAAGAACTCCAATATAATGCGAGGTATACTCGAAAGTTGCTTAGAGAATGTGAGAGATATAAGCAAAAAAATAACAAGAGTGAGGATTGCTCGTCGTTGCAAAAGATGAGTAGAAGGAAAAATAAGTCATTTTCCAGAGAGTTCTTGAAAGCACAATACAATGAAACAATAGGAGGTGAAGGAGGAGAGTTCAATGATTGGACTGATTTCAGGATGATTGAGGTAGTGAGGGATGCTTTTATGGTCCAAATTGAGGAGCCTATCAATGAGGAAGAAGAAATAGACCCTTTAATGGTGATACCTTATACCCATGAAAGTCTTGTAAGTGCTCGTTCTTTGCACGAAGAAGAGGAGGAGTGTAACACCAAGCAAAAGTTTCTAGAAAATGTTTGTTTCAAAGTGAGAGACCATCCACCTATACAAGCTAGATCTCGTCGACGATCAGCCTTTGTTTCTGATGCATTAGAAATTACTCAGCGCTGGGAAGTTGAAGAGGGAAAATGCTTTACATTGGGGAGTCAATTGCAAGAACAAACCTTAACTAGATTGAGAGAGGTTCTACAAACATACAAACATGTCTTTGCTTGGTCCTATAAAGACTTGCAGGGAGTGAAACCTGAGATATGCCAGCATTACATTGATTTAGAGCCAAATGCTAGGCCGGTATGCCAATGTCAAAGGCGCACAAACCCTGTCTATGCAGAGCTTATGAAAGCAGAAATAACAAAGCTGTTAGACGCGGGTTTCATTTATCCTGTGGCATACAGTGAGTGGGTTTCCCCTATTGTAATTGTTCCAAAGAAAAATCGTAAGATTAGAATTTGTGTGGATTATCGAAAGCTAAATACTAAGACTAAGAAGGATCACTTTCCATTGCCTTTCACTGATCAAGTTATAGATCGAGTAGCAGGGCATAAATTGTATTCCTTCTTAGATGGTTTTAGCGGTTATAATCAAATCCAAATCCACCCAGATGATCAACCAAAAACCACTTTTACAACAGAATGGGGAACTTATGCTTATCGAGTGATGCCATTTGGATTATGTAATGCTCCATCTACTTTCCAACGGGTGATGATGGCTTCATTTCAAGAGTTTTTACAAAAGTGGATGGAAATCTTTTTGGACGATTTTTCAATTCAAGGGGATGAGGAGGATATGCCTGAGAAGTTGGCTAAGGTCTTTGATCGTTGTCAGCAAACCGGTATTTCCTTGAATCCGGAGAAATGTGTTTTTGGCATTAAGAAAGGAATCTTGTTAGGTCACGTGATTTCATCTGAGGGCATTACTGTGGATGATAGTAAAATTAATAAGATACGTGATCTGCCTGCTCCTACAACCATAAAGCAATTACGAGGGTTTTTGGGACATGCTAATTATTATCGCCGCTTCATATTGAATTTTGCTTCGGTGGTAAACCCTTTAACTACTCTTCTTCGGAAGGATGTACCCTTTGAATGGTCACAAGATTGTCAGGAGGCTTTTGATACGATTAAAGATCGATTGATAAAAGCACCAGTTTTGATACCCCCAGATTGGGCTAAACCTTTTCATATTCATGCAGATGCTTCACACACAGCTGTAGGAGCAGTTCTTTGTCAAGCAGACAATAAGAAGGTAGACCATCCGATTTATTATGCGAGTCGGAATTTGACAGAGACAGAAAGAAATTACACTACAACGGAGAAGGAATGTTTATCCATGGTATTTGCCGTGAATAAATATCAACATTATTTATTGGGCAAGCTCTTTACAATTTATGTGGATCATCAAGCACTAAGATATCTTTTGAACAAGACAGATCTTGCGGGGCGAGTAATTCGATGGATGTTACTTTTTCAAGAGTTTGATTTTGAGGTGGTTACTCGTCCTGGAAAATCTCATGTATTGGCAGATCATCTTTCTCGGCTTTTGACTGAGGATATTGAGGAGGGAGTGGATGATGAATTGCCTGATGCGGCATTATTTCTGATCGATTGTACACTTCCTTGGTTTGCAGATATTGCAAATTTTTTGAGTACTGCTCATTATCCAGGAGGTGCCAGCAAGCATGAAAAAAAGAAAATTTTATTGCAATCTCGCCACTACACCCTCTTTGGTGGTTATTTGTATCGTTATTTTCCTAGGGAGGGGGTGTATCGTCGTTGTGTGCGAGAGGATGAGATACCTTCTATCTTACGTGCACTTCATGATGAGCCATGCGGAGGTCATTTTGCGGGGGAATTAACCGCTCGCAAAGTATTGCTAGCAGGGTATTGGTGGCCAACTGTTTATAAAGACTCTTTTGAGCATTGTAAACGTTGTGATAAGTGTCAACGGGTTGGTCGACCCACTCCACAATTTGCGACCCCTTTAAATCCAATCTTGGCTTTAAAACCTTTTGAGAAATGGGGAATTGATTTTGTGGGTCCGATTGATCCACCCACTCGTTATCGATCTAATCGATACATTCTTGTGTGCACGGATTATGTGACCAAGTGGGTTGAAGCTAAACCTTTGAAAACGGATAGAGCATTGGATGTCGCCAAATTTTTATATGAAAATATCATTACTCGTTTTGGTTGTCCGTTGGAGTTGGTGAGTGATCGTGGTTCTCATTTTTTAAATGAGACTATTATGGAATTAATGGAACTTTACAAAATCAAGCATCGGAAATCCACTCCGTATTATCCTCGAGCTAATGGTCAAGTGGAGGTGACCAATCGAATACTAGGAACGATTTTAACCAAGACAGTATCGGAAAATCGACGTGATTGGGATAAGCGATTGTTTGAGGCTTTGTGGGCATACCGTACCACATTTAAGGTTACGACTCAAAATACACCTTTTACTCTAGTGTATGGTACAGAAGCAATTTTTCCAATAGAGAAGGAAATACCCACATTACGCATTGCCTTGGAATCTCGACTAGGTGAGAAGGAATCTTTAGAGGCTCGATTACTCGCCTTGGTGAAGTTGGATGAGATACGTTTAACAGCTCTACAAAATGTTGAGGCGATGCAACATAGACGAAAGGCTTGGCATGATCGTCACATTAAGGTGAGGGAGTTTCAAAAGAATGATCAGGTTTTAGTCTATGACAATCGATATTATAAGTTTCCTGGCAAATTACAAATGAGGTGGTTAGGCCCTTTCAAGGTGTTAGAGGCCTTTAATAATGGTTCTTTGATTGTCCAAGACCCTGATGCTGTAATAGCTCCTTTTCGTGTTAATGGTCTTAGGGTGAAACATTATTTTGTTTAAGTTGGTAAGTATGTGGGTCAAGTTGGTTCATTGTATATTTTTCACATGAGTTTTGCTCTTTATTATTTTGTATTATTTTGATGTGATTGGTGGGTTTATCAGGTTTTGGTGCGAACGATTCGATTTTCTTTCATACAGGTGGTATACAGGTGGTATGGAGTTTTCTCTCATTGGTGTGGATGTATGATTGAATAAAGATGTTGTGGGTGAGTTAATAAGTGATGTTGTGGGATTAGCGTGACTAAGTTACATTCCATTTGGGTTGCTAGATAGAGAATTGCTAAAACTTTGCCATTTTAGAGGCTGAGTAGGTTTTGGCCATGCTGAGATTCTATTTGAGGTGTGTTGATGGAGTATGCCAAGTGCTTGAGACTTTGTCTTGAGTGAATCCATGTTGAGATTGCATATTCTAGGTTCACAGGAGGACTATGAATAGGAGGAATGACCTTTTAGAAGAAGTGGTAGTGTTGGAAGAAAAAAAGAAAAAAGAAAAAATAATAAGTGGTGAACCAAGAAGATAATCATCGCCATAGGGATTCTTGGTAGGTTCCTTGGAGAGAAATTTCCTTGGACCGATGCCTTGGCTTTTATGGGGTGAGACCTTGGTTGGTTGGAGAAAGGAAACAATGAGACCAAGAAGATAACCAGCGCCATGTGAGATTTTTGGTAGGTACCTAAGGTTTCTTTACGAGCCTGGGGCCGATGCCTTGATTTTCTGTGGGTTGGGACCTTGTGTCAAAAAGAAAGAAGAAAAGATGTGAAAAAGAAAAACAAAAATGAGGAGGAGAAATGAAACGAAAAAAATAAAAAAAAAACAAAAAAAAAACATAGGAATAATGAGGGATTTTTGAATGTTTGTAGACTTTCTATGAGGTTAGAATGTGTAGTTTTGGGATGGTTTTCATGACTAGATGAGGTGTTTGAGACTAAGTTCATAACCGAAGACATGTTTTGAGTAGTGTTTGAGTATGATTTGGATCTATTCTGGTTTTGAAAAGTGGGTTAGTTTTAGTGGTTTTCTTTCTAGTATGCCTTGATGGAAATGTAGCTTGGTTATGCAATCCAACATTACATGTGTGAGTGGTATGGTGTGTTTGTGAGTGAATGATTTGTGTGAGTGTTGTTATGAGGTGTGTATGTGTGTTGATGTGATATGGTATTGGAGTGTTTGTATTGTAATAATATGGTTGATGAGAGAATGCTATATTTGGAACTTTTTATTGGTGGTAATATTTGGTGGCAGATTTGGTGGAAGACATAACGCAATGGATGAAGTGATGGATGTTCGAGTTTTGTGTTCGCGAGGACGCTCACATTTCAGTGTGGGGGGAATGATGACCCCTGGATTGAAGCCATTTTTAGCAATTTTTAGGGTTTAAATAGGGTCAATTATGGTTATTTTAGGTGCATTTTCATGGTATTTGGAAACATATGTGTGTGGAATGTCATGGTATTTGCATGCATTATGATGGTCGATGTTGTCCATTGCTGGAAGCAATTGCATGGGAATGATGAGACGATTAATATTATTTTGTAGACAGAGGAGGTTGTATGTAAGTGGGTAGAGAGAAGAGAGAGATCGAGGGGAAGAGAACGACTTTGTAGACCTTAATGTGGGTATAAATGAAAAAATTCCAAAATAAAAAATGAAGGGGTGGGTAGTTTTAGCACCCGTTGGCACCTCTTGAGAGAATAGAAGAGAGAAAAAACGTTTTTCTTTTTTCTGGTGGCTGGCGTGAAGAACACGAGGAGGAGGAGGAGGAGGAGGTAAGCCTGTTTCTTTTTTTTTGTTGTTGATTAATGTGTGTGTGTAAGAGTTTGTTGCCGCTGCTCTGCCAGCGCCGCATAATCGAATAGAGAGAGAGAGAATGCCTTACAATGTAGAAAGGTGTATTATTGACGTCTGTGTGGATGACGGCGCTACGCTGACTACCATAGCTTTGGAGCATTTCTGGCAGCCTCGAAGCGTTCCGAAGGCGACCTGTTTGACGATGCCTGCCTTAGAGATGGACCCAAAGGTGGTGGATTCACTGCTCCGGAAGCCCACGTTGAGAGATTGACTGTGTATTGCGTGTGTGTGTGTGTGGTGGTGGGTATGAGAGCGTGGTGTGTGCGTGCGAGAGAGAGAGCGTGTGTGTGAGACAGTGGTGCATGTGTGAGTCATGAAGAAATCGTCTCGAGAGAATCATGAAGAAATCCTCCATATGGGGGTGGGTTGCGCTTGCGTAAGTACCGCCCTGTGTGTTTGAGAGAGGAGAGGCTATGGCGTATCTCTGATGCAGGGGACCTTTGGGGTTTTCCTCAGATATTGTTAGTGTAACAGGGAATCGTGTCGTGAAAAAGAAGGGGCAATTGATGAAGGCGAGTTCGATCTCGACGGTGGACGTTCATATGTCTACCCAGCGCCTGGGCGGATCTGAACTGGCGGAGGCAGAAGCTGCAAGCATAGGAGCGAGGGGGCGAAATGGCGCCCGACGCATTTCGGGAGTCCTGCTCGAAGGCCATAACCTCCCAGGATTCAGAGTCATCATCCTCTGTTATTTCTTGTAAGGGCAATGGATGTAAGCGGCGGCGAGGGATGCTCCAAGAGGAACGACTAGTTGTCATTATAAGCTTGAGCAGACAGTTAGGCAGTGGAGCAAAGGAGGAGGAGGGTCTAATTAAATTGTGGAGACCCAACTTCGGCCAAGGTACTCAGCAAGCAAGACCAACTGTGGAAGGAAGCTGGAGCGAGAGCTTTCCAGCAAGGCAATTTCATGATAGAGTGATTGAGAGGGATATAGCAAGGCAATATAATGATAGAGTGATTAAGAGGGTTATTGCAGCAGCTGGAGGGAAAACTACAACGTAGGCTACATAGGTACCTCTGCACACAACGAGGGTATTGGCGTTGCCTGCAACCCTAAAAAAATCTATGCCGGGTACTAGGTTATTAAGCAGCCAACATCAATTCATCAGTGAGCGACAGATAAGTCATCAATCAAGTACAAAGAAGAGAGAGAGAGTGAGTGAGAGATAGAGAGACTCTCTCTTTATTAGAGGAGGAGAGTGAGAGAGGTTATTAGCATTCACAGAGGGCAGCCGCATGGGTTTGGGCCGTTCAACATTGGAAGGTTACCGTGAGAGAGAGAGAAAGAAATGTGTGTGTGAATGTGGGAGGTTTCCATGCTCTCATGGTAAAATGAGGAGAGAGAAGGTGGGGAACCATAGCAAGTAGAGGAGACATTGTGTGTGGGTAGAAGAAGAAGGAAAGAAAAGAGAGGGTAATATGACTGTGCTATATGTGTGTATATGCAAAATAGGAAAGAGAGAGAAAGAGATTTGATCACTTTGACATGGTGCATAATTAAAAGTAAAAGCATGAGAGTGTGAGAGAATGTATTTGTATGCCTTATTCTTGTGTTTGTGTTTCAGGAGGAGGAGGCTGGAGAAAGAAAGAGCTAGAGAAAGAAAAAGAGCTAAAGAAAGAGCTAGAGAAAGTGAGAAAGAAAGAGGAAGAGAAAGAAAAAGAAGAAGAAGAAGAGAATTCATGAGAATAATGAGTAGAGAGAGAGAAGAAAGAAAGAAAAAGTTTTGAAGTGTGAAAGAGAGAGAGTAAAGAGTAGAGTAAAGTGAAGATTAGCCAACTGTGGAGTGCAGTGATGCTGTTGTCTGCTGAAACATGGAAGTGTTGAAATATCGGTTCTTTCTTGGAAACAATTTAAAACAAAATCATTTTAATATTAAATTTCTTTATTCAGTTTAAAAAGTGAAGTTGTGTCTTGAAGATCTGTTGGGGTCGTAGTTTGTTTTTTTTCCATTTGTGTGTCCGTGTGGGTGTGTGTTTCTAAGAGTTAGGCTCTGTGTGGTTGTTATCTAGGACGCATTCATTGTTTTAGTGGTATTTAGTGCGTTGGACTAGAGAGTAGGAAGGCAGGTCAACTGTGGAGTCTATGGGGTGAGGCTCTGATTCCTGAAGTACCCCCGCAGATGATAAAGAGGGAGCGGTTTGTGGCTGGTCTGGAGCCAACGATCCGTCTGAAGGTGGAGCTGAAGAACCTGGATAGCTTTGAGGAGGCTGTCAGAGTTGCTCGTGAGAAGGAGTGGAAAGTGAAGCGTCTGAGGCAGATGGGAATGCAGGAAGAGCCGAGGAGGTTTGTGAAGGTGCCAGAGATTGAGAGTATGCATCCTGGAAAAAAAGTTGTTGTTGTTCTTAAACAGGAGGATTCTTTGAAGAGGGAGGTTCATGATGCACTGGAGCTCATGAAGTCTTTAAGCTTGAATTGGATAGAATCCACAGGAAGAGGACGAGGCATAGATGTTATGGGAAGGAAAACTGATGCATCATCTGGTTCTGGAGGAAATTCAGCAGATATTAGAAGAGGGAGAGGGTATCCGTGTGATGTGCAATGCCGGAATTGTGGTGAGTGGGGTCATATCAATCCACAATGTGAGAGACCAGCCAAAGCTAATGGTGGCATATATCAATTGTCTTTGGGAATGAGTGATAAGGTGATGGGCCCTAGTATGCAGATGAAGGATGTAATCCAGCCCAGTGTTTGTGAAACCCATAAGGTCACATTTGCAGAGCAGGGTATGGGACAGATTAATCTGTTGGGAATGAAGAAGGATGAGGTTTCTGGAATCAGCCCTGAAGAGCTTTCAGAAGGTGAGGAGGAGAAGGATGAGGTTATTGATGGTGCTGTGGATTGTGAAAGTGATGCTAAAGCTGAGGAACCTGATGTGTTTGAGTATGGATATGACTTGGATGATCTCTTTGATTCAGAAATGAGTAATGACTTGCAAGTGCCAGTACTTCAGCCAGTCAAGGTGGAGTGTGATGATCAAGGTGTTACTAGAGAAGATACTATGGATGGAGTATGTATGGATGATCCGGGTGATCAGTTGGATATTGCAGCCTGTGAGAGTGTGGATGGTGAGCTGGACAGTGTACTTGATAGTGCACTGGATGATCTGTTGGAGATGGCTTCCTTGGAGAAGATTACTTGCATGCCAGTTGTGCAGCAGGAAGAGAGTGATGGTATGACTGATGGTGAGCTGGATGCTACTTTGGATAATGGTGCGATAGATTTTGGAGGTGTGGTTGCTGATCAAAAGGTGTGTGTTCCTTGTCATGCCCAAAAGGATGAGTCTGCGGTTGTGAGTGGTGAGGATGCATGTGAGGCTATTGTTGTTGGTCAGGGGGACCAAGATGCTTTGCCTGGCAGTTTGGGGAGCTTGGACTTGGTAGGGATGCCTGTGCAAGATGTGGAGAATCTTGAAGGATCGCCAATGGTCTTGAAGCTGGAGAAACTGCAGGAAAGTGGCAATGATGAGTCTACAGTGCATGAAGTTGCTATGTGTGATGTTGATGGGTTGAAGGGAAGTGGGTTTATGAAGGACACACCACATGTGGATGCTCAGCATATGGATGAGTGGTTTGGTTATAGTTCTAGTCTGGCAGTTTGTATAGAGAGAGAGTTGGAAGCCAATGATGTGGGTTGGAAATTGAGTGACCGTGAGGTGGAAGTTGATCAAGTGTTTGTTATTTCGGCATATGATTATGAGTGGGAGTCAGATGTGTCAGAGGGAAGTAGAGGTGAGTGGTGGTGGTCTCCATCACAAGGTTATGTGAGCTGGTCTGGAGGGGGAAATGCAATAGAATATGGTGATGAGGCCATATTTAAAGAGCCAAGGGGGTTGCTGGAAACGGAAGGCCATGGCAGGGTGTATCAATGGTTGTTTGATGGAGGAAAATGCTTGAAGAATTGGAAGGTAGATGCACCGAGGTTTCTGTTTGATCCAGGAGGATAAATGGTTTCTGTTTGTGCAGCTGCTGGACATAAATGTCTCAGCAGAAAAAAGGGGGTTGCTAAATATGTGTGTAGTTTTTTGGAAACCTCAAACTCAACTTGTACATGTGTACATGAGTGCTGTTCGTGTTGTGGTGAAGTCATGGGGGCACCCATTGACTCAGTGTGGGCATCGTGGGTGCGGTAGTCAGGTTTTGGGCTTTGATAGAGGTGTAAGTGCAGAGAAAATGATCAGATTCTGGAAGCACAGGCTCGTCCGAAACGAAGCTGCTGAAGGTAGTGTTTGAATATGTGTGGGCACGTCAAAGTACAAAGGGCACTAAGCTGCATTTGAAGTTGGTGGAGGGCTTGTCTTGGACATGGTGTGAAAAGAGAACATGGTGGCCATTTTCCAAACAAATAAATAAATAAAATAATGAATAGGTGGCCAGCTACGTGGAGATTGGAATGACTCCCAGCGCACAGTTCTGGAAGCTGGCGAATCGAAGAGAGTAGGCGCAGCTGGAAGAGAAGAGGGCCGCCGAGTTGTTTGGTGAAGGGGGGACTCTCTGAGGTTTTGGAGCGGTGTGCAGCCAGGAGCGTGTGCAGTGGGGGGTTCTCTGGCAGGCGCGGCTGCTGGTATGGCCGTCGTGTGGAGGCTGCAGGCGAAGTGCAGCTGGGCGCAGTCGGAAGAGCAGCAAGGATAGTAAAGACGCCGATGAGCTGGCGTGTGGTGGTGCGAGTACAGTGGTGAGGAGAGGCTGGCGACGTGAGGCCTCTGGAGCGTGCAAGCATGGTGGCTGGAGGGCCGACATGAAGACGGGCTGGCGTCTGGAGCCAGGCCCAGGAGGGCTGCGTGTGGGAGCTTCCTAAGAGCTGAGGGCGCAAGACAGAAGGGACCCCAAAGTGTTGGCGGTGGCGGGTGCAACCAGAAAAAGAGCCGCCAGTCACCTGTAGAGCGGAGGCGAAGACCAGAGATGGGGAGTAGCACGGACAGGGCCATGTGGGAGTTAATGGAAGTACTGGTAGGCGTATGGGCTTGGACGAGGTGAAGATGGCCGCCGTTAAGGTGACGGGCTGAAGTGTAAGGTGCAACGAGTGGAGATGCAGAGGTTAATAAGGGGAGCAGTAAAGGATAGCGTGTGGAAGCCGCCTAGGAACTGCTGGCGGGGACAAAAAGGAAACGCGGCTGATCGCTGACTTGCTGGAGTCAAAGGCCTAGTGTGAAAGGCAGAGAGCAGGTATGAGCAGAGGGTGCAGCTGTGAGACGGGCGTCAAAGGTAGCTGCTAGCGCAAGAAGAGAAGGCTGGAGCCGATAGCTGAGAGAAGCCGGATTGGTGAAGATTGCCGATTGGTGGCAGACAGAGAAGACGAGAAGAGGGAGCCACCTTGGTGTTGTGGCTTGGTCTGGATAGTGGACTGGTTATCAGGTTGGCAACAAAGACAAGAGGTTGCTTTGGGTTTTATGCCTTGAGAACTGGCAGTGTGATGGTGGTGTAGCAGAGAGACCCTCAGCTGAGGTGCAGTGTAGTGAACGAAGAGGGCTGCTGCAGGGAAGCAAGGACCGAAGGGATTTTGGAGCGACTAGGAGCTGGAGAGGGCTGATTGCGAGTGGGTGCTGATAAAGCTGGTGTCTGGGATATTTTGGATATCCACCTCTGTAAAGGTCAAGGTCCTTTCTGAAATATAAGTCTTGTTCATGCTCTTTGGTCTGGTGTTCTGGTGTGTTTGCATGCGTGTGTGGAAGTGTGGCATGCTATAAGGGCGTAAACAGCTTTACCGCTTCCGTGCCATCAACGTTCTTCAGAGAGATGATCCCATCTGCATATGGCTTGCCTTCACAAAATCATATGTGCTAGCTTGCATTTGCGCTTTGATGCAATCATGTATATACTTTTATTTTTGTAGATTCTTTATGGATCCAGGTTCTTCATTCGATCCATTTGCGTACAGCAATTGGCTGATGGAGATGCTAAATCATTTTGGGCGCCATCCTGGTCCAATTGAGCTTACAGATTCCACATCTGCACATGGAATTATCAGTGTCCGAAGTTACCCATATCAACATAGAGAGTCATCAATGTCTCGATGAGTCACATATGTCCATCCGTAAACCATCAGGTTGATTATAAAAATCACCTAAAGTACAGAACTAGAGTCTAAAGAAATGCCAACAAAGGAAAAATCTAAATTTCCTTAATCCAAACACAATAAGATAAACTTGTTGAACTCTAAAGAAAGATATTTCAACAAATGAAAATGCCGACGAGATTACACTCATCAAAACATGCAGGCTATAGATAAAAGAAGTTTATCTAGAGAATGCCCACACTATAACTTCTAGTGAATTTAGAAAATAAGATTGTCTTTGAATGTTGAGGTGAACATCCTAAGTGATGTAAGCAAAGCAACAATATTGAGCCCAAATTATCCCATAAGATAATATATTTGAGGGATCGCTAGCGTCCCATACCACCATGATACCACCCATACATATCTTACCAATCTGAAACTCCCTAGTATGCCGTCTAGGAAATATGAATAAAATCTTGTATAAAAGGAATAAAATGGCCTTATCCCAGACTTTCACATACTAAAGCCTGTCTCTATATATTTGAAACTACATCAAGGAATAACTCTTTCTGAGTACATCATTCGAAAAGAATTTTGAATTATTGGTGCCTTTTTAATGATAACTACCCAATAAACACACTAAAGCTAGGGTAGAAAAATAACTCACCTAGATACATAAGCAACTAGGTATTCAAGTTGGAATATGTATAAGAGTACAAGCAATATACTCCAAAATTATGTGCAAAAAACGAAGGCAAATGCTACCCTCAAAGCACATGATATTATCCAAAAGATCAAAAGATTCTAATAAAACCATGGATAAAAGCATAGAAGCTTCTCAAATCCATAAAAACCATAGTTGATCATAAAAATCAATGCATACCATCTAATGGTATGCATACCATCTAATGGTCATTAATCATAAAAATCAATGCATACCATCTAATGGTATGCATACCATCTAATGGTCATTAATCATACCAAAAGAAGCATTAAAATTGGCGGCCAACTCATCAATCCAAAGTATATGAACGTGGTGTCGTTCAAGCAAAACTCCAAAGTAAGGAAGTGAAACACATGTGTGTAGCACTCATTAAAAAACCCCTAGACACAAGTGATCTAGGCAGAACCTGATGAGTCTAATAAAACTTGGAAAACATCCAATAAAATCCACCAAAACAAACCGATCAACTAACCCATGATAGAATTTGTCTTAGGCTTAAGAAATTAAGCACAAACCACACTTAAACAAGTGAAAAATAAATTATCATGGAAAA
Organism: Cibotium barometz; assembly: GCF_041138505.1. Lineage (NCBI taxonomy): Eukaryota > Viridiplantae > Streptophyta > Polypodiopsida > Cyatheales > Cibotiaceae > Cibotium > Cibotium barometz. Next base: position 15,481,179 of record NC_141095.1, on the reverse strand, counting down.
TTGTTAAAGGTGAAACACACTTTAAACGCAAATTATAGCCATCAAAAGAAATTAAGGAACATGTCCAAAAATAATGGCTAAACAATGGCAAAAAATCATGAAAACATCGTTTAGAATTAATCCAAAAAAAACTACTAATACGATGTACAATCGTATTAATAATATGCGAATAACCCGCACCTATATAATGTCAGCATGAGAAAACATACTTCAACATTAAATAACCCTCAAAAATATTAAATTCTTGAGAAAAAGAATTATCATGATTTTTTCCAAAATTTTTCTAATTTTATAGGGCCTCAAAATATGATAATTTTGAATTCCACCAAACTTATCTTATGGCATTCCAAACCTATATTTTTCCAGAAAATTTTTAGCAATTAAATTTGTCAAAATGCCATTCATATTTAAAAAATACCAATTTCCAGGTTTTCTAAAAATAATTTCTAGAAAATTCCTAATTTTTCATGAGAATCCCATCATTCAAAAAAATTTCAATTCCACCGCCCGACAATTCCCAAATCCATTGAAAATTTATAATTTTAATGGATTTTCTAAATTTTTGGGTCAAAAAATATATTTTTAAAGGAATTTGAATGGTCACGGGCGCCCGAATGGACACACCACATGCCAAACATCAACCCCACATTTTCCCAAAATTTAAAATAACCTTTGTCTAATTTTTCACTAATTTTTAGGAATTTTAAAAATTTTTAATTTACCCCGATTGCATTTAGAATACGAACGGTAAAAAAATTTTAGAATTCTAACGGTTTCCTCGAAATACAGAAAGCCAATAGTTTAGGGAAAATGAAAAGACAAAAAAATGGAAATGTGAAAGGTAAAAAGTTTTCGGATTCGAAAGGTCAAAAGATTTTCTGAAATTTGAAAAGCCAAAAGGTTTCAGGAAAGCAGAAAGCCAAAAGGTTTTAAGAGGAAAAAATTCAAAAATTTCTAGAGATTGTTTTTTCTCAAATGTCAAATTTTCTCTATTTTTAATATTTTTTTCCAAGCTTTTTTTTGAAAAAAATTTCAAAAGCTTTTTTTTAATTTAAAAAAACTCATTAAAAAAAAACAAAGCTTAATAAGCTTTATTCAAAAGCTTATGAAAATGTTTTTTTTTGGGGAGGGGGGGTTCGCCTGCAGGGTGCTACGCAGCCCCCCCCCCCCCCCCCCCCCCCCCGCGTGCGCGCATCAATGTGGGAGAGAGAGATGAGGGCACACTCCTCTCTCCTTCTACTCCAATCTAACCTTCACTCTCCACCCCATCTCTTCTCTCTCTGTTAATTAGAGAGGTTAATTTTTAATCAATCTTGTTAATTAATTAAATAATAATTATGATTAACATTAATAAAAAAATATGTTTTTTTAAGAGGTGTTTATACACGCAAGAGAAAAATAGAAGGAAAATTCAGAATTGAGAGATGAAGAGGGTCCCACACACATGGGAGAGCATTAAATGCATCAGCATGCTGCCCCCTACTGCATTTCAGCAGAAAATCGACAAAAATTTGATCGCATACTCGCGAAAGAACCTGCAAAAATGTATTAAAAAATACATTTTTAACCATAAAAATGCTCAAAAATTCTTTAAAAAATAGGAAAAAAAATCCCTAAAAATTCTAAAAATTTAGGGAATCCATTCTACCAAAAATATCCAGAGTAAAATATGTGGTATTTTTGTTTAAAAAAAATCCATTAATGCTTATTTTAAACCACAAAAAATAGGATGGAGAGGTGAAGAGTCGGATGAGAGATGGAGGGTGACTCCCATCACAGCACGCGTGGGCATGAAAAGGTACTCAATCTTCTATAGTCTACCATATTGGACAGAGTTAAGAATAAATAATCTTTTGGATCCAATGCACATTTCTAAGAACGTGGCATCAATGATTTGGGACCATCTAGTTCATAAAAAAGACACCAATCCAATAAAGGATGACCTAAAGGATATTGGATGCATGGAAAGTGCATGGCCAAGGGTAGTCCATGACAAGGTGGTTTTACCAAAGATGCCATGGAGGCTAACAAGGCAAGAGGAAAAGAATATCAAGAATCAAATTTCATCTTTTCGTACATCACGTGTAATGAACTCATTAAAGGGTGAATTTACAGTAACAAAGAAGAAGGGTGAGCATCAATAGTATGATCTCAAATCACATGATTTGCACAAGATGATGTAGGTACGCACATAACTATATCTATTTTTTTGGGCACTCCTTGGTTTATGTTGTGTCACTTGTGGACTCTATATTGATCTTCTATTGTTCTCAAAATTTGATTTCACTAGTTCATACTTCCATTGGGTGTGGAGAAGAGAAAGCTTGGAATGTCATTTATAAATTAGGTGGACTGGCAAGGTGAGTTCTAGTTAAAACTATAGAGTTGTGATTTTGGTATAGCATATAGCTTTTAAATTATCTATTCGTATTTAATTTATCATTTCTTGCTTTAATGAATAGGTGGATAGTGTCAAAGGAGATTCATCAAGATTCCATTGACAAGGCTCAAGTTGAATCAATTGAGGCGGTGTGTATGATTGAAGAAAGCTTTCGAAGAAGCATACTCATAACTCAATTACACCTTCTAGTATATTTGGCAGATGAGGTGGCTATATGTGGTGTTTTTCATAGCTAGTGGATGTTGTTTCTCTGAACGCTTCATGAAAACCTTGAAGGGATTTGTGAGGCAAATGGCAACTCCAAAAGAAAGTATGGCAGAGGGATGGTTGGTGCAAGAATCCCTCGTATACATCTCAAATATTTGAAACAAATTGATTCATCACTGCCTAGATTCATGTATAACGATGAGGATGAACGACTAGTGTCACATGTGCCACATGAAAAAGGATGCATTCAAAAGATGGATGAGTCCATGTGCAAAAAGGTCATTACATTTTGTCTTCTTAACACTTATGTGATGGAAAAGTGGATTGAGAAATATGAAGATGCAAAAAAAGACAAGGACAGAGGGAGAGAAGAGCACTTAAGAGATCAACACAAAGGCACATGGCATACCTGCCCAACCTAAAGGCTCTTCCAAAGGATTTCAATATTGAATGGCTTAGAGATTCCCTAGAGCAAGCCGAAAGGATGGGAGAGGAGATTACAAAAGAAGAATGGGAGTATACAAGCGCATGCGACTACCATGTAAGTAAAGATATTTTATTATTTAACTAGCATATATTGTATTTTGCTAAGATATATAATGTTGAATACTAAATTGCTTACATATAAGCTATATTTAAGAATTTTTATTGGGTTGCAGTATAAAGTGCATAATGCAACGTGGTTAGAAGGTTGACATTTTTGCACTCAACATGTGGACTCCAAAAGAATCACAAATTATTGTGGTGTAATGTCAAGTTTTGACCAAGGTAGTCGAGCTAGTAGAAGAGATAATAATATTATAGCATAGAAACTTGAATATTGTGGAACAATTCAAGACATCTTAGATATTAGATTTAGAGCTTTCAAAGTGTTCATCTTTGATGTTAAGTGATTCAAATTGGTATATAGAGGTACTCAAGCAACCGTCAAGAAGCATCCAAGTGTATTTTTTGCAATTCACTCAGCTAAATTATGGCAAGATTCAAGATACACATATGTTCTACCACAACATTGTGAACAGGTTTGTACTTGATTTTCAATTTTGATGAATCTATAGATAAAAGGAAGGTATTGTATACATTTTCTTGTTAATATTTTGTGGTTCGTTTTTTTAGGTTGTGTTTCATCTGGACTAAAGAGATCCTAATTGATGGTATGTAATACAAGTCGCTCCTCGATCTAAACATATATTTCAAGATCAAGATGTTGAAGAAGAAACGCATGGTGAATAATCAATGGAAGATGTAACTAACAATCAATATGACCACCATGAGGACCAAGAAATGAAACAAACCCCTTAAGAATTTGAGCAATGCAATACAAATGCATGGTGGATAATCAATGGAAGATACAACTACCAATCAATATGACCACCATGAGGACCAAGAAATGGAACAAACCCCTTCATAATTTGAGCTTTCTTCAAGTAGTGGAATAGCGCTTTGTATTGATATAGTAGCCATCGAAATGATGGATTTAGAGATGAAGCCAATATGATTGATTAGGCCCAGTGTTCACAGAAAACTATTCACAGAAAACCTGCAAACCCTTACAACGCACTTGTAAAATTCATGATCTCATTTGTAAATTTTATTTTTGCAATTTTAAAGATTGACAAAATTTTAAGCATTTTAGTTATATTTTAGTGGAAAAACCTGTAAATATTGAAGAAAAACTTGTAAATTTTAAAATTGTAAATTTTAAAATCTGAGAAGCAAAATATTCTTCATGAACACTGATTAGGCCAAGGATTCATCTCACTACTTGCCCTAACTTATAGATGGCCTCACACACTTTGCTAACTCCACATCCATTAATGCATATGGCAAGGATAAACTACATCTAAAGGCACATACAACAAGGAAAACCATAAAACCATAGCAAAATGAATGCAACCATATGAGAAAAAGACTCCAACATACCTGTAAGAATTTGTGCTAATCATGGGTATTTAGTCCGTATAATTGTGGAGATCCCCACTACTTTGCCTTTGAGAAGGCACCCTTCATCAATGGACGCATGAAGCCCGTGGGTGTGCGGAAAGAGGCAATTTGATCGACGTTTACCCTCTTCTCCTCTTCCGCGGGTAAGGATCCAAGGTGCCTTTGGTAAGACAACCTTCCCATTTTCCCTCTCCACTGCTCGGAGGTCACTCATAAATATGTAAGCGTAGCATGTGGGTTCAATAAAATAGAAGGAGTTTTTTAAATCCCGTTTTTATACATTTTTTTACATACAGAAGGGTACCATTTAAAGGGGGTACTTACATATTAAATAGAAAAAGGATGTGTTTTATTCATGAAAAATTAACAAATAAGGGGTTTTTAAATTAGGCCTTGAACACACGTGATATAGTGAGTTTACATATAGTGAACCCCCCGAGCTCCACTGGCCATGTGTCAGGGAATCAATCAAGAGATCTCATGTCTGCTTGCATCCCAAGTGTATCATGCTTGCGCACAAATCAAGTGATCCAAAATGTTGGAGGCAACATTGTTGAAGATGTGCATTACATTTAAGAGGTGATGGACCTTTAGTTGTTGCCAATAAGGGAGGCGAGAGAACAAGGAGTACCTACTCATCCCTTGCTATCCACTCCATTTCAATATATTTGCCAATCACCCATGGTCATGGGGTGTGGTGGAACACCTTTCCTAGAAGGAACCAAAACTACATGGGAACAAGGAAGAAAGCAGTGATGGGTTTCAAAAACCACCTTCTTGAGATGATCCGATCTTGATGCCATGAGCGATGGCCCACATATTGGGCAAGCATGATATCCCGAAGAGCTCAAACCTAAGGCATACATCACATAGACCAAAGAGAGTTAATTTATAGTAGAGTGAAGCCAATAAGAGATACATGGACGCGAATAAGCTTACCGAGAACCTCGCCTAAAGCCCGAGAAGTCGTTTATGGTCCACAATAAAATGCCCTTCACGTCGGCATCACGAGATGTCCCACGCCATAGAATCTTAAGCTCCTCAATTAAGGGCTCAAGGTAGATGTCCATGTTCTTCACCTTGTGCTTTCTAGGGATGAGAAGAGTGACCTTCTTAATGGCCTTCCATGGCATTATATTTTAGGCTACTACCACCACTAGCCAAGTACTCCAAGCAGTTTTCTATGCAAAAAAATGGCGAGAGATATGACTAGAGATGAAAGATATGAAGGGATGAAGAATGAAAAGTCTCGAGAGCATAACCCTTTTGTTATTGACTACGAGTGTGGCGATGAGTATCATGCTAATTAAGGCTAGTATCATGTATTGCCTTGTCTGCTACATATTGCATGTCATTATGAAGAACATAGTATAGTTTCATATGATAGTTACAATTTATGTTTTAACTTGTATGCTTTGTCTATGTCATCATGAAGAACAGAGTATGATGATGTCATTTTTGTTTTGCATTGCGGTAAATGATTAAATCTTTGATGTATTTATTGCCTTTTATGCTTCATCCGTCTCATTTGTGTAAAACACGATATAATTTTGATATTTTTATTCAAAAAGCATCGTTCATGGGGTCGCTACATTTTTGTATCTCACTCTCCCCTACTAATCTCGCGATTCGTTTGGGGGGACAAAGCGCTGCTGCGCTGCCTTGGTCGTAGTTACTTGTGTCGCAAGGCCGAGTTAAAGTCGTCCTCATCATGGACGAGAGGCAAAAGTCCCATCAAGATTCTCACGAACGAGGAGTCAAAAGTACCTATAGTCACGTCCTCATCAAGATTCTCGCATTTTCTTCGTGCTTTATTAAGCCTTCAAAACAAACCAAAAGCCTACAGATGTGTAGCTTTGGGCACGTTTCTAGAGGGATTGTCCGAGTGAATAATTTTTTACTAGAATTGGAGCTCCAGAGTTCAGCCAACCATTTGAAGGGCCGCCCGTAGCCTTCTTTTTGAGTGGCCTTAAAGTATGGAACCACTTCTTAATCCTAGCCTCTCAATACAACCTTAATTATTTCTTAGACTTCATAGCTAGCTTTTTTTATCCAAGTCGGCCTTCTCTTTACCATATACTTAATTCTCTTCTCACGCAAAAAGTATTGCCCTATTCTATAGCAAAGCATCCGCATTCCATTATATATACTTCTTTTTAAAAAACAATGAATCAAAACCCATTTGAAAATTTGATAAATGTAAGTGGGTCACTCATAGAAAGGAGAAATTAACACATGCAAAAATGCCACATAATATCAATATTTATATTGTCACATATTTTCCATAATACATAAAATTTGAAAAGGCTAATAGCAACTTAGTGTAAAACAACACTCAGTAAGTTATAAAGACAGCTTATGATAAACTACATGCATGAAAGAGGCCAAAGACACCACTACAGGCCATCTAAATTTCGATGTTTAACCCGACAGAAATGAATTGCAATGAAATTACAAAAATGTCCATACACACGTCGGGGCTTCCGTTCGATATCAAATTGTCGATATACTCGTCTAAACAACGATTTAAGAAACTATCGAAAATATCGTCTATACATCTATTAGAATAAATGCCTCTACATTTGTTTGAAAACTAGTTGAAAAAATAGTTCAGTTATTATAGATATTCCGATGCTTTTTTAGACCATTTTTTAAAGGCATAAACCAACTATTTTTTAGACGTTATTTTCGACGTTTTTTTTGATGCTATTAAAGATGGATGCGAGTTTTAAATTTTTTGGCATAATGGTGCATCCAAGTGCACATGTGTCTCGATGCACCATTATGCCAAATGTATAGCAACCTTGCTTCAACTGGTCTCAAATGAAGAATTTCACACAATTAACATTTAAGACAAAGATTCATCGATACAAAGATATGAGTAATTGCCAGTCGGATATCAAACATTATACGAAAATTGTTACATATATAAATGTTGCCGTACAAGTGATCAAATTACATAACCCCAAAAGGGTGCAAAACAGATCTATACAACCCCAAAATGGATCTATATAACCCCATCTACATATCTAAGCAAAAAGAAGCTCGCTTGCAAATGCAAGCTCTAAGTGGTATCCATTCGCAAGCTCTAAGTGGTATCCATTCGCAAGCTCTAAGTGGTATCCATTCGCAAGCTAGTCTCCTCTAGGGGGGGGTCAGGTATTTCTCTCTGCAAAACAATGCAAGACCCACAAATCAGCCCCTACAAACTAAAGTGACCTACAAGCTCATAACATATATTAAAAAGGTATGAAGTACTTATTGAAACCACAGCTGTCCAATTCACATGAACTTGCCGTTCTGCTCAATTCGCTCAAGCAAGGCCTGAATGCATAACACTCCTCCAGTGCAGTAGTTCGGCTGCGCCAATCACCCACTCCTACATGCATGCAAACAACACATATAAAAACATACAACTATACACTTTACATACACACATCAGAGGCCATGAGAAGCACGGATACTTATAAAATACTCATAGAATGAGTCCCATCCACCTCTCCCGTGAGAGCTCCCCATGCTCTCCATACGCTTCACTGCATCCGCTACTTCCTCTTGTTGCACGTATCATTGAGGATTATCGGCTTGCTTTCTCACCTCCTCATCACATTACTCTTGGTCCACAGTGTGTGGTTGATGGGTGATGGCCTCTATAGCAACACCAAAAGACACACAAGAAGACAACACAATGGGATCAAAACTGGGGGACATTGAAATCCCACCTCCAAGGGCACCAATATGCTTTGCTATTGTCCTCAGCCCTCCAGCTGAGACCATTGAACAACTTAACACACTCCAATCGCACAATCAGACCCAGCTGACTCCTCTAGCTATCCTTCTTAGTCAGCACTAACCTCCAACACCTTCGATCTTCCATCGATAAGCCCCTTAACTGACCTTAACTTACATCCAGCTGACCAAAATCCTTCCCAGAGTTGACACACAGTTGACTGTAAACTTCTTTCGAATGCTGATGCTAACACCAGTCCGAGTCCTCTCCACTCTTTTACTATCCTCTAGCATCAACTAACCTTAGATCCATAACCCCACGACCTCCCTGGACACTTTGCTAACCCTTCGCTGATAACCTGCTGTGCTGCCTGCTGACAGCTCTCTGACTAACCTTGATTGAAAACTAACTCAATAATTGAAAATAGATCCGGTTGATTCAAATGCCTCACGTGCCCTCTGGCACTCCCTTAGGCTGCTTACACTCAAAGGGATATCACACTATAGGCTCTTTGCTGACTGCAACAACTGACTCACAACAACTGACTCACAACAACTGACTCACTGCAACTGACTCACAACAACTGACTCACTGCAACAACTGACTCTAATCTGATTGTTTTGACCAAACTGATAGACCTCCTCTTCTCTACATCCATTGACCCTTCTAAGCCCTCAGAACACTCAAACCAAACCTGGATCCATCACAATGGACACTCATCTAACATCTAACACACACAGTCACTGGATCACTCATCATACCTAACAGACCTCTGATAGTCAGCTCTAACTCAAAATCTATTTCCCCAAACCTGGACAAACCACTCCAAAGCTTTTACACCTTCAACTGACTTCATCTGATGCTTAGGTGACCTAAACTGACTGTACTCTTTCATTTGATGATGTTTGAGTCAGATCTGACTCATCAACAGCATCTCCCTAGACTCCAAACTGACACACAAGGATTCAATCTCCATGAATTCAATCAAAACAAATCATTCATTACAATAAAAACATCATGACCAAAGATAAAACCCAAACTCTATGTCTACTTTAGATAGACAAAAACACTTCTATGTCTCAACAACCCTGAGACCTGGGCACAATCATACGAAAAAACACTTCTATGTCTCAACAACCCTGAGACCTGGGCACAATCATACGAAAAAACACCAAAAAATCAAGAATCCCCCTCAAGTAATCCTCGGCGATAGCACTTTAAAGCTTCATCTTCAACAGATACAGTCAAGGATAAATTAATCTGGGTCAAGTCTCTAACAGAGGTGTTGCTCAGAGAACCTAGGGGACACACCTCCTAGCCAACTCTCTATTTCCTAACACTCCCTCTACTCTAACACTATCAATTCCTTTGACATTCTAGTGTCCTTCTCTACAATCTTGAAAAACTTTGTAGAAACTGTGGCCTACAAACTTCACAAAGAAAGCTGACCTGTAGGACCTCTCTCAAATGTAGTCCCTCTCACGTCTGGTGGTCGCTCCAACCACATGTCTTCCACTGTAGCTCCAAAACTTCCAAATTGCATACTTCATGATCCTATCGCACTGCCTTACCTCCTTCCAAAAAGTTACACTTACCGGTTTATTCGTTCTCCCATGCACTTTCTTTTTTTCGTTTTTTTCAAAGGGATATCACACTATAGGCTCTCTATTGACTCTAATTTGATTGTTTTGACCAAACTGACTCAACTGACTCAGTTGGATCAGACCTCCTCTTCTCTGCATCCGCTGACACTTCTAAGCCCTTAGAACACTCAAACCAAACCACCATCACAATAGACACTCATCTAACATCTGACACACAGTTGACACTAGATCACTCATCACATCACTAACCCGTGTCTGACTGCTCACAGAACGCTCACAATCAGTTGCTCTAACTCAAAATCTCTTTCCCCGAACTTGGACAAACCACTCCAAACCTTTTACACCTTCAATTGACTTCATCTAATGCCTCAGGTGTGACATGAACTGACTGTACTCTTTCATCAGATGCTGGACTGAGTCAGCTTTGACTCATCAGCAGCATCTCCCCAGACTCCAAACTGACACACAGAGATTCAATCTCCATGAATTCAATCAAAAAATCATTCATTATTACAACAAAAACATCATGACCAAAGATAAAACCTAAACTCTATGTCTACTCTTCAGATAGACAAAAACACTTCAATGTCTCAAATAGCCTTGAGACCTATGAATGAATAAGAAGCTACTTATGAGAAATAAGTGTCTTGGATGATGGATTTGGAACAAAGTAAAGAAACCATCCTTTCAAAATCATATCAAGAAAACACCAAAAAATCAAGGATCCCCCTCAAGTAAATCTCGGCGAAACACTTCGGCGAAACACTTCAAAGATTTATCTTCAACAGATATAGTCAAGGATAAATTGATTTGGGTCAAGTCTCTAATAGAGGTGCTGCTCAGAGAACCTAGGGGACACACCTCCTAGCCAACTCTCCATTTTCCCAACACTCCCTCTACTCTGACACTATCAATTCCTTTGACATGCTGGTTCTCTACAACCTTGAAAAAAACTGTAGGAACAATGGCCTGCAAACTTCACAAAGAAAGTTGACTTGTAGGACCTCTCTCAAATGTACTCCCTCTCACCTCTGGTGGTCGCTCCAACCACCTCGTCTTCCAATGTAGCTCCAAAACTTCCAAATTGCGTAATTCATGATCCTGCTTGCCTCTTCCAAAAAGTTGCACTGACCGGCTTACTCGTTCTCCCATGCACTTTCTTTTTTTCATTCATACACATGCATTTATCATCATGGTTGCCACACGTCTTTGCCACCTAGGACCCACTTTACACCAACATATATACATATCATCCATTTACACATTATGTTTTAGGATGGGCTCATGATTCTCTTCACAACACGCCAAGGATTTTCTCCCTCTCTTTTCACCGCTTAGGTGACATCGGACCGCTTGTGCTTCATACAATCTTGTATGAAATCGTAGATCCATCTATTTGGTACTTGCTCACTTCCTGTGGTGGCTGGGTTGAACTCATTCTTGATTTGATTGCATATCCGGGTTTTCTTCTTTGATGAGAGGTGGGGGAATGTGGTCATAGTGTCATGGGCGAACACTATGTTGCATAGTTACCTTATGCAACTTGACATCTCCTATCCTACCTCATCAAGAACTACGCCCTTCCCGCACCGTGTAAAGATATTGATTTGCATTGGGGAGAGAGCTACTACCAGAATGCCGACTAGAGCGATGTGATGATATGGGGGAGTCGGCCATACTATCTATAGGGGGCCACTCTCATGGAGGGGTAATTTCATCCGTGGAACCACGGTTACAACAACCACCATCACCACTATGATGCAAGCTTCTACTATGGTTAGAGAAACAACCCAAGGGTGGGGTGTTAGTAGAGGATAGCTTGGGTGTGACCGTACTACGCATGGTTTACTACAATGGGCCAATAGACTCATCTTGGGTGAAGTAGGATCTTGTTTCTCGGGAGTAGCTTGTGTAATGAAAGAGAAAAATTGGCCGGGGCTCAAAATACGTGTAGTAGGTGCTCGACGGTTGGTTGGGGGGGTAATGCCAGGGATCATTGCCGAGCTATATCCCTCATCCATGATCTACATACAAACATGCATGGACATGGTTTAGGGTTTGCATATTTACTTGTAACATAACACCCAAGGCCATGTGGCCATATATTTTCAAAAAGAAATAAGGAAAAAAAGCATAAGATAAGAGGACTTACCTCTAATAGTGGATAGTGAAAGCTATAGAGTACTTGCATGACAAAATCAAGAAATAAACAAGGATCAGGGACATGTAAAAAGGGCTTGATACGACAAAATTAAGCAAATAAAAAATGATTAAGGAGAGCTAAAAAGGGCTTACCTTTGCAAGAATCAAACTAGATGGTTGTGAGCTAAGACTTGCAAAAAAACCCCCAAAAATTTGATTAGACCTACATGCAACAATTTGTACACGAGTATAGAAAAGAGGAAAATAGTAGATTGTAGAAACCTAGAGGGGAGAAGGAAGAGTTAAACCATCACAATGTCAAGGGGGGAGAGGTGCAGGGGCAACTCACCTCCACCATAGAGCTTCCAAGTACCTGCAAGAAAGCGAACGAGTGTACAGGTTTTTAGCGCTGTAACATTGTAACACTATTGGCATAAGCATCGAAAATAATATGGGAAAATTTTTCTGAAATATTACTGGTAAAGACGTTTGAAATACTACTAGTAAAGACACCGGTAAGAGCATCGAAAATAATGTCCATAAATGTTATCCATATATTTTGACAAAATTTTTGACGTTTCTAAATAATCATACGGATGACAGGGGATTTTATATTCAAAAATAAATAAAATTCCTTTGAAATTCAAATGTGTTTTGCGCCGACACCTTTTCCATTTGAATTTAAACTTTGGCTGACTTGATTGGCACCTAATATATAAGGGGTCAATCCCCCTCCCAAAAAAACACAAATTGTGCCATTCCCTCCTTTAAAAAAAACACAAATTAGGCCATTTCCCCCTCCAAAATCGATCATGGACATCAAAAACAATATTGCAAACATGTCATCTTGTCTGAACGTTGAGGAGAAATGCTTGTGCCATTGGTGTAAGTACCAAATCTCTCGATGATGGTGAATTTTCAATGACCAAAAAAAGAATGATATATTTCCACTTGAGCATCTAAATGCCTTACTTGGTGTTCTGAATATGCGCCCTCACAATGATGAACCAATCGACTGCTTGGACCGCCGACCCCAGTGGAGTAGACGGAAAAAAACACAAGCAAGTACTACTTAGCCTCATGTTGAAGAAGAGACTATGGTGGACTCTCCGGCATCTTTGGATCAAGACATGGATGGTATGATAGATGCCCTATATGACACACAGGATCTTGAGTGAGAAATAACACATGAAATGGGCGGTGTTCATTGACGCATGGAGCAGGCCTCAAGACCAAGAGTTACATAGGTTGGCTCTATCATGGTGCACGTATATATGTTTTGCACACATAGAAAAGGCTCTTGCAAAAGTACTCAAGCACTTCCTTGTCATTCAAAGGATTCAAAAAATGTTCAAGTGTAAGTCCATAGCATCTATGATTTATGGGCATCGAACCACTAGATCAATGGATGATGTTATGTGTGTTCCTCTTGCTGATTTTCCGGCATGGAGACACATTGAAGAGAAGTGGTCAGACTTTAACAAGGAGCTTTGCAACATTTGCCTTGGGCTAGCTATGGATGGTGTGAACTTGTTTTGTCGTAAAATCTTAACATGGATCACATGGCCCATTTGTTTTGTGAACTACAATCTTCCACCATGGTTAACAATAAAGAAGGGGCATGCTTTTCTCTCATTGATAGTCCCAAGGAAATGGATGTGTACTTAGCCCCATTTATAATAGAGGAGCTACAAATATTGTGGGAATGAGTCGATGTTCATGACATGTTAAAGAGGTTTGGACAAAATTATGAGACATTAGGCAGAATTTCGACTCAAAAAGGGACCCTCTAAGAAATGCCATGTCAATATATATATATATATATTTAAAAGGGCTAATGGTTAAAAATTTTCAAATTAAATCAAAATTTGTCAGATATAGATGGGATCCTTTAGTCTAAAAGTTATGCATGACTACGGTACCTCCAAGTGATAGTCCTCCAACTTAAACTTGCATTAATATTTCAAAGAGAATGCAAGTAATTTAGAAGCATAGCACTTGTCAAGGCAGTTGATCTAGACCCCTAGATGAAAAAAAATAGACTTCTCGATACAAAACAAGGTCTCTAAAAGATCCCTGCCCCCTCCGCGCAACGAATTCGGGGGGGGGGGGGGGGGGTGCTAGAAGCGGAAGTAGCACTTCTTGCGCGGGGTAGGATCCCTCACGCACGGCCTCGCCCCCACAGATATCCGGATAAGAAACTAATCCCTTGGTTCTTCAAAAACCGAACCCGGAAACACTTCCCCCCCCACTGGAAAGCACAGGCGTTTCTTCCAGGATATTTGTACTCTAACGTAGTCAGGGTCATTATTGACTAAATTGATCCGACCGAACCTGTGAGTCACTTGGTTAGATCAAGGAAGAAACTTGTACTTGGATCATAGAAACCAACGCTTTTTTCCCCATCGAGAGGCACAGCCGCTGATTCTTTTTCCATAGAACAATTACTATCCGAGATTTACTTCATCTATCATACTATAACAGAATTGAGTCTCCTTTACTGATCCATTAGTCCAGCCTACTAATCCCATCCAGTCCCATGGGTTAGCCAACCGCCCAACCATTGTAGTGATGGGATCCAATTAGGAATTTGGTTAGGTTTTGTCCCGGGTACTAGGGAAAAGAGTTCCCAGGCCCCCTAGTCAGATATTCATGCAAATTTAATGCCAATCACACCACTTACACACCCAATATGAAATTGCCTTTTTCACAGATTCAGCTATCTTTAAAACAATCATTTAATGAAACCATAGTCACTGATTACAATCCTCAAAATCTCCGGTTGAATCCTTATTTCCAATCATTCCTTCATCGATGTATCTATGGCATCATTGGCAACTAGAACGCTCACCACCTATCCACTCAGGGGCCTTTTTGATAGTTCCTAGCTCATAGTAACCGGCAATATATTCACATATAGAAATCAAGATGGAATCTTCGTTGAAGATCAGCAAGATCGACCAACACATCCATATAAAAGAGCCATGGACTCATCCGTTGAGGACCAGCAAGGTCTATCAACCAGATCCATGCCCGTTTACAGAAAACAACTCTTACTCCTTGCTCCAATATCTTTCCCGATGCACGTGTGGGTATCTTTGGCGACCCAGAGCTTGAGCACCGTATGGTCAACACCCTCTAGGATCCTTCGCAAGTCACCTAGCGCTTCACTCATAGGCCGCTTCCTTGGTCCCTCATCCACCATACCGGAAGCTCACCATTTAAATCGAACCGAGGCTGGTCAAGACCTCGACCGACCTTGCTACGCGAGATGTCCTCCGTTGACTCTCTGCCGTTAGCTCTTGCAACTTCATTAGTTAGGTCTTCAATCACGACCTCATTCACAAGACGGCCAAAATGCTTCCCCAACATTCTTGACATAAAACAGCAATTTAAAAACAGGTCATAAATACAGTTTCTATAACGAACTCTCGTTTTTCCACATTGTTCCACAGCAATCCACATTATTTAATCCGCATCCATTTCATATGTATTCCCATTCTCATCCAATCACATCATTTTCCATCTCATCACTTCTTTCCTCCATTTATCCTCATGAGATCTCATCCAATCACATCATTTTCCATCTCCTCACTTCTTTCCTCATTTATCCTCTCATGAGATCTCATCCACTCGCATTTACTCATATCCACTCGCATTTACCCATATCCACACCTCATCACATCACATTCATTCACATCTCATTCATTCATATCTACCTCAATCCACATCACATCACATTACATGTATTTCACCTCACATCTCATTCATTCACATCTATCCCGATTCACATCCCATCACATCACATCTCATTCATTCACATCTATCCCGTTTCACATCACATCACATCATATTCATTCACATCACATATCATCCATTCACATCCCGATTCACATGACCTCACATCTCATTCATTCACATCCTGATTCACATCACATCACATCTATCCACATTATATCTCATTCATCCCATCCACATTACATCACATCCACATCATGTCTCATTCATACATATCTCATCTCATTCATCCACATCCGTCCAATCGTCCACATGTACGACTACCCATATCTATCCATACATTCATATCTATCACTTCACATCCACATAAATTCATGCCACATCACATCTCTTTACATCACATCACATTCTTTCACATACACATCCACATCCATTCTTCACATACACATTCACATCCATTCTTTCACAAACACATCCACATCCACATCCATTCTTCACATACACATCCGCATCCATTCTTCACATACACATTTACATCCATTCTTTCACAAACACATCCATTCTTCACATACACATTTACATCCATTCTTTCACAAACACATCCACATCCACATCCATTCTTCACATACACATCCACATCCACATCCACATCCATTCTTCACATACACATTCACATCCATTCTTTCACAAACACATCCACATCTACATCCATTCTTCACATACACATCCACATCCATCCTTCACATGCACATTCACATCCATTCTTTCACAAACACATCCACATCCACATCCATTCTTCACATACACATCCACATCCATTCTTCACATACACATACACATCCATTCTTCACATCCATTCTTTTCTTCACAAACACATCCACATCCACATCCATTCTTCACATACACATCCACATCCATTACATCACATCCACATCCACATCCATTACATCACATCTTATCTCATCCTATTTTCATCTTATCACATCCATTCACATCCTATCGTATCCCATTTACATCTTATCATGTCCATTCACATCTTATCGCATCCCGTTTATATCTTATCACATCTGTTCACATCCTATCACATCCTATACACATCTTATCACATCCATTTACATACTATCACATCCCATACACATCTTATCACATCCATTCACATGCTATTCCCATTTAATAGCTTTTTCTAGTTTGATACCGATAATGAAACTTTTTCTAAATTTCTACCAATTGCTTGGCCTAATTAAAGGTTCTTTTTTCTTGAAGATTATTTCCATATTCCTTCTCAATTATTCAATTGAATTATATTCAATATTCCTCTTTTTTTCGAATAAAAGAATTCATGGGATTTGTAGAAAGCAATTCTACCCATATTTTCACTTTTGGTAAATAATCATAAATTGAATTACACTAAAAATTTCTTTTCTTCCCATTTAATTTCTTGGATCTCAATCACCATGGAAATTCCCCTTTTTGCATTTAATTATTTGCATTCCAATATCATGGGAATTTCTCTTTTATCATCAAATATTTCTCATAAAATAAATTCATCTAAAATAAAATATCCATTATCTCAATATGCTAGGAATTTCTCTTTTTCCATCTAAATGATAGAATTCCAAATATCATAGGAATTTCTCTTTTAACATTTAAATATTTCTCATAGATAAAATAATTTTATCTTTAATTTAAATAAAATACTCATTAATTCCAATATGCTAGGAGTTTCTCTTTTTCCACCTCAATGATGGAATTCCAAATGTCATAGGAATTTCTCTTTTAACATTTAAATATTTCTCATAGATAAAATAAAATTTTCTAAAATTCATCTTCAAATTTAAATAAAATATTCATTAATTCTAATATGCTAGAAATTTCTCTTTTTCCCTCTCAATGATGGAATTCCAAATGTCATAGGAATTTCTCTTTTAATATTTAAATACTTCTCATAGATAAAAAAAATTATCTAATTTTATCTTTGAATTTAAATAAAATATTCATTAATTTCAATATGCTAGGGATTTCTCTTTTCCCATCTCAATGATGGAATTCCAAATGTCATAGGAATTTCTTCTTTAACATAAAAATGAATTACTAGAAATTTCTCTTTTTGCTAAATAATTATTTATACATAAACATAAAAATCAATTTATCCATGGTGATGATGAGAATTATTCAATTGACCTAGGATGATTAATCCTAGAATATGGTAGGAAGTCCTCTTTTCATATTATGAATGAAAATGATTTATGTGTTAATTTTTCAAAAAATTTTACCATAGCTCTGTTGCTATTACTGATAAATTTTAATAATTTTGAAAGCATACAGTTTAGTAATATCATATGATAGAATAACCATTAATTGGATCACTATCCAATTATGGACTTGATTTCTTAATTTTTCCATAAATTGAATAGCATAAAAGTATTAAAAAGTCACTTCTTTGGCCTCTAATTTGTCAAACATAGAAATTACTTTTAGATTAGAGAATTGCTTCATGAGAAGCATCATTTGAATATAGAATAGGTCATAGGAATGACCATTCTTTGGGGGGAGAGAGAGACATGCTTTAAAAAAACATTTAATTTAAGCATAAATGGAAACTTTATCTGTTTTATCATAAAATTCATTGAAGAACTTCAATTGCATTTAAAAAGACATTCAATTGAATGTTTCTCAAGCTTGAGAGTGAGGGGTTGAGAAGAGAAACATTTGGAGATCAAAAAGAAAGACCATAAACCACTCTTTACCTCCTAGATTGCTTGATTCTTTAATCAAAGTAGAGGCCCCCAACCAATCAATTGGTTTGGTATGTTGATGAAGACTCCAAGGAAGATTGAAGAGAGAGAGAAACTCCAAGGAAGATTGAAGAGAGAGAGAAACTCCAATCTCTCCAATTTTTAGAGGATTTTTAGAGAATATCATTATTTCAGTATAATACTAGCATGGTATAGTTCTCATATTTTTTACAAAGGGCTAAGGATCTATTTATAGGTGAGGGAGGCCTCTAGCCAAATCTAATTAGTTTCTAGAATTTTCCAGGTTCAATTTGGCTTAATTTGGACCTAGTTTGGCTCCCTTTTGATTTGGTTTGATCCAAGAGAGAGGAGAGATAAAAATTCAGCCTCTAACCAAGTTTAATTAGTTTCTAGAATTGTCCAAATTCAGTTTGGCTAAATTTGGACAAGATTTGGACCTAGTTTGGTTCCCTTTTGATTTGGTTTGATCCAGGAGAGAGGAGAGATAAAAATATCACAATATTTTTGAGTTTAAAACTCCACCACACATGTGAAATAGGCACCTCCTTGAAGAGGCCCCTTCTCCTTACCAAGGTGTCAAAATTAAATCATTATACCCAAAATATTTTATTTTTTTAGTAATATTCATAGTTTTTTACTAATAAACCTTGTCCTTAGTCAACTCTTCATCTTATGTGAGTATTTACTCATTTTTGGGGGTTTTTCTTTTAAAAATTGGATTTATCTCCTCCCCACACCTGGATTGATCCTATTGGCCCATAGGAATCTTATTTGGACCATAATCCAAAAATTTCTAAAAATCTAGACCCTTAGGCTAAGGTCCTTTATACTTATTTTCAATTAATTCTAATTGCACATTGGAAAGTTCTTTTTGAATTTCTGTTTCAGAGGAAACCATTTTAGACACTAGGAGGATTTTTATATCCAAAAATATCTCAATTTTAGATTATCTCTCTCTAGACATTCTCAATTTTAGATTATCTCTCTCTAGACATTCTCTCTCTCTACATCAAAACACAGTAAAACAGGATCTTTCTTTTATTTGAGAGAGGGGAATAATTATAAGATCAGAAGGGGAGGTTCTTACACCTGCACACCTCAAAAGCTGGAGGGACGAATCTTATAGCCTCTGGAAGATTTCAAACAAGTTGGGATTCTTGAGCTAAAGTGCAAGCTCATAGCTTCTCAAAAGCGTATCCCCACTCCCTTTTGATAATTTAGGCTTCATCTATCTTCTTTTTACCTTTTTCTTGCACCGTGATTTCGTAGGTGTGCATTTTCATGACCACGATTCCAGGTTTTCTCATACATCATGATTCTAGTCGTATACTGTGGCTGTAAAATCACATTGTTCGTACACACAATTTTTTTATATGTCATGATGACTACAAAATCATGCCACTCGTATGGCATGATGTTTCCGTGTGCCATGACTATAGAATCACACCGATTGTTATTGAGATTGTAGAATTATGTCGCTCGTACACACCATGATTCGTTCATATGTCATCACATTGTTTTTTATCATGGACTATCAAATCGCATCGATCAAGATAAGATAAGGTTTACTAGTATTGGCCTTATAATCCCAAAAAATTCAAGGTGAATCTCGATAAGATAATCCTAGGCATGATCATGGTCATGATTTTGCATGTTTTACCCTGAACATGATTTTATGGGAGTTTGATCTATGTCACGATTAGCAGGCTAGATTTGAGCTACAATAATAGCTTAGAGAGCCAGTTTATGCAAGTTCTGCTGCACAAACCACATCTTGATAGTGTGCGACACACACTTCAGTATTTGAGGGCCATTGTTGATTATGCATTGTTTTATGTAGTAGCAGGTGTACCATTGGAGCTATATGGGTACATAGATGCAGATTGGGGTAGGTAGCATCTCAGATAAGAGATCTACTAGTGGATTTATGTTTTCATTGGGGAGTGCTGCTGTGACATGGAGTAGCAAGAAGCAACCCATAGTTGCCTTGTCTAGTACTACAGAGGCAGAGTACAGAGAGAGGAGCTACGATGGCAGCATGTGAGGTAGCTTGGTTATGCAAGCTACTTTTGCTGATTTGGGGTTGCAACAACGAAGAATTTTCAGCCTCTCACCTTGTGTGCTCTCTTCTAGTGTTTGTGTGAGTGTGTGTGTTTGCAAGAGCTCAAGCTCTCTTCCCTCCGGCATCTTTTCATATGTCATATATTTTAAAGTGTATGTATAAGTACAAATAATAATTTATATGTTGACACTACTATTATGTTGGTGTTAACATGTTTGGAATGACCAAATATTTGCTTACTTTTTGGGGTTTATTTGGTGAGTTTCACTCAGTTTTTTGGTTTGTTGAAACAAGCATAATGGCCATGATAAACAAGTATTGTTCTCAAGTTAAACCAACATGGTGATCAAGTTAAACAAGCATGATGATGCCAATGAAAAAAGTCTCATTTTTTTAGAAAATACACATACAAAGTTTTATGCATTGATTTCACGTGGATCTATAATTAGGGGCAAGTTTTATGCATTGCTTTCATCACTATAATTGTGGGCATGTTTTATATATTGATTTCATGTGGATCCATAATTATAGTCAAATTACCCCCAATTCTAAGAGCTATAATTACATCTTAAATTATTAAGCTTAACTACTGCAAATATGGATGACATGCCAAGATTAAACCTGCACACTTATGCCATGAGCATGATTGGTGAGATTATTGGTGATATGCTACTAATGGTTATGGCCGTCACTTTCATTACTCGAGTTATGGCATAGTTATAGCACAAGCTTATATAGTTAGGTTCACTATAAACCTTGTATGTTTTAGTAGTAGAGTATGTACTCTATCTTTATGGTATGGTCATAAATAAGCAAAGAAAGAAGAAAATTTATACATCCATCTCTCTCATGTGTGCTTGTCTACTCTTATGTATGTGTGAAGAAGTTTGCTTGCAAGGATATCATATAGAGTACTTTCCATGTACTATGTACTCTATCTTGAAAGTAGTAGAGTACTTTCCCTTATAGTATGTACTCTGTCTTTATGGTATGGTCATAAAATGTGAAGAAAGAAGAAAAATCATCCATCCATCTCTATCTTTATGGTATGGTCAAAAACAAGTGAATAAAGAAGAAAATAAATCCATCCATCTCTATCTTTATGGTATGTTCATAAACAAGTGAAGAAAGAAGAAAATTCATGCATCCATCTCTCTCATGTGTTCTTGTGTGAAGAAGTTTGCTTGCATGGAGCTCAAGCTCACCATCTCCCTTGCATTCTTCTCATGGTATCACAGTGTTGGTTTATATAATGAGCTCAAGAGGCAAGAAAATAAACTAGTACAAAGGGTAACTCCACTTCTGCATAATAAGAGGAGACATTATCATATCTTAGGGATCCCTCTAGATGTTGTTTTCTTTGGTTGTTTACTCCTATGTGTGTTTGAAGAAGTATGCTTGCAAGGAGCTCATCTTGCCCACATTCTTATCATGGTATCATATTGTTGGTTTGTACAATGAGGTCAAGAGGCAAGAAAAGAAATAAGTACAAAGGGTAGCTTCACTTCTTTTCCTTTGATTCAGAAGAAAATGTCTACAGGTAGTTGCTATAGTCAAGGATAATGTTGGTAGGCATAATAAGAGGAGACATTATCATATCTTAGGGTGCCCTATACATGAATGTAGTAAGTAAATCATCCTCCCATGATATGTAAGAGCAAGCCTTCTTCTCAGACATTAATAGAGGTAGAGGCAGATCTTCATCTAAAAGTGCAAGTTGATATAGAAACACAAATTGTGGATAATAACAAGAGGATTCCAATTTGCAAATAGTGGAAGAGGCCACTCTAGAGGTAGAGGAAGCTAGAGAAATTGAGGTGGGTGACAAAGAAAATAGAGTGGCCTCTTGTATCAACATTTATCTTGTATGTTTCATTTGATGTTATGTCTACTTTCTAAGTATCAACGCTTATCCTGTTGTTTTGGTACTTTTAGAATCAAGTGGTCACTCGGCCAACAATGGGAGAAGAGAAGGACATTGCTCACCGCCATAACACATACTTTCTTTTGGAGAAGATTGAGCTAGAAGGTGCCAACCTCAATTGGGGGCGCATTGTAGATATGGTAAGTGCGGCAAGCCTTAACCTTATGATTTGTATACTTGCTTTGTCTTGTCATGTTAGATCATTGTTTTGGTATACCAAAAAAAGCGTCTTGTATTGTTTTTGAAAGGACCAATGCCTGATATTGAGTGAGGGCTCCGCATAGAGTGGCCTTGCCCATGTCTTTCCCCTTTTACATACACATTTTGGTCAGCTCACATCTTTGTTTGAGCTTGTATAGATTGTATGCAAATTTTGGCTTATCTCGTCAGAGCTTGATATGTAAATTTCAATTTTGAATTATCTCGTTAGATCTTGATATATAAATTTCACATCTTGCAATATAATTTGGCCATTGTTTGCGCTTGTGTGAATTGTGTACTTACTTTGTAATGTCGAAAACATTATGGCACTCTCTCTAACTTTTTCAACAAATTTTCTTTGTTCTTCACATCAGAGTACAATTACCTTTGGTACTCTATAAATTTGGCATAATGGTGCATCCAGCTACAAGACTGGAGCTGGATGCACCATTATGCCAAAAAAAATTAATACTGCATGCGTCGAAAGTTTCTTGCATCCATCGAAAACAGCGTCTAAAATAGCACTCGAAATAATGGCCCCGCCTCTTGTAGTGAGATAGCACGGAATACTATTATTGTAGAACACCAAGGCATATAACAAAGGATTATTATAAAAATTAGAATAATAAAAAAGTGGAAAGATATAGTAAGGGAACCATGCATCTTAAACTAGCTAAAGATATAACTGTGATACACCATAGTCTTAGTCTCAAGACTAAAGATCAATTAAATCAAGTGATGTATCTTATGTTAATTATGGTGCAGCATCTAACCATAGAGAATTAAGGGATTTGGAAAAACAAGTTTACGTAGAAAAATGTGATGATATAACGTACCCTATTGTGGATGTTGGGAGAGTCCCTTTGTCTATGTGGAGGATAGCAAAGTGAAGTATGTTGCTGATGTGCTTCACGTGCTGAACATAACAAAGAATCCAATTTATTTCAGGCAAATGATTGAGCAAGGTTTGCAAGTGACATTTATCCCTCACGGATTTTATATGAAAAATTTTAGTAATTAGTGTCACTTGATTGCAAAGGAAAACAAAGTTGGCATAATTTTTATATTAGATGTGAGAATCAATGAGTGATAACATTCATGAGGTGAAGATGCTTCTTAAGAAGAAGCTTAAAATGAAATATTTGGTGAGCTATAATACTTCTTCCTGGGTATAGAGGTTCTTAGATCATGTGATGGGATTTGGCTTTGGCAGAGGCAGTTTATGTTTTCCAAGTACGGGATGATAGAGTGTAAGCCAATCGCAATGCCATTGGAGTAAAACACAAGGTTGTTTGTAGATACATGTGATCTCTTGGAGGACTCTCGTACTATGTATAGATTTAGAGTAGCTAGTCTAATTGACATGACTATCACAAAGCTAGATTTGAGCTATTCGGTTATATTAGTGAGTCAGTTTATCGAGGCCATAAGAAATCCATATTTAGATGCTGATAGGAGGAGGTATTGGGAACATAGAAGCTTTGTAGGTTTAAAAGCTTACTTAGAGTGTAAGGTGTAGAGCTCGAGGAGAAGTGTTGAGATATCAAACTCAACTAATGCAGATTTGAAGATCTGGATGATGACATGCCAGGATGACACCTGCATACTTATGCTACTTGCATAGTTCATGAGATTATGGTTGATATACTACCAGTGGTTTATAAGTTATATATGACAGCAGTCACTTTGATTACTTGATTTATGCCATAGTTATAGTGTTAGCTTATATAGTTGGGTGGCTCCCACTATGGACCTTATATGTTTTGGTAATAGAGTAATTTTCTTTACAAATGAAAGAGAGAAAGAGAGAAAGACCTACACATTGAAGTTTTCATCATGAAACTCACCTTTTAAAAGAGAGGTCCTCATTTTTTTCTGTCAAGGAAATCATAACGTAAGAAGAGATAGCTCTCCTTTCAAAAATTGAAATGACACATAAATGAGAAAATTCAAATTTGGAAAGGGTTTCCCTTTTTCCCTTGGCTTGTCTGCGTGCCAGGCGGAACTTTGAAGGAGAGATGGGTGGCACATGATAGGGGGAGAAACTTGTGACCCTCTGCCGTTGGTTCAACCGCTGATCCGGCCGTCGTGGCCATATTGGCGTCGACGTTCTCTTGGAAGTAGACTGTAGATCAGAGGAGAGCGCCAGGGCGCATCCCCATCTGGAAGTATCTGGCACCAAGGGAGCTGGTCTGCTCCATGTGCATATTCTCATCATGATCACCGCGCCCATTATCTTGATGCTGCTTGATCTGTTTCTTCTTGCTTTTCTGATCGGCAGCTTCATGTCGATGATGAGTTGTTGCGGCCAATTTCGTGGGTGAGGGTGGGGAGGAGTCGCTGGAGGTGAAGCACACAAGAGCCTTCTTAATCATCCACCGCACTTTGCTACACCCTTTGCTGGCCTGCCGACTTTCGGAACTCATGATTAACAGTAATAAAAATGATATTATTGAGCAAACGAATGATTTTGAGGCACTCAAATGCTAGATATAAATGATTTTGAGTCGGCGCTAGCCTCGAGACACGAGTTCAATGAAAATATTTAGGCAACGGGTTACAGACTTCCACAAGACTCAGCTACTTACTGTACGCAATTGTTCAAGAATTTCAGCTACGTGCCAAAAGGTCCGAATTGCTTGTCTCTCAAGGCACGAATGCTGCGCCGCCAAGTCGTAGTTACTTGTGTCTCAAGGCCGAGCTCCAGGCCTCTCATCATGTGTCTCGTGGAGCGTTCAAGATTCTCACATTTTCTTCGTGACTTTTCCTTTTCTTTTTTGACCTTACTAATGTAGCTTTGAAGTTTTACAAGTTTTGCAATGGGCATGTTTCCAAACTAAAATTGGAGTGAATAATTTTTACTAAAATTGGAGCTCCAGAGTCCAACCAATCGCTTGTGCTTTTCGCTTTTCTTGATGGGCTTTCATGAGCCCCAAGATCGGGGTCCCAGATATCGACCGAGACGGGCCGCAATGTGTCCCATCATGCCAATATATGATATAGCTTGGCTCCATCGACCGTTGAGCGCGTCGTAGCGTGATATAACCTTGTCGGGTCACACCCTTCTCATGTATCCCCAGCCCGGCTCCATGGCCTTATGGTCTCGGGTCGTTCCATTCAATCCATGATCCAACCGGCCCGGCCTCATTGGCCCGTCAGCTCGGCACGGCTCGCCGTCCCGGCAGGTGGCTTCGCCGTTTCCATCGTTTTTCCTTCCATCGGTTCCATTTCTTCTTTGGCACAATCGCCCATCAAGATGGGGAGGGTATCCCCTGGGGCACATGGTCCCTAGTAACTCTCTCGGCAACACGGGAGGCCTAATGTGCCTACCTGGTGCGTTCTAGTGTGCCTAGATATGGGTCCATGTTTCACCGCTCCTTACACTTCCTCCCCATATAGATGCATGATATTCAACACGGTCAAGCATACCCCCAAAGCCCCATGGGTCTCGGGTTGGTTTTCCGACCTCACATACACCCCCCTCCCTTTATGGAATTGACGTCCTCATCGCGTGAATTGATTTTCGAACTAGGAGTGAGTGCCTTTGTATCATGTTTATTTTAATCTCGAACAAGTGCCTACGTGCAACTAAGAAATAAGAAAACAGGAGGTCTTAACCTTGCTTTATAGCCATGAGCAAAGTCAGTGTTTAACCTATTATAACTATGCATATTTTTGGATTTTTATCTATCTTTTTGGCCCGGACTTCGAGCTCCCGCTCGAGAGTCCCCTGAATCCCCAGTGTGCGAGGTACCAAACTGCTATGTTGGTCCCCGCTTGACTCTTGTTTGGGTCAAATGTAGATGCCTTCAAGACAATGCAGCACTTGCATGTTTCTCCTGAATCAAGTATGTTCTGGCCTTCTTGACCATCGCTTTCTCAAGAGTTGCTAGTGATATTCCAATCTTCAAGGAGGTCGACCACATTGATCTTCATGAACTTGTTTCCACTTGGCCTCTCATCATACCAATATAATCATTTGCCATTCTCATCCATGTTATCGACATTGTTGAGGACAAGGTTTTTTTGGTCAAAGCCCTAGCTATCTTGACACCAAGATAATCTTTGCATGTTCTTTTTCCATTGATCCCTTGAATCCATGGGTCGGGTTGAGCCTGGAGCTTTGCTATTACCCATGTGCACTGCAGTGCTGAATCCTTCTAGGACATGAGTTGTGGAACCTTACTAACACCAGCTTGGCTTGCAATGATTCTTGTCCTATCTGTCTCCTGCAACCATGTTCAGGTTCCTTTGACCATTGTGTCATGATTAACTTGCTTATGATCCTGGGCATAAGATCCTTGAGCTTGAGCTTGCTCTAGCCTTCATGACACCATGTTAGCCTTTACATAATCTCTTACCTTTGGAAGTTGTACCCTTGTACCTATGAGCCTTGATGCTCGAATGTTTGTTTACTCATATTTCATGAGCCTAGTTGCTTAGATGTTGAAGCTTCAGGACACAAGTAGCTTAGTAGGCTAATCTGAAGTCACCTATTTGAGTTGTCTTCGAGCCTTTGAGTACCTATTATGCATCTTGTTTTCCCTTTGAGCGGCTAAGTATAGATGCTGCCAATAAAAACCAAGTGTTGCCTTGGAATCCAGTGAACACTCTTCCACTAAGCATTCACAAATACATAGCACAATTGCCACCTTGTGCACATGCAATTTTCATCTTTAACTTCACCTGGCCCAAGTCTCACCACCATCAGACTTCGATGAGAGCAATTGCCACCTTGCTGCCATCATCCAACCATAAGTACATTGCCACCTGCACTCCTAGTTGTTTTCATCCCCTTCAAGTTCCCCTTGGTATGCATATGTGCCTTCATGGTCCTATCTTGACCTCATGTAGCATGTTGTATTCCAAAATCTATTTTCCCTACCAAGATTTCTCCAATTTGGGCCGACATGTACCCCGAAGTGTTTGACACCTAAGAGTCCATGGATGGATTTTGTGGCCTTCTTGTACGATACTGGTTGCACGACCACTTTGATATGACCACTATGTTGGGTCCTTCTCTGATATGATATATATGAATAGGGAATATTGGTGCCATGATTGGACTCACCTCACTTGAATGATGATATATCTTGCCAGCTTTACTTGCCCGATTTTGTCGACCCACATGATGATATAGATGATGGGATTTTAAGTGCCATATTTGGTCTTACCCTCACCCCTATATCAATTGTGAGAATGGCTTTTGCTTCCCAATAGCTTCCACCAACTCCATTTACCTTGCCAGCTTTACTTGCCTGATGTATGGATTCTAGCCGAGATCTCCGATGGTTGTAGGCCTAGAAAAGGAGAAGATTCAATCTGTCAAGGATTTCCTTGAAGATATGAATGATATGCTAAGAGCCGGACGTGAGAGCATTCGTAGTGCTCAAGATTGTGCTAAAACTTATGCGGATAAAGGACGTAGAAAGGTGACCTTTGCAGAAGGTGACTTTGTATTCCTCAAGGTTTCTCCGCAGTCAGAAACCATGAAAACGAGAAAGTGTGATAAACTTTTTCCAAGATAATGTGGTCCTTTTAAAATCCTTAAGAAGATTGGGGACGTAGCATATAAACTTGTGTTACCGCACAGTTCTCAAGTCCATCCTATCTTCCATGTCAGTAAACTAAAGAAATCAGTTCATGGGTTAGAGAGAACGCAGTTTCTCTAGAGATTTTGGTGGACTTGATAGAGCCACCAAAGATACTACATGAACCTGAAAAGATTCTAGGGTATCATGACAGACAAACCCGACATAAAGTGTACCAGGAGGTTCTTGTTAAATGGACAGACAAGGATGAGGAGGCAGCTACTTGGGAACGTCGTAGTGCAATTTCCAAGAGGTTTTCCCAATTTGTTTTCGAGGACGAAAACTCTTCTTAAGGGGAGAGTAATGTCACTATGGCTGTAACGCCTGTGACCAACAGCAGCAGACCGGATGGCCAGACGGGGCTTTAGCGTCAACGCCTCGGCCAGAGCGCCGAGGATGTGGCATTAGGAAAATTCTGGACTCAAAAGAGGGCTGTTTCAACAATAATATAATAATAGACACATAGATTGAGTGACATGTAATCTACGAACGATATTCACCGGTGTGGTGGGACCTCTGTGTACAAACCCACCCAAAATGTGGAGAAACTCTTATCTTCATGAAATATTAAAAAAAACCATCACCTTGTCTTAAAATATTTAAAACCGTTTTTTTGTCAGCACCTAACACAATAAAAGAATGTTTTCCACATTCCTGTGTTAGACGTGGAGCACTAAGAAATGTCCACTTAAGTTTGTTTGTTCCAATTGCATGCTTTGTTCATTTATTTTCTGATTGTAAACAATTGAGAAAAACTAGAACAACTTTTGTGTGCAAAGATATAGATGAAGCATGGCTTGATCATTTGTTTGACAAAGGTTGGAGAGTGAAATCATCAAAGGGAGATGATTTGATCGAATGTCGATTGAACACCTCCGACATTGCATTTCGGTGAGTGTTATAACATTCAAATGTATTTTTGTGAAACAGTTACAACGCTTATTTGATTATACTCGAAAAATTATCCTAATGATATTTTGGAATCAGATACTATATTTCCAGGCAACATCTGTGCATGTCATTTACTTATAGAAGGTGGCGATGGATCAACAACAACTGGGAAAGCATGGACCAAGATACAAGAGATGGCAGCCACTCTTGCTTGATAGATATAGTTATGATTCGACAGGGTCACGCATCTTTGACATTGGAAGTGGAAGAGAATTGGACTCTCGAATATGTTAGGAAGGAATTAGAAGTAGCTATTCAGAATCCTCCAGATCAATTTTGCTTCAAGCTCGATGGTCGGAAGCTAAGTAAAAGAAGAGAGCATCAGATCATTTGTAAAGATGTTGCAGCCCCACATGAATTGGAGGCACTAGAAGATATAAGATGTGACCATGTATACGGTGACAATGTATTTTTCATATGCAATAAACTCATCTATTCAGAACATTGCTTTTGTAATGCTTTATTGTTTAAAACAATGTAATGAAGGCAAAAATTCCCCAATTGAATTTTTATGTACACAAAAAAGGCTTAAAGTAAGAAAACAAGCAGTGAAGGAACACAGTAGCAAATTTGATCCTCTGATTTTCAAATTAAAAGTGCATTTACAATTGATGTTCTCTCTCCAATAACACTAGATATGTGCAAAAAAATATAAATGTACATGTATAGCTGCATATTTACAAACGTACATTTGTTGGAAGAAGGAAAAAACTATTTATTACTGGAACCCATAGGTATCGGCTTCAGGATGGAGCCATGGCTCTTCTCCCAAGTATGGAGCCCATGTAAGAGGCTCAGTGGGACCTATCCCCCCTCGTGGATTGGGCGGGATGAAGTCCACTGGGCCATCTGGAGGCATAACTTCAGCGACCTCGATCAATTTCGCAATCGTTTCCTCCCGAAACGTTTGGACGTCTAGGTCCACGTAGCGAGACATTGATGGAAACTGCCATCACAATTCATCAAGGCATAAATAAGATCAACATGACAATATACAAGAAGATAAACAAGAGTACACATGCGTATGGGAGCTGAAAAATGCTTACATCCTCTGAAGGGAGCTGAAAAATGCTCCGTAGCAGCAACATTGCATTAAGTGCAACCCTCCACCCACAGCTGTAGCCATCTTCTTGTTTGGGGACACTAACCCTTCGGATGGTCGATCGATCCAGGGTGTCGATGTCCATGCTGAGGCTCTCGTAAGCTGCCATTAGTTTCCTGACACCACTGTAAACAAAGACCAATCATTATCTTGATCAATCCGGACTTCTAACTCAAACAATAATATGTATCTTAATGATTTTTACTTACAACAAAACATTGCCATGGACACCAGATGTCGAATTTGCAAGGTAAATGACATTTTCTTGCACGTCGACTAGTACAAGACTCCAATGGGAACTGCATCACGTCGACTAGTACAAGACTCCAATGGGAACTGCATCACATCCAAATAGATTTCTATTAGTTTCAATCCAAAGGAAGCACTATATAACTCGTGTACGATGATTCCTATAAACATCATGCAAAAGAGATAGAGAGACAAACTCACTTTTCATGATATGCCAAAAAACATACTCGAGCATCGTCCAGATGGACCTCCCGAAACCAGTTCAGCACATCGAGGTACGGAACTGACTCTACTAGCAACAGTGTTGAGACCAGTGAATCAATCTGGAACACTCGTTGGCTGTACATCCTCGGGCAATTGCGAAATAACAAAACTTCACAAGGAAACATATCAAGAGTGAGGCATAAAATTTAAGAGCCAAGAATGAAAAATTGTGGGAGGACAGAGAAAAGAGTATACCTTAAAACATATCTGAGCACTTTGTCGTTGACTTCAGTTTTAGGATCAAACAAAATGTTGATTTCTTCAGCATGAATCGGGAAATAACATCTATTCCCTCTAATATTAAAGGGTACATAGAACTCTGGCAACAAAAATTGCAGCGCCTCCCGATTCATGGCGTGGAGTGCGTGACCATTTTTCCTTTTTGTTTGCAATGCAAACATTGCAGCTTGATGTTCCCTTTGAGCACTTGTCATTAAATTTGCCCGATTTTGATGTTCATGATCTGGACCTCCCTCGGTCACCTCTTCAATTCTCACTTTTTGTACAGCCAAAATTTGTAACATTCGTTCATCAGTAAACGTAACTGGTCTAAGTAACTTATCGTATCTGAAACGAAGGGCTACTAGGCTAAAAAAATCTTTGTTCATCACTGTCACCCTGTGTGCATGGGCAGCAAGAACGTAACTATCCAAAAAAAATTCGATCATCCAATCTTCTGTGGCCTCCTGCAAGAAAAACAGGGCCGATGCCTTCCACCTAAACAAAATTCCATTTTGCTCACAAATTCTCCTGGCAAGCCTATGGAAAGGCAATCTGGGAATAGCAGCTGCTGTCAGGTGCTTTATAAACTTTGTGATTTCTCGCAGAGCTGACGAATGCTCTGCAAAACGCCTTAGTCTAGGCTGCGTTTTGGATAATCAGGAAGGACTACTTGATTTCCTGGATCTTGAGGCTTTCAGAACGCCCATCTTCTTCCCAGTAGATGAGGGAGCTGCATTGTCAATGGGTCTAGCTGTATGCCTTACATGAGTCATCTGAAAACGCAAGAAAGAGTAGAAAACTTAGCTATTCAGTAGTACACGATTAATAATTCACCATAAAGCGAGAGAGGGTGGCCAAGAAAGCAATATGCACTTCCTCGCGTTATGGTGAATCCATTCACCATCATAACGCGAGATGAAGGCCCACAGAAACACAATAATCCTCCTCGCATTATGGTGAATTAATTGACACCAATAAGAGGCGGATTATCGTGCATCCTTTGAGCTTTGATCTTGCGTTATAGTGATTTGATTCACCATAACGCGAGACTAAGAGCCAATCAAAGCAAAACAATCCTCCTCGCGTTATAGTGAATCGATTTACTACAACGGGAGGAGGATTCTCGAGAATCTCTTACCATTCCGTCTTGCATTTTGGTGATTCGATTCACCATAACACAAAGAGCAGTATTGAGATTCTAATGACTCCTCGTCTGCTTTACGGTGAATCGAATCACCATGACAGAGGGCAAACAGTCGAAGAGAAAACAATGGCAGAGGGCAAACAGTCGAAGGAAAAACAAAACAATCAAGGATTATATAAGAAACTCACAAAACAATCAAGTAATACACTTTCATCACATTATATGAGTGGAAATGGATGGAGACTATCGTGTAGGAGGTGAATTAATTGACACCAATAAGAGGTGGATTATCGTGAATCCTTTGCCCTTTGGTCTTGCGTTATAGTGAATCGATTCACCATAATGCGAGACTAAGGGCTAGTCAAAGCAAAACAATCCTCCTCGCGTTATAGTGAATCGATTTACTACAACAGGAGGAGGATTATCGCGAATCTCTTACGTTTGCCTTCTGCCATGGTGATTCGATTCACCATAAGACATGGAGCATATTGAGATTCTAATGGCCCGTCGTGTGCTTTAAGGTGAATCGAATCACCATGGCAGAAGGCAAACAGTCGAAGAAAAAATAATGGCATAGGGCAAACAGTCGAAGAAAAAACAAAACAAACAAGCAATATACAAGAAACTTACAAAACAATCAAGTAATATACAAAAACTTACATTTCTTGCGTGAGAATGGATGGAGACTGTCGTGCAGGAGGTGGAATATTGGTTCAGTATTGTGGCGGTAGTCGGAAGTCACCTAGAGGCAAGTAGGAGGACGGACAAGGCAAAATCGATAAGAGGACAAAAAGGTGGCGTGATTAACGGCTTTGATTAGTCTTTAGAGCGAACGCACGTGCTGGCGGGCTGCCAGGGTGACTAGGCGGCACTGACGTGTTGAATAGCATTAAAAAGGGCTTTGATTAAACTTTATAGCTTGTACACGTGCTAGGTACACGGCGGGCTGCCACGTGGCATTCATGGAATGGCGGGTGAAAACGCGGCGCTGACATGTCGCATAGCATTAAAAACGGTTTTTAATTACTTCTCTAGGATACTCATCTCATTTATTGCCTCTCTTGGAGTTCGTATCCTCATTTATCTCCCCACCAACGGCCTTCATCTCCATCAATGATTGACTATCTCCTCCAACCCTCCTTCATCAATCACCCTCCTTCATCAATCATCCTCCTTCATCCTCCTGTATCAAACGTCAAAGACAAACCTCCAACTTCCTTCATCTCCATCAAAGATAACGACAAACTCCTTCATCTTCATCTCCTGCGACGTTTGTATACAATTCGTTTTCCTGGTATTTTTATCTCTTTTGTGCTTCCTTCTTCTTTTGTTATTTCGTTCTTTTGGTTTCATTCGTGCAGAACTCCTTGCTTTGTCTTTTCATCGCGTTAAGGTGAATTGAAAACCTATGACTCCTCGCCTTATGGGGTGAATTGACTGTGGTGAATTGACTGCGAAGAAGAGTATTTTAATTCGTTTGACACCTCCTCTCTCAGTATGGGTACTTGAGAACTATCTTTATTTGTAATTCACCATAACGTAAGAGGCGTTGCCAAAGGATGATAAAGTCATCATGTTGCGGTGAATCAATTCACCATAACACGAGCGAAGGTCCCATAGAAAGCACAATATTCCTCCTCGCATTATGGTGAATCGATTCACCATAACGCGAGAAGAGGTCCTTGACTAAGCTGCAATTTTATTTGCGTTAGGGAAAATAGATTCACTACAACGCGAGGAGGAATACCTGGATTCCTCTGGCATCTCCTCTCGCGTTATGTTGAATCCATTCACACCACACAGAGATTTGTTGTTTAAGACCGACTGTCTCTTGATTCATTGCTTGAACTAATATTTTCCATGTCTTATCTACACCCTTGAATTCAGCCATGGCGCAAGTTCAAGTCGAGTTTGATATGGATGAAGAGATTAAAGAAACACTTGCAACTCTGTTGTATGACTTCCTCTACAAATGTCGATGTCATGATTTGCACCCTGCAATTTCCTTGATGTTCAATTGCGATTTTTCTCTGGAGGATACATTTTCTAGCCATCATGGATACTTTGAAGAGGCAAAGCAAGAGTTTGACAACCTCACAAATGAAGAACCAATGATGATTGATGGGAAAAATCACATTCATTTTAATCTCAAGGTGTCACCGAAGAAGAAGCAGAGGTTAAACAGGGATTGGCACAAGGTACCATGTGATAAGAAGAGAGCTTTGCTATGCCCTTTTCACAAAAGAAAATGCCGCTTGATGGAATACTCTTATGCCTTCTTATGCCGCTTGATGGAATACTCTTATGCCTTCTTATGCTTCTTGCACATGAACGTGCAATTAACAGATGAAGAATGTACAGAGCCGCATGCAACAAATGAAAGTGAAGATACGATTTCTCGTCAGGCTAGTCCCACCGTTGAGGATGTTGCTGAAGAGGAGGACACTCCTCATGTGATTGAGGAGTTCAATGTTGAAGAAGAGAGGAAGCTCAGTTCGGCGGTTGATATTGAGGCAGTTAGAGAACAAAACAATGATATAGGTCAGCTTGTGATTGAATCAGATGACTCCTCCCCCATTCCAACGCCATTACTCCCCTCCTACCAAATAGGAGATTTAGAGTATATATTGCTGACAGACATACAACATGTATTTAACTTAAGGGAGGACCATTGCATAGCTTTCATAGCCCAAAATCTGGAGGTCGATGACAATTTTGTAGATGATGATGGGATAGATAAGTACTTACTAGTGG
The DNA here is from genome assembly GCF_041138505.1 of Cibotium barometz. Taxonomy (NCBI): domain Eukaryota; kingdom Viridiplantae; phylum Streptophyta; class Polypodiopsida; order Cyatheales; family Cibotiaceae; genus Cibotium; species Cibotium barometz. Next base: position 15,446,193 of record NC_141095.1, on the reverse strand, counting down.
ATAGCCATGTGAAAGACACCGAGTTCCTATCTGCTGCTGCTGCAGCAACACTAAAGATGTTCTATGCTGATGCCCTTAAATATGAAGGAAAGGATGCCACAGAGGAAGAGCTACAAGAAGCAAGGGAAAGACTGAATATTACCAACATGGGAGGGTTTAGGGATGTGCCAAGTAAGTGAGCGGAAACCGTTCCTAGTTCGAGTTATGGGGCAAGACGCCTTGCTTGAAGCAGATGAGAACCAAGAGGTTAGTTTTTTTTGGTTGTGTTTTCGTACTTTTGTTGCGGATTTGGCTTTATCAACTTTGTCCTCCTGAAATGTTTGGTGATGTTGTTTTTGGCTAATGCTCCTTTATTTTTTCAGTTGGAAATATATGAAGACACATTCCTTAAACGTGCTTACAGGTTGGCATGTGGAATCACAGATCCTAATCTGTTGAGTGATTGCGGGAAGAAGCATCTTCTTAGAACAGCAAGGCCAAAGGTCCCTGTTGTGCCATTGATAGAGGATAAAGAAAATGATGCAGAAACTTCATCAAAAAAGGCTCGGCTGGGGGAAGTCTCTGCTCCAGATTAACAGATTTAGATTATTCCAGTTGCTAAGAAGTTTCTCCATATTTCTCAATACTCTTCTTGCTTACCATTAAAAACTATGAAATGTATATATATTGAAAACATTTATATGGAACATAGATGAAAGCTCTTGTTCTTTTAAAATCTTTCACAGTTACATCATTGTTTTATAATATGTATTTCAATGATCAATTTTCTTCCACACTCTGCCCTGTCTTTGTCGTTGTCTTAGTCATTCAGCATGATTCTGCTTTCCCTGTGAGGAGACATATATTGATCGTCTCCGTTCAGTCTCCTGCATCTTTCTTATTGCACATGACACAGCTGATTCAGACTGTTTGATCTTCACACGAGCCCTCACTTGAATCCACCTATACCACCACTGACATAGTTGCTTCATGGGATTACTTTTCTTCATTCCTCCTCCATGTTGAGTGGCCCTTTGATAGGCACAACGTGCTTGCCAATGAGATCTTTCCATGCCTTGGGTAGACCAAATCCCAAGGCTTCCAAACTCTTCCGCAAAAAAGGTTCCATGTGCATGCAAAATGTGCTACAAATGCTCAACAACAACAAGACATTTAGTGTCGTACAATATTTTTTGAACAACAAAAAAAACTCAAAGCTGTAGGTTTTCAAGTAATAACCATGTATTGTGTCAAGTTTGTCACACCCCATGCCTTTTCATAGCTAGTGTAGAACTCTGTCACAACTGCCTCAAATTTCTCAACATCCCCATCTTCAAACCTTGCTTTTTGCAACAAAGGTGCTAGGCGATCAAGTGCCAACCACGCTTTGGCCTTTGCCACCCTTGCTTGTTCCTAAAGAGCCTCGATCAGGTACAGCTGCATGAAGCTTCCTCCACACCTCAAAATCTGTCATGCTTGCTTCTGGCCTTTCTCTTTGTCTCACAAAGTTCTTCAAGGTTTTCATGAACCTTTTAAGGAAAAACATCCATCAAACATGAACAACGCCACACAACGGCACTTCATCTACCAAATGCATCACAAGATGTAATTCGCTAGTGAGAATTGTTCTAGGGAAGTTGTCCTCGATCATACACATTGCCTAAAAATAGCATTGAGACGAGCCATCTCAATGGATGTAGGATCTATCTCCTTTAAGGATGTGTACCTACATACATAGAAATTATGTGTACTATTTACCAATACATAACTCATGAGCGTATGAGAACTCCAAATAAGCAATATAACTTAGTGAATTGAAGAGAAGATTCATAACTCACCAAGTTTTCCATTTTGTAAATAGCCTCTCTCACCTTCTTGTCTCCATAACCAACTATAGCAATTGGAAGAATAAACTATGCATAGAAAAAAATGGAAGTTAGTATATGAGCTTACAAATTATGTACCACAAAGAGAAAATGAAAACGAGAATATTTATATACCTATAATATCTTGTGCCAATCATGTGTCTTGAGGCCATATAATTGTTCCTCTCCTTTCTTTTTGATCTTTGTGAAATCACTCTTTAATGAATGCATTACTCCCGTTGGTGTACAAAAAGAGGAGATCACACTTTTCACCTTATTGTGCTCCCTCTTGGTTAATACCCACGGTGCCTTTGGTAGGACTATTTTACCACTCTCACTTTCAATTGGCCATGCACTTTGAAGGTGTCCAATGTTTTGTAAGTCATCCCTTCCACCCTTTGTATCTCTTTTACCAATTAAATGGTCCCAAATATTTGTTGCCACATTCTTGAAGATATGCATGGGATCTAAGAGATGATTGATCTTCATGTCACACCAATATGGAAGTCGAAAGAAGATTGAGTGTCTAGACATCCCATTTGGTGGTGGATTGGGAGTGCTTCTCCATGCCTCTCAAACCAATCTCTACCTCTCATAACAAGTGGTGAGACATCATCTGGCACATACTTAGGATGTGAAGAAAGGATAAATCGATGATGTTTTTCATACACAACCTTCTTAAGTGTAGAGGGTCTTTCCGAAACAAGTGATGGTCCGCAAATTGGACATGTATGATGTGCAGAGGTTGCCTAACCTATTTTAATTGAGATGATTGAGATAGAGATATAAACTTAAAGTTTTAAGTCTAAAACTTATGCATATAAGGTTCAAGTGGTGAGACATCATGTGGCACATACTTGGGATGTGAAAGAGGGAGGAATTAATGATGTTTGTCATACACCACCTTCTTAAGTGTAGAGGGTCTTTCTGAAAGAAGTGATGGTCCGCAAATCAGACATGTATGATGTACAGAGATTCCCAAACCTATTTTAATTCAGGTGATTAGGATAGAGATATAAACTTAAAGTTCAAAGGCTAAAACTTATGCATATAAGGTTCAAGTAGGTAGTACCAAAGCACTCCGAGAACTCGGTATATGCATGCATCGTCCAAAGCAAAACTCCTTGCACCCCTGCCTCATGCCTATTTAGTGGTCTTGAAATGACATGTACTTTGATACCTCGCCATAGTGTCTCAAGATCCTCAATTAAAGGCTCAAGGTACACATCCATGTTTGCCACCTTATATTTGCCTATTTACAAGGAGAGCAAGCATGATATGACCTTTCTTGATTGCCACCCATGGAGGGAGGTTGTAATTCACCTATACAATAGGCCAAGTAGACCATGATGTGGACTTGAAGGCAAATGGGTTAACACCATCCATGCCCAAGCCAATACGTAAGTGACGAGGCTCATCTTTAAACTCTGGCCATTGATGCTCCACATGTTGCCATGCTCGTGAATTAGCTACGATCTGCATGATTCCATCGGTTGAGCAATGAGTAGCATGCTACGTCATGAGTTTTGCAATCCCCTTACATTTAACCATGTGTTGGATGCGAGGAATGATAGGGAAGTGTCTCCAAACCTTTCGGGGAACTTTATCACCTTGCAAATCATCCCCTTACATTTAACCATGTGTTGGATGCGAGGAATGATAGGGAAGTGTCTCCAAACCTTTCGGGGAACTTTATCACCTTGCAAATCATCCCTATAGTGGCTCTCCCCACATTTTAGACATTGTGTTGCATCTTTATTAACCGCTCTAAATAGCATGAAATCATTGGGACATGCATGTATTTTTTTTTAATCCATACCTAGCATAGAGAGCATTTTACGACACCCATATCGTGAGTTTGATAATAGATTTGGAGGGGGAATAATCTTCTTGAGAAGCCTATAACATAGGGTAAGAAATCATCTGTCAAAATATTAACAAGGAGAGTATATAAAACATGAAATATTTTCAATAGAATGAGGTGGTCTTACCAAACAAGACTTGTGACACTTGCATCACTCCATCCATAAGAAAGTTCAATAACTCCAAGTTTGCTTGCAGTGTGGAGTACGAACATCCCTCATACAAAGGTGTGCTTGCCTCTCTATGAGGTTTCCTCCTCTCATGACATTGGAGCTTGCTCACTATCATCTATGACCTCCTGTCCAAAGAAGTCATTCACCATGTCGTCCATGATGAGATTCTCTTCCTCCTCATGTGGCAATGGTGGAGGCACCTAATTCATTGGTTGGGGAAGATAGGTCTCAGGCATGCTTTCCATATGAAGCCTTGACACCTTCCACACTCTACCCGATGTCACCGAATGGTGTGGCATGTTACCTAGAACTCTCCTATGGTTCTCCTCTATGTCATCATCCGCACTTGGTTGTGCCACTTCCTCATGAGAAGACCATATGTTTGGACATGCTCAATTGTTATACGACATTGTTGTATATACTAGCCATTGCATCGATCACACACACATTAAATTTTCTCTCTCAACCATGCCTCGGATCCAACTTCCGGCCCTTGATCTGATCACACAGACCTCTTTAACCTGGCCAAAACTGATTTAGGCTTCATACAAAACACACAACATCATCCAGTATTGCAAACAAAAATTTACCCAGGTTTTCGCTGCTAGACAACCAGAGTAGCGTATTTTAGCATTTTTTCACTACATAGTAGTGAAAATACAATTCTCAGTATAGCAAAAATACGCTGCTCAACAATGAAATTTTGCTCCTGTGACTAGCAAAGCTAGCAACGAAATTTTGCTGCTTACCACCGACTTGAGAAACTGTCACTCATGCCTAAATCACCGCTCGTCGCCGAGACAGGTGTCAATACCTACCTACTTCCCTATTGCTACACATGTACAGCTATGCCTGTAGCGCAAGTTTTCCTTCCATCTCTACTCATATCTCAAGGGTCTTTAGTCAATCAAGATTCTCTCTCCAAGGTAAGCTCTTCTTACTTTCTTCCCTCTTTCATGGTTTTATGTCTTCTTCCAAGCTTTCATGGAAAGCTTGGAAATAGGGTTTAGGTGAGCTTCTCTCCCTTCCCCTCTCTCCTTTCCTCCCTTCGCCTCTCTTTTCTCTCCCTTTCCCTAACCCTAGCCTAATGCATAGAGCTCTAATAGAGAGCTTTGATGCTCTCATCAAAGATTTCTATTAAGCATTCTATGCATTATGCATAGGATTAGGCTTAACATAAACTAGTTTTTCCATTTACTTATGCATTAAGAGTAGGGTTTAGGGAACTCACCTCTTTTTTCTCTTATTCTTACTAATGTAGGTTTAGGGAACTCACCTCTTTTTTCTCTTATTCTTATTTCTTACTAATGTGTTAATGAGGACTAATTTTTTTATTTATTATGTTTCTTTTTTTTAGGATTATTCAAGTGAGCAAGGTTTTGGGCATAGCCTCTTATATGGTAAGATCTCTTTCTTTGTGTTTTGTACTTTATGCTTCTTGTCTTTATGTTTTTGCACCCTTGGGTGCTGGGAATTAGGGTTAGGTCAATAGGCTAGGGCTATGCATAGCCCTCTTTTTGCATAACACTCTTTATGCAGGGCTATGCATAAGGGCTAGGCTATGCATGGCCCTCTTATGCATAGCCCTCTTTCTGTATATCCCTCTTATGCAATAGGGATTATGTATAGCCTTATGCAATAGGGCTTATGCATAGGCCTCTTATGCTATAGCCCTCCTTATACATAGCCTGCTTATGCAATAGGCCTCTTATACAATAGGCCTCTTATGCATAGGCCTCTTGTGCAATAGCCCTCTTATGCTATAGCCCTTCTTATGCATAGCCTGCTTATGCAATAGGCCGTATGCATAGCCTTATACATAGGGCTTATGCGCATAGCCTTATTATATGCATAAGCCCTATAAGGAACTAATGTTTTGATTTATTGTGATAATCTTTTGTAGGTTTATTCAAGAGCAAACGACCTCCAAGGGCATAAGCCACGCATACGGTTCATACAGATTTGGCTAGTAGAGGTAAGCCATCTTTGTTTATGCTTCTTCTATTTGTGTTTTTGCACCCTCGGGTTCCGGGGACTAGGTTTAGGTCAAGAGCCGTATGCATATATGGCCACATGCATAGGCTTATGCATACGTCCTATGTATACGCCCTATGCATATACGGCTTATGCATAGGCCATATGCCGTATGCATATGGCCTATGCATAGGCCTTATGCATAGGCCGTATGATAGGTCACATGCATAGGTTTCCATATGCATATGTCCTATGCATATGGCTTATGCATACGGCCTTATGCATACGGCCTTATGCATGCGGCCCTATGCCGTATGCATAGGCTGTACACATAGGCCGTATGTAAAGGTCATATGTATAGGCCATATTTAAAGGCCATATGCATAGGACGTATGCATATGGAATTTACATATGGCTTATGAATATGCCCTATGCATAGAGATATGGGGCATTGTTATATGCCATCTAGAATGCTGCTTATGCCAGGTCAGGAGTGGTTATTTGCGAGTAGGTGGTTATAGTGGAGGGGGATCCCTCGATCTTCTCACTATCCTTCTCTTGCTGCAGAAGAAGAGTTGCCTTTGGCTTTAATAGTGGGGAGTGTGTGGAAAGTCCTCAGAAGCTATCATCTGAAAGGGGCATTGTCCACCCTTCTTCTTTAAGCACTATTGTAGGAGGTCATAACAATGTCCTAATATCATAGGTTGTATTTTTTGTCTAAGATTATGTTGTTGTTTTCTCTTAGTTGGCTTGCATATGCGAGGTAAGTGGCCTTATTCATTCAACCTCATGTTTATTACACCCTTGTCGGGTTTAGGAAATGGACTTGTGCATAGATATATGGGGTGTTGTTATATGCTATGTAGAATGCCACTTATGTCAGGTTAGGAGTGGTTATCCGTGATGAGGAGGTGGTTATAGTAGAGGGGAAGCCCTCGATCTTCTCACTATCCTTCTCTTACAAAAGAGGAGTTTCCTTTGGCTTTAATAGTGGGGGAGTATGTGGAAAGACAAAAAAGCTATCATCCGAAAGGGACACTGTCCACCCTGCTTTTGTAAAGCAGTATTGTAGGAGGTCTTAACAATGTTCTAATATCACACGTTGTATTCTTTGTCTAAGATTTAAGTATGGCTTAGGTTAGAGCAATCATGTTTTTTGTTGTCTATGCATGTATGTAGCAGCAATGTCGATCGACCCATCACAAGGTCCCGATGTGGCCAATCTGTTGTCCATTATAAATGATCGATATGGGCAAGCTTGGTCACACTTTACACAGACATAGGTATGGTTCCATCAAACCTTTTCACATACACAAAGTTAATCTTTTATGTATTTTATTTGTCTTATATTTTAATCTTATATGCAGGTGAGCTTGCATTCGAGCTAGTCTAAGCTAAGGGGACAGACTACCCCACTTGGCGAGTCGATGCCATTGGGGGCAATCTACCCCACTTGCTCAGTCTGGGGTAGACGATGCCTTTGATAGGCGTAGGGCCAAGTGGTGCGGGGCCAAGTGGTATAGGCCCATCATGATATGGGTGTGATGAGCCTACACCACCTTCCTCTACTTGACCCACCCTCGCTCCCTCATGCCAGTCTTCACCATCCACGAAGACGACAACGTAGTAGGGAGTCTGGGGGATAGTAGATGTAACGAGATGGGGGGAGCCGGCAAAAGCAACGCTAGGTCTCTCGATGCATCTCCCCAACAGGGGGCTCATCATCTACACATTATGAGCCAGCAGTCCCCAGGAGACCCATTCCACCATTCGATCCACGCCTCCTACCATACACCGTGGATGCCGATGGTGCCCTCATGATGGAGGCACGAGGAAAGCAAGTCGTGAATTGTATGCATGTACTTGAGAACTTGGAGTTTGTGAACTCCTTCAAAAAGTAGAAAGCACAAGATGAATTTCTAAGTAATATGTTATCGATGTGCTTAAGTTGGAGTCCTCCATGCCACATGCGAGTTTGTGCTTCTCTGAGGAGTGGATGAAGCAGCGCATCACGATTTTGCTCTCTAATAGGAGAAAAAATATCAAGAGAGCAATGAAAAATAATTTGGAGAAGCCTAGCATGTGTACGGCCGAGGAGTGGAGGCACACACGCAGTTTTGTGAGAAATCACCCAGGTTCTTTTCAACCAACAAGCGGCAGCGAGTGCTTCTCCCGACTACAGAAGCGAGGGGAAAGAAATCCTCTTTTCTTGCTCATTTCGTAATAAGTATCATTTCTTCTCTCCTTTCATTTTCATTTTTTCTTACTATATTGTTTTCTTGAAATAATTGAATATTTTCTGAATTGTTTTTTGTCAAGGGAGGTTGTTGGGCATGACCCAACAAAGGAGGAATGTGACTATGGGTATAGAGCCCCTTGTTTGCAATTGTGGGCGTGGATGCGTACACGAGGTGTATGCTTGGATGAGTCCGTTTTAAGGACTCAAGCTGATGAGGTAATGTGTTGCCTAAACCATTCTCTTTTCTACCTCTAATTGTATTTCCATGCTTTCCTTACCTTATGCTTGATGGCATGTATGCAGGATGAAGGGAAAGAAGAAGAGGAAGATCCAAATTATCAAGTTGTATCAAGCAAGTGAAGAGGACAAGGAATCGGATGATGAAGATCACTCAGAATCCGGTGAGGATTCTAGTTAGACACCCACCTCTTCATTATAAAAACTTTATGTATATATGGCCAAAGGCACAATGATTTTTGAAATATAATAACTTTTTGGGCTGCACTCTCCACAATGTATGTGTTTCTTGTATTTGTGTTTGTGTTACAAATCTAAAATTGTGACTCTTTTTTTTTAAAAGAGCTGGGGCAAACTGGGGAGTCCTGTGCAGACTCCCCAGTCTGCCCCTTAGCTCTTTTTTGTTGTGTAGAGCATTCACTATTGAGCAGCAAAGATATTAGTCGCTGTTGGTAGAAAAATATCGCTGCTCAATAGCAATATTTTTGCTGCTGAGCAATGAACCCATTGTAGCAAAAATAGCAGTATTTTTAGCAGAGCGAAAATGACCCGATACCTAGCTGCGCTTCTAGTTATAAAAACACTGCTATTTTCATTGCTAGACCCTCATTCTGTTGTAGTGTTTGCTATATTCACTTAGCATCTTGGGATCCGTGATCCCACATGTTAATCCATATACAGTATAGGATATCAATATTTTCTCCTTAGAGCATACACTCCGTGGCCCTGCTCGAAGATTCACACTGTTGCTTGCTTCCCTAGAAGCATGATTTTGTGTGCATTCCAACTGACGGAGTATCCCCCAAGATATTTAGATAATGTTTTGATTGCAAACAATGGGAATTTAGCTTTATCCTTTGAAAAAGTTTTGTGGAGTATAATGACATGTGGAAATTTTAGACGGTTAATGTACTCTCCCACCAATGCTGAGTCCTTAATCTTGACGTGCGCATGAGAAAATCATTGTCATACACCACGAGCTACAAAACAAAGTTGTCCATAAGGCAACAAAGCAAATACAATATGAAGCATCATCTCACGATATTCAAAATTATTATAATGAGACCTTTTGATTCTCATCATTAACAAGTAAATCATTTGTCCAAAAGTTGATTGATGGCTCAGCATCTTAGACATATGAAGATTCCTCTTCCCTTTTTGGAGTATTGAGTCATCATTGAATATCATGAAATTCCTCTTTAGTGTGGAAAGGCTGGCTTCATAGTGAAGAGAATCCTTGTTCATAATTGATAATATCCGAGTAGGAGTATGGTACTCACTGTCCTTGACATTTGAATCCAGTAGTAGAAGATACTTATCCACACTTGGATCGATGAAGTCATTATCTTCTTCAAGATTTTCTGTAATTATGGCAAGATAGTAATCCTCCCTGATGTTAAATGATGCTTAAATATCTGTTAAGAGAACATATTGGTTGTCACCTATTGGATATACAGGGAGGATTGAGGTCAGAATGTGCTCTATTTTCTCTACTGTAGAGTGGGGTCCTCGTTAGCAGCGGCAATTGTAACAACTTGGTTGTTTTCTCTTGTGAGGACATCAATATGAAGCTGCTCAACTGAGTTCCCTCTCCACAGCCAAGTTTATATCCTCTGCAACCTCATGAACCTCATCATCTTCTTCTACCGTCTCCTCACCTCCTTCTATTAAAACTTTCTCATCCTCAAGTAGCACATGCAAATAGCAAATAAACCCATATAGTGGTAGTCAATAAGATGACACTTATGCTTGTGTATTGGGAACTTACTGTGTGTCTTCTTATTATCCTTCATTACCTTTGAAATATCCATGTTTACCTTATCTCTTGAGGATACGGTAGAAACAAGATCGTTCACATGCACATATTGAACATTGTCAGGATGACTCCATCATTTGAAGTTGTCCCTTAGTATTGCTGCTCTTTCTCTTGGAGATATGAGCATCCAGAGACGATCATACTCTCGATGGAGACATTGCAAGAAAAAATACATGATATATGAGGTTGGCGATAGTTCTGGCTAACTTTGTGAAGGAAATCAAACAATTTCTCAATAGGCGTTTCTTCAAACCCAATATCTGGTTTGACCTCGATCTCAAAAAGATGTATCTACAAACAGGAAAAAAATATCAAAATGATTGTTAACTACACAACAATGAAAGAATAATGGAGATTTGCAGTTACAATGTAAACGTCAGTAGAATATGATTCACGATGATGTTGGCAAGCAAAGCTTGATATCGTGTTGTGCTAAATCAAAATATACATGGTCTATGTTGGACAAATATGCATTATAACCTAGCGATACTACAACTTATCATTACAACACAACTATGGGCCAGCCAACAATCCCCCATTGAAGCTATACTAAGTTTACATTGTTAATATTTTACCAAACATGACTATGAGACAAAGATATGGAACAGGGTTCCATATTCGAGCTAAAAAGACCTTGTATATTACAAGTGAGTACAACGTGATTTAAGTTGGACGTTGACAAGGGGAAGCCTTATATTACGTTGTATACTGACTTGAAATATACAAGGTCTATATTACACTAACATGCAACAAACAGGCCTCTAGGAGGCTTCACTTCTAGAAAAAGAAGCAAGCTAAACCTTGAGGTAAGCAGAAATTTTATGGTTTTTGTTAATATTCTCAAATGACTTCACCTCTCCACCCCTCTCAAGCTTGAGAAGTTTCTAATTAGTTGCTTTAAGTTCATATCAAGCTTTCCCTAAGAATTTTAATGAATAATCAAGAAAAAGTTAATCTTTATGCTTAATTAGAATGTTTTCTTATGCATATCTCTCTCTCAAAAAGAATAGTCATTCCTATGGCTAATTCTTTAGCAAAAGAATGCTTCTCATTGATAAATTCTTATTTCAAAACCAAACTCTAAGCTTGTTAAGCTAGAGGATAAGAAAATGGTATTTTTATGCTTTTATGTTAACAAAATAATGATAAATTCTTTTAGATTGTTATAAGTAGTTAAAAAACTACTTTAATTGATTCTAAATGTGAAAGAGACAATCCTATCATTTTGGGAAAAGAGGAATAATAGAAATAGCAGTAGAATAATCATAATTAAGTTTATGATTATGGTTAAATTATGATTTAACTTCATAACTTAGATTTAAGTTTAAGAATAGATCTTCTATCATAATTGTATTACAATGTCTTATTCTTTTTTAGAAAAATTAAAAATTATCTCAGTAATTTTTTAGAAAATAATACATATCTTATTTTTATGCATAATGCTAAAAGAGGACTTCCTACCATATTTTAGGATTGGACATCCTATGCTAAAAGAATGATTTTCATCATATTCATGGGAAACAAATTTTTAGTGTTTATGCATAAATGATTAATTAAAGAAAAGAGAAATTTTTGGTAATTTTATTTTTATGCAAAAAGAGGAATTTCCATAATAATTGAGATCCAAGTAATTAAACGATAAAAGAGGAATTTTTGGTATATTAAAATAATGGATATTTTTATTTAATTTAAAGAGGAATTTTAGACAAATTTATTTTATACATAAGAATTTTTTAAATGATAAAAGAGGAATTCCCATGACAATTTGAACTCAATTATTTAAATGATAAAAGAGGAATTCTTGGCATATTTAAAATAATGGAAATTTTTTATTTAATTTGAAAAAAGAGGAATTTTAGATAAATTTTTTTATGATAAAAGAGGAATTTCCATGACATTTGGAATTCAATCATTGAAATACAAAAAGAGAAATTTTAAGCATATTTAAAAAAATGGATATTTGTAATTAATTAAAAGAAGAATTTTGAAGGTATTTTAAGTAGAGAAAGGTTTAAATTAAATTTTGGTGACAAAAGAGGAATTTTCACCATAATTCCACCTAGAGAATTAGGGTTGATAATTAAATTGGTAGAAAGAATTTTCTTAGATATTTTATGTAGATAAATCACCAAATTAATATTTACTTAAAATTAGATTAAATGGAAGAAGAGTATTTTTATAAAAATCCGATATTCTCATATAAAATCATTTCTTAATCTATTACCATTAGGAAGGAATAAAATTCGTAAAGTTGGAATTTTCCTTATGGTTAGAAGTTCAGTAGATATTTATCTGAAGAAAATCCTTGGAATCAAAGTTAGAAGTAAATCGAATAATTTTGGTTAGACCACGACTCTGAGAGGGACAGCCAGTAAACTACTTGCCCATCTCTCAATCTGAATCAAGCAAACACTTCCTGACCAATTCCAGTTCTTAATACAAAGAATAGACCACCGTTGAATTAGCATAGTTTTCACCTCTATTTTCTTTTAAAGGACTGTTTTACACCAGAATGCTGGAGAAAGCATTCGGTATATGTTTTCGGTATATGTTTAACCATGAAGAGACTCGTTTTGCAACAGCTGGCAGGGAGTCGTCGAGGGACGTTGCTCGTCGCACAACAAAGCCTGCCCCGAGGGCTTGACCAGCCTCGGTATGGTTAAAATGGTGCACTTCCGGTACGATGGGTGAGGACCGATGAAGCAGTCTCTGAGTCAAGTGCTAGGACACCTAAGTAGGATCCTAGAGGGTTCTGACTAGGTGATGCATAGGCTCGCGGTTGCTAGGACACCCATGCGTACGTCAAGGAAGATACGGATGAACTGAAAAGAATGACTTTTGTGAACTAAAGTTTGATATTGGATCTCGTTGGTTGACCAGCTGGACTCAATATTTTGGAGGATTATGATCAGTAATACTATGATTTTTATTGAAAGATTATTTTAATAACAGTCGAATCTGTTATAATGGCAATTTCATATTGGGTGTGTAAGTGGTATGCCTACCTTAAATTTTGCTTGAAGCATCGGCTAGGGGGCCTTCGAACTCTTTTCCTCAGTACCCGGGCAAAACATAACCAAATTTTTATAAAGGAATCCCATCAATAGAGTGGTTGGTGGGGACAGTTGGCTAACCCACTGGCTGGTAGGCTGGATCGGGGGATTCCTGCAGTAAAAATAAGTTACGATTAGTTACGCTAGTTAGATTAAGTCCTAAGAAGACCCTTGTTCTGTGGGAGGCAATCAGGGAACGGATGTGGCTCGTTAAAGGAGGAAAAAAGCGATGATTCTATGGACCAAGTGCAATTCTTTTCTTTGATATGACCATTTGACTTTCAGGTTTGGTCGGATCAGTTTGGATAGTTAAGACTTTGACTCGTTAGATCAATTCTCCCGTTAGATGATTTTCTTGGTGGAATCGCTCGTGCCTTCTGGGCGAGAAAAGTTTTTTTGGGTTCGGTTTCAGAGGAACCTCCGGTCTAGTCTCTTGTCCGGATTTTAGGCCTCGCGATTTCAGACTTTCCTGTCATATCTACAGACTTCTTAGTCACTTTATTCCAAAGGAGAAGAAAGTAGCTTCGTTGGCAGCAGCAGCAGCAGTGAGGGAACATTTGTATCGGGGCATGTCTGTAGCCCAAAGTATTGTCGTCTTATGAATTTCGCGAGGAGATTTTGACTTTCTGGATCTCAGATGCTCTATGTACATATTGCAACCTTTATATAAATAAAGAAATGTTTTGTGGAAAAAAATTACCCTGTTGTATAAGTGATTGTTTATTATATGACTAATTGATTAAGCAAAATCTGTTTACTGGGACATATGTCATAGATCTCCAATAAGATCGTTTATCTTGTTTAAAAAATTATTTTCCAAACCTCTTAAGTGGTAGGATCTTGTTGACAAAATCAAAATAAAAATTTAATAATGTATCATTTTTGGCAGAATCATGAGATGAGGGAACCGTGGCCGTCAGCTAGATCCTATCACTGATAAGATATAGGGCTTGACCCCGACGTTCGCAAGGTTCTTCTCACAGAACTCAGCTAGGACCCTGCAAAGGTGACGGGGAGAACTTGGGCAAGGCTATGGAGAAATGGGTTGAAGCCATGGAGGAATATTTTGATATCACCGGCGGCGGATACAACGAGAGGAGAAAAAATGTCTCTTGCTAAGTTGACGATTGTGGAAACAGCTAGGGTGGCATGGAGAAACCATTGCGACACTAACCATTTGGATAGGAATACCCAGTCCTAAAATGATCTTAAAGCCTATCTAGTAAGGAAGAGATTTTGTCTCCCCGGATTTTTAGAAACCAAGATGAATGAATTCCTAGAGCTAAGCCAGGGGAGCAAAACCATTAAAGAATATCACCAGGCATTTTCTCTTCTCACCACTGCTAGACGAAGAGCAACTTATGGCCAGGTTCATTCGAGGAATGAATGAACCTTTAGACACCCTGGTCAAGGATGCCAAGCCAGTTTCTATGGCTGAAGCTGTAAGATTGACGAAGGACTTAGCCAAAGCCTTCATTGTTAAAGTCCCACCAAAGCCAGCTCCCTCATCACTAGGAAGTTCTTCAAACCTTCCGCCTCCAAAGAGGCACCAAGGTCCCAACCAGAACCTAGAGTCAGGAAGTTTCACGAATGAAGAAAGTCCTTTCTCTTGAAGCTCTCTCTCAGGAACTCTGGCTCTTTTTAGAATGCAGAGGGAAGAGCTTCGAAGTGAGAATAGGTGCTTCAGATGTCAGGGGTTTGGGCACTAGCTCAAGGATTTTCCATCTCCTTCTGTGAGCTAAGGAAGTCAGGGTCCCAGAATTCAGAGACAGACTCTTCATATCAATCCAATCAGGGTCCCCCATGCCAAAATCAGGTTAACCCTAGAAGAGTGCCAGCTCAGCCTGCAGCCTCCATGCAAAGTAGTCTCCAAACTCCCTCCCAGGATTAGGAAAACCAAAGACAGAGAGTTCCACCTCAGATTGCAGCAGCTAGAGCTGTCACTACAGCTGAGGAAGTGGAGGAAGAAAAAGGACAAAGTTATGCGAATTTTCAGTCCTCCAAACTCTAGCAGAGTACCAGGGTAAGCAATTCAATTTTCAGTCCTCCAGACTCTAGCAGAGTACCAAGGTTAGCAATTCAAGTTTTTGATTGATTCAAGCAGTACTCATTCTTTTATTTCCCCAGGATGTCTATGTAAGTTAGTCCTAAATCAAAAATCAAGGAAACCTATGCATGTGGAATTGGCCAGTGGAAAGATTCTTTTCACACCTTGAGATAGGCCTTATTCAATTTAGTCTAGATGGGAACACAGCAGAGTGCCAGTTCAGAGTCCTACCCTTGGGAATCTATGATGGAATCCTTGGAATGGATTGGCTCCATAAGAATCAAGCTGACATTCATTGTCACAATGGAACCATCTCTTTCCTTGACCTTCATGGGAATAAAGTTCAAGGAACTGGAATTTTCGGATCCCCATACCACAACTAGTTCAAAGAGGAGAACAAAGGGACGAACTAGTCTTCAAGGGCATACACAACACTCCTCTCACCACGATCAAAAATAACCAAAAAAGAAAATAAAACTTTTGAGACTATCCTTGACCTCTAGGAGAATCCCATTGTGTGCCAAATTTTGTCTTAACTGTGGATGTTTTTGAAGGTCCTTGCTAGGGAGCTCACGGAATACCTTGGTTTAGGGAAAGGGGGCATGGATCATCTCATGGAGGTACCAAGGCTTAGCCGACCTCACTGGTTAGACATATAAGACCTGTGCTTCACACCATCTATACCATGCTCTCTAACTGCATTATCCCCACATGCTCTCTAACTGCATTATCCCCACATGCACTCAGTCACACCACATGCACGCAGTCACACCACATGCACAAATCACTCACACACACCACACCCACAAATAGACTTGAGGAGGGAGTGATCCCCTTTTCGCCTCCTCCCTCTTCTTACAACCTCGACTCCTTCTTGGGTGTCCTTCTCCACAAAATTCCAACCATTTATCATGTTGTGTAGAGGGAAGAACTTCCTCTTTAGATGTCACACTCATCGCAAAAAGATAGAAGATTATCATAGATGATCTCACCCTACCTTGCAAAGGGCAAAGGGCTGTTCCATCCATGAGTATACTTGGCCAAAGAGGTAGCCATGCACATCCCTAGAAAAAGGTGAATAGTACTTGATGAAGATATCTCTATTGACATAGGGGTGTACCATTCATGAGTACTTTTGGAGTTTGCCATACACATCGTGAGTGCATCTGGTAGTCAGAGGACCCAATGGGTAGGAGATGTTGGAGGGCACTGATAGTGATGGCGCTCGGAGAGCATGGAGAGCACTAGCGGTGTGATGGCGATCGAAGTGTGGTCAGGGAGGTTAGAGGTGATAGTGGGAGAAGTCGCTCTTGGTGGAGTGTGGAAGAGATGCTACAACGCCATGTTGCTGCTACAGTCAATGTTGGAAATTTTGTAAGAAAATGTACGCATGCACTTCTTCTTCAAATGATATCTCAGTTTCTTTGTACATTCATTGATAGCACATATGTAATTTTTTGTATGTGTAGAATCAAGATTAGCAAAATATATAGATTTGGATGAATGACTATACAGGGCCACAACAATTGAAACTCTAATTAATAATATTGGGAAACGAGAGCCTGATGTGCCATATGCTTTTGTGCCTCCTCCACAATGGCCAAGACCAATGCTGCCACCTGCCAGTGAGACAGTATCCACAAACACCAACCGAGGAGTGGATCCATCCTTGAGATTCTCCATCCCCTCTGCACAGGAGAAAGCACAGAAAGATCATGCTACTGAATCTTCCCAATAGCAAGAGCACTCTCCCCCATAACAAGAGCAAGCTTCCCCTACCCAATGATAATATTTTGCATCAGCCCATTCATGCAATGTGTAAATTCAATAAATCTATAATGTAAGAATGCATTGATATTTGTATTAACTAATCTCGACATGTACAAAATTTTGACATGCTGAATGGTAACAAGTCATTTTTGTATCTTCATGTTGTAATTGATTTCTATGATATGATCGGTAGCCCTTAGAAAAATTTCTTTATGGTAATGTCTTTACATGAAATGTTCCTTTTATTCTCCACGGTATCTATATGCAGAATTCAAAGTAATGTATGTGAGTAATAGCCTATTATGGCTTAATATTGAAATCTAGACATTTTAAAGGTAGAGGAGCAGGGATGCTTAGGACATGTGGTTGCCATTGAAGTAAATAGAAAGAAAAAAATACAAAAGGAAGAAAGAAGTAACATTTATACAACAACATATAGACCAAAGATAACTCTTGAGATTTTATTATAGAAGGAAAGGTTACAATCTCCAGGTGATTCCACAACCTCTAGGATATGTGGTTTGATACAAACACAGTACGTTTTGGAAGCTTCACTCCTGCCCTTTGATTCTCCTACCATCTAACTTAAAATAGAAATCACTTGGTGCATCACTACACATCAATTGGATCTCTTATCTAAGAAAGGCCAATGGCCAATGGCTTTCTAGATTAACCACTAATGGGTCTCGACCTTGTAATTGGATTACAACATCTATGATTGAAGAGTGAGTTCCATCATGCATATCTTGATCCAAGATTTTCTAGATGCCTCTCCATAGTCGACATCTTCTAATGAAATCACATGCATAATGTTTGCCTCCCAATGAAATATCTGGTCATAAAAATAGTCAATGCTAAAAAGTAATGGATTTCACCCTAATAGAATTTGCTACAAATACAAAAATAATTTATGTTTTGATTTCACTTGAATGTAATATCTAGCATTGTTTGTTTTTTCATTCAATGGCATCTTCTACAGAGGTCCTCTTTTCATCCCATCCCTCCCCCAAAATTGGTCCATCCAATCATTTTCAAGGGACCTCACTTGATATGTTAACTTTGTTTTCTCGACACCCTCACATGATCCAAACATCTGTGCAAAGGTGCTAAATGGTATAAACCAACTCAAATGGACATCCTTAGAACCTGTTGATGGTTTCATTGATGTATGCATATCTATTCTTATCTTATTCTTGTATGCTGCAATGACGTCTGTGTAAGAACAAACCTATTCTTGGCTAGACAATCGTGGTAGTAGGATAGACTCTAGTCTACCAACATTATCGTTTGCATTATCCAAATCATACATGTAATTATAAAAGAAGATTCCTTATGCTGTTAAATGGTTGGGTGGGTTGTCATATAGCAATGTGCCTATCTCTATATGGAAGACATTGATTCCTCCACTGATGCAATATGCATTCTACCACTCCACATTTGATGGATATAAATTTGCAAGAAAATTTAATGCTAAGTTAGCTATAGAGCACAAAACAATTTGATATTGAACCTTAGATCTTGTACTTTCGTCGCGGCGATGTAGCATTATGTTTGTGTGCATATAAACATGTTGCACAAGGACCTCAATTGCACCATTTGGCCACCTACTTCACAAAATTCCACGATCCTACCTTTCCAATGCTTGTTAGGATCACCAATGTCTTTTAGTTTTACTTTGAGAGTGCTGGGTGTCTTAGCGTGATCCAGTCCAACTTTCTCAACCGCTGAGGGATTCAGTTGCCATCAACATCTTGCTTATTGAAAAGCTACACACTTTCAATGCTGCAGATGTATTTTCTCCTAGAGATCATCTACAAAGGGAAAATTGAACATTATTACCATTTCATTGGGATCAAAAATCTCAATAATGAAAATAAAACTTTAAAGAAATGTTGTGAATTGTTGCTGTAAGAGAGGCGGAAAACGAAGAGACCTAAGTTCAAATTGTGGAGAAAGTCTTTCGCCTCCTACAATGCCATTGGAGGGAAGATGGAGAGATGTAGTTTGGGATGAGAGATGGAGGGTGACTCCCATCACAGCACCCGTGGGCATTAAAAGGTACTCAATATTCTATAGTCTACCATATTGGACAGAGTTAAGAATAAATCCTCTTTTGGATCCAATGCACATTTTTAAGAATGTGTCTTCGATTATTTGGGACCATCTAATTCATTAAAAAGGCACCGATCCAATAAGGGATGACCTAAAAGATATCAGACGCATGGAAAGTGCATGGCCAAGGGTAGCCACAATGACAAGGTGGTTTTACCAAAGACACCATGGAGGTTGACAAGGTAAGAGGAAAATAATGTCAAGAATCAAATTTCATCTTTTCATACATCCAGTGTAATTCACTCACATTAAAGGGTGCATTTACAATAACAAAGAAAAAGGGTGATTATCAATAGTATGGTCTTAAGTGTCACGTGTGGACTCTATATTGATCTTTTTATTGTTTTCAAAAATTGATTTCACTAGTTCATACTTCCACTATAAGTTGGTGGGTGTGGATAAGAGAAAGCTTGGAATGCCATTTCTAAATTAGGTGGAATGGCAAGGTCAGTTCTAGTTAAAACTTTAGAGTTGTGCTTTTGGTATAACATATAGCTTTTAAATTATCTATTCTTATTTAATTTATCATTTCTTCCTTTAATGAATAGGTGGATAGTGTCAAAGGAGATTCATCAAGATTCCATTGATGACAAGTCTCAAGTTGAGTCAATTGAGGTGGTGTGTATAATTGAAGAAAGCTTTCCAAGAAGCATACTTACAACTCAATTACACCTTCTAGTATATTTGGCAGAGGTGGCTATATGTGGTGTTTTTCATAGCCAATGGATGTTCTTTCTTTGAATGTTTTATATAAATTTTGAAGGTATTTGTGAGGCAAAGGGCAAGGCCAGAAGGAAGTGTGGCAAAGGGATGGTTGGTGCAAGAATCCCTCGTACACATCTCAAATATTTGAAACAAATTGATCCATCTATGCCTAGATTCATGTATAACAATGAGGATGAATGAATGGTGTCACATGGAAAAGGATGCATTTGAAAGATGGATGAGTCCATGTGCAAAAACGTTATTACATTTTGTCTTCTTAACACTTATGTGATGGAAAAGTGGATTGCAAAATATGAAGATGCAAAAAGATAAGGATAGAGAAGAGAAGAGAATTTAAGAGATCAACAAAAAGACACATGGCATACCCACCCCACCTGAGGCTCTTCTGAAGGAAAGATTTAAATATTGAATGGCTTAGAGATGCCCTAGAGCAAGCCGAAAGGATGGGAGAGGAGATTACAAGAGAAGAATGGGAGTATGCAAGGGGATGTGACTACCATGTAAATAAAGATGTTCTAATATATCATATATTTTATTTTCCTAAGATATATAACGTTAAATACTAAATTGCTTACATATAAGCTATATTTAAGAATTTTGATTCGGTTGCAGTATAAAGTGCATAACGCAACGTGGTCATAAGGTTGACATTTTACACTCAACGTGTGGACTCCAAAATAAACACATATGATTGTGGTTTAATGTCAAGTTTTGACCAAGGTAGTCTAGATAGTAGAAGAGATAATAACATTATAGCATAGAAACTTGAATATTATGGAACAATTCAAGACATCTTAGACATTGGATTTAGAGCTTTTGATTCAGGAGAAGTGCTCATTCTTTTATTTCCCCAGGATGTCTACGTAAGTTAGTCTAAATCAAAAATCAGGGAAACCTATGCAAGTGGAATTGGCCAGTGGAAAGATTCTTTTCACACACCTTGAGACAGACCCTATTTAGTTTAGTCTAGATGGGAACGTAACAGATTGCCAGTTCAGAGTCCTACCCTTGGGAATCTATGATGGAATCCTTGGAACGGATTGACTCCATAAGAATCAGGCTCACATTCATTGTCACAATGAAACCATCTCTTTCCTTGACCTTTACGGGATAAGTTCAAGGAATTTGAATTTTCAGATCCCTAGTGCTGCAATTAGTCAAGGCTTCTGAAGGGGCTAAGAAAGAGGCAAGCTGTTTATGTCGTTAATTATTATGAGTCCTGTAGACATAAAATGCAAGGCTAAAGTGTTGAGATATCGAGCGCATCTAGTGAGGCGGTGGACATTGATGTCTCGCCTGGGGGATAGGCCCCACACTTACACCACTGTATGGTTGGTGAGATCATGGGTGATATGCGGCCAATGGGATGACAGGCTATGTGAGCCATTCTAGAGATTGGCATAGTTATAGCGCCATGTAATTTAGTTGGGTTCACACTATAGAGAACCCTAGTATGTATTTGGTTGAGTACCTTTTCATATTGTGTACTCTTATCTTTGTATACGGTGTGTTGAGTGTTGTGTAAAGAAGAAGAAGATTTTCAGCCTCTCACCTTGTGTGTTCTCTTTTAGGGTTTTTTGAGTGTGTGTGTGTGCTTGCAAGAGCTCAAGCTCTCTTCCCCCCCTGCATCTTTTCATGGTATCAGAGCCTCGTTCATGCTAAGGGATGAGCTGCAAGCAAGAGAAGCACAGGAAGCGGTACGAGGGTAAGAGCTTCATCTACTCTTCCCTATTTGTACTGGCGACTACACCCTTGTCGTCGCTCGTCAGGAGCTCTACGGGAGGCACAGGCAAACAGTCTCTGATTGATGAGCTTTCATCATGGGAGTAAAGCTATTTTCGGGCCAAAAAAGTGTTTTGGGGGCACGTTAAGACCTTCGTTTTTCAGAAAGCGGGCAATTTCAAGCACTACGAGTCATCGATTCTCTGTAGGACTCTGTTTTAAGAACTGTAGGAAGACAAATTGGTTGTGCAAACATTATGTGTGCTGCAACAAGGAGGTCAATAGTTGCTATTGGGTGTATGTATGCACATTGAGGTCACTGGTTGTGACATTTGAGTGTAGTACAGTACCGCTGCAGAACATACAACAGTTTGTGCAGGACAAACCAGAGTGCTGTTTCTGTAAAATTTGTGTGTCTGGAAAGATGTCAAATGATGGCATAAACTAGATATTGTTGCTGAGAAGCTTGCTAAGAACAACTTCCATGCTTGGAGGTTCAGGTTGACAAATTTCCTGATGGGAAAGGGTTATTGGGACTACATAGAAGGTGAGCACGAAGAGGCACCGGAGATACAGGTGATCAATTCGACTGCTGTAGATGTGAAAGAGTTCAAGGATTGGAACCAAGGAGCCAGAAAAGTTATGTATTGGCTCTCTATCAGTATACAGGACACCATGATTGGGCACATACAGGATGCCAAGTCCCCCAAGGAGGCATGGGACACCTTGGGAAAACTCTATGAAATGAATAGCAAGGCGCAAAAGATACAGTTGAAGAATGAACTTCATACTGTGGAGAAAAAGAAAAAGAGTATGTCTGTGAATGACTATGCATTGAAGATCAAGGGTATTGTGGAATCCCTTGCATCTATTGGCATTTCATTAGATGATGATGATAAGGTGGAAGTTTGTCGACGTGGTCTCGGGCCACAATATAAGGCATTCAAGACGTCTATTCAGACTTGAGAAAACATTCCCAATTTCACAGATTTGGTATCTATATTGATTATACAAGAGAAGAGCTTGGGTGAAGATCAACAACAGTCTTCACAAAACAAAAACAGTTCAGAGCAACAGGCCTTCTACACAAGTTCAGGAAGAGGACGAGGTAGAGGAGGTCGTAGACGCGGCCAAGGAGGTGGCCGAACAGGTAATTAGAATTATGGCCCAGCAGTAGCAACAACAACAGTCCCAGAATTATGGCCGAAAAGGTAATTAGAATTATGGCCCAGCAGTAGTTAGCAACAACAACAGTCCCAGAATTCACAACAACAACAACAACACGCAGGCGGAAGAGGCCAATTCAGAGGTGGGGGAGTCAAAGAGGTCATGGAAATTGGCAAAGGCAGTATAATGATACACGTGGATGCTTTTACTGTAGTAAGCCTGGACATGTAAAAGGCAGATTGTTATAAGAAGCACGCTGACATGCAAAATGGGAAATTGCAGCAAAACGACTATGCATCCTCGAGCAAAAACAATGAGGATAATGAAAGGTTGTTTGTTTTGTAGCATGTCATTAATGCCATGTTTGAAAATGTTGAAGCAGCACATAAAGATGATGTATGGTACGTTGATTTAGGTGCCTCGAACCACATGACAAGTCATGGGGAGTGGTTCAAGGAGATGAAAAACCTTAAAAGACCAGGTTTTGTGGAAACAGGGGATGACACTACTCATCCAATTGCCCATGTTGGAGATGTGCCATTGTCTATGCAGGATAGCAAAGTGAAGTACCTTGCAGATGTACTTCATGTTGTTTTGAACATAACAAAGAATTTGGTTTCAGTTGGTCAGATGATTGAGTAGGGTTTGCAGATTCCGTTTGACCATGATGGCTGTTATGTTGAAGACTTTAAAGACAAGTGTAGGTTGGTTGCAAAAGGCAACAAAGTGGACAGAATGTTTACATTGAATGTAAACATGCCTGAAGTGAGTGTTGCGATGTTTGCAAATGGTTCAGGAATTGTTGCAGACATAGACATTTGGCATAAAAGAATTGGACATGTGAATGTGCAGAGAATGAAGTCTATGCCTCATTGTGCAACAGCCTCTTCTTTTCCAAAACTGCTCCCTTGATCCTGTTTGGCTTAGAGTAAGATGTTTCTTGTCAACTGTCTGTCTGCCCACTTTCTCTTTCTTGAAACTTTACTTTGTTATCTTGTTTACATTACTTTGCTATTGTGACAGATTCACAAGGTCTCCATGGTGATCCTGTTTGGCTTAGAGTAAGATGTTTCTTGTCAACTGTCTGTCTGCCCACTTTCTCTTTCTTGAAACTTTACTTTGTTATCTTGTTTACATTACTTTGCTGTTGTGACAGATTCACAAGGTCTCCATGGTGAATAAAAACTATGGCTGTTCTTGTGGAAGACGCTCTGTGGATGATAATGCTATGAAGGTAGAATTATACCACACATCCTTACCCCATCGACCTGCTTCTTCTATTTCTTCGGTAGAGAATTCAAGTACAGTCAAAACGGAAGGAACTTGGGAAAGGTTTAGTGTTTCGAAAGGAGCATGGGTGCTCATGCAACCTAGTAAAAGAAAGAGACCCCAGACAAAAAACATTTTCTTGGCGTTGTTAGGTATTTTTTGGTAATATTTTCTTGGCATATGTACACACTCATGCATGGCATTTACAAATAAAGGGTGTCCATCTCCAAGGGCTAAAGGGGGTATAAGGCCACATGTGAACGGATCTAACAAAAATATGCAATGTGTACAGTTAGTTATTGGTTTACCTTGATAAATGGGAAAATGGAAGGGGTGTGAGATGAGAATCAGTTTCACAAGGCAGGTTTTAGCACTATCACATGTGGACAAGGTTGTTGACAAATAATGTGAGCATGCAGAGTACTATTTTTTTAAAAAAAAAAGCTGGACAGGGACCCGTTAGAGGAGGTCAGCTACATTACCGGTCCTTGGCATTTCATGGGAAACAAAGGTATTTGTGGTCCACAAGATGTTATTAAAATGGTGCAAAGTCTTCCTTGAGAGAAAGAGTCACCTTGGGATTTAATACAAGGCTTGCTAAAAATAGAAGGTGGCCTTGGATTGCTTCAAAAGGTTCTTCAACTTGCCTCAATTTTCAAAGGAACGCCGCGTGGAGGTGGGGGTGAGCTCTCTGGCGACCTGACAACCTTGGAAGTATTATAAATATTATAATGTTTCTTTTTTTGGGTTTGAACGGGCAGGCAGCTATACGAGTATAAGAGGAGGAGGGGAGCGAAGCCAGAGAGGTAGAGAGAGAGAACTCGCAGCTCTAATGCTCCCAGCGTGCCCCATGTGATAGGGAGAGCTGCGTGGTTCTGTAGCTTTCAGAGAGAAGCGCAGCCAAGTGTATTAAAGTGTGTGGGAGAGCTTGAGTTCTAATGCTCTTAGCGTAGTCCAGGTGTGTAGAGAGGAGGAAGAGCAGTGTAGTTCTACTGGGGGACAGTGAAAGCTCGTTTCTCTAATGCTCAGAGAGCCTGCGCAGCTATGTGTGTATAAGAGGAGCTGTAGTTATATGTATGATAGGAGGAGCTTGCCATTCTAATGCTCAGAGAGCTGCGCAGTCCACGTTTTCAGAATGTGTGACAGAGAGAGCTGCGTAGTTCCAGTGTGTAATAGTGAGAGCTCGAGTCTCTGATGCTCTCAGATAGCTGCGTCGCTGTAGTTTTAGTTGTGTGGAGAGCTCGTTGCTCAAATGCTCTCGTAGAGCTGCGCAGCCATGTGTGTATAAGAGAGGTTGGGGAAGCTGTAGTTTAGAGTGTGAGTAGGGAGGGCTCATTGCTCTAATACTCTAAGAGAAGGTGCGCAGCACGCATGTATGAGTGTGATGGGGGAAAGCTCGCAGCTCTAATGCTTTCAGAGAGCCTGCGTAGCCAGCGTGAGTAAGAGGAGAAGCGCGGACATGTGTACAAGGAAAGCTGCATGTACTTTGTATGGTTGTGTATAGGAGGGGAGGAGAAGCTGCAACGCCACTTGTATGAATGAAGAGAAGGTGCCACGCATAAAGAATGCGGCTCTCTGTCATGATGACAGCCCATGCAATGTAAGTGACGGCTGGCCAGTTTTTTTTGTTCTCTTTTTTGTGAAATAACTCATATATATATGAGGAATCACCAATTTGTGGCATTGGAAAACCCATGTATATGATAACCAACTCTCTGATTTTGTGGAAAGCTCATGTGTATGAGAAAGACAGCCCTCTGGTTTTGCTTGAGAGAATATGTATGTATGGTGGTATGCTTCTTCAACAGACAGACTGAAGACCATAAAGTGATTGTGCCTCCTAGTCACACACTGCTTGCCAGGTTGGGAGAATTGAAGTTTCCTTACTGATGTTGTCTTTTCTTGGGAAACTGAAGTTTTGCAGAAAGCTCATACTTGATGGAATGTAACCTTGTTATGTCAAGTGGTTCTCTCACCATTTCCCTGTGGTGATCATTTGCTTATGGCTGTGAGCCTATTTCATAATAAGGGTGCCCCCCTATATGCATATGTATCAATTGAGTAAAGGGTGGCAGATGTTGATGTGCCCATCTCCCCTTGCATGTCTTGATCAAATGTATGTAGGCTCCCTCCAGTTACTTAGAAAATTGAATGAGGGTAGAGACAAGGTTTCATGCTTCAGATGTTAAATGTTGTGTCAGCTCACTGAGTAGCTGACTAGTGCCCTTTTTTCTTGATGTTGGTGTGTACTCCGAACTGTGGAAAGGCATTGCTATAGAGGTGTTCCGTGTTTCTCCGCCTCCCTTCACAGCGTCATGGAGGGAAGAGTACGAGATTTTAAAATCACCAGAGGGAAGATATCGGTAAAAGAAGTTTTGATTTAGCATGTGTACATGCATAAAGAACTTGTCTTGCGAGACTATCCAAATGATCTTCTGCACAACAGAGGCCTAATTGTATATTTTTCTATTGTGGTTTTGTTCTTTATGAGGTGTATGGATTTTTAAGATGAAGCTTTCTTTCTTTGCTTATTGACATTCTTGTGTTATTTTATTTCAGATTTATACCCTTCATCGTATGAGACATGGCAAAACATCGATTGTATTCTGGGATTTATAGATGTTTTGCATGGATTGATAGGAGAACAACAATACCAAGGTCGATGTGCAACAGAGCTAGCTCAATTGGGTATATTTTTTACTGATCATTTTTATCAGTTGTTTGCTGGACAATGCTAACGCACATGGTGTGTTAAGAAAACAAGACCTTCTGGCATGGAATTCAGTGGATTGGCCTCTCCCACATTTTAGTGTTAGGCATATAGGGCCAAGCTTTTCAAAGAAGTACAGAAAGCTCTAAGGCCCAATATTGCCACAAGGATAATAAAAATTTCTTTATGCATGCCCTCACAGTTTTTCTAGACTTGTTTAATACCTTTCCAGTGAAGGTTTCAAAAACAATGTTCACAATTAAACCAACAAGTCTGGCATGCATGCCACAATTTTTGGATAAAGGTTGGGATAAGAAGCATGTAGTTCAGTGTTTTGTGAGGTTGTCCAACCTTCTATGCAACTGAAGTACATGGTTGCATCACAAAATTTTATTTTTTCTTTTTATTATAAGCGCAGTCGAATGCTAGGCACAAAACTAGTCCCAATGGATCAAGATGAAGATTCTTTTGGTGCAGAAAATAAACTTCTTGATATTGATGTTGTTGAGAATGGTGATGTGCTAGTCAATATCTCATTAAGACAATGTTACTCCCTAGCTCAATTGCGCAATGACATTCTGTTTGAGACAGAAGGTTCTATTTCAAAGGACTTTTTATTTATCTACAACAATAAGAAGGTATAAGAAGGTACACCATCTGACTTATCCTAGTCTCATTAAGCACTGCTATTAGTTTACTTTACCCTATTGATTCATATTGTTTTTTTGCACGTGCTCAAAAGAAGAGAGAGTTCAATAAAATGCAAAGACATTGAAAATTTGAAAATTGAGATAACACAGACTCCATAAACAAAGGTATTGTATTCAATAAAGTAAAATTTTGTACAGAGGTGTTTAATTGTACATGTAGAACATATTCTTGACAACAATTTTCTATTTATCTACAACATGATCCAGAGGCTGAGAATCTATTTTCTGCTGCTCCATCCTGTCCTGTACAGTCTCTTGGTGCTGCTCCATTGTCTCCTCTACTGCCCTTGGAGCATCTGTTTGCTGTTGCTCCATCTTCTTCTCAACAACATCAGTAGTAGCAGGTCCTTGTTCCTATGGCTTCACCTCATCAGTAGTAGTAGCAGGTCCTTGTTCCTATGGCTTCACCTCATCAGCACTAGGTCCTTGTTCTTGTGGCACCACATCAGCATCATCTGTGTCATCAAGGTGTATGACACCTTCTCGGACTTTAGAGCTCTCACCCAACTCGACAGTAGCTGGTATAATAGGCTTGGGGGAGGCATACTTCAAAAACTTCCAAATTGTATCAGCTCTGAAACTATATACATAGTTCGAGCTGAAGCTATCTTCTCTCATCTGCAATGGCATATGATGATTTAGAACACTTTGTACCAATATCAATTATTTTGAAGCTAAATGAAAATTATTTTTTCTTACAAGGTCTGGCTGTCCTATCTCAAAATAGCTTGAAAGTATATATTTGGCACTAATCAGCACTCTCTAGCCCCGCCGGCGCGGCATCTACTTGAATCATCTTGTTGTGGTGTCTGTACAGTTGGAAAGATATGTTAGAAACTGTTAACATCTGAACAAAACAAAATTATTCAATAGGTTCAAAGGCATAGCATGAAAATAGACATCAATAGAGGGAATGACTTTTTACCTATAAATTTACTGGCTCTATTGAATCCAAAAGATTGACATTACGAGGACAGTGATCCAATGCATCTAGAAGCCTTCTAATACAACTGCAATACATATAATTCAATTAGTGTGCATTAAATCAAAATAATGAAGTTTGAAGTTAAAAAAAGCACACACACCACTTAGAATTTCAGCTCTCTGTGTGTGGTTTTTAAGAGAGTTGAATATAAAGCATTGCTTCTGCTGGATGTCAATAGAAGCAAAACTCTAGTGGTCACTGCGTAAGGAAAAAAGCATTAAGAAATCAAAGGCTACAAGAGTTCTCAATCTTAAAGAAGAATCTCAAAAGAAGTAGGCACCCACATACCTGTTATGGTATGGAAGTAGCAAAACATCGATAACATCAAAATTGCAGTGTCTGAACCAATTGGAAATACCCATGGGAGTTTCCTTTGCATCTCTTAACTTGGTGGAAATGGCAAGATCAATAATATGAATTGTGTGTTGTACATAGTGGTTAAGCCAGCTTCTCATCATGTTGCATTGGACCAAAAAATAATTAGGGTAGGGTGTAAAGGAGGTACAAGAAGGATTGTTTTGCAAACAAATGTAAAATAATAGACACTTACTAGAGCATTGCAAGAATGATAGTATCTGAGCAATACTCATTCTTATAAGCCAATGCTGCCAAGCATGGTTTTGTCAAGTCAAAATCATTCACTGAAGTTTCATCCTCAATATATGGACAATTATGTTAGGGCCCAGCTCCTGCAACCTTCTCTGTATCTGTAGCTCCCTCTGTACAGTCTCCACATCTAACAGATTTGGATTCTTTTATTTGCTGCTTCAGTGACTCCTCATAAGCAGCTTTCCCTTCTTTGAGTGGGTTACTTTAACAACCTTAACCTCATCTACCTTCGACTTTCTTGTAGGTGGAATTAATAATATGTCTCTCATCTTGATGTCCTGCCATTCCACAGGATGGATCAGCTTGTCATACCTCCATCTCACTCTAGACAAAGTGTTGAAGTCTTTGGCCATCAAAGTTACCCTGTGAGCATGGGTTGCTACCAGCATTGCATCTTCAAAATATTTCTCCAAGTAATCCTCTGCCATTTCCTGTAAGGAAAGAATGGCAGTCCTGTTCCACCTGAAACCAAGGTGCCAACTATCACATATGTCTTTCACTAGTCTCTGAAAAGGTGCCTTGGGGATTGCAAAGCCTATAGCTTTCTGTTGCTTCCTGATCTCCTTTAGCACACCTGCACCATGTTTCAATCTCTTGGCCTTTTGCTGGAGCAGGCTCATTGGCTTCCCCTTCCTGCCATGTGCACCTCTTCCCTTTGGAGGCACGCTAAATTCCTTGGTACCTGCCCCAGCTGCTGCTGCTGCTCTGCAAGCCCTCGCCCTTTGCCAGCACTCCTTGCAGTTGACTTGGTTCTTGCCATCACTCTGAGATTACAGCCATGGAGAACATGGAATGACACAAAAAGACAATGACAGGGGTGGATGAAGCAACATTTTTAAATTTGCAACAAAAC
This sequence comes from Cibotium barometz, assembly GCF_041138505.1. Classification (NCBI taxonomy): domain Eukaryota; kingdom Viridiplantae; phylum Streptophyta; class Polypodiopsida; order Cyatheales; family Cibotiaceae; genus Cibotium; species Cibotium barometz. Next base: position 15,416,314 of record NC_141095.1, on the reverse strand, counting down.
GCGATTTCGACAGTTTAAAATTCCTAATAGCTCACTCTCGCGTTTTCTTGCAAATACCTGAAGTAACATGCTGGTACATTCCTACAGTGATTTCTCTGTCTTTACAACTAAATACAATATGGATTGAGTCTATGCAAGGAGAGTACAGCCATGGACAACTTGGAAAGACACAAAACCACAATGACAGGGGTGGATGAAGCAACAGTTCAATATTTGCAACAAAACGCGATTTCGGCTGTTTGAAATTCCTAAAGACTTCTCCTCGCGTTTTCCTGCAAATTCATGAGGCAGCATGTTGGAACATGCCTTCAGTCATTTCACTGTGTTTGCAACTTGATGCAGGATGGATTGAGTCTATGGAAGGCAAGAAGAGTGCACAGACTGAAGGAAGAACCCATAAATAAAATTTTACCCTTAAATGTAATTATCACACTTTAAGATCTGCAAACATTGCTAAATCTATAAAGATGATCAATCTCTCACTCAACCAGCCTAATTCAGAAGTCTTCCTGCTTGTGGTTGCAGTGGTGGAAAAAGCTAAGGAATGCCTATAATATTTATCCTAATATCTAAGCTACATCACATCCCAAAGGTGTGTGTGTTATACTATTAAACAAGAAGATAAGGATATAGAGAGTCCTACTGAGACCTGGAAGCTATCTGTGGGTGTGTTGTGTTGCTGATGAGTACCCTGTGCTAGGGATGAACCTGTGCTGCTAGTCAGGATGCTGATGGTGCAAAGTAGGGAGGTAGGGAGGCAAGAGAGCTGAGAGACGGGAGGGCCGAGACAGGAGAGATTAAACAGGAGGGAAAAGATTAGTGCAAAATACAAACAAGGCAGCTACTAAATCCCACACGTGTGGACTGGAGTCGTTTTTTCACACGTGTGGATGGGACCCAGATCTCTTGGAGTTTTAAACTTGGCACATGTGAATGGGACTTTTTGCCTTGGAACTTGTGCCAATCATGATTTCATAATCAGTTCCATAACCACTCTTCCCTCCCCTGCCTCCCAATCTTTCATCCCTGCCCAGCACCCTCCCATCATCCTTTTGCTTCCCTCTCTGATCCCTTCCTACCCAACACACTCCATCCAGACTACAACCTGCATGAAGACTACTACCACTGCCAGATCTCTAGGTTACCTAGAGATCTGCCAGATCTCTAGGTTACCTAGGCTGTAGCTCAAGTTTGGGAAAGAGCAGAAAATTCACCACCAGTGCAACTCCAACAGCATGGAAAAGGAAAAGAAAGGTCAGAGTTCTAGATTCTTTTCAATGTTTTTTGATATATATTTCTTCCATCCATAGCTAGGATCATCTCACAGTTGCCTACTGTCAGGAATCTATGAGATGATCCTAGCATTTGATTGGAGATGGATATCAATAGAAATGGAAAATTTGCAATAAAATGCGAGGAGACTGCTTGACATTTTCCAAATGGCCCTACATCGCGTTTTCCTGCAAATTCCTATGTCCCTTTTGGTTTTCACTTCTTCCTCATTGTTTTGCTTTCTTTGGCCCTGGGGAATTCTTCCTTGATGGATGAGAAAAGTTTTTGCTTTGGAACAGTTGATTCTCAAGCCCCTCCTTTCAAGAGGAAGCTAGACTTTTCTGCTGCTATAATTAGACCACAACAATCACCAGGTGAGTCATGAGTGCTCATGAAGGGAATTGTTTGGTGATATCCTATACATTCCCTGATTGCATATGTCGGCATATAGAATTCATGATATATAAATTTTGGTTCAGGCAAAAGGAAGAGACTGGAGCAGAAAGCTGAGTCTTCCCTCTCAAAACAAAAGGAACCAAAAGAGGACAAATATCCAGATTTGCTACTATTTGAGTTTCTTCACAAATGCAAGGCTCAGAGGGACTTCCACATATACCACAGTATTTTCAACAGGGAGTTCACTATGAGCTCTGTACTGGAGCATCACAGAGATTTTCTTTCAGACCATTGGGATACCTTCAAACAACTGACAGAGGCAGGAAGAATTGTGGAAGGTGAAAAGGGTTTTGTGTATATAAATCATATTATCTCCATTGAGACAGGCTGAGGTACCAACTGAATAGAAGATTTGATAGCCTGCCTGAGGAATATAAATTCAACTGTAACTTGCACACCAGAAAGTGTAGAGTGCTTGAGGAAACCATGGCATTCCTTATGTACATTGTCTTCAGTTCAGGACTCTCTAGAAGAACAAGGGCAGGAGGCTGAAGAAGAAGACACATCTGAAGCAAAGGAAAAAGATGATGTTCCTGTGGCAACAGAAATGGCAGAGCAGGAAGAAGATATCAACCTCCAAGATGAGGGGCTGCAAGTGGCTGCTCTTGACTTTGCTCAACTGCTGAGGACTGAAACTCTTAGGGCAGCCTCCATGATATAGAGTGTATGTTCAATTTGAGGGAGGACTATGCCATTTCCCTTATTGCCCAGGCTTCAAGGCTTGACAAGGAGGTTGGCATAGAGGATGGCCATTCACTACTGGCTTTGGAAACAACTTTTGATCCTGCAGAGGCCCTTACTATTTGTTTCAAAGAGGCTGAAAAGTTCCAAGAGCCAGATGAAGCTGCCTTCCAGCTCACACAGGAAGCTATGAATCTCTCAGCACTATACAAGGGAAAGCTGAAAGAAGAGGCTGGACTGGAGGGGAGGGGAGAGGAATAAATCTTTGGAAAGATGAACTACTTGTTGCTGATGAAAATGAGAAGGTATGATCTTGTTACTTCAAATCAAATACTTTATCTTGTGTTTAAATTTTTTGTAGGTTGTGTATTATCTCACTCCAATCTTTTGATATGTGGCAGCTACAAATTGAGGATGACACATTCCTCCAGAGAACAAGTGGAAGCAGGCCGGCTGGGTTTGGCAAACTGTCAAGCCTAGCTCATTATATTCATGATCTAGTCAATGCTAAGATCTTGATTTACCATAGGCAGTTGAGCAACAATGGAGAAGCCATTGTTTACTTCTTTAAATGTTTGTCTAGGGTTTTAGGTGGACATGATCTTTCATGGCAAAAGGAAAAGATCATTTTGATAGAGAGGTTATCTGATGCCATAGATATGTTTGGGGATTATGTGAATAAGCAAGCCTCTAGGGCCTCTTGCTTTTTGTTATGCAGCATTAGCATGTGGTGTTAAGGAGCCCAAATGTCTGGAGGGCTATGGAAAACACAAGCTCATAAGGTTTCGAGAGCCACCCATGATTGCATCAGGCAACACAATCCAAGGAGAAGAACACGTGGAGATAGCTGAAGACAAGGATACCCCTCCCAGACAAGCAATAGAGGCAAGCATTGATAAACAAATAGTCGACATCAAGCCAACAGGGAAGAAAAAGAGTCCAATCAAGATCAAAAAGAGACTTCCGATTGGCAGGCTCTAGGGGTAATAGGATTTATTCATCAAATATAGCACAAACATTATGTTGACATGCATCTTGTCATCAGTTCCTTGTCCGTACGGATGATCAGTACCCTTTTGCATTTGTCCCATCACCATACGACACTTCAGTACTCTTCCCACACTCAGTAGCTTCTAAAAGCATTTGACACTAAGTACCTTATTGGTAAGGATCAATAGTGTGTCTAGCATAATTAAGTAGTATTGATTGAATTTTTTGTGTGTAGCTCATGGATGTATTGATGCTTGTTAATATAGATCACATGTTTCACAAAAGAAATACTTTTGATGGAGTCTCAAAACATATAGGCATAACCCCAAGAGTCACTTGTTCCACTAAAAAAAATTCTATTGATTGAGTTTGAAAACATGTGGACATAACACCAATAAGTTACAAACTGCTAGTCATGTTTACTTGTCCATTTATGGTTTCTAAATATCTTCGAATCCCTCCATTGTCTATGTCTTTCTGCTGCCATTGAATTGTCCAAAGTTTGTCTTCGTCTTTGCTTTTGGGCTAGAATAAAAGCGAGCTTGACTTTGGAGCTAGCAACTTTTCTTTTAGCATGCAGCCTCTATAGTATACCTCAGTAAAACCATTGGAAGACTTCCTTCAGACTATTTGCCTTTTGACTCCCTCCGTAGTGTTGTGTGTGTCTGAAAAATGCATTACGTGCCATGTAGTGAGACTTCTCCATGCCTTGGGTAGACCAAATTGCTGGGCATCCATACTTTTTGACAAAATAGGGAAGGTGGTTGTAGATGATATGCTATTTTCACAAAGACATAAGAATGCATAGTAAGTTATAAAAAAAAAGAAGATCACACTTAAGTAAAAGAAGAAGACAGAACCTTACTATGTAGTGAGTTATATTGCAGGCTGTCCACGCGTCTTTCATTGACTTCCCAAAATGTTTAATTGCCTCTTCAAAGTTCTTGTAATCACTCTTTGTCCATGTTACATTGTCACAGAACATGAAGAGTTGATCAAGAGACCTCCACACCTCTGCCTTCACATTTCGTGCTTCCCCATCTGCCTGGTCTTTCACGGCATTATGGACTTGCTTCCACAATCCATAATTAATCCTTGAAACTATTCTACCTTGCCTTACTTGCTTACTACTGTGTTTGGATCGAGACAAGAATCTTCTTGCCTTAACACTACCAATAGAGGGCTTGATTGTTGGTACCTCCTTGCCATTGGTAGACTTTTTAAAATCCTTTGTGATATGAACATCACCTCCATCATGCAGACCTATATCGGATAACACTTTTTTCAATGCTTGAAGAGCATCCTTTCTATTTTTTTCAGGACGGAGTTTCCAAGCAAATCCAATATACAAAAATACCAATTTCTCAATAATTCGACATAGACCATGCAATGTGCATATGTGAACATTACATAGTGGAATGTCAAGAATGGCCTTGAAGTCAGGGTCAACTTTATCTCTATTAGGTGCTCTCTTCCACCATTTGGAATCCATTACTTGAGCTGATTCTTTGCAGTAAAGACAAGGAGACTTTGAGTTGCCTCCTTTACTTAACGTTATACATGCACTTAAGTGTTTTAAGATCCCCCGCCATGTACTACTCTACTTTTGAAAATCACCTTTTCCTGCAACATAGAGATTCTCTCCTTGCACTTGTCTTTTAATTATTTTTGGTATTTCCGTGTGGTGAAACACCCAATCTAGTGTTTCATGGTCTTTTGTCTTCACCTGTGATTATAGAAAAAACAAAAGTCTTACTATAAAAGATTTGAAAACAATGACTAAAATCAAGTACGAAACAAAAAATGATCATACCTAGAACGAGCCTAACCACCATATGTGTTTCTCCGACTACACACTAAAATACTTCGAACTCGCTTCAGTCAATGATGTATCAAGTGCTCCATTCATCAATGTAATAGTAATCCTTTCCATTTTCTTTTCCTTTACAACCTCACACTCATCCCAGTTTGATAACAAATTTCAAAATGCCTTTGCACTCCTCAAATGTTATTCCATAAAACTCGACCATTCTTCTTTGAAGTTGTTGTAGATCTACAAATATATTGTTCCAAGGGTCATACACTGTGGTTTCTTTACCACCATGAAATATTTCTTCAATATGGATATATTGCCCAATAAACTCATCTATACTTTCATTCAAATGACTTCTTATCCTCCACACGGTTGTTGGATTTGGTAGTAAAACTCATTTAATCCTTTGATCTTTCAAAGCATGGAAAATTGAACTATATCCCTTCCTGCTAACTCCACTAACATCAAGAGCCTCTTGGATTATAGTGCCATCAACTTGATTATTGGATATAAAGTCCTCTACAACATTGCGTTTGATTGTTTTGTATTTTTTTCTTCAATCAAACCTTTTGCTACACCACAAGAAAGCAATCCTTTCATTTGTTTAACAGGAAGAAGGTTGGGATCCATATTTTCTTTTGCAGGCTCCAATAGTTTCGTATAGTAACAACACAATATGCCTATATCATTCAACACCTCCATTCTTGTTTTGCGTTAATGGACACAATAGATATAGTCATTTGAGAGCCTTTTTGAGTATACAAAATGAAAATTTTCAAACTAGCCTTGCTTCCTGAATTCTTCGCTTGCATCCACCAGTCCCAGCCTTCAAATTTGTAATGTTTTTAATCTTCTTGCTTCGTAGTCTGTCTCCAAGCATGGTTCTCTTTCTTCTTGCTCTTGTCAACTCTTTTTTACTCTTTGAATGCTCCTCAATTTCATTCTGCAATTGCTGCTCCAATTTTGCACGAATGGCTATCTCTTGCATCCTGGCCCCCTTTTCTTGTAGGTAAATCATTTTATACGTTTCTGCAAATGCAGACTGCGCTGAAAATATAACCAAGAAGTCCATTTTGTCCATCGCCCGCAAACCTTAGTAGTCTGGTTGGATTGACAAATGGAGGTGTAGAGTTTTTTACTAGACATTTTGGATATATGCTTCCATCGCACCATAAGTCAATATGTTGAAGCCCTTCTCTTCTCATATTTTCCCGTGTTGAGCATTGAGCACCGTATCCTTTCGTCTTTTTTTGTGCTGGAGCATATTGTTCTTCTAAGCCCCGATGTGAAGATGGTGTAATCGCTTCTTCTGAGATTGTGACTCACTAGTATCGGCCATTTTTTGTGCTTCTGAGGTTGCGAAGTTTGCTTGTCAATCTCATAGTCTTTTTGTAACATGAATCGTGGAAGTGTGGTGGTGTCCATGTAAATATTTTGAAAAAGTGCAATCATCAAGTTCAGTGATGGATTCTTTATGAGAGGCCTGCACACGTCGTCAAAAGAGATGCGGAATCTTCGGGAAACAAAAAAAAAACTAAGGAGATATTTAATGCAAAATCGTGTTAATTAGACAAAAGATTATCTTATTCCTTTCTAAACTGACAATTCTGTAGTCCTTACTGACAGTTCTGAGCCACGTTTTCGTATTTTACTATTTTTGAGGTCTTTTAGGAGAGAAATAAATCAAAAAATAGTGAATTTCTTACAGGGCCCCAAAATGAGCTCCCTTTTTTCCTAATGGATGATATGTATATATGTAGGTGTAAAGTGGATCCTAGATGGCAAAAGACGTGTGGCAACCAATGAGGATAAATGCATGTACTCGAATGAAGAAAAGAAAATGCGTGGGGGAGAATGAGTAAGTCGGTCGGCATAAATTTTTGGAAGGAGGCCAGGCAGCAAGACGGGATCATGAAGTACGCAATTTGGAAGTTTTGGAGCTACAATGGAAGACGAGGTGGCTAGACCGAACCAAAGGTGAGAGGGACTACAGTTGAGAGAGGTCCTGAGGGTCAGCTTTCTTTGTGAAGATTGTAGGCCAGAGTTCCCATAATTTTTTTCAAGATTGCATAGAAGGACACCACAATGTCAACGGAATTGCATAGAAGGACACCACAATGTCAAAGGAATTTATAGTGTTAGAGTAGAGGGAGTGATGGGAAACAGAGAGTTGGCTAGGAGGTGTCCCCTAAGTTCTCTGAGTAGCACCTCTGTTAGAGACTTGACCCAGATCAATTTATCCTCAACTGTAGCTCTTGATGAAGCTTTGAAGTTCTATCGCCGAGGACTACTTGAGGGAGATCCTTGAGTTTTTGGTGTTTTCTCCCTATGACTGTGCCCAGGTCTCACGGTTGTTGATACATCTGAAGCAAACAGAGAGTTTGGGTTTTATCTTTGGTCTTGATGTCTTTGTTGTAAATAATGAATGAGTTGTTTTGATTGAATTCATGGAGATTGAATCCCTGTGTGTTAGTTTGGAGTCTGAGGTGCTACTACTGGTGAGTCAGAGCTGACTCAGTCACCATCATATGAGAGAGTATAGTCAGTTCAGGTCAGATGAAGTCAGCGGAAGGTGTAGAAGGTTTAGAGTGGCTTGTCGAGGTTTGGGGAAAGAGATTTTGAGTCAGATCTGACTGTCAAAGGTCTGTTAGCAGTGAGAAGTCGGCAGTCAGACACGAGTTAGTGGTCTAATGAGTGATCCAGTGTCAACTGTGTGTCAGATGTTAGATGAGTGTCCATTGAGATGCATCCTAGTTTGGTTTGAGTGTTCTGAGGGTTTAGAAGTTTGGAGTCATTGTTGCAGTCAGCAGAGAGCCTATAGTGTGATATCGCTTTGAAGTGTAGGCAGCCTGAGAGTCAGAGGACACGTGAGGCATCTAAATTAGATGGATCTCTTTTCAACTGCCGAGTTGGTTCTCAATAAAGTTTAGTCTGAGATTTGTGAGCAGGTTGTTAGCAGAGGGTCAACAAAGTGTCCAGGGAAGTCGTGGGGTTGTGGATCTAAGGTTAGTTGATGCTAGAGGATAGTAGAAGAGTGGAGAGGACTCATTTCAGTGGCGTTAGCATCAGCATTCGAAAGCAGTTTATAGTCAGCTTTGTGTCAGCTCTGGGAAGGATTTTGGTTAGCTAGATATAAGTTGAGGTTAGTTGAGGCTTATTGATGGAAGATCGGAGGTGTTGGAGGTCAGTGTGTTGATTGAGAAGGACAGCTTGAGAAGGACAGCTAGAGGAGTCAGCTGAGTTAGATTGAGAGATTGGAGTGTGTTAAGGTGTTCGACGATGTCAGCTGGAGGGCGCAGGACAACAATAGAGCATATTGGTGCCCTTGGAGTTGGGATTTCAGTGTCCCCCAATTCTGATCCCATTGTGTTTTTTTCTTGTCTGTCTTTTGGTGTTGTTATAGACGTCATCACCCATTGACCACACAATGTGGACCAAGAGTAATGGGATGAGCAGGTGAGAAAGCAAGTCGATAACCCCCGATGGAACGTGCAAGAAGAGGAAGCATCGGATGCAACGAAGCGGATGGAGAGCATGGGGAGCTCGCACCTTGGGAGTGGAGGATGGGACTTATTCTATGAGTATTTTGTAAGTATCCATGCTTCTCATGTGTATATAAAGTGTACAGTTGTATGTTTTTATATGTGTTGTTTGCATGCATGTAGGAGCGGGTGATTGGTGCGGCCGACCTACTGAGCTGAAAGAGTGTTACGCATTCAAACATGGCACCTATGCCTTGCTTGAGTGAATTGAGCACGATGGCAAGAATGTGAATTGGATAGCTGTGGTTTTAGTAAGTACTTCGTACCTTTTTAATATATGTTATGAGCTTGTAGGACACTTTAGTTTGCAGGGGCTGATTTGTGGGTCTTGCATTGTTTTTGTAGAGGAGACTAGCACACGGATGGATACCACTTAGAGCTCGCATTTGCGAGTGAACTTCTTTTTGCTTAGATATGTAGATGGGGTTATATAGATCCATTTTGGGGTTGTATAGGTCTCTTTTGCACCCTTTAGGGTTCTGTAATTTGCTCGCCTATATGGCAACATTTATGTATGCACCAATTTTCTTATAATGTTTGATATCCGGCTGGCAATTACTCATATCTTTGTGTCAGTGGGTCTTTGTCTTAAACGTTTAATTTTGTCAAATTCTTCATTTGAGACTAGTTGAAGTAAGGTCTCTATACGTTTGGCATAATGGTGCATCAAGATACACATCTATACTTGGATGCACCATTATGCCAAAAAATTTAAAACCTGCATTCGTCTTTAATAGCATCGAAAAAGATGTGGGAAATAACATCTAAAAAATAATTGGTTTATGTGTCGAAAAAATCGTCTAAAAAAGCATCGTAATATTTGTGATAATTGAACTATTTTTTCAATTAGTTTTCAAACAAATGTAGAGGCATTTATTCTAATAGATATATAGACGATATTTTCGACGGTTTCTTAGATCATTGTTTAGACGAGTATACTGACGATTCGATACCGAACGAAAGCCTCGATGTGCATATGGATGTTCCTGTATTTTCATTGCTATTCATTTTCGTTAGGTTAAACGTCAAAATGTTTTGCTATAAAATGAGGCAATATTTTTTGTGTGAGAAGAGAATTAAGTATATGGTTTAAGAGAAGGCCGACTTAGCTATGAAGTCTAAGAAAAAAATAAGGTTGTATTGAGAAGGCTAGGATTAAGAAGTGGTTTGATACTTTAAGGCCACTCAAAAAGAAGGCCCCTTCAAATTTCAGCCGTGCTTGGCTGGACTCTTGAGCTCCAATTTTAGTAAAAATTATTCACTCGGGCAATCCCTCTAGAAACATGCCCAAAGCTACATTAGTAGGCTTTTTGTTTGTTTTGAAGGCTTAATAAAGCACGAAGAAAATGTGAGAATCTTGATACTACGCGCCGACTCGTTCATATCGGTCTTGAGACACAAGTAACTACGGCAGCGTTGGTGCCTTGAGCGACAAGTAATTGCGACCTTTTGGCACGACACTTCTTTAAGCTAGAAATTTTAGAACAATTGTGTACAGTAAGTAGCTATAAGTCTATAACCCATTGCCTAATTCTCATTGTACTCGTGTGATTCAGCCGTTCTACCGTCCTTGCTTTCTCTCGAGGCTAGCTCCGACTCCCACTGTCATTCATCAATCTAGCTTTTGAGTACTGTCTCAAAATCACTCGTTTGCTCAATATTACTACTGTTAATCATGAGTAATTCTCAAAGCCCGCAGGCCAGCAAAGGGTGTAGCACAGTGTGGTCGATGATTAGGAAGGCTCTTGTGTGCTTCACCTCCAGCGACTCCTCCCCACCCTCGCCCAAGAAATTGGCCGCAACAAGTCATCATCGACATGACGCTGCCGATCAGAAAAGCAAGAAGAAACAGATCAAGCAGCATCAAGATAATATGCACATGGAGCAGACCAGCTCCCTTGGTGCCAGATACTTCCAGATGGGCATGCGCCCTGGCGCTCTGCTCTGATCTACAGTCTACTTCCAAGAGAACGTCGACGCCAATATGGCCAGGACGGCCGGATGAATTGCATCTGCAGTGGCGGAACGGGTAATCTTGATGAGAATATGCACATGGAGCAGACCAGCTCCCTTGGTGCCAGATACTTCCAGATGGGCATGCGCCCTGGCGCTCTGCTCTGATCTACAGTCTACTTCCAAGTGAACGTCGACGCCAATATGGCCAGGACGGCCTCTGCAGTGGCGGAACGGGTCACGGGTTGGGGAAAGCCGGTCGTCGTCAACGGATAAGAACTGACAACAAGTGGCGGCAGCTGGGGCGACGAGCGGTGCGGAGGCGCTCGCGCGAAAGACGCCTTCGGATCGTACGAGCGGTGCAGGGCAACCAGATGCGTGTAACGACATCTGGTTGTACTCGGATACTTCTGGATACTCATTGCGCTGTACTCGGATACTTCTTATTTTATAACCTTTTCGTTTTTCTTTTGATAGCACGACTATTAGAACTTAGAAGAGAAGTTCTTTAAAACAGAGTTGCGTACACCCTTGATTAATTAATTAAGGTTGTAATGTTTATTAAGCTTCGTAGCTTTCGACCAGCCAACTCTCTTCGATTTTATTATTTTATTATTTTTTGTCTGTCTCTCTTCGCTACATCGTCAGTGTTCATATTCGTCTTCGAACTTTTGTTTTGATTTTTTAACATTTTTTCCCATTTTAAAGAATGCGCATTTGTCTTTGTCTTTGTTTCAGCGTAGCTCTCTATCACAAAAAAATAAATTCTAAGGAGGCATTCGCCTCAATAGACAATCGAATTTCACCACCTAGAGAGGCAGTTGAGGATCAAGCGGGATAAAAAATCCCACCGCCTTTGACAGAACATAAGGTTTCTAAAAAAATTAATAATAATTAATCTAAAGCTTCCACTCAAAGGTTCAAGCCCTCTCACTAGTTAATTAATGTGAAAGAGAAATTTTGTTCCATATTCACTCTACTTGTGTGTTCACTTAATTAATTCTCTCTATTCACAAGCATATTTGAGCATATTTGGTCCCATATTCAACGCCAATATGGCCACGACGGGCAGCTGGGCGACGACCGGTGCGGAGGCGTCCGAGCAAAAGACGGCTTCGGTAAACCAGCCTGACGCGTGTAACGACAAAGGATACTAATTGTGCTGTACTCGGGAGTTGGCGAGGTTCATATACTTCTTATTAAAAGCTAAGCAACTGTCTGTGAGAGAGAGAGGAGCCTCGCCGCCGCTTCTCACCGCTTTGTCCCCCCAAACCAATCACGAGATGAGTAGGGGAGAGTGAGATACAAAAATGTCATAAAAAACTTTTTCTACTAGTTGAACGATGCTTTTTGAATAAAAATATCAAAATTATATCATGTTTTACACAAATGAGATGGATGAAGCATAAAAGGCAATAAATACATCAAAGATTTAATCATTTACCACATGCGAAACAAAAATGCCATCATCGTATTTTCATGATGACATAGACAAAGCATACAAGTTAAAACATCAGTTGTAACTATCATATGGAACTCTATTATGTTCTTCATAATGACATGGAATATGTAGCAAACAAGGCAATACATGATACTAGCCTTAATTAGCATGATACTACACATATCATGCTTGCCCAATATGTGGGCCATCGCTCGTGGCATCAAGACCAGATCATCTCAAGAAGGTGGTTTTTGAAACCCATCACCGCTTTCTTCCTTGTTTCCATGCAATTTTGGTTCCTTGTAGGAAAGGTGTTCCACCACACCCCATGACCATGGGGTGTTCCACCACACCCCATGACCATGGGCGATTGGCAAATATATTGGAATGGAGTGGATAGCAAGGGATGAGTAGGTACTCCTTGTTCTCTTGTCTCCCTTATTGGCCACAAATAAAGGTCCATCACCTCTTGAATGTAATGCACATCTTCAACAATCTTGCCTCCAACATTTTGGATCATTTAATTGGTGCACATGATACACTTGGGGTAGTGAGATCGCTTGATTGATTCCCTGACACACAAGCTAGTGGAGAGGGAAAATGGGAAGGTGGTCTTACCAAAGGCACCTTGGATCCTTACCCACGGAGGAGGAGAAGAGGGTAAAAGATCAAATTGCCTCTTTCCGCACACCCATGGGCTTCATGCGTTCATTGAAGGGTGCCTTCTCAAAGGCAAAGAAGTCGGGATCTCCCCAATTATATGGGTAAATACCCATAATTAGCACAAATTCTTACAGGTATGTTGGAGTCTTTTTCTCATCACATCTATGGTTGCATTCATTTTGCTATGTTTTTATGGTTTCCCTTGTTGTATGTGCCTTTAGATGTAGTTTATCCTTGCCTTATGCATTAATGGGTGTGGAGATAGCAAAGTGTGTGAGGCCATCTATAAGTTAGGGCAAGTAGTGAGATGAATCCTTGGCCTAATCAATCATATTGGCTTCATCTCTAAATCCATCATTTTGATGGCTCCTATCAATACAAAGCCCTATTGCACTACTTGAAGAAAATGTAGTGGTATTATCATCATGGTTATGACACATAGGCTCATTGATTTCATTTAATCAAACCAAAGGTAGTAGATCTTCATTTGTATTGCATTACTCAAATTCTGAAGGGGTTTGTTCCATATCTTGGTCCTCATGGTGGTCATTTTGATTGTTAGTTGCATTTTCGATTGATTATCCACCATGCATTTCTTCTTCAACCATTAGGAAATTTTGGAGGTCATTCGTAGGGCCTTTTATAGAGAGAGAAAAAGGAGCGCATCCAATCAGGAAGAAGGCAACGTTACGTTGAAAAAAAGGTTATTTCTTTTTTCTAAATCCAAAAACTCTTCTTTTTCACCTTAAAATGTTCTCTACTTACACTTGATAGTCACTTTTCACACACCCGAATGCATTATACACACCTACACTTTTGTAGAGAGGGAAACTTCAATTCGAATCCATGTATTAAATACACATCTTTGTAAAGGAGGGAAATTCCCTTCCTCCTCTCAAACTTCCTCTTGGGCTTAAACAATATCTCACGCTCTTTTCATTTCCTCTACCTTCTGCTGCACTCCATTTTCTGAAGCTTCAGGCTTTTGTACTCCATTTCTTCTGGAAAAGATGGGTAGAAAATCTCTTTTTATATCATCTCGATTTTGTCCCACTAATGCCATCATAGATGATTCAATTCCTAGGGCAAGGAGACCAAGATCATCAATGTTTTCTATACTTGTATCCAACTCTCTCAATGCACAAAATCAGTGGATTGAAGTGCTCATCACCAAGGGCACATGGGTCCTTATGCAGTCAAGGAAGAGAAGAAAGACAAGCAACAAGAATACATTTAGGGCATCATGGAAAGGAAGAGTAAAAGACTTCAAGATAGCTCTAGGCTGCTGGAAGGACAACATCAAGGAAGTCCTAGTGTAGCAACTTCAAGGGCACACCAAGGTCACATGGGTCCTTATGCAGTCAAGGAAGAGAAGAAAGACAAGCAACAAGAATACATTTAGGGCATCATGGAAAGGAAGAGTAAAAGACTTCAAGATAGCTCTAGGCTGCTGGAAGGACAACATCAAGGAAGTCCTAGTGTAGCATATATATATGCATAATGAGCTTGTGCTTGAGAATCCAGATGACATAAAATTTCCCCCTTGCATAGACCAAACTGTAAGTTAATCTATCGCTTGTCAATCTTTCATTTTCTCATAATGGTCTAATGAATTGTGTAAACTGTCCACGTCGTCGATGGTTTGCAGATGTGTACCCCTCATCATATGAGGAGTCGGAGCCAGTTCAATGCATCATTGGAGTTATGAATGTGGTTCACGCACACGTTAGTCGGCTACAGTATGAGGGAAGGAGAAACAAAAGCCTTGTAGATGCAGGAATCTTTTTCTATGATCATTTCTACCATTTGCTAAACAAGAAACAAAATTGTGGCCGCTTGGAAGAGCTACCTTTGCAAGCTGAGTGGAACTACATGGATTGGCCTATCCCAGACCCCTCAGTAATGGAGTCAGCAAAGAGCAAGCTCTTCAAGGATGTGCAGCGCTCTCTCTACGAGGGAGCATTCCAACTCGTGTAGTAAAAATTATTGTTCACCTACCAATTACTGTGTTCGTGGAATTTTTTAACTTATTTCAGGTGAAGATAGCGAGAACCATGCTTGTCTGTAAAGATTTGGACACATTCCTCTTAGCAAGACTTCTTGATGAGGGATGGCTGAGTAAAGTTTTTGACATATCCATTGTAACATTGCACAGGAGACCATAGTTGCGAAGTACATGATTGCAACTCAAACTTTTATCTTGTCCTTCTGGTATAGTAGGTCTCGTTACATTAATGGAGAGTTGGTACCAATGGATCAGGAAGCCACAAAGTGCAATGGACGACAAAGTCATAGACATTGAAGTGATTGACGAAGCTTCAACACTGGTGACAATTGTTTCTATATGAGGAAAATGCAATTTACAACAACTAAGGAAGGATGTTGTCGAAGAATCCTTGCAAGACACGCCGGCACACTTTAATTTCATTCACAATGGAAGAAAGGTCCTCCTTAGAAGGGAGCGACTAATACAATGTAAAGAACTGGGTATGGCACAGAGTCAAGATCATTCCTACTTGACAATACCGACTCCAATGTACTCTTCCAATTAATAAAGTCTATCTTGTTAATGACACTCCTACTTGACATTACAAATTTGAATTTACTCTTTTAACATAATTAATCAAGAGCCTTTTGTTTGATGCAATACTTTCAAAAAACAAGACAATATATACTATTTTCCAAGACACATTACTTGAGTGAGAATAGAATAGTTGAAGACATTACATTACAAAAAAGGATACAAATTTGAATATACTCTTTTAACATAATTAATCAAGAGTCTTTTGTTTGATGCAATACTTTCAAAAAACAAGACAATATATACTATTTTCCAAGACACATTACTTGAGTGAGAATAGAATAGTTGAAGACATTACATTACAAAAAAGGATTTCTCATTACATAATCTTGTAACAGAGTCTTTTGATTTGTACAATCCATCTAAATATGGAATCAATTGCTCTTCCAAATAAACATCATCTGCATTACCTTCGAAAGGAAGGGGTGATATCTATGTTCCAATGGGATTGTACATAGCCTTCTCAGGGGTATCATCAAATTAATAATGTATTTGTGGGACTATACGGGTGTTGGATATCTACAAGTAAGGGCACCCCAAGTTTGTTGGGATGAAAAACACTTGGGTCAATGTAACAGTGCCTTTGGTCATATACGAAATACAATTCTCTTTCCTCAATCTTAGATTCTCTCAAAAAGTAGCATGACAAGAGGCCTCAAATTATGCGTCATCATTGAGGACTAGATGGCCAGTCTAAAGTGCTTAGTTACAAAGTTGATAAATTGATACAGTTTGGGCCTTAGCATGACATTCATTTCCCCGACTTTGTAATTCCCTATAGCACTTGGTCCAAAGCTCTTGGGTTGGCTTTTGAGAAGCAATCCATTAACATCCAAGATGATAAGCCTCCTCAGTATCTGGAACCATTATTGACATGATTCTAATTAGTCTGAATATGATTGAAATGTATAATCATTGTTAAGGGACAAAAACAGCTAATAGAAACAATTATTAAAATTGAGTTGGTTACATTACATAAGGTAAATTAGGCTTGGGATCTTCGTCAAGCTTGGGATCCTCACTAGCCTCATCAGACTTAGGTTCTTCATTGTTCACCTCCCTACTAGGTCCCGGCTCGTAGGTCCCGGCTCGGCCTCTGCAGTCTGCTTTGCGTCTGTCTTCTCTTCAGGCTTCGGCTCTGCCTCTTCAGCTTGCTCTACCTCATCAACCTTGGGATGTTCAATGTTAACCTCCACATTGGACCTTGGCTCTGCCTTTGTGTGCTCAGAGGGCTTTGGCTCGCCCCCTACAGCCTGAAGGAGCACCTTGACGTCTGGAGGATTGGGGAATTCCGACTGCTTCTCCTTAGACATCTCTGTGCTATTCTTTAGTATTAATCGTATCATGGTCACTCTGTACCGCTCCACATAGTTCCTATCATAATTCTTTAATGCGGTCTGAAAAAATAAATTTCACAATGTCAAACCGTAAATCTAGCTAAATCAATGTCCACCCGATGATTCTTCCACTTACCCTTGGACATGAAGGGATTCATAGAGAAGAGACTCTGGAGAATATATTCTGCATGTATCATTGATCTCCATCCACCACAGGAGTGCGAGTCTCCTTGCTTGGGCACTTGAACAGGCTTGACCTCTGATTTGTACAATTCATTGTCTCCATATAGAGGACCAAGAACATGAAGAAGCCTCTTTAATTTAATGGAACTTCTAATTGGAAAATTCTAACTTTATGAGTTTCTTTCCTTCCTAACCACAATAGAATTTAGAAATAGTTCTATACAAGAATATCAGGATTTTATAAAAATACTCTTCTTCCACTAATCCAAAATTTTAGTATATATCAATTTATTATTTATCCACATGTAAATATCTTAAAATATTCTTTCCACGAATTTAATTATCAACATTAGTATACCCTAATTTCTTATGTGGAATTATGGGGTGAAAACTCCTCTTTTATCATCAAAATTAATTTAGACCTTTTTCTACTTAAATACCATGAAAATTTCTCTTTTTAATTAAATACAAATGTCCATATTTTGGAATATGTCAAAAATTCCTCTTTTAACATTTAAATTTTTGAATCCCAAATGTCATGAAAATTCCTCTTTTAACAATTAAAAATTCTAATGCAAAAAATAAATCTATCAAAAAATCATCTTTTCTCTTAATTAAATACTTATGCATAAATACAAAAAAGTATTATTCCATGAATATGATAAAATCATTCTTTTTGCTTAAAATTTCTAAACCTAGAATATGGTAGGAATTCCTCTTTTAGTATTATGCATAAAAATAAGATATGTATTTTTTTCTAAAAATTTTACCATAGCTTCTCTACTATTACTAATAATTCTCAATTTTTCTAATTGAATAAAAACTTGTAATGAAAATATGATAGAAGTTCTTCTTTTAAGCTTAAAATTAAACTATTGTTGGAATTGGGGTTGCAGGAAAGCACACAAAGCTTGGAGAAGAAGAAGCAAGAATGCACATAACACACAATGTATTAGATTGTGTCAATGTACAAAAGATAAGCTAGCCCTAGAAGGATGGGCGTATATACAAGCCGGGGGGAAAAACCTCCTAAAGAGGGAAAAAGTGGCCCGGCGGTCCTAAGTGTGTTTACACACATCAGTGCCTATATATATGGCAACAAATCCCCCTTGGGAGTGATGGTGTGAACAAGAGCTGGCACTCATGTATAGGGGAGTGCCATGCCCGAAGTAGATCAGTCCACAAAGGGGAGCAAGCCCAAAGCTTTGCGAAAAGCTTCGAACTTCTCACGAGGAAGCGCCTTTGTGAAAAGATCGGCGAGGTTGTCCTGTGTTGGCACATAGGCCAAGCTGATCTCTCCTGCTGAGAGTCTCTCCCTGACATAGTGATAATGCACCTCAATGTGTTTTGTGCGAGCATGAAAAACTGGGTTTCTCGCAACTGCCAATGCACTCTGACTGTCAGTGAAGATAGAGGTGGCAGACTCCTGTCCAACACCCAAGTCAGCCATAAGCCATCTGAGCCACACACACTCAACCGTACCTGTGAAAGCTGCCCTGTACTCAGCTTCACAACTAGAAGTGGCCACAGTAGGTTGCTTCTTGCTCAACCAAGATATGCATGAGCTACCGAGCATGAAACAAAAACCACTTGTTGTGGACACTCTTGTGTCATAGCAACCAACCCAATCTGAGTCTGAAAAAGCATGTAAATCTGGCGGCAATGATCCCCCCCTGGGATAAAACAACCCAAGATGTATGGTGCCACTCAAGTAGCGAAAGATGCATTTAACTGCCTTCCAATACTGAGACCCTAGGCTATGCATAAACCTGCTCACCTATGAGACTGCAAACTGAATGTCCGGCCTCGTAATGCATACATAAATGTCTGATAGAGTGTGACATCGTAATGCATACATAAATGTCTGATAGAGTGTGACATCAAAGTGATCTCCAGCATCATGAAGACTCAACTTCAAACCTGTCTCCATTGGAGTAGCAATAGGCTTGCAGTCTTCAAGGCCAAATCTCCGCAACAATGTCTCAATATACTTTGTTTGACACAAAGAAATACCTCCATCACACTGCTTAAATTATATCCCTAAATAATGGTACAAATGCCCCAAATCTGACATTTCAAAAGAGGCATTCAAATCAGCCTTAAAATCAGCAATATGACTCTCATTTGGTCCTGTGAGCAGCATGTCATCGACATAGAGAGCAATGATTAGATGTACATCATCCACACATTTAACATACAAAGTGCTTTCTGTTGGACTATTCTGAAAACCATGTGCAGTCAATATATGCATGTATCTTTTCATACCAAGCTCGTGGAGCTTGCTTTAAACCATATAAAGCCTTTTTCAACCTGCACACTTTGTTTTCCTGCCGTCTTTGAACAAAACCACGAGGCTGCGATACATACACCTCCTCATGCAAATCTCCATTCAAGAACGCAGTCTTTATGTCCAACTGATGTACATTCCAACCATTATGAGCTGCCAATGCACAAATGCTACGAATGGTAGTCATACAACAAGTGGGAGAAAAGGTCTCATCAAAATCAATGCCTTTTTCTTGAGCATAACCCTTTGCAACAAGTCTAGCTTTATAGCGATCAATACTGCCATCTGGCTTTCATTTCAACTTAAAAACCCACTTACATCCAATGGCCTTTTAACCAATAGGCAAATCACACAAAGACCATGTACCATTCTTCATTATAGCATCATATTCACTTTGCATTGCAGCCAACCAATTTTCTGATTTTTGTGCCTCATCAAATGAAAGAGGTTCTTCCTCTTCACACATACTAGACACAGCTAAAGCATAACAATCTGATGCATAAGGGGCATGCTGAGAACTTGAACGAGTACGACTAGACATAGGTGCATCAATTTTACTATCACGCAAGGTTTGCACTAGCCATTTAGGCATACCTCTAGCTTGCTCATTTTCAGCCCTATTCTCAAAAATTACATCCTGTAAGTCTGCATCAGAAATAGGCTGATCTATGATGTCGTTTGAAATCTGCATAGGCTGAATATTTGCCTCATTAGGACTTACATTTGAATTCCCACCTATAAACTGAGGCAACAATGTATCAAATACATCCCGTGAGCTCACACCTGTCTCTTTGGTACATGATAACAAAGGCTGTACAGCATCTTCCACAAAAACAACATCTCGACTAATCAAGATACGCTTTGACTGCGGATGATACAATCTGTAACCCTTGCTCTCAGCACTGTAACCAACAAAAATGCATTTGACAGCCTTATCATCCAATTTTCTGCGTTGTTGCACAGGCACTAAAGCATAGGCCAAGCAACCAAAGACACGCAAGTGACCAATAGAAGGCTTCCTGCATGCCAAGCTTCGTATGGAGTAATAGACTGCAAGGCCTTAGTGGGACACCTGTTGAGTACATATGCAGCACACATGATAGCCTCAAGCCAAAACGCATGTGGCAAAGCTTGGCTCTTGACCATACATCGTGCCATCTCCATAAGTGACCTATTTTTTCTCTCAGCAACACCATTTTGCTGAGGGGCATACAGCACTGTACATTGGTGTTTTCTCCCACGACTAGCCAGAAATACATCAAACTCTTTAGACATGTACTCCCCCCCCTCGATCAGAACGGAGGGTGCCCACAGTACAATTGGATACATTTTCAACCATAAGCATAAACTGTTTGAAGCACAAAAACACTTCGGACTTTGCCTTCAGTGGATATGTCCATGCATGCCTTGAGTAATCATCAATGAAAGTCACGAAGTACAAGTGTTTACCAAATGACGGAGTTTGCATAGGCCCACATACATCACTATGTACAAGTTGCAATTTGCGAGTGGCCCGCACAGAACCATCCTTTGGAAATGCAGAACGCTGCATTTTGCCCAAAATACAGCCTTCACAAACATGTTTCAATGGTGCCTCAAGAGGGGGCAATGAAGCAACCATATCAAATTTCTGCAAACGTAGCAAACTAGCAAAGTTCAGATGACCAAAATGAGCATGCCATATTTTGCATCTGAAACTGCCTTTTCATTAAAAACTGCATTTGCTGAATCTTCCACACACTTGTCATAAGAATTGAGCCTATACAGCCCACGAAACAAGGTGCTAGATACAATAATCGTATCACCAGAAGTCAAATCATGACCAGTACATCTGTCATCCACACAAATTTGACTACAAGTCTAAGTCTAGCAAGCGTAGAGACAGACAATAGATTCTTCTTTATCCCTGGCACATACAAAGCATCTGAAAGTGTGAAAGCACTGCCATTTGCAGCAGTAAGCATAATTTTACCAATGCCCTTCACTGGGTAAGAAGCATTATTGGCACATGTGACAGTATTCCCATTAGGGACAGCCTCAAGAGAAGTGAACATATCACGATGCGAGGTAATGTGCTTTGTAGCACCACTGTCAAAATACCATACATGAGAGTCAACAGAAACTGCCAAACATGCATCATGTACAGTTGGGTCATTCTGGCAAAACACGCTAAACGCCCATTCTGTATCCTGCACAACATTTGCAGAATCTGCATTTGTAGATGCATCCCCGCTATTGTGGCTGCATTTGACTCTTTCTTCTTTGCGTCTTTAGCCTTTAGCTTAGGGAAATTCTTAATGACATGATCATTTGCCTTACAATAGTTGCACCTGGTCTTTTTCTTGCCTTTATCAAGAGCCTTCTCAGACTTATTGTTGCTACCTGTGGGGTGGAAGGAGAAGAAGTTGCAGACCTACTAATAGGAGAAGAAACAGTGGAAGGGGCTGCCTTACCACTTCTTCTCTGTTGGGCAGCAATAAATGCTTGATCAACTGCACGACGCTGCCTAGCCCTATTTTGCCTGGACTGCGCTTCTTGCAAGAGCTTGTTGACTAAAGTATCATACTTGATAACATCAGGTCTGTCCTCAGTAACAAGTCTCCACGTGGAAGCAAAAGTCTAATATGACTCACATAAAGCATCAAGAACAATCTGCACAAGAGAATGATCTGTCCTCAGTAACAAGTCTCCACGTGGAAGCAAAAGTCTGATATGACTCACGTAAAGCATCAAGAATAGTCTGCACAAGAGAATGATCTGGAATAATCTCACCTGCAGAAATCAACTGCTCCTTGAGATCTTTAATCACAGCCAGAAAAATATTCATGTCATCATCTTCCTGCATAATCTTCAATTCTAGCTCTTTACGCAAGTAAGAGATTTTTGCCTCGTTACGACCTGCATACAAACCAACTAGAATATCCCAAGCTTGTTTTGCTATTTTAGCTGAACGAATATGTGGGGTGATGTTACGTTTGACAGAAAGTGCAATCAAGGCATGAGTCTACGCATCTTTACCATCCCAACGAGCTTGTTTAGCAGTGGGTAAAACAGCAGCAACAGTAGAGCTGCTAGAACCTGCAACATCCTTAACAGATCCTACATCCACAGAACCTGGACGTACATCCATACCCTGCACAATGTTCCTACACTCCTTTTGCAACCAAAACATGCTGCATCATGTATGCGCAAAGTGGGTAGTTGCTGTCTCCATCCAATTTGTCATCAGCAGATAACATGGGAAATATATCATTGCTGTTATCAGCCATGGCCACTGACTGAAACTGATGCAAAAGCTACCTGTAATGAAGCAAAGACTGAACAAAAAACAACTCGTGCTATGTAGCACGGTCCACAGTAGAGTATGTATGCCTGTTTTGCAGAAAACTGCACTGTCAAAATTTCTGCACAAAATGACGAAAACACTTGTGCAGAACTTGCAATGCAAAAACGGAGCCCGAAACGATCTCAGATGCGATTTCTGAGAATGCCAAGCCCAACGAGCTTGTTTTCATAGTATAGGGACCTGCAACAAGCGCTCGTGAAAGCTCACCTCAATCGGAGAACGTGAGTCGGAGGGTGTCGGCGGCGTAGCCCTGGGAGCCGATGCCTGCTTTGATACCAATTGTTGGAATTAGGGTTGCAGGAAAGCACACAAAGCTTGGAGAATAAGAAGCAAGAATGCACACAACACACAATGTATTAGATTGTGTGTACAAAAGATAAGTTAGCCCTAGAAGGATGGGCATATATACAAGCCGAGGGAAAAAACCTCCTAAAGAGGGAAAAAGTACCCCGGCGGTCCTAAGTGTGTTCACACACATCAGTGCCTATATATATGGCAACAACTATATATATATATCATAATTTTAATCATAATTATAAGAATAATTATGATT
Organism: Cibotium barometz; assembly: GCF_041138505.1. Lineage (NCBI taxonomy): Eukaryota > Viridiplantae > Streptophyta > Polypodiopsida > Cyatheales > Cibotiaceae > Cibotium > Cibotium barometz. The sequence goes on along the minus strand of NC_141095.1, from coordinate 15,393,216 downwards.
ATTCTCCTTGATTAAGCTAAATTAAACATTCCTCTTTTCCCAATCTGTTAGGATAATCCTTTTCTCATTTAGAATGAGTTAAAGTAATTTTTATCTACTTATAAACAATCTAAAAAGAAATAACCATTATTTTTACCAACACAAAATCATGGAAACATCAATTCTCAATCTCTATCTCATCAAGCCTGGAGTTTAGTTTTGAAATAAGAGATTATGATTGAGAAACATTCTTTTATTAGCCATAAAGATGACTACTCTTTTTAAGAGAGAGATTTACTTAAGGAAAGCATTATAATTAAGCATAAATATTAACTTAATTCTAATTAGACATTAAGAATCTAAGGGAAAGCTTGATTTGAATAAAAACCATCATTTTGAAAGCTTCTCAAGCTTGAGAGGGGTTGAGAAGAAGAAAGTCGTTGAGATAATTGAAAAAACCATAAAAATTAGTCTTACCTCTAAGTTTGGCTTGATTCTTTAATTTTAGCAGTAGCAGTAAAGCCCCCAACCAATCAATTGGCCACCAAGAGGAGAAGAGAAAACTTCAAGAGTTGTTGGAGAGAGAGAGAGAGAAGCTCCAACCTCCCCAAGAGAAGAGGAAAATTAAGGGATAATAGAAATATGCTTATTTTAAGATAATACTAGCATGGTATAGCTCAAGGATGAGAATACAAAGGAATGAGGGTCTATTCATAGGTGAGGGAGGCCACTAACCAAGTCCAACTGGGTTCTAGAGCTTTCCAGCTTCAGTTTGACTAATTTTAGACAAGATTTGTACCAGTTTGGCTCCCTTTTTGATCCAGTTTGTTCCAGGAGAGAGGAGAGATAAAAAACACATGTTTTTAAATTAAAAAACCCAAGCAATGATGTAGAAAAATGTTCCTACTTGATGGGGCTCCCCTTCAAACCTTCATCATTTCTCCTAAATATCTCATTTTTTTACTAATATACCTTAATTTTTAACTAATAAACCTTGTACTCAGTCAACTCTTTATCTTATGTGAGCTCATTTTTCGGTATTTTCTTTTATTATTTAGATTTATCTCATCCCAATACTTGGATTAAGCCTATTGGTCCATAAGAACCTTAATTAGACCATAATCCAAATTTTTTTGAAATGTGGACCCTTAGGCTAAGGCCTTTAATACACATATTTAATTGATTCCTAATGCACATCCGAGAATTTATTTTGAACTTCTATTTCAGGGAAATATATCTTAGATATTAGGAGATTTTTTATATCCAAAATACTTCGCGAGTCGGAGGCATCTCAGTCAGCTCTTCAAGGAATATATTTGCATACTCACTTAACCACTCTGGTTCTTTATGAAAAGATGCAGGGGGGAAGAGAGCTTGAGCTCTTGCAAGCACACACACACTCACAAAAACCTAAAAGAGAACACACAAGGTGAGAGGCTGAAAATCTTCTTCTTCTTTTACACAACACTCAACACACCGTATACAAAGATAAGAGTGCACAATATGAAAAGGTACTCAACCAAATACATACTAGGGTTCTCTATAGTGTGAACCCCCAACTAAATGAGCTGGTGCTATCCCACTGGCCGCATATTACCCATGATCTCACCAACAACCATGCCAGTTGGTGTAAGTGTGGGGCCTATCCCCTAGGCGGGTCATCAGTGTCCACCGCCTCACTAGATGAGCTCGATATCTCAACACTCCTCCTCGAGCTCAACTCCATCTCATGTACACCAAGAGAAGCCTTGCGACTGCGGAGCTTCTCTGTACCCAATGCTTTGGTGAAGATGTCAGCGACCTGATCCTGTGTGCTGACATAAACAAGGTCAACGTCTCCTGCCAAAACCTTCTCTCTGACAAAATGGTAGTGGACCTCTATATGCTTCATGCGAGTATGAAAAACTGGGTTCCTAGCCAACTGTATACTGCTAATGTTGTCACAGAAAATGACAATTTGTATATCCACCACTGATAGACCCAAATCTGCAAGTAGCTTTCTCAACCAAGCTACCTCACATGCTGCCAATAGCAGCACCTCTATACTCGGCCTCTGGTATACTGGATAGAGCAACCATTGGCTACTTCTTGCTGCTCCAAGTCACAGCAACACTCCCCAAAGAAAACATGAAGCCACTAGTAGATCTTCTATCTGAGATACTACTAACCCAATCAGCATCTATGTACCCATGTACACATATCTCTGTCCCAGATTCATAAAATAGTCCACAATGCAAAGTAGACCTCACATACCTCAGTATGCGTCTCAATGCATCCAAATGCAGCTTTCGAGGAACCTGCATAAACTTACTCACCAACCCAACAGCATAGCTCAAATCTGGCCTGGTGATCGTCATGTAGATCAAGCTTCCTACTATGCGCCTATACATAGTAGGATCCTCCAAAATCTCTCCTGAATCTGCACTCAACTTGCCATTCTGATCCAATGGCACTGAGATAGGCTTACAGCCTGTCATACCATACTTGGACAACATGTCCAAGCCATACTATCTCTGCAGTAATTCAATACCATGTGGTGGCCTAATCACCTCAATGCCCAAGAAGTATCTAAGCTTCCCTAGATCCTTCATCTCAAACTTTGTCTAAGCAAGATCTTTACATCAAAGATCTTTGCATCATGGTCCCCCGTAATGATCAGGTCATCTACATAGATGACAACAAGCGCAATCCCTCTATCACTGTGTCTCACATACAACGAGAAATCTATGAAAGCCAATAGTGACAAGATATTCAAAAATCTTGTCAGACCATGCTCTTGGTGCTTGTTTTAAGCCATACAAGGCTTTCTTCAACCTGCAAACATGCTCGGGGTGACTCACATCCTCATAACTAGGTGGTTGTAACATAAACACCTCTTCCTGCAAACATGCTCGGGGTGACTCACATCCTCATAACTAGGTGGTTGTAACATAAACACCTCTTCCTGCAAATCCCCATGCAAGAATGCATTCTTTACGTTCATTTGATGTAAAGACCATTGCTTTGACACAGCCACTGCTATCACAACTCTCACTGTTGCCATCTTGGCAACTGGGCTGAAAGTTTCCTCATGATAAATGCCATATGTCTGTGCATATCCTTTGGCTACCAATCTAGCCTTGCCTGCTTATGCTTCCATCACTATTATGTTTTACTTTGTACACCCACTTGCATCCAATGGCTTTCTTGCTTTCAGGCAATTGCACTAAATCCCAATATACTGATAGAGAGCCAATACATAACTTTTCTGGCTCCTTAGTTCCAATCCTTGAACTCTTTCACATCTGCAAGCAGCAGTTGGATTGATCTCCGGTATCTCCGGTGCCTCTTCGTGTTCACCTTCTATATAGTCCCAGTAACCCTTTCCCATCAGGAAATTTATCAACCTGAACCTCCAAGCATGGAAGTTGTTCTTATAGCAAGCTTCTGAGCAACAATATCTGGTTTATGCCATCATTTGACATCTTGCCAGACACACAAATTTTACAGAAACAGCACTCTGGTTTGTCCTGCACAAACTGCTGTACTTTCTGTAACGGTACTGTACTACACTCAAATGTCACAACCAGTGACCTCAATGTACATACATACACCCAATGGCAACTGTTGACTTCCTTACAGCACACACAATGTCTGCACAACCAATCTGTCTTCCTGTAGTTCTTAAAACAGAGTTCTGCACAGCAGCAGAGTTCTGCACAGCACACACAATGTCTGCACAACCAATCTGTCTTCATGTAGTTCTTAAAACAGAGTTCTGCACAGCAGCAGAGAATCGATGACTTACTTGCAGTGCTTGAAATTGCCTGCTTTCTAAAAAACGGAGGTCTTAACGCGCCCGAAATGCTTTTTTGGCCCGAAAATAGCTTTACTCTCGCGAAGAAAGCTCCTCAACCAGAGATCATTTCCCGATGCCTCCCGTAGAGCTCCCAACAAGGGTATAGTCGCCAACACAAATAGGGAAGAGTAGATGAAGCTCTTACCCTCGTACCGCTTCATGTGCTTCTTTTGCTTGCAGCTCAGCCCTTAGCATGAACCAGGCTCTGATACCATGAAAAGATGCTAGGGGGAAGAGAGCTTGAGCTCTTGCAAGCACACACACTCTCACAAAACCCTAAAAGAGAACACACAAGGTAAGAGGCTGAAAATCTTCTTCTTTACACAACACTCAACACACCGTATACAAAGATAAGAGTACACAATATGAAAAGGTACTCAACCAAATACATACTAGGGTTCTCTATAGTGTGAACCCAACTAAATGAGCTGGCGCTATAACAATGCCAGTCTCTAGAATGGCTCTCACATAGCCGCATATCCCACTGGCCGCATATCACCCATGATCTCACCAACCATTCCAGTGGTGTAAGTGTGGGGCCTATCCCCTAGGCGGGACATTAGTGTCCACCGCCTCACTAGATGAGCTCGATATCTCAACACTTTAGCCTTAAGACAAATTTAGGAATTTTGGGAATTATTCGAGTCCCATTTCTTATAGGATTGGTTGGAAACTCGGTATTTTTGTGTAGTTTGAGCTAACATCTATTTGTTGGTGCACTCTTTGTGCCAATAGATTATATCTTGACACAACTATTTGGCGTATTTGTTTGTAGTTGTATAGATACATACGTGACACTAAACTTAATTGAGATTATACAACACCTTTCATATGAAGAAGATAATGTTAAATACTATCTCCACTTTGAGACATTGAAGTAAAAACATGGGGTTTATTTAATTTGCCAAAAGAATTCTAAATATCATTATAAAAAGGAACCTTAAAAATGAGAGATCTCTAAAGGGTGTGGTGTTAGAAACAACAAAACAAAAAGTAAATCTCAATGACAGTAACAATATGCTAAGTTTACGATTGATCCACAGATAAAAACCCATCTTAGACACTATATCAAGATTATAAATCATGATATATATGCTCAAATTTGAGGGACATTGAAGTAAAAACATGGGATGATAATGCCAAAGAACACTTGTTACATTCAATGAGATTGTTACATTCAAGTTTACAATTTATCCGAAGACAAAAATCCTTCGTCAAGATAATAATTGAGTACAAATTGTATCTCAAACATAGCGTTTTCTCATGTATTGCTCCAATACATACAAAGTTTCTCTATCATAAGCTGCTTCATTTACTAAAGTGTTGCAAGTATACTCCCGTTTGTTCTTTGCATAAATCCAACCAAGTAACCATGCGCTAATTGTTGTCTCCAAAAAACTTTGAAGCTCCTCTATATTTTGATTCCACATCTTTGGAAAAATCAAGTAGGTTCCGGGCATATTCCACATTACATTGTAGAGGGTATCATCAAAAATTAGTGTGTTATTTCCATCCAGGTCATGAAAAATTCTCCATGCTACATCTAAGTTTTTGTGGTATACAAATCGATATCCAATAAGAAGATCTGTCTTTTGACATGCTACATGCCCTGCTATGACCTTAAACTTTTGATGGTGCCGAGGAAAGCACAACTCAAGAATGCGTCGAGTCCTTTGTAGTCTATTAGTACTCCAGATCCATACCTCAAACCATTGCATACAAAAATCAAGGAAAGTGAATGCATCTTTGCGAATCAAATGCCAAACACTTGTATTCTCTTCCACAAGATGCATATGTTTGGCCCAGTTTGGACATACATCACCATGTTGCATCTCAATGGTCTTAAGTAAAACACCATTGAGTTCAAGTATCAATACTCTTCTTTGTTTCCTTATTGTATCTGGGGGTGGTGGAACTCTTTTGCCTCTAGGTACATAAGTCACCAATGATTGGTGCCACCTCAATAGTAAGTTTTCTGTACACTTGAAATCAAAGCTATATGCTTCAACATATCCTGTTGAAAACAAAATGATTGGTGCCACCTCAATAGTAAGTTTTCTGTACACTTGAAATCAAAGCTATATGCTTCAACATATCCTGTTGAAAACAAAATGTTTGGTTAATGTACATTCAAAATTTTGAATAAATATATTATGTGCCAACAACATAAATTCATCCATGATATGGATGGTCTTAAACCTTCATAGACAAATGCTCCAATACCTCATTAGTTCAACCAAAAAAATAAAAGAGCGAGTATATTGTCAATGCTAAATTTCATCAAATTTATTGAATATGATGTATAAAAGATTTTCACTATTGAGATAATTGAGCCTATCCAAATTAAATTATTATGATATTCATAGCCTTACACCTTGACAAGGCAATATATTCAATAAAAAACAAACACATCTTTATTGCAATCGAATTGCAAATATTGACAAAAGAGATAATCAAATGACAGTAAGTTTGAAGGCATTTGATACAATAGTGTAAAGATTTGGCTCGTACAATCCAAAAATTAAACCCATCTAAGTACATTGTTTTGGCCAAAGCTTAAGTCTATCAAGAAATCAAATGGCAGTAAGTTTGAAGGCATTTGATTTCTTGATACAATAGTGTAAAGATTTGGCTCGTACAATCCAAAAATTAAACCCATCTAAGTACATTGTTTTGGCCAAAGCTTAAGTCTATCTTACAAAATGGCTCCAAACATTCTGCACCCAACAAGTCTTGATATTTGTACAGATCTCATACTTCAAACTGCACGTTTAGACCTCAGAAATGGTTTCCTTCGACCTGCACAGCAATAACTAGTTTGGGTTAGGTTGGAATCTGATTATACTATCACTCAATGTTTAATGAAACCAGACATTATCCTACCCATAAGCTCAAGTAAGCCTTTTGTAGCCTTGATATGTATGCTTTTGCTGCAACTCCACTTATGAGATGACCACGATCATATCCCAAGCGAGTAGCATAAGCAATAGCGTGTTGATCACTCAAAATCCTTCTTTTGTAACACACTTTTAACAAGCTTAGCTGGTCTTTGGATAGTAATGGTACTCCAGCTTTGGATGCCAACATTGCTAGATCCTTGCTTATAGATTCTACTTCTCTTTTTTCCCCTCTTGATTGGACATACTTTAGCTTATCACCATATAATGGTAAGTGTGAAGATGCAGAAGATGAGTTTTCCACTTCTTCTCGCAAAAATAGGGAGGTGAATTGGAGCCATTCTTCCAGTACATCTTGAAAATCGATAAATAAACTATGGCCATGTGTGATAGGAGATTGACCTACCCGATTAAGCAAAATAATAGACCTAATGTCATTTGTATTATTTAGATTTAAAAGGTAGGGTAGAAGGTCATTGCACAGTACGTAGTCGTGCCCTCCTTGAAAACTTTCAGGGAAGAGACAGTTGTCTTTTGGATTAACACATCCCTTGAAAGGGCTATCATCAATAAGCAATGTATTCTTCTTATTGCAAATATCTTGGAACTGATTCCAAACCTTGAGTAAAGGTTTAAACATAGCCTCAACAGTAGTCTTATCTGGCCTATACACTTTTCGAAGATTATGGATATAACATTCTTCTTGTCCCCACACCATAAAGAAATGATATTTCTTATGTGCATACTGTTCAAGAGTGTTTACATAGGCACAAACATTCTTGTGTAGCATGGTGGACCAAATACCAACATGAAAGTACTGGCAAATCTCATCCAAAAATTCAAAACACCCGGGGCGAATAACAACTGTGGTGCGACCAATATCAATTCGAATACAATTTGTTTGTGGATGCCTCTTCTCTTCCTTGTTGAGTAAAACTCCATTAAGATCAAGTATAAGTGCATGTTTCTTTATGGTGATTGCACGAGGAATATTTTCTGCATACAATACAGAAGAATGATAACACTTTAATGTGTTTAGATACTTAACAATATTAAAACAAGTGATCCTATATTATCAATGAGAGCTAATTACAACAAAACATCCACAAGTTTACTTTCGTTTCATGCTCCCATATTCATCTATGACGATGGCTCCTAGACGTGATTGCATTTCCCTATTGATTGGTGAAGATTGAAATACTAATCTATCTCCATCTCTCTCAAAAGAATATAAGCTTCCTAGAGGCCTACTCTTTTGTGTATCGGAACGTAGCTCCTCAACACGTTGCTCTATTTCTTGCGTACTTAACTTGTGATTGTTAGAAGCAGCTATACCTGCAAAAACAACTCTCGCTGAGAAACATACTTTTTAACACACAAAATTGCTGAATAAATCATCTTAAATAACATCCTATTGAAAAAGATATACCTTTAGTTTTCTTGGCACCCTCTGCCACCACAGAGTCCTTGATTTCAACTATTCTCTCTTTATTCGTAGCATATGTAGCCTCATCAATTTCTTCAACACCCTCTGCCACAGAGTCCTTGATTTCAACTATTTTCCCTTTATTTGTAGCATATGTAGCCTCATCCATTTGTTCAACAATCTCTTCTTGTCTCTCCTTGGTTGCAGAAGTCTCTTGAAGCTCTTCATTGACTTTATCTTTATTCTCACTAACCTCAACATTAACTTTCAAATTAGGAATGTCCTTAGTCTCTTTAGTCCTATCACTTGAAGGCCTTGAAGATGTTTGCAAAGCTGAATCATTGATGTGATCTACCTCCACCATGTTGTCTTCATTATTTCTAGCATTTAAATCATGAGAGTTGATCTCTCTAGTAGGGCTTTCATGATGATGTTCTAGTTGAGCAATGTTATCTTCGTCTTTCCCTTCTTTGTATATATCTGTAAGATTAAAATAAAATGCTATTACTTTTAGGATTTAAATAATACAACAAGGCTAATACAATACTAGTCATTTTTATATCTACACATATACTTTGTATCCAAACTTAGATTACTAAACTTCGACTGATGTACCATAATGAATTAGGAACCATAACATAAGAGTCAAACTTGAGTTTGAGCCTCACTTACAAGGGCAACGTAAAGATCGCTCAACTTGAGATTGTGCCTTGTGTTGGAAGACATCCCCAAGGTTGGACATAAGTGGAGGTACGGTTGAAACTTAAGTTTGAGACTCACCGCTACACTAGGATATGGAGTAAGTGTAATTTCTTAATAGTAAGTGTGCGTCATCATTTGTATTAGGCTCAAACTTAATTTTGAGCCTCACTGCTACGCTAGGATATGGAGAAATTTCTTAATAGTAAGTGTGCATCATCATTTGTACTAGACGTTGGCATGAAATAAAGGATAAATAGAATAGAAATATTCACTTTAATAGAAAAATGTTAAAAGTGAATCCAAAAAAGCCAATGTATTAATCAAAAGACAAATTATTATTTCAACAAATCCACACTTTGAACAAAACCTTTGCTAATATTAGTTGTTGATAAGCTCCTTTCAATGATTCATTGTACATTCATAATATCAATGCACTTTTCTACCTTTCTTTGGTTGAGAGCTTGATGGGCTATGAGCATGGAAAGCCTTGTTGACATCTGTATCCCCAATCTTCTCAACGGCCATAGCAACCCCAACATTTGTAGCTTCCATGGCTTTTGCAGAATCCAATATATCATCACCATTCCCACCTTCATCATCATTTTCATGCCTTCCAATATCTTCAAAATTGTCTTCGGCATCCTCATTGAATAGAGCATCATTCCCTTGGTCCTCTTCATTCCTTTGCCCTGCATCTTCAAAGTCTATAGCATCCCCAACTTCTTTATCATCATCTGTGTCATTTTTGTTGTCAATATCATCACCTTCCTCTTCGTCCTCTGTACTTGGTGGGTCATCAATGTGAAGATTTTGAAGGTTCTCTTTTTCTGCATCATCTAGTGTTTGCTTTTTTGTGCCGCCACTTGCACCACACCACTCTTGCAAGGACGGGTGACCATCTAAAAGAGCAGAGCACTTTGATTCTAATGCCATCGCTTCCAAATCATCTTTGCATAAAGCAATACATCGTCTCTTCTTTAGCAAGCTCTCCTCTAGCACAACTCCACCACAATATATCTCTACAACATAGCTCTGTTCAGGACAAAACCCTGTGATGAGACCATCAATAAAGCCTTTGTCGATGAATTCTCTATTTTGGCCACTAGATCCTGAGATGAATACCTTTTTTGTGCTCTTCACTAAAGAAGGCTATAATCTTTGTCATATCAAAACCCACCCCCCTAATTTTCCAAGGAATAGACTCTTGTTGAGATACAATACCCATAGATGCTCTATATAGGTGATTCAGTAAAGTTACTACACTTTTTGAGAGTGAAGGACTTTTTTTGAAGCATTGAGAGCATCCCTAAAACAAAGGACTGGCTGTAGCTCCTCAATTGATTATACTCATACTCCCCTAGCTTATATGTCTCACACACCTGTTCCCAAGTCATCTTTTCCCTTGTCAGATCAAAATAGAAGGCGGTTATTGCATCTTTGAGAACTCGATCTGTTTTTAGCTTCCAAGCCATCTCCTCCATATCCATTCTTTGATGGGTTTGCTTTCCCTTTTTAAGCAGTATTCTCTTGTCAAGAAGTGATGTTTGAATGTCCAAAACTTCACTCTTCTGAAGGCCTAAAATGCACCTAAACAGCGTTGGGCCTAGTTGGACTGTTCCTGGTGCCTGCTGAATTTGCCCACTCTTCAAAGTTGGAAGTCTGGGATTTTGATCAAGACCTTTAGTTTGAGTTTCGCCCTTTGTATTTGGTAGCAAGCCTTTTGCATAAAGCCTCATGATCTTAACCCAGTTCTGCCATACATCATCATCACATAGAAGCAAGTGTAAATCATTTTTGACAAAGTTCTTATGTAATGTGTGCTGCTCTTCGTCTAGTGTGGTGGTGAGTACTTGAGGAGAAGAGCAAACGCCTAGTGATATTCTTCAATAGTTTTGTTCCCCTCCTGGGTTAACTCTAAGAATTCATTCATCTTGGTTTTCAAAAATCCGGGGGGACAAAATCTCTTCCTTAGATAAGCCTTGAGATCATTTCAGGACTCGGTGTTCCTATCCAGATGGTTGGTCTCACAATGGTTTTTCCATGCCACCCTAGCTGTTTCCACTATTTCCAGCCTTAGAAGAGCCATTTTTCTCCTCTCGGTGACATCAAAGTATTCTTCCATCGCTTCGACACCCACTTCTCCACAACCTTGCCCAAGTTCTCCCCTTCACCCTTGAAGGGACCTGGCTGGGTTCTGTGAAGGGCTTTATGAACATCGGGGTTAAGCTCTTCCTCATCAGTGTGAGAGGATCTGGGTGTCGGCCACGGTTTGTACGCCTCATGATTCTGCCAAAAATGATACATTATTAAATTCCTATTTGATTTTGTCAACGAGATCCTAAGACTTAAGAGGTTCAGAAAATAATTGCTTAAACAAGATAATCAATCTTATTGGAGATCTATGGCATGTCCGAGGAACAGATCTTATTTCTTCAATTCATCATATAATAAACAATCACTTATATAACAGGGAATTTTCCATAAAACATTGAACTTTATTCATATAAAGGTTGCAATATGTACATAAAGCAACATGGCTCCATAAAATCAAAACCTCCATGGTATAAGCATGAGACAACGATACTGGGCTACTGGCATGCCACGATACAATTGTTCCCTTACCGCGCTAAAGGTGCTACTATCTTACTACTTGGGATAAAACATCTAAGAAGTCTATAAATATGACAAGAAAGCCTAAAATCTCAAGGTGTGGAGTGATACAGGATAACACCATGAACCACCTTCAGCCTCAAAACAGGACCATGGCTAAAGAGATATTCTTCCTTAGCATCAAGCGTTGGTTTCAAGAGGCGTGGACGTATTGCCCTACGTGCCACTTATGCTGCCGTCTCTCAACCGGGTCTCGGAAATATAAATCCTTGAAATGATTTGCGAGTCTGGCTCTGCTCGTTTTCGAGTCGTAGTGGAGGAGATCATATGCTCGAAGGTGAAAGCAGTCATATCCTGAGTGAGATCGGGAATACCAAATAAACATGAAACTTCCATATAAAAAACCAAATTCATCGATTAAAAGTCTTCATTAATAAAGCTTAAGGAATGAAAACACAATACATAAATGCTCTTTCTGAGTTTTTATTATAAATTTTTGATAAAATTCATTTTTCCTTCTTAGCTTCCAACAAAGTTCTGATACCAGCTGTGACACCCCTACCCCCTCCGGGGCACCGGCAGTCGAAGCAGCGTTGGCCTCTCGCATGGGGTAGGGATTCACACTCGGGGCCGGATGTCCGAACAAGAGACTAGCCCGGCGGTTCCTCCGAAACCGATCCGGAAAAACTTCCCTCGTTGGGAAGGCATGGGCAATTCCACCAAGAAAATCATATAACGGGAGAATTAATCTATCGAATCAAAGTCTTAACTAACCAAACTAATCTCGCCGTCGTAAGTCACATGGTAGGATCAAGGAAGAGACTTGCACATGGTCCATAGAATCACCGCTTTTTTTTCCCTTTAGCGAGCGAGGAACATCCGGTGATTCCCTCCCACAGAACAAGGGTCTTCCGGGATTTAATCTAGCTAACGTAACTTAATCATAACTATTTGTATCGCACAGGAATCTCCCGATCCAGCGGCCCATGGGTTAGCCAACCACCCAACCACTGTATTTGTGGGATTCCTTTATAAAATTGTGGTTATGTTTTGCCCGCGTATCCAGAAAAAGAGTTCCCAAGCCCCCTAGCCGGTGCTTCAAGGAAAATTCAAGTAGTCACACCACTTACGCACCCAACATGAAATTACCATTTTAACAAATTCGGTTGTCTTTAAAACAATCTTTCGAGGATGAAACCATAGTATTACTAATCATAATCCTCCAAAATATCCAGTCCATTGTTTTACAAAAAATATCTTTTGGACTCTCCGTTTTTAAAGACCAACTGGTCAACCAACGAGATCGAATATCAAAATCCAATTCACAAAAATAATTCCCTTCTAGTTCATCCAAATCTTCCTCGACATATGCATGGGTGTCCTAGCACCCGCGAACCCATGCATCACCTGGTGAAAACCCTCTAGGATCCTACTTAGGTGTCCTAGCACTTCACTCAGGGACGGCTTCATCGGTCCTCACCCATCGTATGGAAAGCACACCATTTTAACCGTACCAAGACTGGTGAAGACCTTGGTAGGCTTTGCCACGAGCGACATCCTTTGACGACTCCCCTCCAGCTATTGTTGCACAATGAATCTCTCCTTAGTTTTAGATCACAAGCCAAATGCTTCCTCTTGCATTCTGGCGTAAAATAGTTCTTTAAAAATAGAGGTTCTATGCAAGTAGAATTCTTGGTTTGAGTTTGATTCCACAAAAACATTTTTCCCATAATCCAGATTTTCTTAATGAGAATCATTGATCTCACATCAGGGTAATCTACCCATCATTTGACTGAATTTCCAACTTGATTCTTGATGATTTCGATTAAAGGAAAACTTCAACGATAGTCTATTCTTTGGAGGGGAGTCGTCAAATGATGGCTTCAACGGTAGTCTATTCTTTGTGTTAAGATTTGGAATTGGTCACGAGGTTTTTGCTTGATTCAGATTCGAGAGATGGGCAAGTAATTTACTGGCCGCCATTCTCACGGTCGTGGTCTACTAACCAAAAATTATTCGGTTTACTTCTAACTTTGATTCCTAAGGATTTTCTTCAGATAATTTAACGGAACTTCTAATCGTAAGGAAAATTCCAACTTTATGAGTTTCTTTCCTTCCTAACCACAATTAATTTAGAAATAGTTCTATATGAGAATATTGGGATTTTATGAAAATACTCTTCTTCCACTAATCCAATTTTTGAGTATATCTCATATTATTGATTTATCCACATATAAATATCTTAAAATATTCTTTCCCCACCAATTTAATCATCAACATTAGTATACCCTGATTTTCTATGTGGAATTATGGTGAAAACTCCTCTTTTATCAATCAAAATTAATTTAGACCTTTTTATACTTAAATACCATCAAAATAATTTAGACCTTTTTCTACTTAAATACCATGAAAATTTCTCTTTTTAATTAAATACAAATATCCATATTTTGGAATATATCAAAAATTCATCTTTTAACATTTAAATGATTGAATCCCAAATGTCATGGGAATTCCTCTTTTAACAATTAAAAATTCTTATGCATAAAATAAATTTATCAAAAATTTCTCTTTTCTCTTAATTAAATAATTATGCATAAATACAAAAAAGTATTCTTCCATGAATATGTTAAAAATCATTCTTTTTGCTTAAAATTTCTAAACCTAGAATATGGTAGGAATTCCTCTTTTAGTATTATGCATAAAAATAAGATATATATTTTTTTCTAAAAAATTTACCATATCTTCACTACTATTACTAATAATTCTCACTTTTTTCAATTGAATAAAAGCTTGTAATGAAATATGATAGAAGTTTTTCTTTTAAGCTTAAAATTAAACTATGTATACATATCATAATTATAACCGTAATTATGATTATTCTCCTTGATTAAGCTAAATTAAATATTTCTCTTTTTCCAATTTGTAAGGATAACCCTTTTCTCATTTAGAATGAGTTAAAGTAATTTTTATCTACTCATAAACAATCTAAAAAGAAATAACCATTATTTTACTAACACAAAAGCATGGAAATATCAATTCTTAATCTCTAGCTCATCAAGCCTAGAGTTTAGTTTTGAAATAAGAGATTATCATTGAGAAACATTATTTTGCTAAAGATTTAGCCATAAAGATGACTACTCTTTTTAAGAGAGATATTTACTTAAGGAAAGCATTATAATTAAGCATAAAGATTAACTTAATTCTAATTAGACATTAGAAATCTTAGGAAAATCTTGATTTGAATAAAAACCATCATTTTGAAAGCTTCTTGTAAGATTCCTCCCTCTAGCTTTTGAGGTGTGCAGGTGTAAGAACCTCCTCTTCTAATCTTGTAATTATTCCCCTCTTTGAAATAAAAGAAAGATTCTATTTTACCCTCTTTTGATCTAGAGAGAGAAAATGTCTAGAGAGGTAATCCAAAATTGAGATATTTTTGGATATAAAAATCCTCCTAGTGTCTAAAATGGTTTTCCCTGAATCAAAAATTCAAAAAGAACTTTCCAATGTGCATTTGGAATTAATTGAAAAGAAGTATAAAGGATCTTAGCCTAAGGGTCTAGATTTTCAGAAATTTTTGAGTTATGGTCCAATTAAGGTTCCTATGGGGGGGGGGGGGGCCAATAGGATCAATCCAAGTGTGGGGAGAAGATAAATCAAATTTATAAAAGAAAAACCCCTAAAAGTGAGTAAATACTCACATAAGATGAAGAGTTGACTAAGGACAAGGTTTATTAGTAAAAAACTGTGAGTACTAAAAAAAATGAGATATTTTGGGTATAATGATTCCATTTTGACACCTTGATAAGGAGAAGGGAGCTCTTCAAGGAGGCACCTATTTCACTTGTGTGGTGGAGTTTTTAACTCAAAAATATTATGATATTTTTATCTCTCCTCTCTTCTAGATCAAACCAAATAAAAAGGGAGCCAACAAATCTTGTCCAAATTCTACCAAACTGAACCAAGAAAAATCTAGAAACTAGTTGGACTTGGTTAGAGGCCTCCCTCACCTATAAATAGATCCTTAGCCCTTTGTAAAAATAGATGAGAACTATGCCATGCCAGTATTATTTTGAAATAATGATATTTTCTATTATCCTCTAAAAATCCTCTACAAATTGAAGAGATTGGAGCTTCTCTCTCTCTCTTCAATCTTCCTTGGAGACTCCAACAACATACCAAACCAATTGATTGATTGGGGACCTCTATTGTGATCAAAGAATCAAGTAATTTAGAAGATAAAGTGTGGATTATTGTCTTCTTTTTCTTAAATCTCTAAATGTTTCTCTTCTAAACCCCTCTCAAGCTTCAGAGGCATTAATTTGAATGGCTTTTGAATACTATTGAAGTTCTTTAATGTATTGTAATGAAGAAATACATAAATTTCCATTTATGCTTACTTTATAATGGTCATTCCTATGACGTATTCTCAATTCAAATGAAGCTTCTCATGAAGCATTTCTCTAATCTAAAAGTAATTTCTATGCTTGTCTAATTGGAGGCCAAAATAATGGCTTTTTAATATTTTTATGCTATTTAATTTATGGTAAAATTAAGAATCAATCCATAATTGGACAATGATTCAATTAGTGGTTATTTTAATCACATGAATAATACTAAACTTTATTCTTTCTATTTTTTTGAGAATTAGCAGAGCTAGGTAAAATTTTTAAAAAATAAACACATAAATCATTTTCATTTATAATATTAAAAGAGGATTTCCTACCATATTCTAGGATTAATTATCCTAGATTAATCATCCTAGATTAATTGAATGATTCTCATTATAATCATGGAGAATTTGATTTTTATGTTTATGCATAAATAGTAATTAGCAAAAGAGAAATTTCTAGTAATTCATTTTTAATGTAAAAAGAGGAATTCCTATGGCATTTGGAATTCCATCATTCAGATGGGAAAAGAGACTGAGAAAGAGAAAGAGAGATACCTATCTGTTGAGTTTTTTATCATGAAGCTCACCTTTTAAGAGCAAGGCTCCTATTTTCTCTCTCAAGAAAATCATTAGGTTAGAAGGTATATACACATATACCTATATATACATGCATATTTATAAAATAAATAAACACACATACATATATAAATTTAATTAATACTAAATTATAATCTATGGGGATGCATAATAAGGTGTGCTCACTCTTAAATAAATGTATCTTACACATAATGTCTTTTGTCTTTTCTTTACAATGAGAGAGAGAAAGAGATAGATACCTACCCTTGAAGTTTTCATCATGAAGCTTACGTTTTAAGAGGAAGGCCTCTATTTGTTTTTCTCAAGAAAATTATTAGGTAAGAAGGGATAGCTCTCATTTCAAAAATTGAAATGACATGAGATAAGAAAATTCAAATTTGAGAAAGGGAAAAAGAGATGGCAAGAGAGAATGGCACATGATAGGGGTAGAAATAAAATAAAACTAGTTGGGAACTCATGCTTTGCACGTCTTTTGAGGCTTCCAAAATCAAATTCTATCCAAACCTTCTCCTCTCCTTCACGAACCTCCAAGTGGAAGCTTTCTGAAACTCTTCCTTAAGATAATACTAGTATTACACCCATGCATTGCTGCGACCGGCCAAGGTTCCAAAAAAGAACTATTCCCTCTCTACAACCATCTCTCTCTCTCTCTCTCTCTCTCTCTCTCTCTTTCACACACACACACACACACATGCACATGCACATGACCCTCTCCCTCTCTCTGTCACGTACACACACTCTCAAATGTTGAAACTCTCTCTCTCGCTCTCACACATGGACACACATATACACACCCGTTCTCTCTCTCTCTCTCTCTCTCTCTCTCTCTCTCTCACACACACACACACACACACACACACACACACACACACACACACACATGCACACACTGCCTCTCTCTTCTTACACTCTCCCACACGTAGAAGCGCTCGCTCTCTCTCTCTCTCTCTCTCTCACGCACACATACACATGTCAATATATAGTATATACAATATTATGTTTTAGATACATATACCTATACATAAACACATATACTTATACATATATACATGTATTTAAAAATATAAATACAAACATTGACATAATTTAATTAATTTTGATTAAATTTTAATGAGCGGAGATGGGCGATAAGCTGTGGTCACTTTTAAATATATAGATAGATATATCATACACACATCGAAACACACACATACACACACATATGTATATACATATATATACATACATACATATGTATGTATGTATGTATAAATGTAAATAAAAACACACACACACATGTATACACACATATAAATATATGTTTTATTTAATTTATATTTCTGTTTATATTTTATTAAAAGCTACTTTTTATTCTCTCTCTCTCGCTCTCTTTCTCGCTCTTTTCACCCTCTCGCTCATTACATCTCTCTCTCTCTCTTTCCTCTTTCTGTGTCTCTCTCTAGGTCTGAAAGGAGGAAAATCCTCCAATTCCTCAAGGTACCTGATGTTTCATTGTCTATTTTGTCTCCTAAAGGCTTGTCGTGCATTTCTTTGTTCCACCTTCGCATCTTCATACTTTTGAAGCCACTTTTCCATGGTAGGATGATTCAACATGCAAAACTTGTTGACCTTCTCTGCTAGTGTTGAATTCATTCTTCGGTCCTTTCCTTTACCTTGAGAGGGACCTCACCAACTATCTTCTCATTGTCCTTATTTGTCCACAACAGAGGCATATCCTCATCCTTTCGCGAGGACTAAGGAACTCAAAAATGTACACTAGTGACTCTTGTATTAGCCACCCCTCAACCATGCTCCCCTCAAGTCTTGATCTTTGCCGTAAAATTTTTTTGAGAGTTTTCATGAATCTTTTCAAGAAAAACATCCAACGGCGGCTATGTACAATACCTGCTACTATAGATACTTCGTCCACCACATGTACTAGTGGATGCACTTGGATTGTTAGGATGCTTGTCAAAAAGTACTTCTCAAGAAGACAAACTGCTTCGATTGAGTTAGGCTTAGCTTGTTTGATGGAAGAAATGGGAATCTCCTTCTGTGAAATCCATCGAACAAGGGATGACAACTTATATATGGTGGTTGAACAAAGGTCAGGAGGAGTCGAGCCCGATAAAACAAAGGTCAGGAGGAGTCGAGCCCGATAAAACAAACTACAAGCAACAAATTTTTGTGTAAGATTTATTTCACAAGCTCACATAAGAAAGTTATAGCAATCAAATATGTAGAATATCATCAAAGAATTAGAATTTACTTGGAGAAATTTGTGCCAGTCATGTGAATTTAGACCACTGAGCTTGTCGTTCTTTGTAAATGCACCATGAAGGCAATGCATGTGTCCTATAGGAGTACAAAACGATGAAATAACCCCCTTCACCCTTTTCTATTCCTTTTTGGTAAGGATCCAAGGGACCTTAGGTAATTCAATCCTCCCATCTGCATGTACTCTTGCCCAATATGTTTCCATGATGTTGGCTTCCCTAAGGTCTTCACATGCAGATCTACTATCCTTCATCCCAATGAGATGATCCCATATTAGACTCCCTACATTTTTTAAGATGTGCATGGGATCTAAGAGATGGGATCTAAGAGGTGATTAATCAATGAATCATCCCAATATGGGAGGTCATGAAGAATAGAAAGCCTTTTCATACCAAATGGAAAATATGTACCCCTACCCTCTAATCATAGTGCTTTCCAATCGCTTGCTTTCATTGGCCTTGGTGGTCGTCCAAGCGATCCTTCTCTTAAGTCATGATCTAGTTGAGGGAGAAAGATTTTATGTCCTCGATATATCTTCTTCAAGGCTTCTTATCTCCTTACATTCAACATTGGTCCACAAATAGGATAAGCATGATATCCACTAGTCACAAGTCCTAAGTCCTAAGAATCATTGAGAAAATTTCATTACAACATACATTTGTATTAAGAAAACATATATTTCTACTAAGAAAACATACATTACCTGAGCACTTTCCTCCGTAGTCAGGAAAGTCATGCATTGTCCACAATAAAATTCCCTTAATGTGTACCTAACGTGTATTTCGAGGCTTGCTCATGTCATAAATATGGATTCCGTCCCATAAAGCATGAATCTCATCCACAAGTGGTCATAAGAACACATCCATAGTCTTAGCCTTGTACTTGCTAGGGATCAACAAGGCCAATAGAAGATGTCCTTTTTTTATTGATAGCCAAGGAGGAATATTATAATTTACCAAAACTACTGGCCATGTACTCCAAGATTTAGAGTGCAACCCAAATGGATTCACTCCATCCATAGCAAGACCCAAATGCAAATTACGTGCTTCTCTCTTAAATCCTCTATATGATTCCAAGCAGCACCATCAGCAGGGATGCGTAATACACCATCCGTGTAACGACCATATCATTAGTTCAGAAATAAACTTGCACTTGAACATGTGTTGAATACGAGGGATTATTGAAAAGTGTCTTAGGGTTTTCATTGGGGTAGTTGCTCCTTGTAGATCTTGTCGGTGCCTATTTGAAACCACAGTTTTGGGATGCTTGTCTAGTTCTTCATATTCATTTCGAAACAAGATGAAATCATTAGGACATGCAAGGATGAAATCGTAGTCCATTCCTAAGCTCTGTAATATTTTTTTAGTCTCGTCTCTTGAATATGGCATCTTATTTCTCTCTGGTAAAATAGTCTCCTTTAATAGCCTACAAAGACATTGAACATCATGGTAAGAACACATCATTGTTTCAAATTACTTAGATAGGAGTACGAAATACATACCTGAACAATTCAGTAACACTTTTATCACTCCACCCATTGTCAATGGATTGTAGATTCAATAATGCAAGGCAGGTTTTAAGCTTTGATATTTGGGATCCATCATAAAATGGAGTCCCAGCCTCTACTTTCAATGCTTCTTCAATTAGGTCAGGTTGTTCACCTTGGTCTTCAAATAGAGCATCGATTATTTTGTCCATTTCTGGCGCATTATGTGCATATTGTGGTTCTTCTTCTATGTTGGCATCTGCATGTTGTGGTTCTTCTTCTATGTTGGCACATGCATATTGTGGTTCTTCTTCTATGTTGGCATCTGCATCACTTCCCTCGTTATCTTGTTGATCTAATATGTCAACATATTCATCAAGATGGGGTATATTTGTATAGATGGTGTTGTTCTAGTGCGCCTTTGAGTTTTAGGCTGTAAGATGTTGTAAGTTCCATATCATTACCAGAGTCCCATAAAAGTAAAATTGAGTCTTAAGCACACACACGTACATAGTATAACATGAACATACACCCACATATAAAAGAGTCCTATTATCAAATTGGAGACTATCATCAAAGAGTCCTATCAAAGAGTTGTAGGCCGTAAGATATTGTACTCCATATCATTACCAGAGTCCCCTAAAAGTAAAATTGATTCTTAAGCACACACACACACGCATGCACAGTATAACATGAACATACACACAAAAGATGTCGTGAAGTGTGCGGTACAGCCAGGAAAGTACGAAACTTCTAGCTGTGAGAGTGAATGTCAAATCCAACAAGGAAACTCACGCACAAAATTTTCCAAGGAGTATTGAACATCACTATTTCCAATGATAAATACATGTGTCAATTTGCCTCAATACATCCTTGAATTCATCCAGATGATTGCACAGAATTGCATGAAATCCTTTGAACCATTCACATGTGGGCATAACAAGTCCTTCCAATTTTTCCAATATACATGTGACCAGTTACATCCTTAACATCCAGTGCTTTCAAAAACCATTATTTCGAGATGCATTTTATCACCTGAAAACCTGCCTTAATATTCTAACATCTCACAAATAAAATATATCATTTGGCATAGCTTTAACATGCTCATGAGATTTAGAAAATTCCATGGCTTGAATCCCAAAAATCCGATCGAGTAGGAAGTAAACCAACCTTCCGGAACCTTAATGTGTTTTTGATGCTTTATTTCCTCAATTCTCCAAGTCCCAAGAACTTCCCATTCTTCAAATCCTTTAAAGGTTTACCAAACATGCGATTTTCCCAAATTGTTGATTATAATATTAAAAATAAAAAAAAACACTTAACTGCGAGTAAAGCAAGGTGAGATTTTCAGTGCTTTTTCTCTATTCCTCCTATGGCGGCTTCGCTGCAGTCCGCGGAAGACAGAATACAAGTGTATGAAGAAAATCTTATCATTGGATAGCACTCCTTTTTCTCTACAATTCTAACTCCTACACGCTATAAACAGAAGCAGCCTCCTTGGAATTAAAGACTCTGGTTGGATGGACGCTGTTCCTCCTTTCTCAGAATTCTTTTTCCCACTCTCGTTCGCCGCCGTCGCCTCTGGTCCTTTCTCGATTTTCCCCGCGGAGAACTCGGCCCCCATGCCACCTTTTGCAGCTATTGATGCGGGGGTTTCCAATTACCAAATGCTGCGCTACCAAAAGCTCCAGAAAATTCTAAATAAAAGAATTATCTTCCCTTTTCCACGTATGCTTTTAAACCTTAGCATTAAGGTTGCAAGGCATAACCACAAGATTCCCAAAGCATTCTCACACCTATGAAAACATGCTTACAAGCCCCATGTTTTCTATCTCCACATTAGATATACATAAGATACATGTACCTCCACATGATGATCCATGAAGTCCAAGTGCAGTTTTCTATCTCCACATTTCCCCAACATTCAATGAACTCTTCGGCACTGTGATGTTCATTAAATCTCCATTTCTCTTGACATCTTCATAGTTTATAAATCATCATATCGGCCCATGTGATTTATAGAATCCCCAATTGCTCATTCAAGTATTTCTCCATGCCTTCATAAATGCATTCCTTTGTGCATTGGTATGCCCTCATGCCATCATATATAACTGGATGCTTCTAACTTGCCCATGGGCTCTGAGTAACAGCAAAAACATCATCCTCCATACTCATATACAAAAAACTCCTAATTCTGACTCAGCCTCAGCTTGTCTTATTAAACCTCATATACAATATGAACATATGTACATGGCATCATATAATGACTCGTCATGGCACTTAACCCCATGCATCTGGATGTGTATTTGATGGCCTCACATGCATGGTTTCACATCATAGACGTGCCATGGCACGACATCCACCCCCTCTAAACCTGCACATCCTCTGGTATGTGCCAAATCATCATCAAGGTCCACATATAGCTGGATGTCGTTTTCATCTTCTGCATTGTCAGAAAGATCATCCTCTTCCTCTTCAACCATATCCATACTACCACTGTCAAGCCTCTCATCCTGAGCCTCTTGTGAATCAAAAGGATCACTATCATGCCTTCTTTTAAATATCTTGATTCTTTTGCCAGCCACAAGATTCTTTACTTCTGTTCCATCAAGCTCACACAGAGTATACGTGGCATTTCCATGCACATGCTTGACAATGTAAGGGCCAAACCATCTTTTTGCAAATTTTCTTTGAACAGTGAATTGGTTGTCAAGGCTACTATCATACATTAGAACCCAATCACCTTCTTCAATAGGTTTTGGCCGGAGTCTGTGTCTACTATCAAATCTTTCTTTATTTTTCAACCTTGCATCTTTCAAGCGAGCTTTAGCAAGCTCTATATCTCCAGGCCTCCTCTCTAACTGTCTTATTCGCAATGCAAGGAGGTCATCTCTGCTCAATCCTTCCACCCATGGCAATACATTCCAAGTTAGAATTACTTCTTCAACTGGCATCACTGGCTTCTGACCATACATTAATTCTGCAGGCATGTATCCTGTCACTGAGCTATGAGTTGTACGGTCAGCCCACAAGGCATATGGTAGCAGCTTTGGCCACTCTCTCATCCTTTCTCTGCATGCCTTAGCCAAAGCTTTAATGATTGGAGGATGTCCTCGCTCACTTTTCCCATTGCCCTCAGGATTGTAAGCACATGTTAGAGACAGTTTGATACCAATTCTAGAGAAGAATTCCCTTGCTTCTTCAACATCTAGCTCACCCCTATCAGCTGTTATTTTCCCAACACAACCATATCGGCAGATCACATCTTCCAAGAGAAATTTGCATACTGTTTCCGTACTCTTTGTTCTAAGAGCACGCCCTTCTACCTATATACCGCATCTGCCAAATTCCCAAAGGCATTGTAACTAGATCCACTACCCATTTGTAGTGCATGGCAGGTGGGTAGGTTGGTTGCAAGCCATCACGATGCCGCACATTTGAGTACATTTGGCATACTATGCATGTTTCCACATATTGGGAAATATCCTTGTACATTCCTCTCCACCAATATTTTTCCTTAATTTTGGTAAAGGTGGCCCATACGCTTCTATGTCCAGCCCAGAGACTCTCATGGAATTCTTTCACAAGCTTTCCTTGAGTCTCTTTATCACATATGACTCTCTGTGGCATAGCATTCCTCTGTTTAGGATGCTTCCAGAGATACCCATCCTTTAGAAAGTAACCATATGCTTTTCTGCGGATCCTCTTAAATTCTGAGTCAGACCAATTTTCTTGCCTTGTCAGAGTACTCAAATATTGACCAATAAGCAACCAATCTCCTTCATATATTTCCTCAATAAAAGACTCAAGTGCATTTGATAGGCAAATATGATCCCCTTTTGCATATGCTGTAGTATAGAACTTTGTACCCACATCATCAATGTCACTAATCATCTCTTTCTCATCTTCATACCTGGCTCTTGATAGCATATCTGCAACACTGGATTATCTTTTCCCGCAATATGCTCAAACTCAGGATTTAGTGACTTGATATAAGCAATCCACCTAAGCATAGCAATATCTGGAGTGGTACAACTTGCTATCATCCCAAGAAGTGGCAAGCAATCAGTCTCCACAAGTACAGATGCCCCAATAAGATATTCTTTTTCACATTTTAGAGCAGTGACTATCCCCCATAATTCTCTCTTGATCTGTGGATACTTTCGTTGCCGAAAGCTTAATACCTTTGCACCAAATCTAATTACATACCTATGATCATCCTCATCATCTTGCCCTACTGCCCATCCTATCCCAGTAGGACTAGTATCAACTGTAACAATCACAGGCCTGCCACACTCATAATCTGCCTTTCTCAATGTGGGTGATGATTGGAGCAAATATTTCAGCTTCCGCATAGCTTTAATATGTACTGCACTCCACAGAAATTTTTGATTTTTCCTCAAAAGTTGATAAAGAGGATCTGCTACATGTGCATAATGTGGGATCCAAATAACATAAAAGACACATGCTCCAAGAAATCTCCTCAGCTCTGTAACATTAATGCATGTCTCTTTCATTCTTTGTATTGCATCTATTTTGGCTGGACAAGGTCGGCGTCCACTAGTACTACAAAGATGTCCCACTATTAGCACTTCACCAACTCCAAACACTGATTTCAGCCCAGATAAAGTAAGATTCACTTCTTCAAGCCTGGATAGAATCATGTCACAATCCTTTATATGATTTGCCACAAACTTGCGGCACCCTTTTGAATCCAAATCCCCATCTTTGTCTTTCTCATCACAGCCCTTTATTGGCACATCATCCAAAAATGGCATAGTTTTTTGTGGTATGAAGTCTCGTAAGACTTTATTCATTCCATTCATCATATGTGCCACTGAGTTAGTGGCTCCCTGTGGTAAGGTACACATCCTTACTAATCCCAAAGGAGTTCTCATTGTGGTCAAGTCCCTGCTTTGTATATCCAGCTGGAACTGATCATATCCCGAATACAGATCACCCATAGAGTATATAGCTTTCCCTGCAAATGCTTCTGCAAACTCATCCACAATTGGACCTGCTCCCACATTCCTGATTGTGACTTTGTTTACAGGTTGCATGTCTTGAATAAAGCGCAATGTCCCATTTTTCTTTGGTACAGTAAACCATCTGTTGGAATATGGGGCACATGAAGGCTCCAAGATTCCCATCCTGATCTTTTCCTTTAGTAATTCCATCAACTTTGGCAAGAGAGCCTTTGGTACTGGAATTGGCCGCAGGTTCCAGGGCACATGTGGAACAGTAAAGATCACCATTGGTGCTGTTACACTTGGATCAACACAACCTATCTCATGCGGCTGAAAGGCAAAAGCTTTCCCATGTTTTACAAGCATCTCCTCAAAGCATTCCCTTTCAACTGGCAACAGAAAATCCTTCTCACCAATCTTCAGCTCTTTCAGAGTTTCTTGAGTAAATTTATGCCCAATTTTCTTCGGATCTCTAAGATTTGGCTGCATAGAAGCTTCATCTATCTTCTCCTTGCTTCCCGGTGGCAAGGGCAAGGCAACTGGTTTCACCTTCTTTGCAACCGTTTTGTACTTTGTATCCACATGAGCATCCATCTCACAATTCATGTTTTTACATTCCACCCCCTCAAATTCTTGGATTATATCATACATCTCCACAGATGACACCTTTATCATTTCATTTCCACCCTGTAAGCATGCTCTTCCCATATTAAAAAGCACATCCATAGTATCTATAAATGACACCTCATCAAGCACCCCTGAAATAAACTCATTCTTCTCCAAAAGACCACACTGCTCAAAACTTTTTTGTTTATTTTGTATATGTTTTTGCATGCCACGCTTTAAATCCTTGCTTTTAACAAAAACCAGTGACCCATAGCTGGAGAATCCCTGAAAATTTACTGAAAAACTATTTACATTGATTGAGTCCTGCGAGAACTCATTTCCCCTTGTACCATTGGAATCCCGCTTTACAATGGCACCTGGCCAAAATCCCTCATCTCCCTGTAATTCATGAACTCTCTGTTTATCTTTGGGAGTGACTGTGCCCGAAGAGATTCACGATTCCTTTCATGATTAATGCAAACTGTCAAAAACTGAACAGCTTTTTTGCCATCTTTACTCCTTATTCTTGCATAAGCTGAACCATCATCCAAAACCTTTGTTTCCATCCTTACAGCTGTAATGTAGGGTTGCCCAAGAATGAGGGGATACGATGACATCTCCTGAATAAAGAAATTCTGATCATCCTTCACATCCCCTATAGTTACCCTTACATTTGGACATGCTGCATAAAGCTCTCCAGAAGAATTATTAGCTGCTTTAATCATCCGTAGAGATTTTTAGCCATAAGATTTATTTCAGACCCATGATCAATTAGAGCGACATATGGCTCTTCCAAATCACCTATCTTGACAAGGGTTTCAGTGGTTGCTCTTGCCCAATGGCTCCTGGAGTAATGACTCTTTGTAAGAACTTCTTTTTCATCATCCTCTTCCACAAAGCGCACTTGTCGTGCCCCATCAGTAGAGTGATTACATTCCACCACATTTTCTCTCTCTTCCTTTTTCTGTACCTGAACTCCATGAGTCTTGGAAGTGCTTGCCTCCCCTTGTGATGGAATAGATTCAATTATGGACTGCCTTTTTCTTCGTATAATATCAATTATCTCATCATGAAATTCTTTCTTTGCAATTCCCAAGACTTCCCCCAGTGTGAATTCCACCCTGCTGTTTAGAATCCTTTCTTCAAGTACCTTTTTGAGATCTGTTGCAACTTCAATATCAGATTGAAGCTTGTAGAGTGGACTTTTCCCTTTACCCTTCTCCTTCATTTTTGGTGGCACTTCTTCCATTGAAGCATCTTGTGGAGGTCTGCTATGCTGTGGAGGCATATGTGATGGCCCAGGATCCTTCTTTTCACTTCCACGTGTAACTCTTTTTGATGGCCCTCCTTCCTCATTTTCCCTTTTACGTTTCTCCTCTACCTGTGCCTCATTATTTTGGCATTTGGCAATATAGGCATGAATGGATAAAGAATCCACAGGCTCCTCCCAGCCAGTCTCAAGACGTATACAATCACCTGCCTCATGCAAAGCTTGCTTTGACACTTTCTTTGATGCAATTAATTCCATTGTTGATGGCCAAAAATTCTCATTCTCATAATCCTCATCATTCTCAAATCCCTGCTTTAATTGACCAACCTTTAATCCATAGGTTGCTGCCTCAACCATAGAAATGGCATGACTAGCAGCCATATCCTCTACCAGCTTTTTCATCCCTCCTTTCCCAAAGTTTGTACTCAATGGAAGACCAGTCTCTGTAAGATGAATTTTCCCATCTTTGAAAAACACAAGTTGATTCTTAAGAGCTTCTTTATAGCTAGTACAATCCTTCTTTGCATGCTCTGGATCATCACACCATATGCATCTATATGTAAACCCTTCTTTGCTTTGAGGCCTTTGCAAAGAAGCCTGCCCCAATGGTAGACCCTTTTCTTCAATCCTGGACATCTTCAATTTTAAGTCACGCATACCCTTGATAAGCTCATCCATCGGCCCATCTATCTTAGGAATTGTAGCAGCTGGTTTGGATAGATTCTCAGGGGTAACAGCAGTTATTGGGGTTGCGGAGCCCATCACCATTTTATCCCTCCTCCGCTGCCGTTTTGCTAACATAGTGACTGCATCCTCAACATCATTCCAATCACTCTTTAATCCCTGCTCTGTATTCTTATCCTCAAGGAGGATTTCCAATTTCTCCTGGAGATCTTTCCCAGCTGCTTGCAAGAAGAGCTCTGTTTTTTCTCTATCCAAAGTTGCACGCTCTATCCTTGACAACTGGGCATAACGCTTCTCAAACTCTCTTAGCAATTCTGTGGCAGAAATTCCCATTTTAGATTTTGTGACCCATTCCAAGAAAGTTCGTTTGGTCACTCGCTCAGAATCCTCCATGAAGTATTCATCCTTTAAAGCAAGCTTGAACTCTTCCCAATTTCTGCCACCCTGTGCTGTCTGCAATCCTTTTATGCGCTCTCTTATTTCAGGAACGCATACCAGCTCGAAACTTCGAACCATATCCTCCTCAGTCACCCTGTTTAGCTCCATCTCCTTTATATAATTACGCAGGTACTTTGTAATGTCCTTCCCATCAAATTGATCCACCTTTTTCACAATTGATTGTAATGCCTTGGTCGTGGAAATCTGTCCCCTCTCAGCAGCTTGTTGCTGTTGCATGTACATGGTAAACATTTGAAACATCTGCATAACTCCGGGGTCAAAATGAACCCCCTGACCCTCAGAATTCTCAGCCATAGCTTCCCTGTATATTTCACCACACTCTCACCCCAGCAGTTTCACGTCGGGTTCACCAAAAGATGTCGTGAAGTGTGCGGTACAGCCAGGAAAGTACGAAACTTCTAGCTGGGAGAGTGAATGTCAAATCCAACAAGGAAACTCACGCACAAAATTTTCCAAGGAGTATTGAACATCACTATTTCCAATGATAAATACATGTGTCAATTTGCCTCAATACATCCTTGAATTCATCCAGATGATTGCACAGAATTGCATGAAATCCTTTGAACCATTCACATGTGGGCATAACAAGTCCTTCCAATTTTTCCAATATACATGTGACCAGTTACATCCTTAACATCCAGTGCTTTCAAAAACCATTATTTCGAGATGCATTTTATCACCTGAAAACCTGCCTTAATATTCTAACATCTCACAAATAAAATATATCATTTGGCATAGCTTTAACATGCTCATGAGATTTAGAAAATTCCATGGCTTGAATCCCAAAAATCCGATCAAGTAGGAAGTAAACCAACCTTCCGGAATCTTAATGTGTTTTTGATGCTTTATTTCCTCAATTCTCCAAGTCCCAAGAACTTCCCATTCTTCAAATCCTTTAAAGGTTTACCAAACATGCGATTTTCCCAAATTGTTGATTATAATATTAAAAATAAAAAAAAACACTTAACTGCGAGTAAAGCAAGGTGAGATTTTCAGTGCTTTTTCTCTATTCCTCCTATGGCGGCTTCACTGCAGTCCGCGGAAGACAGAATACAAGTGTATGAAGAAAATCTTATCATTGGATAGCACTCCTTTTTCTCTACAATTCTAACTCCTACACGCTATAAACAGAAGCAGCCTCCTTGGAATTAAAGACTCTGGTTGGATGGACGCTGTTCCTCCTTTCTCAGAATTCTTTTTCCCACTCTCGTTCGCCGCCGTCGCCTCTGGTCCTTTCTCGATTTTCCCCGCGGAGAACTCGGCCCCCATGCCACCTTTTGCAGCTATTGATGCGGGGGTTTCCAATTACCAAATGCTGCGCTACCAAAAGCTCCAGAAAATTCTAAATAAAAGAATTATCTTCCCTTTTCCACGTATGCTTTTAAACCTTAGCATTAAGGTTGCAAGGCATAACCACAAGATTCCCAAAGCATTCTCACACCTATGAAAACATGCTTACAAGCCCCATGTTTTCTATCTCCACATTAGATATACATAAGATACATGTACCTCCACATGATGATCCATGAAGTCCAAGTGCAGTTTTCTATCTCCACATTTCCCCAACATTCAATGAACTCTTCGGCACTGTGATGTTCATTAAATCTCCATTTCTCTTGACATCTTCATAGTTTATAAATCATCATATCGGCCCATGTGATTTATAGAATCCCCAATTGCTCATTCAAGTATTTCTCCATGCCTTCATAAATGCATTCCTTTGTGCATTGGTATGCCCTCATGCCATCATATATAACTGGATGCTTCTAACTTGCCCATGGGCTCTGAGTAACAGCAAAAACATCATCCTCCATACTCATATACAAAAAACTCCTAATTCTGACTCAGCCTCAGCTTGTCTTATTAAACCTCATATACAATATGAACATATGTACATGGCATCATATAATGACTCGTCATGGCACTTAACCCCATGCATCTGGATGTGTATTTGATGGCCTCACATGCATGGTTTCACATCATAGACGTGCCATGGCACGACAACGCATAAACACAAACACACACGCACAAACACAAACACAAACACACACGCACAAACACACATACATACACACATGTACATACACACACGTACACACACGCACACACGTACACACACACGTACACATGTAAACACACACACACACACACACACACGTACATACACACTATGAAAAACTCACAGATGAGTTATGTCGCTTCACTATTTGATCTACGAGCGCTGGATCAAATCGTCCATGATCTCAAACATGTCATAGTGTCATTCGTCGCTCCCTTCTCACAGTCCACTTGCATTTATTTACAAGGGCAAAGGATTCTTTGAGAAAGATAGGCATCACACCCAACCCAACGATGCTCTTCCCTAGATGACGAGGATGTGGGCATGATGAATTTGAAGTGATTGTGAAAGGGCCAAAGGGGGAGAGAGAGAGAGAGAGAGAGAGAGAGAGAGAGAGAGAGAGAGAGAAATTTTATGTTCAACGTGTGCATTTTCACTTGAAATGTCATGTCAATATGTACCATGACTTGTACCAAGTCGGCCAAATTATGTGAAATTATCGAGCATCATTATTAGGGTCAATATATGAGTCAGTATTTACATCGGTATCTGAGTTGGTATTAGGGTTGGTAATACCGACTCTAATACCGATGCCAGTACCGACTCTTCTTACAGACATTACCCGAGGCTAATTCTGACTCTAATACACTGACCCTAGAAAATTTTAAAAAACCCGCACGATATAACATATTTGGGATAGTGAGTTTTAGATTGTTTTGTGGTAAGCCACCCTTCTCCTCCCCCCCCTTCTCTCTCTCTATCCCTTCCCTTTCTCTTTGTCTTTTCCTCTCCTTCTCTCTCTCTCCAACCTTCTCTACCTTCATTTCTCTTTGTAGGTATTGATGTTTTTGGGCATATGTCCTTGTTTTTTTGTTTTGCAGGTTTGGTGTTTTTTTTTTCTGTTTCCACTCCCCAAAGGTAAGACTCTCTCACTGACTTCGCACTCTCATTCGTCTCACTCTCTCTACCTCTCTCTCCACTCTAATGAAGGAGGCTTTGATTTTTCTAATCTTTTTTTGTGTATGGTTTTGCAGGTTTTTGCTTTCTCCCACTTCCTCTCTTTCCACTCTCCACCAAAGGTAAGAGTCTCTCCCTCTTTTTCTAGTTTCCTTGGCATCTCACTCTTCTCTACCTCTCTCTCCACTCTAGTTATCTAGGATTTGGTTTTTCTAAGCTTTTTATGTGTGTGGTTTTATAGGTTTTTGCTTCCTCTCTCTCTCCACTCTCCAAGGTATGCTCAAAACCCTCTCTCTTGCTTTTATTGTTTTTCAAGTTCCCTATTTTTTGGGCATAGCCATAGCCATGGATGCCCATGGCCTAAACATAGAGGCATGGCTCTATGCATGGAGTCATGACTATGGACATGGGCATGCATGCATAGAGCCTAAGATGCATGCATGTCCATGGCTCTATGCATGTATAGAGCCTAATAATGGAGGCATGAATGCCCATGGCTCTATGCATGGATAGAGGCATATGCATGCATGATTGCTCTATGCATGCATAGAGCCTAAGAATGGAGGAATGGATGCCTATGTCTCTATGCAGCATGGAGTCATGACTATGGCCACCATGGGCATGCATGCATCCCTCTTCAGAAATATAAAAGATCTTGTTTCTGCCTGTTTTGGCCTAGAGAGAGAAAATATTCTAGAGAGAGGTTATTTAGATTTTGGATATTTTTGGATGGAAAAATATCTCTTTGTATTTAAATATGTTCCCCCGAAACAGAAGTTCAAAAAGATTTTCAGAAGGTGCATTCAAAATAAATTATAATTTGTTCAAAAGACCTTATTCCTAGGGGTCCAGATTTTCTAAAAATTTTAAATTAAGGTTTTGAGGGGCCAATCAGATTCATCCAAATGTGTGGAGGAGATAAATGGAAGAAATAAAGAAAATTTCTCCAAAAATGAGTAAATACTCACATAAGATGAAGAGTTGACTAAGAACGAGGTTAATAATTAAAAAAGAGAGATATTTAGAAGAAATGATGCATTTTTGACACCTCAGTATGGGGGAATTCCCCTCATGAAGGAGGCACCTAATTCACATGTGTGGGAGAGTTTCAAACTCCCAAATAATGAGATATTTTTATCTCTCCTCTCTCCTATTTCAACTAGATCCAAAAAGTGAGCTAAACTGACCTAAAAATGGTCAAAAATTGACCAAACTGATCTAGAAAATTTTAGAATCAGTTTGCTTGGTTAGAGGCTCACTTTTTCCTATAAATAGAAGCCTTCCCCTTTGTTGGAGCTTAAAAGTGTTTTTGCACTGTTACCCTACTTCTCCCAAGAGCAAAAAACTGTTACACTGTTTTTGCACTGTTACCCTACTTCTCCCAAGAGCTAAAAACTGTGAATTTACTCATAATTCATTAGTTTTTGACCTTCCCTCTTCTAAAGATTGGTGGCCACTCTTGTTTCAAACAAGAGTAGATCCCTCAAACCATCAAGCCAAAGGAAAGCTCTCAAATTCTCCTTGTAAGTTGGAGATTCTTCTCTTTTCTATTCATTTTATGGTTCTTTATGCTTTTTGTCTTCTCTAAAATGAATATGATGTTATGCCTCATTGAAAAAAGGCATTCCCCTCTCTTCTTTAGTAAATTCAACCATTATTTATCCTAGATGAATGATTAATGGATAAAATCAAGCTTTTCATAATGTTTCTCTTTGATAAGTAGAAAATGTTTACATTAGAATGATTTAAATACTCTTGGTGAACTTCTAATTAATTTTAGAGAGTTAAAAATTGAAAAATGGTCAGCCATACAAAGGAGGTTATGGCAAAATTTTCTAAAATTATGAAAAATAATGTTTACTTTTTTATTTCAAAAGAGTAATTCCCATCGTATATGTATTCTTAAAGTGTTATTTTTCATCCTAGGTATAGAAAAATGCTTACTAAAAATATTTTTTTTAAAAGTTTTACTTTCTTTAGAATTAAATTCTATGCATA
Organism: Cibotium barometz; assembly: GCF_041138505.1. Lineage (NCBI taxonomy): Eukaryota > Viridiplantae > Streptophyta > Polypodiopsida > Cyatheales > Cibotiaceae > Cibotium > Cibotium barometz. The sequence goes on along the minus strand of NC_141095.1, from coordinate 15,360,035 downwards.
GAAGGAAGCTTATTGAAATTTTTATTTTGATCATAAAAGAGTGATTTTCATCATAAATGATTTGTATGCATAAATATATGCATAAAAGATATTTTTTAAATATTAAAAGAGTGATTTTTATCATAAATGATTTGTATGCATAAATATATGCATAAAGATATATTTTTTATAATAAAAGAGTGATTTTCATCAAAAATAATTTGTATGCATAAATATATGCATAAAAGTTATGTTAAAAGTGTGATTTTCATCTTATGCATAAATGGATGCATAAAAGAAATTCTTTTATATTAAAAGAGTGATTTTCATCATAAATGATTTGTATGCATAAAAGAATTTTTTATATTAAAAGTGTGATTTTTATGCATAAATAGATGCATAAAGAATTTTATTTTTATTTCAAAAGAGTTATTATTATCAATTTTTATTTTATGCATAGAAAGATGCATAAAGAATTTTGTCTTTAATTCAAAAGAGTTATTTTCATCAATTTTGATTTTATGCATAAATAGATGCATAAAGATTTTTATTTTTATTCCAAAAGAGTTATTCTTATCAATTTTTATTTTATGCATAGAAAGATGCATAAAGAATTTTATTTTTAATTCAAAAGAGTTATTTTCATCAATTTTGATTTTATGCATAAATAGATGCATAAAGAATTTTATTTTTAATTCAAAAGAGTTATTTTCATCAATTTTGACTTTATGCATAAATAGATGCATAAAGAATTTTAATTTTAATTCAAAAGAGTTATTTTCATCAATTTTGATTTTTTGCATAGAAAGATGCATAAAAGACTTTTAAATAGATGCATAAAGAATTTTATTTTTATTCCAAAAGAGTTATTCTTATCAATTTTTATTTTATGCATAGAAAGATGCATAAAGAATTTTATCTTTAATTCAAAAGAGTTATTTTCATCAATTCTGATTTTATGCATAAATAGATGCATAAAGAATTTTATTTTTATTCCAAAAGAGTTATTCTTATCAATTTTTATTTTATGCATAGAAAGATGCATAAAGAATTTTATTTTTAATTCAAAAGAGTTCTTTTCATCAATTTTGACTTTATGCATAAATAGATGCATAAAGAATTTTATTTTTAATTCAAAAGAGTTATTTTCATCAATTTTGACTTTATGCATAAATAGATGCATAAAGAATTTTAATTTTAATTCAAAAGGGTTATTTTCATCAATTTTGATTTTTTGCATAGAAAGATGCATAAAAGACTTATTTTTATTTTGAAAGTATTATTTTCATGGAAATTGAATTTATGCATAGATAGATGCATAAAAGATTTATTTTTATTTTGAAAGTGTTATTCTCATTAAAATGGAATTTATGCATAGTAAAATGCATAAAAGGTTTATTTTTAATTCAAAAGTGTTATTTTCCTTAAAATTGAATTTATGCCTAAATAGATGCATAAAAGGATTTTTATAAAAGTGTTATTCCTACTAAAGTTGTCTTTATGCCTTATTAGATGCGTAAAGAATCTTTATATCAAAAAATTAAAATTCTCTTACATTCTATAAATAGATGTGATGTGATGTGATAGGAATCAGATAGATGTAAATGGTATAGGATGTGAAGGAATGTGATGGCATGTGAATACTGATATGAATGAATGATAAGGGATGTGAATGAATGACGACATGTGAATCGGATGTGAATGGATGATGTGGTGTGTGAATGATGTAGATTAATGTGGATGGATATACAGATGTGTGGATGTATGAATGTAGATGTGGATGTGGATGTATGAATGTGAGTGTGGATGTATGAATGTAGATGTGGATGTGGATGTATGAATGTGGATGTGGATGTGGATATAGATATGGATGTATGAATGTGGTTGTAGAAATGGATGTGTGGATGTATGAATGTAGATATGGATGTGGATGTATGAATGTGAATGTGGATATGGATGTATGAATGTGGATGTGAAAATGGATGTGTGGATGTATGAATGTAGATGTGGATGTGGATGTATGAATGTGAATGTGGATGTGGATGTATGAATGTGGATGTGGATATGGATGTATGAATGTGAATGTGAAAATGGATGTGTGAATGTATGAATGTAGATGTGGATGTGGATGTATGAATGTGAATGTGGATATGAATGTATGAATGTGGATGTGAAAATGGATGTGTGGATGTATGAATAATGTAGATGTGGATGTGGATGTATGGATGTGAATGTGGATATGGATGTATGAATGTGGATGGGGATGTGGATGTATGAATGTGGATGTGGATATGGATGTGTGACGTCGATATGAGTGAATGGATGAGATGTGATGACATGAGAGAATTGGGATGTGAATAAATGATATGTGATGTGAATGAATCTGATGTGATGAGATGGAAAATGAGATGTGATTGGATAAGAATGAATACACATATAAATGGAATGTGAAATAAGTAATGTATAATGTGGAAAGATGAGAGTTCATTATAGAAACTGTATTTGTGACCTGTTTGTAAATGTTTTATGTCAAGAATGCTGGGGAAGCATTTTGATCGTCTTGTGATTAAGGTCGTGGAGACCTAACTGATAAAGTTGCAATAGTAGCTGACAGAGAGTCAATGGAGGACGTCTCGCGTAGCATGGTCTTGACCAGCCTCGGTTCAATTTAAATGGTGAGCTTCCGGTACGGTGGATGAGGGACCAAGGAAGCGGCCTATGAGTGAAGCGCTAGGTGACCTGCGAAGGATCCTAGAGGGTGTTGACCATACAGTGCTCGGGCTCTGGGTCACCGAAGATACCCACACGTGCGTCGTGGAAGATATTGGAACAAGGATTAAGAGTTGTTTCCTGAAACCAAGTATGGATCTGGTTGATTGACCTTGCTGGTCCTCCTCAACTAATGAGTCCATAGCTCTCTTATATGGATCTGTTGGTTGATCTTGCTGATCTTCAACGAGGATTCCATCTTGATTTTTTTAAGTGAATATTTACAGGGTACTCTGAGCTAGGAACTATCGAAAAGGCCCCTGAGTGAACAGGTGATGAGCGTTCTGGTTGCCAATGATGCCATAGATACTCCGGTGAAGGAATGATTGGAAATTAAGACTCAACCGAATATTTTGGAGGATTGTGATCAGTGATAATATGGTTTCATTAAATGATTGTTTTAATGATGGTTAAATTTGAGAAAAAGGCAATTTCATAGTGGGTGTGTAAGTGGCATGACTGGTGTTAAATTTGCATGAATATTTGGCTAAGGGGCCTGGGAACTCTTTTCCCTGGTACTCAGGACAAAACCTAACCAAATTCTAAATTGGATCCCATCACTACAGTGGTTGGGCAGTTGGCTAGGACTGGATGGGGTTAGGCTAGACTGATGGATCCGTAAATCGAGACTCAATTTCTGTTTAGATGAAGTAAATTCCGGACAAAAATTATTCTATGGAAAAGAATCAACGGCTGTGCCTCTCAATGAGGAAAAAAACGTTGGTCTCTATGATCTAAGTACAGTCTTTTTCCCTGATCTGGACTTACGGGTTCGGTCAGATGAGCTCAGTTAGTTAAGGCTTTTGACTACGTTAGGGAAAAGTTATCCTGGTTGGAATCGCCCGTGCTGCTTTCCGGGCAAAGGAGTTTTGGAAAGACCGATGGTTTAGTCTCTTGTCCGGATATCTGTGGGTGAGGCCCCGAGTGTGGGACCCTACCCCGCGCTAGAAGTGCTACTTCCGCTGCTAGCACCCCCCCTGAATTTGTTGCACGGTGGGGGACAGGGATCTTACAGTCCGAGCAACAACGCATAGACTAACTTCTGAGCTCGGAGTCTATCTTTCCACATCCACTTCGCAAGCTTCAACCTCTAGGTCTTCAACGTCCGTCTCTTTCTCACGAGATGGAGAGATCGAGAGAAGAGGTCACAGGGATGTTGTGGTGACACCGATGCCATCAATCCCCCCCTCCCCCCATGCACGGCGATCTTCTTGGTCTTGTGGATCCCATGTGTCCACATTTGTAATCTCAGGCTACACCTTCTTGTCATAGTTCTACAGGACCATCTATCGCTACCCCATCTATTGAGGTTACACCCACCCGCACCCCTTCTCGCACCCCGCGTAGAGAGCTCCCATAGGGCTACTCATATCTTGTGGATGATAAGGGTCCATCATCCAAAATGAGGATGAGAAGAATGTTTTTGGCTGCCTTGGCCTTTCGCCATAGTGTCATGCTCCCTGGAGGAAGAAAAATAAGGGGAGAAAGGATTATGTGATCTCCACACTTCATTGGGAGTTTCTCGTACCCTCCGTGTGGATGACCATTTGTCCACATCCTACATGAGAAAAAGAATAAGGGATTTCATGAGCCATTGTCGATTCAAGGCTCGTGATGCTTATAGGGAGGGAAAAGGGAAGCTGGATTGGCTAGACAAAGAAGAGAGGAAGATTATCAAGAAGGAGTTTAGACACGAGCCCAAAAAATGGAAGAAACAACTTGATGCGACTAAAAGCTTTAACGAGGATTTTGTAAGTATTTTCAACTTGTATGCTAAGGTTTTTTTAGATGGCATAATAACATGTATCAATATCTTTCTTTATGTATCTTGTAGTTTGAGTATATTGGGCGTGATGCCACTCCTTGTTGTGAGAGAGGGTATGGTAGGAGGAAAGGCATAAAGTGCCTCATTACCATGCTCCTCAATTGTGATGAGGAGGTATGTAGTCTCTTTCTCTATCTCTTTCTCTTTACCATGTCGCCGATGTAGTCTCATGCTCTTCCTCTCAAGTCTTAGCTTGATTTTGTTTTGTAGGAGGATATTCCGGGGCCCTTGGAAGCGGCTAAAATCACTTCTGATGAAGACAACCAGGAAGAAGATGTGTGGGAACAAGGGCAAGATATGGGAGATTAACAAGAGTAGGATACTAGTGATGAGGAAGATTAGTGTTAGCTAGGTCATCTATCTTATCACTATTTTGTATGCCTAAGGGCTTAAACCCTTTCTTTCTTGTATCCCAAACTCAATGTAAATATTGATGATCAATACAATGCTTTTGTGTTCATCTCCAATAATTTTATTTTTAATATGTTCCAAATATTTACATGTCCTTAGATGGCTACATCCATTCTAGGATAGTCTAGGCAGTGAGGGAGGATGGTCCCTAGGGGAGACCATCCTCCCTCACTACCCAAAAAAGTTCCAGTTCACAGAGTCGGTATTTATCTCAGCATCATAGTCGGTGTAAGAGTCGATAACAGACTCGATATAAAAGTTGGTATTAGAATCAATGTTAGAGAGTCGGTAGAAAACTTTGTATTAAAGTCGGTATCAAAGTCGGTGTTAGAGTCTGTAAAAATAGACTTGGTATAAAAGTCGATATTTGAGTCGGTGTGTTAAAGTTGGTAAAAAACTTGGTATTAAAGTCAGTGTTAGAGTCGGAAATGCAGTTTGAATACCAATTCCATTACCGACTCTGTTACTACCGACTGTACATCACCAAGGCCGATACTCAGGCTATTACCAACTTTGATGCTATGAATCCTAGAAATTGCTAAGTGTGATATCCTTGGTGCTACAGTCGCGGTATCTGGCCAATATGTTGTAGTGATATCACCTTGAACCATTTGACATCAAAGACGAATAGACTAAATTCTCTAAACCCAACCTCAAGAATATCCTGAGAATAGTTCCACAATACTCAAGATTTTCCTCTATGACATTGGTATCATGTCTACTAGCTTGACTTTCTTGTTGAAAATTTTACCAATCACACCACAATCAAATGTGTTTCTTTTATAATCCACACGCTCCATGTGAAAGTGTTGTCCCTATGATCATATTGTATTATATAGATTGTACTAACATTAAACAAAAGCATGACATTTAGTATAGTCTTTAAATAAGGTATATAATGATCAAAGCATATGACAGAGATGAATAATGTACTTACTCGAGGGTCAAATCCTCTTGCATACTCATACTCTTCTCTTGTGATCATCTCTCCATTTTTCAATGCCATCGATATTGCCATACAAAGCCATTCTCTTTTGTGAAAAGTTGCAGGGAAAAGAGAGCTTGAGCTCTTGCAAGCACACACACACTCACAAAACCCTAATAGAGAACACACAAGGTGAGAGGCTAAAAATCTTCTTCTTCTTCACTCAACACACTATATACAAAGATAAGAGTACACACATATGAAAAGGTACTCAACCAAATACATACTAGGGTTGTCTATAGTGTGAACCCAACTAAATGAGCTGGTGCTATAACTATGCCAGGTCTCTAAAATGGCTGTCACACAGCCTATCATCCCACTGGCCGCATATCACCCATGATCTCACCAACCATGCCAGTGGTGTAAGTGTGGGGCCTATCCCCTAGGCGGGTCATCAGTGTCCACACTGCCTCACTAGATGAGCTTGATATCTCAACACTCCCCCTCGAGCTCAACTCCATCTCATGTACACCAAGTGAAGCCCTAAATCTGCAGAGCTTCTCTGTACCCAATGCTTTGGTGAAGATGTCAGCGAGCGACCTGATCCTGTGTGCTGACATAAACAAGGTCAACGTCTCTAGCCAAGATCTTCTCTCTGACAAAATGGTAGTGGACCTCTATATGCTTCGTGCGAGCATGAAAAAACTGGGTTCCTGGCCAATTGTATACTGCTAATGTTGTCACAGAAAATGACAACTTATCTATCCACTGATAGACCCAAATCTGTAAGTAGCTTTCTCAACCAAGCTACCTCACATGCTGCCATAGCAGCACCTCTGTACTTAGCCTCTGTACTGGATAGAGCAACCGTAGGCTACTTCTTGTTGCTGCTCCAAGTTATAGCAGCACTCCCCAAAGAAAACATGAAGCCACTAGTAGATCTTCTATCTGAGCTACTACCAGCCCAATCAGCATTTGTGTATCCATGTACACATATCTCTGTCCCAGTTTCATAAAATAGTCCACAATGCAGAGTAGACCTCACATACCTCAGTATGCGTCTCAATGCATCCAAATGTGGCTTCCGAGGAACCTGCATGAACTGACTCATCAACCCAACAGCATAGCTCAAATCTGGTCTGGTGATCGTCATGTACATCAAGCTTCCTAATATGCGCCTATACATAGTAGGATCCTCCAAAATCTCTCCTCAATCTGCACTCAACCTGCCATTCTGATCCAATGGCACTGAGATAGGCTTACAGCCTGTCATACTGTGACGTGAAAAATTGATATCTTTCATTGTCAATTTTGTGCATATTTTGATGGTTTCGCAATGGTAATAAGGTGGAAGCTTGTCCAAGAAGATTGCGGCGCCCACAATGGAATAACGGCGCGGTGATGCGGCGGCTTGGCGGCTACCCCGATAACAATATTCTATCTTCAAATATAATGGTTTTACTTGATTTAGGGTGCACACATTGTAAATGCCACAAGTATGCTTGATAAATACTTTGGTATGGTAGATAGGCTAGTGATGTGGAAAATAAAAGTGGGCCTTCATGCTCACATGGATTTTAATTGTATTATTAATATGGTATTCACCATAAGGCTACAAGTTGGGGAGTGTGGAAGGCATGTGGAGGAGTGTGTGTAGGTGCATAATTGGGAAAGATTCTTCTAGAATGCTTACATGGAAGAAGAGAATTCCGCCATGTGTAAGTGGGATCTCCACCTACATGCCACTTAGGCTTGGCTATTATCTTATCACACTCTCAAAGTCAAAAAGTCTTCAATTTAATAATCAATAGAAGACTTAGCCTAAGAGGACAATTGATGGTGACATCTACCCTTATGTCACTGAAGGCTTGAAGATTTTTATGTTGTAATTTGTAACAATGGAAGAGAGGGTGATTCTCCACCTATAAAAGGAGCCCTCCTCTCCCTTTCAAATCAAGGAATGAGCCTCCTCAATTGAGCATTTTGTGTCATTGCCATTCTCTTATCTTTCAAACCCCTATTCAAACACTCTCTTTACATGTGAATGTCTCATTTAGCATTAGCTTCTCATGCTTAACCCAATTTTGGACCTCTTTGATGATTCATGATAAGGGGGATAAGGAGTTATTATCTTGGCGGGCCTGTGACTTCTCAAGGTAGCCCTTGCCTTATTGCCGCCCTCCTTTGGAGGTACCAATGGTTTTAGCGGTAATGAGCATGTGGAAAGACTTTGGGGACCATAGGTAAATCTTCATGATTGTCCGCTGAGCAATGTTAACCCTTACCCTCTAGCTTGAATCATGAAGGAGATGAGAGGCAAGAGGCTATGTGAAAATTGAGGTTTCATGCAAAGAGAGAGAAGTGCAGTTTTTGTGGTCCAATACCCAAATTTCAACCGGTAATTACTCATCACTCGGGTGTTGGTTTCTTAAATTGATCATATGGCTAGGAAGCTCTTTCTATGCTCTTTCCACTCATATAACTAATTTCTTAATCCCTTACTTCATTGATGATTAGAATTTCTCCCAAAGTTGCTAATTTTTAGGCAAATTTTGGCAGTTTTATAGTCTTGTAGTAAAATGCTCATAACTTTTCGCTCGGTTGTCTGTTTTTGAAAGTTTTTATATGGGCGCAAAGCTCTCTTCAAGCTCTACGCATCTATATAATCCTTTTTTGCACAGCCTATATGGATTTAAAACTGCAATTCTCTGTGTATCTCTATTTTTATAGAATTTTGGCAGTTTTATAGTCTTGCAGTAAAATACTCATAACTTTTCGCTCGGTTGCCCGTTTTTGAAAGTTTTTATATAGGCGCGAAGCTCTCTTCAAGCTCTACGCATCTATATAATCCTCTCTTGCACAGCCTTTATGGATTTAAAACTGCAATTCTCTGTGTATCTCTATTTTTATAGCTTTTTGGCCATTCTTTCTTCTTAATCATGATTAATTCCTCCTAATCCCTTATCAAAAGGCAAACCCCATGTGTCTTATCCTCTTGTAAGTGATTGCCATATTCATTTTCTTTAATATGTTTCGTCCAAATCGCCCAATTCGAACGGATGAACCTTACCAATATTCCCCGTATGTTTCCTGTGAGATCCCTGTTCCCACCGAGCAACGGATTCGAGGTACTAGCAGCGGAAGTAGCACTTCTCGCGCGGGACAGGGGTCCCACATTCGGGGCCTCGCCCACGGATATCCGGACAAGAGACTAATCCGTCGGTTATCCAAAACCGAACCCGGAAAAACTTTCTTTACCCAGAAAGCACGGGCGATTCCACCAGGATAATTTTTACTCTAACGCAGTCAAAACCCTTACTGATCAAACAGATCCGACTGCATCTATATAGATACTTGGTCGGATTAAGGAAGAACTTGCACTTGGATCATTGGGATCAACGCTTTTTTCCCCACCAAGGAGGCACAGCCGTTGATTCCTATCCATAGAACAATTACTATCCGGGATTTACTTTATCTATCGTAAAAACAAAAGTTTGAGTCTCGATTTACGGATCCATCAGTCCAGCCTAACCCCATCCGATCCCATGGGTTAGCCAACCGCCCAACCACTGTAGTGATGGGATCCAATTAAGAATTTGGTTAGGTTTTGTCCCGGGTACCAAGGAAAAGAGTTCCAAGGCCCCCTAGCCGGAAGTTCATACAAAAATAAAACTAGTCACACCACTTACACACCCAATATGAAATTGCCTTTTTATAGATTCAACCAAAAACAATCCTTTAATAAATCCATAGTTTCACTGATCACAATCTTCCAATTTCTCCGGTTGATTTAATTTCCCATCATTCCTTCATCAGAATATCTATGGCATCATTGGCAACTAGAACGCTCACCACCTGTCCACACAGGGGCCGTTTCCATAGTTCCTAGCCCATAATACTCGGCAATATAATCATTTATCAAGATGGACTCTCGTTGAAGATCAGCAAGATCAACCAACAGATCCATATAAAAGAGCCATGGACTCATCCGTTGAGGACCAGCAAGGTCAGTCAACCAGATCCATGCCCGGTTTCACAAAACAACTCTTACTCCTTGTTCCAATATCTTCCTCGACGCACGCGTGGGTATCCTAGGCGACCCAGAGCCCGAGCACCGTATGGTCAGCACCCTCTAGGATCCTTCGCAGGTGACCTAGCGCTTCACTCATAGGCCGCTTCCTTGGTCCCTCATCCACCGTACCGGAAGCTCACCATTTTAATCGAACCGAGGCTGGTCAAGACCTCGGTCGACCTTGCTACGCGAGACGTCCTCCATTGACTCTCCGTCAGCAGTTGCAACTTTATCAGTTAGGTCTTCACGACCTTAATCACAAGACGGTCAAAATGCTTCCCCAGCATTCTTGACATAAAACAGCCATTTACAAACAGCATTTACAAACAGTTTACAAATACAGTTTCTATATTAACTCTCATTTTTCCACATTGTTCCTCATTAATCCATATTACTTATTCCACATTCCATTTATATGTGTACTCATCCAATCACCTCATTTTCCATCTCTTCACTTCAATTTCCTTCACATCACATATCATATATTCATATCCATATCCACATCCATACATCCACATCCATATCCACATTCACATCCATACATCCACATCTACATGCTTATCTCCATTTTCACATCTTCATTTATACATCCACATCCCATATCTACATTCATACATACACATCCATATCCACATCCATACATCCACATCCACATCCACATTCACATCCATACATCCACATCTACATGCTTACCTCCATTTTCACATCCTCATTTATACATCCACATCCCATATCCACATTCATACATACACATCCATACATCCACATCTACATCCACATACATCCACATCCACATTCACATTCACATACATCCACATCCACATTCCCATACATCCACATCTATACATCCACATTCCACATTCACATCTATACATCCACATCTACATTCACATTCACATACATCCACATCCCCATTCCCATTCACATCTATACATCCACATCTACATCCACATACATACATACATCCACATCCACAGTCCACATTCACATCTATACATCCACATCTACGTTCACATTCACATACATCCACATCCCCATTCCCATTCACATCTATACATCCACATCTACATCCACATACATACATACATCCACATCCACATTCCACATTCACATCTATACATCCACATCTACATTCACATCCACATACATCCACATCCCCATTCCCATTCACATCTATACATCCACATCTACATCCACATACATACATACATCCACATCCACATTCCACATTCACATCTATACATCCACATCTACATCCACATTCACATACATCCTCATCCACATTCCCATTCACATCTATACATCCACATCCATTCACATCTATTCATCCACATCTACATCCACATTCACATCTATGCATATATATCTTCATGCATATATCCATTTTCACGTTCATACATCCACATCTACATGCTTACCTCCATTTTCACATCCTCATTTATACATCCACATCCCATATCCACATTCATACATACACATCCATACATCCACATCTACATCCACATACATACATACATCCACATCCACATTCACATTCACATACATCCACATCCACATTCCCATACATCCACATCTATACATCCACATTCCACATTCACATCTATACATCCACATCTACATTCACATTCACATACATCCACATCTACATTCACATTCACATACATCCACATCCACATTCCACATTCACATCTATACATCCACATTTACATCCACATTCACATACATCTACATCCACATTCCCATTCACATCTATACATCCACATCCATTCACATCTATACATCCACATCTACATCCACATTCACATCTATGCATATATATCTTCATGCATATATCCATTTTCACGTTCATACATCCACACTCCCATCTCCACATCCACACATCCACATACATACATCCATTTCCACATTCCCATTTATATAACCCTATATACCTTCACATCTAATCTTTTACATCACATCCATTCTCGCCCTATCACAACCCATATACATCTTATTCTATCACATACACTTCTTACCTCATCCCCCCATACACGTCTTAATTCATCTTATCACCTCCTAACTTTTTTCATAAGCATCTTATCACCTCTTATCACACCTCTTATCACATCTCTTATCACCTCCTAACTTATTTCATAAACATCTTATCACACCTCTTATCACATCCTATCACATCTCTTATCTATTTATAGAATACAAGAGAATTCTTACATTTGATATAAGATTTCTTTACACATTTATTTATGAATAAATTCTATTTAAGGAGATTAATACTTTCAAAGTAAAAATCAATCTTTTATGCATCTTCCTATGCATAAATTCATTTTTAATGAAAATGACACTTTTGAATTAAATTTTAATCTTTTATGCATTTTTCTATACATAAATTCAATTTAGATGAGAATGACACTTTTGAATTAAAAAAATCAATCTTTTATGCATCTTCTTATGCATAAATTCAATTTGGTAGGAATTACACTTTTAGAATAAAAAAATTTCTCTTATGCATCTAAGTTAAGCATAAAATCCATTTATGAGGAAAATCACACTTTTAGTATAAAAAGAATATCTTTTATGCATACCTATATGCATGAAATTCAATTATGATAAAAGTCACACTTTTATAATAAAATAATCAACTTTTATGCATACCTCTATGCATGAAATCCAATATGATAAAAGTAACACTTTTGATATAAAAATTTTTCCATTATGCATACTTCTATGCATGAAATAAAAATGGTAAAAATAACACTTTTGATATAAAAATTTATCCATTATGCATACTTCTATGCATGAAATAAAAATGGTAAAAATAACACTTTTGATATAAAAATTTATCCATTATGCCTAATATTAAAATTCAATTTCTCCATGATTGTAATGAAATTCTTTCAATTAATCTAGGATGATAATTCCTAGAATATGGTAGGAAGTCCTCTTTTTATGCTTTGAGTGAGATTATTTTATGCATAATTTTTATAAAAATTTTGCCATAGCTCCGCTGCTGCTATGACTGATAAATCTCAATTTTTCTAAGGGATAATGCTTATCATTAAGAAAATAATTAAAATAATCTCTAATTGGATTATCAATCCATAATGGATTGAATCATAAACTAAAAGCATAGAAAAAAGCCATTAATTTGGCCTCAAGCATAGCTTAATCTTGGGTTAAGGAAAAGCTTTATGAAAAGCTTGATTTGGATTGAGAACGGTTCATGAGTATGACCATTTCTTGAGTGAGAGAGAGAATTTACATAAAAATCATTAGAATTTAAACATAAATAAAAATTAACTTCAATAGCATTATGTAACTCTTCACTACTATTCAAACTTCAATAGCATTAAAAAAAAACCATACCAATTAAACTTCTCAAGCTTGAGAGGGGTTGAGAAGAGAGAAACATTGAGAAATTATAGAAAGATCAATATTCACTAATTACCTTACAACTTGCTTGATTCTTTGTTCACGGTAGAGGCCCCCAACCAATCAATTGGTTAAGTATGTTGATGGAGCCACTAATGGGGATTGAAGAAAGAGGGAAGCTCCAAAAACTAGTGAATTATTAAATGAATTCACAGTTCTTGGCTTAGGTGGAGTAGAGTAACGATGCATAAACACTATATATTTTTCAACAAGGGGGAGGCTTCTATTTATAGGAAAAATTGAGCTCCTAACCAAACAAACTGATTCTAGAATTTTCTAAATCAGTTTGGTCAATATTTGACCATTTTTAGGTCAGTTAAGCTAACTTTTTGGAACTAGACTTAAATGAGGAGAGAGGAGAGATGAAATATCTCAATTTTTAGTAAAACTCATTCAAGCATGTGAAATATGCACCTCCTTTAAAGAACTCCCCTTCCTTACATATGTCATATTTTTAATATTGCTCATAGTTTTTTTTTAACATTGTCAACTCTTCATCTTATGTGAAATATGCACCTCCTTTAAAGAACTCCCCTTCCTTACATATGTCATACTTTTAATATTGCTCATAATTTTTTACTAATAAACCTTGTACATTTTCAACTCTTCATCTTATGTGAAATATGCACCTCCTTTAAAGAACTCCTCTTCCTTACATATGTCATACTTTTAATATTGCTCATAGTTTTTTACTAATAAACCTTGTACATTTTCAACTCTTCACCTCATGTGAGCATTTACTCATTTTTGGGTATTTTCTTTTTACAAGTTGGATTTATCTCCTCCCTACACATGGATTGATGCTATTGGTCCATAGGAACCTTAATTGGACCATAGTCTAAAGATTTCTGAAAATCTAGACCCTTAGGCTAAGGTTCTTTATAGCTATTTTCAATTAATTCCAATTGCACATTGGAAAATTCTTTTTGAATTTCTGTTTCAGGGGAACTTATCTGAATTAGAAGAGATATTTTTCTATCCAAAAATATTCAAAATCTGAATATTCTCTCTCTAGAATATTTTTCTCTCTCTAGGCTAAAATAGATAGAAACAAGGTCTTTATATTTCTAAAGAGGGATTGATTACAGGGAAAGATACTAGACATCAAAAAGGGGGTGGGGGAGGAATCTTACATTTCCGTTCACATAATCCTGAGTCGGAAGGTTTTCTTCCAACAAAGAATTGCCCTCTTGTTTGGAGCTGCAAGATTGGCTGAAATTCTTGCTTCTCCGGAGCCTTTCATCTTTCCTTCCATGAATTATGATCTCACCTTTGATGTGTATATCTTTATCCTAATCTAGGGAGAGAAAGGGAGGTGAGGAGGCTGTGAGGTTTCATACAAGTGTGTTTTGATTCTGAGAAGTGACCGAAGTCCAAACCCCAACTTCGTGTCACATCTTTTGGTGGAGTTGACGGGCAGGTTTTACTTAGAATTATTCTATTTTGGCAGGTTTTACTTAGAATTATTCTATTTTAACCTCAAGGTCCCGCATGATTAAAGGAAAGTTGTTAAGAAACAAGTAAATTTCCCTTGGCACTACTCATCTTTTGGTGCAAGATGTTCAACATTCCGGTGTTCCGTGGATCGGAAGGAGAAGACCCGGGGAGTTATCTCCGAGAGTTTAACCGAGCATGTCGCTTGACGGGTTGGTCTATGAAGGAGAGGGCAGAGATACTTCCAGATTTCTTGGAGGGTATGGCCTTAACTTGGCATGAGGCTTTGCCAGAGGAGTCCAAGAATGATTGGGAAAGGTTGACCAAAGCAATGAAGGAGAGATTTGGGACAGTGGAGTCGCCAAATGCTTTACTATTGCAATTGGATCAAATTTTCCAAAAGGATGGAGAGTCAGTTTCTGCCTTTTCAGTGAGGTATGAAGCCTTATTCATCAAATATCAACAAGCTGCTTTACATGTTGTTGCTTCTTCTTCTTCACCTCCTATGGAAGATTCAAAGAGTTCTTTAGCAATGGAGTACCTTAAGATGAGCAAGTTTATTAGGGCTTTGGATCCCCGCTTGCATGGAAAAGTTCTTAGCAAGGATCCCACTAGTTTTAAAGAGGCCCTTCGTATTGCTTTGAAGAAGGAGGCCACTCTTCATATTGAGTCCACATTCCAATCTTCTCCAAGTGTGCCAACCCCACCACGAGTAGAGATAGCCTCAACATCTCAGGTACAAGCTCCATCCTTGGATCATAACATTGCACAACTTATGGCAGAATTTGCTGATTTGAAGTTACACTTAGTCAATGCAAGGCCACCTAGGGTTCCACGAGCTGAGGATAAACCTAGGGATAGAAGTAGTGTCACATGCTATGAATGTCAAGAGAAGGGGCACTATCGTACTGAGTGTCCAAAGTTGAGGAAAAGTGAGGATAAAAGTTTAGCACTTTTAGAGGAAACATGCTCAGAAGAAGAAGAGGAAACATTGATGCCATTAATGGCAAAAAGGGGTCGTAAAACTAGGAGTCAGGAAGAAGAACAAGAAGATAAATCTGAAGAAGAGGAGAAAAATAAGAAGAAGAAGAAGTCATCTAGGAGAAAAATTGGACAATCTGATTTTCCTCTTGGACAAGGATCTCTTAGTTATGACCTCTTGACAGATCTTAGGGAGAAAACGGCACAAATCATATTTGGGCAACTTTTGGCACTCTCTCCCAAGCTCAGAAAGGAATGGGGTAAGCTGGCTAGCACAAGGGAATCTAGGAAAAAGAAGAAGAGGGATAATGGGACTCCTATGGTTCAAAAGGTGGATATTGATGTAGGAGATGACGTGCCTGTGATTGATGTCATCATTGAGGGGCAGACAATTTCTAATGCATACATTGATGGAGGTGCATCAATCAATGTCATGAGTGAAAAAACAATGAAAGATGCTGATTTAAAGTTGTCTTCTACCAACTCTCCCTATCGCATCAAACTTGCTGATAATACTAGGGTGAAAACCTTAGGAATTGTCAAGAATTTGGGAGTGGATGTATGTGGTATTTCTGTGCCTACAACTTTTCAGGTCATTCCTACAAAGCCTGATGCTAGGGCTTACCCATTGATATTGGGTAGGCCATGGCTTCGCCAAGTGAAGGCAATTCAAAAGTGGGAGACAGGTGATCTTATTCTACAAGGTGAGAATAAGAAGGTCCACTACAACATCAAGAGTCGTCGCAAGAAGGTGGTAAGAGGTGAACCTTCAACTTCCGAAAGTTCAGAGTCAGAGTCATCCGATGAAGAAGAGACAAGTGGTAGCTCCGAGGATTCCATCTCAGAAGGAGAGGTGGAGGGAGTTGCATTTGGTCTTTCCCTAGGAAGGGATCGAGGGGATGCTGAAGACAATGGAGCCTTGGAAGGGGAAGCTTCTTCAACCATGTGCAAGAAAGGAGATGTGGACCTCACTAGTCTTCACCAACAAAATGAACTTCTTCTTGATGAGTCCATAGCAGGTACGGAAAGGGAGAATTACTTAAAAATGTTGGATGGATTTCCTAACCTTTTTGCAAACAGCTACTCACAAGTACGCCAAGTTACCCTAGTAGAGCACAAGATTGATCTCAAGCCCCAAAGTAAGCCAGTGGTACAGCGGCTAAGGCGTTTGGGAGTAGTGCAAGCAGAGGTGCTTAAGAAGGAGGTAACTAATTTGCTTGAAGCTGGATTTATTTTTCCAGTAGAGAATTCAGAGTGGATTTCCCCAGTTGTAGTCACTCCCAAAAAGGGTGGAAAATGGCGTGTGTGTGTGGACTTTCGCCCTTTGAATGCATGCACAAAGAGGGATTATTATCCTCTACCCTTTCAGGATGAGATTTTGGATCAAGTTGGAGGTCATGAATTGTATTCAGTGTGTGATGGATACTCTGGATACTTTCAAATCCGGATTTGTGAAGAAGATCAAAGGAAAACCTCATTTATCACCCCTTGGGGAGTGTATGCCTATAGGGTGATGCCATTTGGCTTGACCAATGCACCAGCGACTTTTCAACGCTTCATGAGTCAGGTATTTGCACCTTACTTAGGGAAGTTTATAAGGGTTTTTCTGGATGATTTTTGCATTTATTCAAGCCGCATGGATCACTTGGAAAAGTTGAGGTTGGCCTTGCAAAGTATTGATGATGCAAAAGGGTGTCTTAATCCTGGAAAATGCCGCTTGGGCACAAAGGAAGGTGGTTCTCTTGGGACATGTTATTTCAGAAGAAGGCATAGAGATGGATCCTGAGAAGGTGCAGGCAATTGTGGCCCTCCCACCACCTACCAATGTAAGGGAGGTAAGGAGGATTTTGGGTAAAACAAAGTATTATCAACGCTTTGTTGACATGTTCTCTGAGAAGATGTATCCTATAAATCTGTTGACAAAGAAGAATGTTTCTTTCCAATGGGGGCCCGATCAAATTCAATCTTTTTGTTTGCTCAAGGAATGCATGAGTCAAAGTCCAATTGTGCAGCCTCCTAGGTGGGGGGAGGACTTTTATGTGAACCCAAGTGTCTCATCACATTCAGTGGGTGCTATACTCTTGCAAAAGGGAGAGCAAGGGCGTATGCAACCAGTGTATTATGCAAGCCGACAACTCACTGATGCCAAGGAGAGGTATGGTGAAATGGAGAAAGGTGGTTTGTCTCTTGTTTTTGCAGTAAACTGGAGCCTTGTGTATTGATCTTTGCAGATCTTACAGCAGTGTGGCCTTCCGCTGCACAAATGCCTCGGGTGCAGCACAGATCTTTGCCATTCCTTATTGTACCCGTATAAATTATCTCTTAAATCCAGCGTTAGATGTTATGGGTTATTTGTCAAAAGCCTTTCGGTTTAGGAACACTTTGATTTTTTTTATCCAGTTAACATGGAGAAAAAATCCAGTTAACATGGAGAAGCTACTGCTTGAAACCTATCTTGCTTAACACTTCTATCCTTTGAACTTTTCTCCACTCGATGATACAATTCAATGAAGGAAAGCATTAGGTCTCATGCTCTGATCTACAGCAGTTTCCCAAGTATCTTGATGGCCCTTACATATCTATGTTCTTCGCTGGAGAACATGCTTTAGGTACTTTTTATTTGGGATCGTTGAACTTCAGGTCATACTTGTTACCTCGCCCTTTTTTCTTCCTCACATCTCAACCTTCTTTACAATTCTTGGTCCGTAAACCCAATCCTGCAGGAGGGAAGTTTGCAAAGTGGATTTGTGAGCTTCAAGAATTCTCTTTCAGTTTTATTACAGAAAACACCACTAGGGCCTCTCTTGCAGATTTGCTTACCAGGAAGGAAGAGGAAGAAGGAACAGGAGCAAAGGAAGAAGTGTATGAAGATTTGGAGACACCACCAACTGCTTTCACTATGCATTTTGATGGAGCCTTTAGCCCTTCCAGGCAATGTGGGGCTGGGGGGATAGTTTTATTCGATCTAGAAGGAAAAGAGGTATGGGCCAAGGGTAGGGAATTTCCAAAGGCTATATCAAATAATGTGGCTGAGTATAATGCATTAATTTGGGGATTAGAAGATTGCATAAAAGATGGAATTGAAGAGGTAGAGGTTAAAGGGGATTCACAATTGGTCATCCGACAAATGAAAGGAGAGTATAAGGCAAGAAGTCCTAATCTCCAAGAATTGTATAAAAGGGCAATGGAGTTGAAAGAAGCTTTTGGGTTTTGTAAATTTGTGCATGTTAACAGGAAGGATAATCAAAAGGCTGATGAATTGGCTACTAAAACCTTGGCTTCTTTCAAAGTAGCTACTCTTGCATTAATGGATACAGGTTGGCCTGAGCTCCAAGATGTTCAACACTATTTAGATACAGGATACTTCCCTCTTGGATTGAATCCTCAACAGAAGCAAAGGCTTACCAGGAAAGCTCATCCTTACACAGTTCTAGGGGATGTTCTTTACAAGCAAGGTAAGGATAAGATTCTTAGGAGGGTAGTGAGCCTAGAGGAGTCTAAAAGGATTATGGAATTATGTCATGAATGTTCAGGTCACTTTGCCTCAGCCAGCACAACTCGGAGGATCCTTAACACAGGGTATTATTGGCCTCGGCTCAGCAAAGATGTCCATGAGTGGTGCAGAAGCTGTGAAGTATGCCAGGCATATGGGCATAAGCAATTGGTTCCCGGACCCTTAAACCCTATCCCAGCATATGGTCCATTTGAAAGGTGGGGATTAGATTTTGTGGGCCCACTTCCTCGTTCCTCACATGGGAAGTATTACATATTGGTGGCCACAGATTGTGCAACAAGGTGGGCAGAAGCAAAGGCAATGGTCAATAATAAAGCAGTGGTGGCTGTGGCGTCCTTTCTCAGGGAATACATATGTGCCCGATTTGGGTGTCCATTGGAAATCCTTACAGATGGGGGGAGGTCTTTCAGGAATGACTTGATTGAAGCTTTGGTGCAGAAATTAAAAATAAAGCATGCTATGTCAACTCCCTATTATCCCCAATGTAATGGTTTAGTAGAAAAAACTAATGGACTGCTTTGTGGATCTTTGTCTAAGCTAGTGGATACTATGAAGAGAAAGTGGGATGTGCATTTGCCAGAGGTCCTATGGGCCTATAGGACAACTCACAAACTCTCTCTTGGTTTCACACCTTTTCAGTTAGTTTATGGAATGGAGGCTATTTTGCCAATAGAATTGGAAATCACAAGCCTTCGCACATCTTTTGCACGCTTGAATAATGAAGAAGAAACACATGCCCAATGCCTAGCACAACTGGAGATCTTGGATGAGAGGCGACTTCAGGCACTTCAAAATTTGGAGGCTGCACAACAACGGCGCAAGGCAAGGCATGACACTCTCACAAAGAAGAAGAAGAAGCCAGAACTCAAGCAAGGAAGCTTAGTCATGAGGTATGATGGCCGTGTGGAGAAACGGCTAGATAAGAAGCTTCTTCGACGATGGGAAGGCCCCTTCAGGATAAAGCAAAAGTTTAAAAATAACACCTATCTTCTAGAGGATGCAAGTGGCCAGGAGGTTCCCGGACGTGCCAATGAGTACCGCCTAAAGATATTCTACCTTCGAGCACCATGGCCAGCAGACCCCTCAGACAAGCATGGAGGATCTGCTGGGGGGGGAAAGATGTGACGTGAAAAATTTATATCTTTCATTGTCAATTTTGTGCATATTTTGATGGTTTCGCAATGGTAATAAGGTGGAAGCTTGTCCAAGAAGATTGCGGCGCCCACAATGGAATAACGGCGCGGTGATGCGGCGGCTTGGCGGCTACCCCGATAACAATATTCTATCTTCAAATATAATGGTTTTACTTGATTTAGGGTGCACACATTGTAAATGCCACAAGTATGCTTGATAAATACTTTGGTATGGTAGATAGGCTAGTGATGTGGAAAATAAAAGTGGGCCTTCATGCTCACATGGATTTTAATTGTATTATTAATATGGTATTCACCATAAGGCTACAAGTTGGGGAGTGTGGAAGGCATGTGGAGGAGTGTGTGTAGGTGCATAATTGGGAAAGATTCTTCTAGAATGCCTACATGGAAGAAGAGAATTCCGCCATGTGTAAGTGGGATCTCCACCTACATGCCACTTAGGCTTGGCTATTATCTTATCACACTCTCAAAGTCAAAAAGTCTTCAATTTAATAATCAATAGAAGACTTAGCCTAAGAGGACAATTGATAGTGACATCTACCCTTATGTCACTGAAGGGTTGAAGATTTTTATGTTGTAATTTGTAACAATGGAAGAGAGGGTGATTCTCCACCTATAAAAGGAGCCCTCCTCTCCCTTTCAAATCAAGGAATGAGCCTCCTCAATTGAGCATTTTGTGTCATTGCCATTCTCTTATCTTTCAAACCCCTATTCAAACACTCTCTTTACATGTGAATGTCTCATTTAGCATTAGCTCCTCATGCTTAACCCAATTTTGGACCTCTTTGATGATTCATGATAAGGGGGATAAGGAGTTATTATCTTGGCGGGCCTGTGACTTCTCAAGGTAGCCCTTGCCTTATTGCCGCCCTCCTTTGGAGGTACCAATGGTTTTAGCGGTAATGAGCATGTGGAAAGACTTTGGGGACCATAGGTAAATCTTCATGATTGTCCGCTGAGCAATGTTAACCCTTACCCTCTAGCTTGAATCATGAAGGAGATGAGAGACAAGAGGCTATGTGAAAATTGAGGTTTCATGCAAAGAGAGAGAAGTGCAGTTTTTGTGGTCCAATACCCAAATTTCAACCGGTAATTACTCATCACTCGGGTGTTGGTTTCTTAAATTGATCATATGGCTAGGAAGCTCTTTCTATGCTCTTTCCACTCATATAACTAATTTCTTAATCCCTTACTTCATTGATGATTAGAATTTCTCCCAAAGTTGCTAATTTTTAGGCAAATTTTAGCAGTTTTATAGTCTTGTAGTAAAATGCTCATAACTTTTCGCTCGGTTGTCCGTTTTTGAAAGTTTTTATATGGGCGCAAAGCTCTCTTCAAGCTCTACGCATCTATATAATCCTTTTTTGCACAGCCTATATGGATTTAAAACTGCAATTCTCTGTGTATCTCTGTTTTTATAGAATTTTGGCAGTTTTATAGTCTTGCAGTAAAATACTCATAACTTTTCGCTCGGTTGCCCGTTTTTGAAAGTTTTTATATAGGCGCGAAGCTCTCTTCAAGCTCTACGCATCTATATAATCCTCTCTTGCACAGCCTTTATGGATTTAAAACTGCAATTCTCTGTGTATCTCTATTTTTATAGCTTTTTGGCCATTCTTTCTTCTTAATCATGATTAATTCCTCCTAATCCCTTATCAAAAGGCAAACCCCATGTGTCTTATCCTCTTGTAAGTGATTGCCATATTTATTTTCTTTAATATGTTTCGTCCAAATCGCCCAATTCGAACGGATGAACCTTACCAATATTCCCCGTATGTTTCCGTTCACATAATCCTGAGTCGGAAGGTTTTCTTCCAACAAAGAATTGCCCTCTTGTTTGGAGCTGCAAGATTGGCTGAAATTCTTGCTTCTCCGGAGCCTTTCATCTTTCCTTCCATGAATTATGATCTCACCTTTGATGTGTATATCTTTATCCTAATCTAGGGAGAGAAAGGGAGGTGAGGAGGCTGTGATGTTTCATACAAGTGTGTTTTGATTCTGAGAAGTGACCGAAGTCCAAACCCCAACTTCGTGTCACAATACCATACTTGTACATGTCCAAGCCATACTATCTTTGCAGTAATCCAATACCCTATGGTGACCTAATCACCTCAATGCCCAAGAAATATCTGAGCTCCCCTAGATCCTTCATCAAATATCTCTGCGTCATGGTCCCCCGTAATGATCAAGTCATCTACATAGATGACAACAAGCACAACCCCTCTATCACTATGTCTCACATACAGCGAGAAATCTACTTTGGCTGCTACATGAAAGCCAATAGTGACAAGATATTCAAAAATCTAGTCAGACCATGCTCTTGGTGCTTGTTAAGCCATACAAGGCTTTCTTCAACCTGCAAACATGTTCGGGGTCACTCACATCCTCATAACCAGGTGGCTGCAACATATACACCTCTTCCTGCAAATCCCCATGCAAGAATGCATTCTTTACATCCATTTGATGTAAAGACCATTGCTTTGACGTAGCCATTGCTATCACAACTCTCACTGTTGCCATCTTGGCAACTGGGCTGAAAGTTTCCTCATAATCAATGCCATATGTCTGTGCATATCCTTTGGCTACCAATCTAACCTTGTACCTGCTTATGCTTCCATCACTGTTATATTTTACTTTGTACACCCACTTGCATCCAATGGCTTTCTTGCCTTCAGGAAATTGCACTAAATCCCAAGTCTCATTTCCATATAGTGCATCCATCTCCTCATCCATAGCTTTCTTCCAACACACATTTCCAACAGCCTCATCAATGCATGTGGGCTCTACAACCTACACAACCTTTGCCATGTATGCATAGTGATGTGCCACATAACCATCATAGGTAAACCTTTGCACATGATTCTTCACTCTCCCAGATCTTCGCAGCTTTGCATTCATGGCTTCCATAGCCTTCTTTACAACAGGTGTTTTAATAGCTGGTATCCCAAGTTCCTCATCAAGGCTCATCTCTGAGCCACTAGACTCTCCATCAACATGAGAATGCCCTGCGGAAATGTTAGGCATACTAAGGTGCTCAACCACTTTTTCTTTACCATTATGTGATGTACTAATCACAATTTGCAGGACTGGTATTATGTCGCAGCCTACCACTCCATGGTCTATCAACTGAACCACTAGATGAGGACTCTCCTGGTCCACTCAAAGACTGTGATTGCTGACTTGCATTCTGTGCAACCATAATTCCTTTAACATCAGCCCCAACAGCTTCTTTTTCAGTAGCATACCAGCTACTCATCTCATCAAAGACATCCCTGCTTACCCTCAACTCACGTGTAGCAGGGTTATAACACCTGTATCCCTTTTGCTCAAGGGAATATCCAATAAACACCATTTTTCAGCTTTTGGATCCAGCTTAGTTCTCAGCTCATCTGGCACATCTCAGCTTAGTTCTTAGCTCATCTGGCACATGCACATATGCAATGCATCCAAAAACTTTTAGATGAGACTAATCAGGTTTTCTGCAAACCTCTCCTCTAGAGTTACATCATGTATGGCTGCAGTTGGAGTCCTGTTCATGATGTAAACTGCTGTAGAAACACCCTCAGCCCAATAGCTATGCGGCATATTCTTCTCTTCCATCAATGCTCGTGCAATCTCAGCAATGTGCCTGTTTTTTCGCTCAGCAACTCCATTTTGCTACGGAGTGTATCTGCATGTAAACTGTCTCCGAATACCATTTTTCTTCAGAAATTCAGAGAGCGAAACAATCCTTGTATTGCTTGAGGAGAGTAATGAGCTCTTCTTCCTCTGTAGAAGTCAAATCTTTAGCAATATATACGGGCCTTGCTACTTTCCCTGGTCATATTAACCTCCTTCACTTTTGTCGGGCCATTATATGATGTCGACAGCCCTTCCTTTTCTACCCTAGTGGCTGTTAGCTAAGCCACTCTCCGATCATCTACTGTATAGTTCTTGAAATGGTCGGGTACACTGAAAGTCCATCTGCTTTATCCTCATTGTCCTTTTTGGCCTTTGCCATGATTATCTTGGCCTCATGCTCTACCTCTACCAAGGCTTTGTTGCGTTTTCGGCATCCCACTTTTGTAAGTTTGGGTGTATCAGTTTGAAGGGAAATTAAGTTCAAATAGAATGATAAAAATGAGAAATGGTCATCCATACAAAGGAGGTTATGGCAAAATTTTCTAAAATTTTGTGGAAAAGAACGATTGTTTTTATAATATTCCAAAAGAGTAATTCCCACCATTTTTGCATCTAAAAGAAATATTCTGATTACTCCATGTACATATTCACCTATGAATATGCATGGATATCATTGATATTAATTATTAAAATTGATTTTTATGCATAGAAAGATGCATAAAGGAATTATTTTTATTTCAAAAGTGTTATTCTCATTAAATTTGATTTTATGCATAGAAAGATGCACAAAGGATTTATTTTTATTTCAAAAGTGTTATTCTCATTAAAATTGATTTTTATGCTTACAAAGATGCATAAAGGAATTATTTTTATTTCAAAAGTGTTATTCTCATAAAATTTGATTTTATGCATAGAAAGATGCCTAAAGGAATTATTTTTATTTCAAGTGTTATTTCCATTAAAATTGATTTTTATGCATAAATAGATGCATAAAGAATTTTTATATCAAAATTAGAATTCTCTTAAATTCTATGTTTAAATTCTGTGAATAGATGTGATGTGAATCAGATAGATGTGAATGAATGAATGGATGGATGTGATGAGATGTGATGTGAATCAGATAGATGTGAATGAATGAATGGATGAATGTGATGTGAATAGAGATGATGAGATGTGAGGTGAATGTGATGTGATGTGAATGTGATGTGAATAGAGATGATGAGATGTGAGGTGAATAGATGTGATGTGAATCAGATAGATGTGAATGAATGGATGGATGGATGTGATGTGAATAGAGATGATGAGATGTGATGCGAATCAGATAGATGTGAATGAATGGATGGATGGATGTTATGTGAATAGAGATGTTGAGATGTGAGGTGAATAGATGTGATGTGAATCAGATAGATGTGAATGAATGGATGGATGGATGTGACGTGAATAGAGGTGATGAGATGTGATGTGAATAGAGGTGATGAGATGTGATGTGAATAGATGTGATGAGATGTGATGTGAATTAGATAGATGTAAATGAATGGATGAGATGTGATGTCATGTGAATCAGGATTGAAATGAATGATATGGGATGTGAGTGGATGATATGTGATGAAAATGGATGTGGATGTGTATGTGAAAGAATGGAAGTGGATGTGTATGTGAAAGAATGGATGTGGACATGTATGTGAAGAATGGATGTGGATGTATGTGAAAGAATGGATGTGGATGTATGTGAAAGAATGGATGTGGATATGTATGTGAAATAATGGATGTGGATGTGTATGTGTATGTGAAAGAATGTGATGTAGATGTGTATGTGAAAGGATGTGATGTGATGTGACATGAATATATGTGGATGTGAAGTGATAGATATGAATATATGGATAGATGTGGGTAGTCGTACATGTGAACGATTGGATGGATGTTGATGAATGCGATGAGATGTGTATGAATGAGATATGATGTGGATAGATGTGACGTGATGTTATGTGAATAGAATGTATGTGATGGGATGGTGATGAGAATGAATGTGATGGATATGAATGAATGTGATGTGAATCGGGATGCGAATAAATGAGATGTGATGTCATGTGAATCGGGATGTGAATGAATGATATGGGATGTGAATGGATGAGATGTGAAGTAAAATGGAGGTGATGTGAATCGAGATAGATGTGAATGAATGAGATGTGATGTCATGTGAATGAATGATATGGAATGTGAATGGATGAGATGTGAAGTGAAATGGATGTGATGTGAATTGGGATAGATGTGAATGAATGAGATGTGAGGTGAAATGGATGTGATGTGATGTGATGTGGATCGGGGTAGTTATGAATGGATGAGATGTGATGTGATGTGGATCGGGGTAGGTATGAATGGATGAGATGTGAATGAATGTGATATGATGAGATGTGGAGAAAGGTAGATGCTGAGATCTGATGAGAATAAATGAGGAAAGATGTGATGAGAAGAAAATGATGTGATTAGATAAGAATGGGAATTCATATGAAATAAATGAGGAAAGATGTGATGAGAAGAAAATGATGTGATTGGATAAGAATGGAAATTCATATGAAATAAATGAGAATAGATGTGGAACAATATGGAAAGATGAGAGTTTGGTATAGAAACTGTATTTATGACATGTTTTTAAGTGACTGTTTTATGTCAAGAATTGAGGGGAAGCATTTTGATCGTCTTGTGAATGAGGTCGTGGAGACCTATCATCTGATAAAGTTGCAACAACAACTGATGAGACGGAGAGTCAATGGAGGACGTCTCGTGTAGCAAGGTCGGCCGAGGTCTTGACTAGCCTTGGTTTGATTTAAATGGTGAGCTTCCGGTATGGTGGATGAGGGACCAAGGAAGCGACCTATGAGTGAAGCACTAGGTGACCTATGAGAAGAAGGATCCTAGATGGTGCTAACCATACGATGCTTGGGCTCTGGGTCGCCAAAGATACCCACACGTGCGTCGTGGAAGATTTTGGAACAAGGAGTAAGAGTTGTTTTTTGAATTCTGGCATAGATCTGGTTGATTGACCTTGCTAGTCCTCTCAACGGATGAGTCCATGGCTCTTTTATATGGATTTGGTTGTTGATCTTACTGATCTTCAACGAAGATTCCATTTTGATTTTTATAAGTGAAAATATTGCCAGTTACTATGAGCGAGGAACTATCGACAAGACCCCTGAGTGGATAGGTGTTAAGCATTCTAGTTGCCAATGATGCCATAGGTACACCGATGGAAAAATTGGAAATTAGGATTCAACTCGATATTTTGGAAGTTTATGATTAGTGATTCTATAGTTTCATTAAAAGATTGTTTTAGAGATAGCTAAATTTGTGAAAAAGGCAATTTCATATTGGTTGTGTAAGTGGTGTAACTAGTTCTAAGTTTGCATGAATATCTAGCTAGGGAACCTGGGAACTCTTTTCCCTGGTACCCGAGACAAAACCTAACCAAATTCTTAATTGGATCCCATCACTACAGTGGTTGGGCAATTGGCTAACCCATGGGGTTAGGTTGGAGTGATGGTTCCCTAAAATGAGACTCAATTCTGTTATGGTATGATAGATGAAGTAAATCCCAGATAAAAAATTGTTCTATGGAAAAGAATCAACGGCTTTGCCTCTCAATGAGGAAAAAAGCGTTGGTCTCTATGATCCAAGTGCATTATTTTCCTTGATCTGACTATGGGACTTACGGATTCGGTCAGATCAGTTCAGTTAGTTAAGGCTTTTAACTACGTTAGAGTAAAATTATCCTGGAGGAATCGCCCGTGCTTTCCGAGCGAGGGAAGTTTTTCCGAGTTTGGTTTTGAAAGAACCGATGGATTAGTCTCTTGTCCGGATATCTGTGGGCGAGGCCCCAAGTGAGGGACCTTGCCCAAGAAGTACTAGTTCCACTGCTAGCACCCCTGAATTCGTTGCGCGGTGGGGACAGGGATCTTTCAGCTTGTATCAGAGCGAATTGGCTAAAGTGGATCAATTGAGAAGCCAAAAATGTCAAGAATTTATGAAGTAGCAGTAAAAGGTTATAATTGTGTGATGAAATTCATACAAATTGATATTCACACTGAAATTCATAAATTAGAAATTGGGTCTTCAGATGGAGATACCGAATTGCATGGAATCCCTAACTTGCTTCTTGAGGCCTAGACATGATGATATTTACCTTAAAATTCCAAGGACCATGAGTACCCGTATATACCAAGGGTATAACTGTAGCTCTTTACTGGCAGTATATACAAGTAAATCTAAGACCTTGAAATTATAAGCATAAATGCTATCCAGATGATGAATTCAAATGTGGTTGATATGATTTTGAAATTCTTATTGAGAACTGATAAGTTGATTTGGATTCTGATTGAAAAATGATGATTCCTGAATTTTGGTTGAAAAGTGATAAGCTGAGCAAAACCACAATGAGGATGAATGGGACATGTCCCTGTGATGATGTTCGTAACTGGAATGATGTTAATGCCTTCTCAGTAAATCACTATGAGATTAGTGGATTGTGCTGACAGATTGCTACTGTTAACACGTGAATCAAGCTAACGGATGTCAAATTAAAAATTTGTATAATTGAAATTTCCATGGAGGACTGTTCAAATGGAAATTTTGGTCTACTGGACCATTATTGTGTTAAAGATATGAACGATATGATCTGAAAGAATTGTTATCTGATGATGAGTTCTATATAAGGAATCTTTATCCCAAGATTTTGTTGGGCTCACCAAACTATAAGGAACCCCAGAATCAGTTGGATCTTAAGGGAAAGAGTTATCCTCTAGTTGCAAGATGAGGGCATCTTGCGTTCTTTAAGTGGGGTAGGATATAAGATTCCTCCCTCCAACTTTTGAGGTGTAGGGATAAGAACCTCCCCTTTTGATCTTATAATTATTCCCCTCTCTGAAATAAAAGAAAGATCTTGTTTTTCCCTGTTTTGGCCTAGAGAGAGAAAATGTCTAGAGATAGGTAATTCAAAATTGAGATATTTTTGATATAAAAATCCTCCTAGTGTCTAAAATGGTTTCCCCTGAAACAGAAATTCAAAAAGAACTTTCCAATGTGCAATTGGAATTAATTGAAAATAGGTAAAAAGGACCTTAACCTAAGGGTCCAGATTTTCAGAAATTTTTGGATTATGGTCCAATTAAGGTTCCTACTGTGACCAATAAGATTAATCCAAATGTAGGGAGGAGATAAATTGAAGAATAAAAGAAAAACCCCCAAAGATTAGTAAATGCTCACATAACATGAAGGGCTGGCTGAGTACAAGGTTTATTAGTTGAAAATTAAGAGATATTTAGAGGAAATGATGCATTTTTGACACCTCAGGAGGTGCCTATTTCACATGTGTGGAGGAGTTTTAAACTAAAAAATAATGAGATATTTTCATCTCTCCTCTCTCCTGTTTCAAAAAGTAGATCCAAAAGTAAGCTAAACTGACCCAAAAATGGTCAAAAATTGACCAAACTCGTCTGGAAAATTCTAGAATCAGCTTACTTGGTTAGAGGCTCATTTTTTCCTATAAATAGAAGCCTGACCCTTTGTAAAAGCTTAATGGTGTTTATGCACTCTTACTTTGCTCATGTCCTGAGTACATT
Organism: Cibotium barometz; assembly: GCF_041138505.1. Classification (NCBI taxonomy): domain Eukaryota; kingdom Viridiplantae; phylum Streptophyta; class Polypodiopsida; order Cyatheales; family Cibotiaceae; genus Cibotium; species Cibotium barometz. The sequence goes on along the minus strand of NC_141095.1, from coordinate 15,330,312 downwards.
GAATTTTTTAATAATTCAATTGTTTTTGACCTATTCCTCTCCAAAGTGAATTGGTGGCCACTCTTGCTTCAAACAAGAGTAGAACCCTCAATCCCTCAAGCCAAAGGAGAGCTTACAAGCTCTATGTAAGTTAATTTCTTACTTGTTTAATTTTAAATCTATGGTTCTCTTGATTTTTATGTTTTGTAGTAAATTGAATTAAATTCAAATGCTATGCCTTGATGAAAAGGCCACCCCCTTCTCTTCTTTACATTCCAGCCTTTCTTAATCCTAGAAAGATTAACTAAACAGTTAATTAAACTCTTCTTATTGTTCTCTCTTGATTTTAGAAAATTGTGTAGATTAGAGTTCTATGAATCTTATTTGGGTTAAATTAAGTTAAAATAGAATGATAAAAAATGAGAAATGGTCAGCCATACAAAGGAGGTTATGGGAAAATTGTTCAAAATTTTATGGAAAAGAAAGAAAGATTGGTTTTATGTTATTCCAAAAGAGTAGCTCCCACCATTTTTGTACCTAAAAGAAATAATATTTTGATTACTCCATGTACATATTCACCTATGAATATGCAATGATATCACTGATATTAATTATTAAATTTTATTTTTATGCATAGAAAGATGCATTAATTTTTTTTATTTTAAAAGTGTTATTCTCATTAAATTTGATTTTATGCATAGAAAGATGCATAAAGGATTTTTTTTTTCAAAAGTGTTATTCTCATTAAAACTGCTTTTTATGCATAGAAATATGCATAAAGGAATTATTTTTATTTAATAAGTGTTATTCTCATTAAATTTTATTTTATGCATAGAAAGATGCATAAAGGAATTATTTTTATTTCAAAAGTGTTATTCCCATTAAAATTGATTTTTATACATAAATAGATGCATAAAGAATTTTTATATCAAAATTAGAATTCTCTTAAATTCTATGTTTAGATTCTATGAATAGATGTGATGTGAATCAAATAGATGTGAATGAATGAATGTATGGAATTGATGTGAATAGAGATGATGAGATGTGAGGTGAATAGATGTGATGAGATGTGATGTGAATCAGATAGATGTGAATGAATGGATGGATGGATGTGATGTGAATAGAGATGATGAGATGTGAGGTGAATAGATGTGATGTGAATGATCTGATAGATGTGAATGAATGGATGGATGGATGTGAATGAATGGATGGATGTGATGTGAATAGAGATGATGAGATGTGAGGTGAATAGATGTGATGAGATGTGATGTGAATTAAATAGATATGAATGAATGGATGGATCGATGTGATGTGAATAGAGGTGATGAGATGTGAGGTGAACAGATGTGATGTGAATCAAATAGATATAAATGAATGGATGAGATGTGGTGTCATGTGAATCAAGATGTAAATGATATAGGATGTGAGTGGATGATATGTGATGAAAATGGATGTGGATGTGTATGTGAAAGAATGGAAGTGGATGTGTATGTGAAAAATGGATGTGGATGTGTATGTGAAAGAATGGATGTGGATATGTATGTGAATAATGGATGTGGATGTATGTGAAAGAATGGATGTGGATGTATGTGAAAGAATGGATGTGGATGTGTATGTGAAAGAATGGATGTGGATGTGTATGTGTATGTGAAAGAATGTGATGTGATGTAAAGATATGTGATGTGACATGAATATATGTGGATGTGAAGTGATAGATATGAATGTATGGAAAGATGTGGGTAGTCGTACAAGTGAACGATTGGATGGATGTGGATGAATGAGATGAGATGTGTATAAATGAGATATGATGTGGATAGATGTGATGTGATGTTATGTGGATAGAATGTATGTGATGGGATGGTGATGAGAATGAATGTGATGGATATGAATGAATGTGATGTGAATCGGGATGTGAATAAATGAGATGTGATGTTATGTGAATCGGGATAGGTGTGAATGAATGAGATGTGAGGTGAAATGGATGTGATGTGATGTGATGTGGATCGGGGTAGTTATGAATGGATGAGATGTGAATGAATGTATGGGATGTGAATGAATGATATGGGATGTGAATGGATGAGATGTGAAGTAAAATGGAGGTGATGTGAATCGAGATAGATGTGAATGAATGAGATGTGATGTCATGTGAATGAATGATATGGAATGTGAATGAATGATATGGAATGTGAATGGATGAGATGTGAAGTGAAATGGATGTGATGTGAATTGGGATAGATGTGAATGAATGAGATGTGAGGTGAAATGGATGTGATGTGATGTGATGTGGATCGGGGTAGCTATGAATGGATGAGATGTGATGTGATGTGGATCGGGGTAGGTATGAATGGATGAGATGTGATATGATGAGATGTGGAGATAGGTAGATGCTGAGATCTGATGAGAATAAATGAGGAAAGATGTGATGAGAAGAAAATGATGTGATTAGATAAGAATGGGAGTTCATATGAAATAAATGAGGAAAGATGTGATGAGAAGAAAATGATGTGATTGGATTAGAATGGAAATTCATATGAAATAAATGAGAATAGATGTGGAACAATATGGAAAGATGAGAGTTTGGTATAGAAACTGTATTTATGACATGTTTTTAAGTGACTGTTTTATGTCAAGAATTGAGGGGAAGCATTTGATCGTCTTGTGAATGAGGTCGTGGAGACCTATCTGATAAAGTTGCAACAACAACTGATGAGATGGAGAGTCAATGGAGGACGTCTCGTGTAGCAAGGTCGGCTGAGGTCTTGACTAGCCTTGGTTTGATTTAAATGGTGAGCTTCCGGTATGGTGGATGAGGGACCAAGGAAGCGACCTATGAGTGAAGCACTAGGTGACCTATGAGAAGAAGGATCCTAGAGGGTGCTGACCATACAGTGCTCGGGCTCTGGGTCGCCAAAGATACCCACACGTGCGTCGTGGAAGATTTTGGAACAAGGAGTAAGAGTTGTTTTCTGAATTCTGGCATAGATCTGGTTGATTGACCTTGCTAGTCCTCAACGGATGAGTCCATGGCTCTTTTATATGGATTTGGTTGTTGATCTAACTGATCTTCAACGAAGATTCCATTTTGATTTTTATAAGTGAAAATATTGCCGGTTACTATGAGCGAGGAACTATCGACAAGACCCCTGAGAGGTGGTGAGCATTCTAGTTGCCAATGATGCCATAGGTACACCGATGAAGGAAAAATTGGAAATTAGGATTCAACTCGATATTTTGGAAGTTTATGATTAGTGATTCTATAGTTTCATTGAAAGATTGTTTTAGAGACAGCTAAATTTGTGAAAAAGGCAATTTCATATTGGTTGTGTAAGTGGTGTAACTAGTTCTAAGTTTGCATGAATATCCAGCTAGGGGACCTGGGAACTCTTTTCCCTGATACCCGAGACAAAACCTAACCAAATTCTTAATTGTATCCCATCACTACAGTGGTTGGGCAGTTGGCTAACCCATGGGGTTAGGTTGGACTGATGGTTCCCTAAAATGAGACTTAATTCTGTTATGGTATGATAGATGAAGTAAATCCCAGATAAAAAATTGTTCTATGGAAAAGAGTCAACGGCTTTGCCTCTCAATGAGGAAAAAAGCGTTGGTCTCTATAATCCAAGTGCATTATTTTCCTTGATCTGACTATGGGACTTACGGGTTCGGTCAGATCAGTTGAGTTAGTTAAGGCTTTTAACTACGTTAGAGTAAAATTATCTTGGAGGAATCGCCCGTGCTTTCCGAGCGAGGGAAGTTTTTTCGAGTTCGGTTTTGGAAGAACCGATGGATTAGTCTCTTGTCCGGATATCTGTGGGCGAGGCCCCAAGTGAGGGACCTTGCCCAAGAAGTGCTACTTCCACTGCTAGCACCCCTGAATTCATTGCGCGGTGGGGACAGGGATCTTTCAGCTTGTATCAGAGCGAATTGGCTAAAGTGGATCAATTGAGAAGCCAAAAATGTCAAGAATTTATGAAGTAGCAGTAAAAGGTTGTAATTATGTGATGAAATTCATACAAATTGATATTCACACTAAAATTCATAAATTAGAAATTGGGTCTTCAGATGGAGATACCGAATTGCATGGAATCCCTGACTTGCTTCTTGAGGCCTAGACATGATGATATTTACCTTAAAATTCCAAGGACCATGAGTACCCGTATATACCAAGGGTATAACTGTAGCTCTTTACTGGCAGTATATACGAGTAAATCTAAGACCTTGAAATTATAAGCATAAATGCTATCCAGATGATGAATTCGAATGTGGTTGATATGATTTTGAAATTCTTATTGAGAACTGATAAGTTGATTTGGATTCTGATTGAAAAATGATGATTCCTGAATTTTGGTTGAAAAGTGATAAGCTGAGCAAAACCACAATGAGGATGAATGGGACGTGTCTCTGTGATGATGTTCATAACTGGAATGATGTTAATGCCTTCAGCAAATCACTATGAGATTAGTGGATTGTGCTGACAGATTGCTACTGTTAACACGTGAATCAAGCTAACGGATGTCGAATTAAAAATCTGTATAATTGAAATTTCCATGGAGGACTATTCAAATGGAAATTTTGGTCTGCTGGACCATTATTGTGTTAAAGATATCAACGATATGATCTGAAAGAATTGTTATCTAATGATGAGTTCTATATAAGGAATCTTTATCCCAAGATTTTGTTGGGCTCACCAAACTATAAGGAACCCCAGAATCAGTTGGATCTTAAGGGAAAGAGTTATCCTCTAGAGTTGCAAGATGAGGGCATCTTGTGTTCTTTAAGTGGGGAAATTGAAGAATAAAAGAAAAACCCCCAAAGATGAGTAAATGCTCACATAACATGAAGGGCTGGCTGAGTACAAGGTTTATTAGTTGAAAATTAAGAGATATTTAGAGGAAATGATGCATTTTTGACACCTTAGGAGGTGCCTATTTCACATGTGTGGAGGAGTTTTAAACTAAAAAATAATGAGATATTTTCATCTCTCCTCTCTCCTGTTTCAAAAAGTAGATCCAAAAAGTAAGCTAAACTGACCCAAAAATGGTCAAAAATTGACCAAACTCGTCTGGAAAATTCTAGAATCAGCTTGCTTGGTTAGAGGCTCACTTTTTCCTATGAAAAGAAGCTTGACCCTTTGTAAAAGCTTAATGGTGTTTATGCACTCTTACTTTGCTCATGTCCTGAGTACATTGAATTTTTTAATAATTCAATTGTTTTTGACCTATTCCTCTCCAAAGTGAATTGGTGGCCACTCTTGCTTCAAACAAGAGTAGAACCCTCAATCCCTCAAGCCAAAGGAGAGCTTACAAGCTCTATGTAAGTTAATTTCTTACTTGTTTAATTTTAAATCTATGGTTCTCTTGATTTTTATGTTTTGTAGTAAATTGAATTAAATTCAAATGCTATGCCTTGATGAAAAGACCACCCCCTTCTCTTCTTTACATTCCAGCCTTTCTTAATCCTAGAAAGATTAACTAAACAGTTAATTAAACTCTTCTTATTTTTCTCTCTTGAATTTTAGAAAATTGTGTGATTAGAGTTCTATGAATCTTATTTGGGTTAAATTAAGTTAAAATAGACTGATAAAAAATGAGAAATGGTCAACCATACAAAGGAGGTTATGGGAAAATTTTCCAAAATTTTATGGAAAAGAAAGAAAGATTGGTTTTATGTTATTCCAAAAGAGTAGCTCCCACCATTTTTGCATCTAAAAGAAATAATATTTTGATTACTCCATGTACATATTCACCTATGAATATGCAATGATATCACTGATATTAATTATTAAATTTTATTTTTATGCATAGAAAGATGCATAATTTGTTTTTATTTCAAAAGTGTTATTCTCATTAAATTTGATTTTATGCATAGAAAGATGCATAAAGGATTTTTTTTTTCAAAAGTGTTATTCTCATTAAAACTGCTTTTTATGCATAGAAATATGCATAAAGGAATTATTTTTATTTAATAAGTGTTATTCTCATTAAATTTTATTTTATGCATAGAAAGATGCATAAAGGAATTATTTTTATTTCAAAAGTGTTATTCCCATTAAAATTGATTTTTATGCATAAATAGATGCATAAAGAATTTTTATATCAAAATTAGAATTCTCTTAAATTCTATGTTTAGATTCTATGAATAGATGTGATGTGAATCAAATATGTGAATGAATGAATGTATGGAATTGATGTGAATAGAGATGATGAGATGTGAGGTGAATAGATGTGATGAGATGTGAATAGATGTGAATAGATGTGAATAGATGTGATGAGATGTGATGTGAATCAGATAGATGTGAATGAATGGATGGATGGATGTGATGTGAATAGAGATGATGAGATGTGAGATGAATAGATATGATGTGAATCTGATAGATGTGAATGAATGGATGGATGGATGGATGTGAATGAATGGATGGATGGATGGATGGATGTGAATGAATGGATGGATGGATGGATGTGAATGAATGGATGGATGTGATGTGAATAGAGATGATGAGATGTGAGGTGAATAGATGTGATGAGATGTGATGTGAATTAAATAGATATGAATGAATGGATGGATCAATGTGATGTGAATAGAGGTGATGAGATGTGAGGTGAACAGATGTGAATCAAATAGATATAAATGAATGGATGAGATGTGGTGTCATGTGAATCAAGATGTAAATGATATAGGATGTGAGTGGATGATATGTGATGAAAATGGATGTGGATGTGTATGTGAAAGAATAGAAGTGGATGTGTATGTGAAGAATGGATGTGGATGTGTATGTGAAAGAATGGATATGGATATGTATGTGAATAATGGATGTGGATGTATGTGAAAGAATGGATGTGGATGTGTATGTGAAAGAATGGATGTGTATGTGTATGTGTATGTGAAAGAATGTGATGTGATGTAAAGATATGTGATGTGACATGAATATATGTGGATGTGAATTGATAGATATGAATGTATGGAAAGATGTGGGTAGTCGTACATGTGAACGATTGGAGTGGATGTGGATGAATGAGATGAGATGTGGATGAATGAGATGAGATGTGTATAAATGAGATATGATGTGGATAGATGTGATGTGATGTTATGTGGATAGAATGTATGTGATGGGATGGTGATGAGAATGAATGTGATGGATATGAATGAATGTGATGTGAATCGGGATGTGAATAAATGAGATGTGATGTTATGTGAATCGGGATGTGAATGGATGATATGGGATGTGAGTGGATGAGATGTGAAGTGAAATGGATGTGATGTGAATCGGGATACGTGTGAATGAATGAGATGTGAGGTGAAATGGATGTGATGTGATGTGATGTGGATCGGGGTAGTTATGAATGGATGAGATGTGAATGAATGTGATGTGATGAGATGTGGAGATGGGTAGATGCGAGTGGATGAGATCTGATAAGGATAAAATGAGGAAAGATGTGATGAGAAGAAAATGATGTGATTGGATGAGAATGGGAATTCATGTGATGAGAAGAAAATGATGTGATTGGATGAGAATGAATGTGATGTGATGAGATGTGGAGATGGGTAGATGCGAGTGGATGAGATGTGAATGAATGAATGTGATGTGATGAGATGTGGAGATGGGTAGATGCGAGTGGATGAGATGTGAATGAATGAATGTGATGTGATGAGATGTGGAGATGGGTAGATGCGAGTGGATGAGATCTGATAAGGATAAATGAGGAAAGATGTGATGAGAAGAAAATGATATGATTGGATGAGAATGGGAATTCATATGAAATAAATGAGAATTGATGTGAAACAATATGGAAAGATGAGAGTTCGTTAAAGAAACTGTATTTATGACATGTTTTTAAGTGACTGTTTTATGTCAAGAATGCTAGGGAAGCATTTTAACTATCTTGTGAATGAGGTCGTGGAGACATTAGGAAGTGAATGGGGTCTTCTTGGGCCCTTTAATTTGCCCAAGCCTAATCAAGGTGATTAAGGAATAGCCAAATGGGGGGTTGCCATGTGGACTGAAATGTTGGGTTTGTAAGAGAGGTGTAAGAGTGGTCAAAGGGTGCACTTTTTCCCCCAAAAAGGAGGGAGGCAATTTTACAATTTTTGGACCTCCATAACTTCTACATACAAGCTCCGATTTGAGCGGAGATTATAGATCCGTGATCTACGCATCAAGAGCTTTCCATAGATATGTTACATGATATGGTTTTGTCCGCTAGATTTTAAATTCCATTTTCCCTCCAAAATTCAAATTTGAATAAAGTAGCCGTTTTGAAGCTTCTAATTAGAAAACGTTTCTTCTTAAGAGAAAAGGTTTGACTCCTTAAACTGCCAAATAAAAGGGCCCAAGAAGCCTTCCATTGAGGTCCTAATGCCTATCTGATAAAGTTGCAACAGCTGATGGAGAGTCAATGGAGGACGTCTCGTGTAGCAAGGTCGACCGAGGCATTGACCAGCCTCGGTTTGATTTAAATGGTGAGCGTTCGGTTTGTATGGTGGATGAGGGACCAAGGAAGCGGCCTATGAGTGAAGCGCTAGGTGACCTGCAAAGGATCCTAGAGGGTGCTGACCATACGGTGCTCGGGCTCTGGGTCGCTGAAGATACCCACACGTGCGTCGTGGAAGATTTTGAACAAGGAGTAAGAGTTGTTTTCTGAATTTGGGCATGGATCTGGTTGATTGACCTTACTGGTCCTCAACGGATGAGTCCATGGCTCTTTTATATGGATTTGTTGGTTGATCTTACTGATCTTCAACGGAGATTCCATTTTGATTTTTATAAGTGAAAATATTGCCGGTTACTATGAGCTAGGAACTATCGAAAAGACCCCTGAGTGGACAGGTGGTGAGCGTTCTGGTTGCCAATGATGCCATAGGTACACCGATGAAGGAAAAATTGAAAATTAAGATTCAATCGGATATTTTGGAAGTTTATGATCAGTGATTCTACAGTTTCATTAAAAATATTGTTTTAAAGATAGCTTAATTTGTGAAAAAGGCAATTTCATATTGGGTGTGTAAGTGGTGTGACTAGTTCGTAGTTTGCATGAATATCCGGTTAGGGGGCCTGGGAAATCTTTTCCCTAGTACCCGGGACAAAACCTAACCAAATTCTTAATTCGATCCTATCACTTTAGTGGTTGGGCGGTTGGCTAACCCACGAGACTGGATGGGGTTAGGCTGGACTGATGGATCCTTAAAATCAGACTCAATTATGTTATGGTACGATAGATGAAGTAAATCCCAGATAAAAAATTGTTCTATGGAAAAGAATCAACAGTTGTGCCTCTCAATGAGGAAAAAAGCGTTGGTCTCTATGATCCAAGTGCAATCTTTTCCTTGATCTGACTATGGGACTTACGAGTTCGGTCAGATCAGTTTAGTTAGTTAAGGCTTTTAAGTATTCTGGAGGAATTGTCTGTGCTGTTTGGACGAGGGAAGTTTTTCTAGGTTCGATTTTGGAAGAACCGATGGATTAGTCTCTTCTCCGGATATCCATGGGCGAGGCCCCGAGTGAGGGACCCTACCTCGTGCAAAAAGTACTACTTCCGCTGCTAGCACCCCTGAATTCGTTGCGCAATGGTGACAGGGCTCTTTCAGCTGGTATCAGAGTAAACTGGCTAAAGTGGATCAACTGAGAAGCCAAAAATGTCAAAAATTTATGAAGTAGGAGTAAAAGGTTGTAATTGTGTGACGAAATTCATACAAATTAATATTCAGACTAAAATTCATAAATTAGTAATTGGGTCTTCAGATGGAAGTACCGTAATTGCATGGAATCCCTGACTTGCTTGAGGCCTAGACATGATGATATTTACCTTAAAATTCGAGGGACCATGACTACCCGTATATACCGAGGGTATAAGTGCAGCTCTTTATTGGCAGTATATATGAGTAAATCTAAGACCTTGAAATTATAAGCATAAATGCTATCCAGATGATGAACTCGAATGTGGTTGATATGATTTTAAAATTCTGGTTGAGAAGTGATGAGTTGATTTGGATTCTGATTGAAAAATGATGATTCCTGAATTTTGGTTGAAAATTGATAAGCTGAGCAAAACCACAATGAGGAGTCCCTGTGATGATGTTCGTAATTGGAATGACGTTAATGCCTTCAGTAAATCACTATGAGATATGCGAATCGGGATAGATGTGAATGAATGAGATGTGAGGTGAAATGCATGTGATGTGGATCGGGGTAGTTATGAATGGATTAGATGTGAATGAATGTGATGTGATGAGATGTGGAGATGGGTAGATGCGAGTGGATGAGATCTGATGAGGATAAATGAGGAAAGATGTGACGAGAAGAAAATGATGTGATTGGATGAGAATGGGAATTCATATGAAATAAATGAGAATTGATGTGGAACAATATGGAAAGTTGAGAGTTCGTTATAGAAATTGTATTTATGACATGTTTTTAAGTGACTGTTTTATGTCAAGAATGCTGGGGAAGCATTTTAACCGTCTTGTGAATGAAGTCGTGGAGACCTATTTGATAAAGTTGCAACAGCTGACGGAGATTCAATGGAGGACGTCTCGCGTAGCAAGGTCGGCTGAGAGGTCTTGACCAGCCTCGTTCGATTTAAATGGTGAGCTTCTGGTACGGTGGATGAGGGACCAAGGAAGCGGCCTATGAGTAAATCCCGGATAAAAAAATGTTCTATGGAAAAGAATCAACGGCTGTGCCTCTCAATGAGGAAAAAAGTGTTGGTCTCTATGATCCAAGTGTAATCTTTTCCTTGATCTCACTATGGGACTTACGAGTTCGGTCGAATCAGTTCAGTTAGTTAAGGCTTTTGACTACGTTAGAGTAAAATTATCCTGGAGGAATCGCCCGTGCTTTCCGAGCGATGGAAATTTTTCCGGGTTCGATTTTAGAAGAACAAATTGAATTAGTCTCTTGTTCAGATATCCGTGTGGGCGAGGCCCCGAGTGAGGGACCTTGCCCCGTGCAAGAAGTGCTACTTCTGCTACTAGCACCCCTGAATTCGTTGCGTGGTGGGGATAGGGATCTTTCACAAATACAGGGTTCCCTTGGGTTGCATTACATCAATGGTAGCCAACACATGCATCCAATTTTTGTTGAAATCAGGGGCACCATTTTTGTAAGGATGTGGTTCGCTTGATTGTGACCGAGTCATTGGGGTGTGCTTTCCATGCTCTTAGATCAATCTTCAAGATTTGTGAGTCCCTGCATACATATACATGGTCCAAGGCCCAATAATGCCTACCAATTTGGATTCCCTCATGAAGGGTCATCCCAATATTATATCATATGTATCAGGTTGGCGTAGGAAGTCCATGACCACAAATGTATGACGATAGAAAAATGTAAAAAGTCTGAACTTAACATTTTCCAAGAGCCCAATGGGTCTCGAAGATGTTCCATCAGCCATCTTAATGATTAGAACTGCTCTTTTTAAATCAGGTTTCCCCTATTTTCCCCAACAATGTTTGGTAATGATGCTGACACTTGCCCCACCATCCAAGATAGCCAATGCTTGGTATCTATTATGATGAATCGGTATGGTAGCGTTCGTGTCATCACTCTCATAGTAGCATCCCAGTTGGTTAACTGGTATTTTAACGACTCGCGTTTCCTTTGTATGCTTAAAGGGTATTTCTTCTTCCAAGGGTCGCAGAGCCTCATCAATATTATCAGCTGGCCTTAGTCCTCCCTCCACCCATTCTTTTACATCTGTCCATAATAAGGTGGGTGAATTGTGTAATAGCTGCCCCAAGGGCATCTGGACACGTGTGGATAGTACAGCCACGAGGCTTCCTATATCCCTGGGTTCCTTGGATATAGAGTGTTCTTCGCATCGAGGGGTCTTGTATTCTTCCAAGGGAAAGGAATGAATAGACCCCCCCAACTCATTTTCCTCAAACATTCTAGTCATTATGTTTGTTTGGGAGTCCTCTTCATCAGTTCCTTTCGGAATTGGGGTTGGCATGTTCAAGACCCTATTCTGGGGTAGTTCATCTCATGGATAGATGGTATCCCTTACTCGACTGGCCCTTGGCTTAGTTTCATGAAGTTGTAGGTATTCTTCGACTAAGACTTTGGCATCTTCTAGCTTCCTTATTTCCTTGTCGGCATTGGGATACTCACCACCCCCCTTTGGGATTGCTGGTTGTTCTCCTTGCTTTCCCTGGTCTAAGCCTCCAAAGGTTGATCCCTTCACCCCCTTCTTCCTTTGATTGTGTGGATCAGGTATCAATTGTATGTTTTTCAGATCCGTCTTGGATTGTAACTTGTGTGTCCCCCTTTCCTAATTTCTTCACTCTTCTCCTGCGGTGGCCAGATCTGGAAATAGTTGCATCCGCCCGGTTCCTTCCCTTGTCCCCTCCTGATTGAGCTTGAGCTCATGTTAGGACATTGAGCGGTGTGATCTTCCCAAATTGCACAGTAATGGTACGAATGGTGGCCTGATTATTTAGTAGTAGAAGTGGAACCACTTGCTCCGTAGGGACAATCTTTGATGAAATGATCAATTCCACATTTAGTGCATGTGAGCACTGGCATGTCATTGGTGGGCGTGGTCGCCACTTGTTGTGGTTGGTGTGTATGATTCATATTTATGTTTGGGCATTCGACTACTCGATGCGGCCCACCACAGCCATAGCATTGTAAAGGTCCTCTTCTCATATTTGAGTTTATTTCCTTGCCCTTCCACTGTACGGTGGTTTCAAACACAGGTACTGGCGTGTTGTTCTCTATAGGACATAGTATTCTGGTGTGACCTCACCCATGTCCTCGTAGTATTCCCCACTCAATTCTAACTCCCGTACCAGCTCAACATCTTCTATTGGCTCTTTAATCATTACTTAATTGATCTTAGCATGTCGTGGTTGTGGTGGTAGAACTGGTGGTGGTAAGGGCAAAGCATCTTGTACCCGGAACATCTCCCTATGTAAGTAAGAAGAGTTGGGTTGTCCAATAGTGGCAGTGGTTTGCACAAGTGATGCCGGCAAGGCCAATGGGGCTCCATTTGCTAGTAGTTGTGCCACATTCTAAAACCTTGGAAATCTACACATTGACATGTCATGATTACCCAATTTAACACAATGCGCACAATAGAGTAATGGCCTTTCCCTTAACTCTAGACATTCGGTGGTGGTTTGATTTAGTATGCACATGGAGCAGCACACCAATTCCTTGCGGGGGGGTAAAGGTGACTATGCCCATGACCTGACGTCTCTCTTCCTTCCCTGACCTTTAATTTCTCCAATATGGCATTGCTGAGCTCATCCACAGTCATATGTCTGGCTTGCTTGCTTCGAGTTCCAATTTCTTGAGACACGCGAAGTCGTGGTTGCTGTGTAGACATTCTAACATCCTCCGACTGCGGCAATTCTAACATGTTATCTTCATATTCGATTGCCAACTTGCAGCATGCATCAAGAGTAGCTGGCCGACAGGCTAGGACCAGGTAATCATGCATTTTAAGGTGTCTAACCCCTCTCTTGAAACAAGGTAACAATTGATCATCTGTCAATCTTTCCCAAAGTTTGCATCTTGAATTCAAGTGTTTCAGACGAGAGACATAGTCTCTCATTGACTCATCTTCCTTTTGTTTGATGTTATGTAGCTGTGCCACAGGGCTCTATCTGTCACCATTACGTGCAAAGATGGGCACAAAAACTTTCTTTAACCTGGTGAAGTTAACCTTGTCCTCAAGATAAAGGGTTCTGAACCACTGATGATGAGATTTTCCCTCTAAGGTCAGCGAGAAAGCATGTATCATGGTCATATCACTGACCGGTCCGCATGTTTCACATGTAGATTCAAAAATCTATACATGTTGGATAGGATCCCCATCCCTAGAGAATGTTTGGACAAGTTTGGAAATGATATGGGATTTCATTTGGGAAGGTCGGGGTTCTAGAGTAGAACCTAATTCCCTGACCATCCCCCTACCCATCTCTGCTGCCATATCTAACAAGTCCACCCTTGTGGCCACATTAAGATCCATGGCTAGATTGTTTCGGGGCCTTTGGGGAACTACTCCCCCCCCTTCCTAGACCTCGTCCCCTACCTATATTGTCTCTTCTTGGTATCTCGGGTTCATGGACTAGTTCGGCTGTGGTACCCTGGTGGGATTCCCCAATAGTAGCCTCTGTGCATCTTTGTGTAATTAAGAGCTCCATATCTTCTATGAATGTAGGGTGATTGATCAGTAGCTCAATGTCCTTCTTGGTATAGAGTCGGTCCTCAACTTCTACAGCCAAGTTAGCTATGTTACCCTCTTCTTATCTGGTTGTAAACCCTTCCTCCATTCTGGATTCCTCATTGATGGGTTCCAAGTTTGGAATTTCTCCATCGCTTCTTCCTGTAGCAATTTCAAGTTCTTTTCCTCGTGATTGGAGAGGGTTAACACTTCTTGTCTCCTCCTTTCTCTCAGCTCTTACCCTACGAGTATCAAGCTCTTGTGTTTCCTTAAGCTCAATTCTCGGAGTTGTCATTCTACCTCACTTCGTTGGAGGTCCAATTCTACTTCTCAATGGTGGGAAAGAATATTTGACCCGTCCTAGCCGCACTTTCCATATCTCATCTAATTCGAGGGGTGCGAGTATTTGATAGCCTAGAATTTAACGCTTGGAATGGCACTTCTTGTCTTGGTCTGAGTCCAGTGTTAGTTGACGGACCCATGCCCGCAAATTGCACTTCTTCATCATGACTAGTTTGGAGACCAAAAAAACCCCAGGCTATATCGATGATCCCACTCGACTTGATTGGGGAGTGTGGTTTATCTCCTTCTTCAAACCTATTGTATCTCAGCCCTTCTTCCATGGATTCTTCACTACTGGTTTCTGCAGTAGTCAGGTTTCTCAAGACACTCAAGTGTGTGCTCGGAATGTCCCGATCCCACACTTCTTTGGTAGGAAGTTCCTGGATGATTTGATGCACTATCGTCAGGCGTGTAAGATCGTCTCTGATGAGTTTTCCAGATCTTAAGTGCATGTATGTATGATTTGATAAGCTATTAATCAACCCAAATTGATTCAATTCCTGATTCTATTGCTTGCTTTGTTTAGGAGGCCTGAATTACATAGAATATTTCACATCGTAAAGGACTCAGTTCACATCGTGAAAGAATGGTTCATGTCATGAAACTGCAAGAAAATGGTTCACGTTGTGAATAGTTTTCTTGCACTTTCATGTGCTCAACAATTTCCCTCCTTAAGATTAACTTCCTTCTTTCAGTCAAATTCCCTTCTTTAGCCGACCCTCACAGCCTTAGTCTTTTCAATCCGTCGGTTTTGGTCTTCACGTAAAACAATAGGACTTCTTTCACGTCGTGAAAGAAAAAGTGTTTCATGCCATGAACTGCTTCGGAAATGGTTCATGCCGTGAAAGTCTATTGCACTTTCACGTGCTCCAACTTTTGGCAGGTTGTAGTGTGTCAGAGGTGTCAGGAAAATGGTTTCTATTTTTGGAATGTAATCCCGTGATTTTTGGCAAAAATCCCAGCATTGATTTCGACGACGTGAAATTGTAGGAAAATGGTTCACGTTTTGAACAACTTCTTGCACTTTCACGTCGTGGAGTTTTTTGCGTCGGCAATTTGTAGTCTTAGGTGCATAATACTTATCCAAATGATGAAAATTAGATTGTGTCAATGCTAAGGAATGAAATGCAAGTTCTTGTATCAATCAATGGTCCCTTATGTTTGTTATTTTCTTTATTTTTTTTAAAAAGAAGAAAACAACACCCAACCTGCTTCTTCATGTTGGTGTTTTTTGTGATGCTAACATCAAACTTATCAAGAGTAACCAATGAATCCTTTCCGAAACTACTTTCCACAACATTCACAACATCAAAACTATAACTTTTTTCTCAACCACACACACCTTATCCTTTCATTTCCACACAATGCACTACCAGAATGTAAAGGCAACAATGAATACTATGCAATTAGAGAGCTGAAACTCAAAGAGCATGGAAGAAACAAAGGTGTTTCCCTGGCAGCGGTGCCAAAAATGTTATGGATTACCTTACCTCCAAGAGAGAACTCTACACATTCATCTAATGGATAAGCAATAGAACACAACCGTCTTGGGGTACTTACCAATGCTTCAATCTCGAGTCCCTTGAGGCCAAGAGAGAACTGTACACATTCATCTAATGGATAAGCAATAGAACACAACCGTCTTGGGGTACTTACCAATGCTTCGATCTCGAGTCCCTTGAGGCCTTCAAGCTTGCTTTGTAAAGCTCCAAACTCCAAGCTCCACCTCCACTCTGTCACCGTGGAGTCGCTCACACCATCACATAGACCAATCACACTCTCTCTCACTCTCTCATACAAGCATAAACACACAAGCATGCATGAAAGAGACACAATGCTAGAATGCTCTCACTCCTCACTCTCTCACAAGCACAAGGGGAGAGCTCTCAATAGCACAAAGGGGATTGTGTCCTTTTCATTATGAGAAAATGCCTTATATACAATTGGCCCTTATTCACACTTGGGTGCCCAAAACTTACTAACTAGGGCTTGGGTGGCCAATATCTCATAATGTACAACCTTTATAGTGCCTTTGCATGACACTTATTAATGTCCTCAATTGAGGATCATGCTGTTAATCTAAATGGGATTAACAGTGGTCCAAAGGAAGGAATTTCTACAATCCATGTATAGATACAAAGAGAAATACCCAAGATTATGGAGTTATGGAAAACTTTTAGCAGGAAAGTGGATCAATTCTTGATTATATTCTTAGCCGCTTTATCCTGAGAAATAGAATTAGAGCACCTCTTTGTGTAATGAGTCGTGTGTACCATGGTATGTCTTCTTCACAGTTTCGCTTCTTTACACGATTACGACTGAGGCAGTGATTCTGGAGCTGAGCTGCTCTATGTACATATTGCAACTTTTATATAAATATAGAAATATTTTTTGAAGAAAAATTCCCTGTTGTATAAGTGATTGTTTACGGGCGGATGATCTGATAAAGAAAAATCTCTTATCGGATATATGTCATAGATCTCCAATAAGATCATTGTCTTGTTTAAGAAATTATTTTCCAAACCTCTTAAGTCTTAGGATCTTGTGGATGATATCAAAATAAAAATTTAATAATATATAAATTTTTGACAAAATCATGAGAGATGAGGAAACCGTGGCCGTCAGCCAGACCCTCTCTCTGAAGATGACGAGCTTGACCCTGATGCTCGCAAGGCTCTTCATAGGACTCAGCCAGGACCCTTCAAAGGAGAAGGGGAGAACCTAGGCGAGGCTGTGGAGAAATGGGTGGAAGCCATGGAAGAATATTTTGATGTCACATGCTACAATGAGCGGAGCAAAATGGCTCTTGCCCGGCTGAAAATAGTGGAAACAGCCAGGGTAGCATGGAGGAACCACTGTGACACCAACCATCTGGACAGAAATACTCAGTCCTAGAACGACCTACTAAAAACCTGTCTAAGAAAGAGATTTTGTCCCCCTGGATTTTTGGAAATCAAAATGAATGAATTCTTAGAGCTAAAGAAGGAGAGCAAAACCATTGAGGAATATCACCAAGCCTTTGCTCTTCTACTCAAATATTCACCACCTCTAGATGAAGAACAACTCATGGCCAGGTTCATTCGGGGAATGAACGAACCCTTGAACACACTGGTCAAAAATGCCAAGCCAGTGTCCATGGCTGAAGCAGTAAGAATAGCAAAGGATTTTGCCAAAGCCTTTGTAGTAAAGGTCCCACCAAAGCCTGCACCCTCTAACTTTAAAAGATTCCAAGCCCAGGGAAGTGCTTCAAACTTTCCACCCTCGAAGAGGCAGCAAGGCCCAAATCAGAATCAGGATACAGGAAGATTTCGAAGTGAAGGAAGACCCTTCCCCCATAATACTTTCTCAGGAGCCCCACCTCTTTCAAGAAATCAGAAGGATGAACTCAGAAGTGAAAACCAATGTTTTAGATGCCAAGGTTTTGGTCACCAACTGAAAGACTGCTCGACTCCTGCCATGTTAAGGGGACAGGGAAGTCAAGGACCTTGAATTCCTTCATACCAGTCTAATCAAGGTCCGTCTCGCCCAAGCCAAGGTAACCCCAGAAGAACTCCAGCTCAACCATTTGCCTCTGTCCAGAGTAATCTCAGAACTCCTTCCCAGAACTGGGGCAACCAAAGAGAAAGAGTTCTGCCTCAGACTGCAGCAGCAGGGCCATAGCAGTCACAATTTCAGATGTAGTAGAAGAGGAAAGAGGGCAGATCTTTGCTGCAATTGAAAACCAAGGACCTAACCGTCAGTTCTCAGTCATCCATACTCCGGCAGAATATCAGGGTAAGCCTTTTAAGCTTTTGATTGATTCAGGCAGTTCTCATTCATTCATTTCCCCTGGATGCTTGCGTAAGCCAGTCTTAGAATAGAAATCAGGGAAACCTATGCAAGTTGAATTGGCGAGTGGGAAAATCAAGCTGACATACACTGTCAGAATGGAACCATTTCCTTCCATGACCTTCATGGGAACAAAGTTCAAGGAACTAGAGTTTTCGGATCCCCAGACCTTCAGTTTTTAGTAAAAGCTTCTAGGTTGCTGAAAGGACTTAGAAAGAAGCAGAAAATTTATGTTGTCAAAATGAACTCAGTAGACTCAAAGCTTAAGGCTAAAGAACCAGAATGGTTAAATGAATTTGATGATCTATTCCCAGCAGAGCTAACTGAAATTCCTCCAATCCGGGAAGTAGATCATGTGATTGAATTGACCCTCGGAGCTCAGCTAGCCGTACGCACGTACAAAATGCCAGTTCCTGAAGCCATCAAACTCAAGGAACAGCTTAGACAGTTGTTAGAACAAGGGTTTGTAAGACCCAATGTTTCACCTTGGGGTGCGCCAGTTCTCTTTCAGAAAAAGAAAGATGGAACGTTTAGACTCTGTGTGGACTACACAGGTCTAAATTAGCTGACAGTTAAGAATAAGTATCCTATCCCAAGAATTGATGAGCTTCTGGACAGGCTAAATGGAGCCCAGATCTTCACAAAGATAGATCTCAAATCTGGGTATTACCAGATCAGGATCAATGATCAAGATATACCAAAAACAGCCATCAATACTCGCTATGGGCATTATGAATTTACTTTTATGCCATTCGGATTAACTAATTCCCCAGCTACATTCAATCGCCTAATGCAAGACATCCTCAGAGAATACTTGGATGATTTTGTTCTAGTTTTCTTTGATGACATTCTGATTTACTCAAGGAATGCAACTGACCATGAGACTCATGTCCGAAAAGTTCTTGAGATTCTAAGGAAGCACCAACTCTTTGCCAAAAAGAGCAAATTCACTTTCTCTACCAACCACATTGAATACTTGGGCTTTCTGGTATCCAAAGATGGAATTTCTCTAGATTCCGCAAAAGTCCAAGCAATCATAGATTGGTGTGAACCAAAGAACAGTGAAAGAAGTCAGAGGATTCTTGGGATTGACTGGTTGGTATAGAATTTTTATACCAATCTCATAGCTTCCCCCTGACTAATCTTCTCAAAAAGAATACCCCATTTCAGTGGTCTGCCAGGTGCCAGAGTGCTTTTGATAAGCTAAAGACTACATTGGTAACCAGTTTTGAAGCTGCTAGATTTCTCTCTACCCTTTGAGGTAGTAACTGATGCAAGTGGTTTTTCCCTGGGAGGTGCACTCACTGCATTCAGGTCATGCAGTGGCCTATGAATCCTGAAAGCTCAGAACGCATGAGAGGAATTATGTTGTCCACGACCTGGAATTACTTTCAGTAGTCTATGCCTTAAAGTTGTGGAGACATTACCTACTAGGAAAAAGATTCACTTTGATGTGACAGACCATCAGAGTTTAAAGTGGATCTTCACTCAAAAGGACCTCAACATGCGCCAAAGAAGGTGGATGCAGACCTTACAGGAATTTGATTTTGAAATCAAGTACCGCCTAGGCAAAGAAAATGTGGTAGTAGATGCCCTCAACAGAAAAGCCTCCTTGCTTGCAATTACTGTAATATCAAATCCTTTGATTATTGAAGCAAGAGAGAAGATCGTGCAGGATAGATTCTTTGGCCCTATGGGCTAGGATCTATTGAAAAGGCCCCTGAGAGTGGACAGGTGGTGAGCGTTCTGGTTGCCAATGATGCCATAGGTACACCGATGAAGGAATGAATGGAAATTGGAATTCAACTGGATATTTTGGAGGATTATGATCACTGATTCTATGGTTTCATTAAAATATTGTTTTAAAGATAGCTAAATCTATGAAATAGGCAATTTGGGTGTGTAAGTGGTGTGACTAGTTGAGGTTTGCATGAAGATCTGGCTAGGGGGCCTAGGAACTCTTTTCCCTAGTACCCGGGACAAAACCTAACCGAATTCCAAAATGGATCGCATCACTACAGTGGTTGGCGGTTGACTAACCATGGGATTGGATGGGGTTAGGCTGGACTGATGGATCCTTAAAATGAGACTCAATTCTGTTATGGTACGATAGAAGAAGTAAATCCCGGATAGGGTTATTCTATGGAAAACAATCAACCGCTATGTCTCTCGATGAGGAAAAAAGCGTTGGTCTTTATGATCCAAGTGCAAGTTTCTTTCTTGATCTGACCATGTGACTTACAGGTTCGGTCGGATCAGTTTGGTTGATTAAGGCTCTTGACTACATTGGAATAAAAATATCATGGAGGAATCGCCCGTGCTTTCTTTGCAAGGGAAGTTTTTCTGGGTTTGGTTTTGGAAGAGCCGAGGGATTAGTCTCTTGTCCGGATATCTGTGGGTGAGGCCCCGAGTGAGAGGCTCCACCGTACGCAAGAAGTGCTATTTCCGCTGCTAGCACCCCCAAATTCGTTGCACGTGTGAGATCCCTCTGCCCCCTCCGTGCACTGGACTCTCGGTATAGCGGAAGCAACCCTCTCATGCGTGGGGTAGGGTTTCTCACTCGGGGCCTTGCCCATGAATGTCCGGGCAAGAGACTAGGCTAGTGGTCACTCCGAAAACCGAAACCGGGAAAATTTCCCATGCCCGAAAAGCGGGGACAATTCCACCTTTTTGAATTTTCTTAACGAATTTTTCTAACGAGATCAATTCTAAACTATCCTTCATCTAAATAAACCAGATAGAAGGAAACTATAACTGATATAATTTGATCATCTGAGTAATTTCAACGCTTTTTTCCTAATCAAGATCAGCACAGCCGTTGATCCACTCAATTGAGAAATTTATCAGGGAATTAACTAGCTACTCGAATCCTAGCGTAATTCTAAGATTTTTCAGTTTGATTATTAAAACTCCACTGATTCCAACCTAACCCCATCCGACCCATGGGTTAGCAACCACCCTACCACTGGAATCGGTAGAACCAAACAAGTACTCACCCACCCATAATTGAAATGCCTTTCTTAACTTTAGCTTTAGAAAACAGATACGCACACACTCCTCTTTAAAACTGTAATATAAAAATAATCCATCGACAAAACAGCTATGATCACAAGTTTCATAACTCAAAATTTCCATTCAATCCCTTGTTTCATAAAAACAATACCACTTTGGACTCTCCATTGGGACCAGCTGGTCAACAACAACGAGATCCAGTAAACAGATTACAATAATCATTTCACTAACATACATATATATATCTTCCTCGACATACGTATGGGTGTCCTAAGCACCGCGAGCCCGTGCATCGCCTGGTCAGAACCCTCCAGGATCCTCCTTAGGTGTCCTGGTACTTCACTCAGGGATCGCTTCGTCGACCCTTGCCCATCGTATCGGAAGCACACCATTTTTCACCATACCCAAGCTGGTCAAGACCTGGGCAGGTTTTTGCCACGTGAGTTGTCCCTCAAACACTCCCCGCCAGCTGTTGCAACCGAACTTCCCTTAGATAAACATAATGCCAAATGCTCCCTCCACCAGCATTCTGGCGTAAGACAGTCCTTTAAGAAAACAAGGTTTTTATGTAAGTTTACAGTTTTGATTTTGTTTGAATATCATAAATAAATCTTAAACCTGTATTTCAATACTTCTAGATCCAGGTCTAATTCCAAACATAATTCCTCGAATTCTGTTAACTTGATCCTCACATCAAAATCAAAAGTCTTAACTTAGTTTCAGATTCGGTGGGTGTTTTGAGTACAATTTTCTTGAACTCGACACATCGTCCTTGATTGAAACTGACAAAGGAATTAGGTCTTGGTCAATAGTCTGAATGAGAATTTGGGTCTGGAAAGGTTCTTCCTAAACTATCTTTCTCGAAAGGTACTATTTCAATTTCTCTTTTTCTAAATTTTATTCGACGAATATTTGCTCACAGATTTCTAAAACATGAATTTCTTATGAGGAATAAAATAATCATTTATCTCGATCTCCGACTTCGATAGTTTAATGGAATTTTCTCATTACCATCTTAGTGAATATGAAACGGTAGGATTTCTTCTCACAGATTATCTACTTATTCATTTTTCCAATTTTTGCAAAAATTAAACAGAGGATTAAGAGAACCCTTATTTAAATATAATCATTCTATATGCATCTATTTATGCATAAAATCTAATTCTGATGAAAGTCACACTTTTATCATCATAAAAATCATTTATGATGAAAATCACTCTTTTAATATAATAAAATTTCTTTTATAAAACCATTTAAGCATAAAAATCATTTATGATAAAAATCACACTATTAATATAAAAAAATATCTTTTATGCATACAAATCATTTATCATAAAAATCACTCTTTTAATATAAAAGAATTTCTTTTATGCATCCATTTATGCATAAAAATCATTTATGATAAAAATCACACTTTTAATATTAAAAAAATATCTTTTATGCATATGTTTATGCATACAAATCATTTATGATAAAAATCACTCTTTTAATATAAAAGAATATCTTTTATGCATATGTTTATGCATACAAATCATTTATGATAAAAATCACTCTTTTAATATAAAAGAATTTCTTTTATGCATCCATTTATGCATAAAAATTCATTTATGATGAAAATCAAACTTTTAATTTTAAAAAATATCTTTGATGCACCTATTTATGCATAAAAATCATTTATGATGAAAATCACACTTTTAATATAAAAATATATCTTTTATGGATATGTTTATGCATAAAAATCATTTATGATGAAAATCACACTTTTAATATAAAAAAATATCTTTTATGCATATGTTTATGCATAAAAATCATTTATGATGAAAATCACACTTTTAATATAAAAAAATATCTTTTATGCATAAGTTTATGCATAAAAATCATTTTTGATGAAAATCACACTTTTAATATAAAAAATTACTTTTATGCATAAGTTTATGCATAAAAATCATTTCTGATGAAAATCACATTTTTATGATCAAAATAAAATTTCAATAAGCTTCCTTCTATACATAGAATTCAATTCTAAAGAAAGTAACACTTTCTTTTTATAAAATATTTTTAGTAAGCATTTTTCTATACCTAGGATGAAAAATAACACTTTAAGAATACATATACGATGGGAATTACTCTTTTTGAATAAAAAATAAAACTTATTTTTCACAATTTTAGAAAAATTTTGCCATAACCTCCTTTGTATGGCTGACCATTTTTCAATTTTAACTCTCTACAATTCATTAGAACTTCACCAAGAGTATTTGAATCATTCTAATGTAAACATTTTCTACTTTATCAAAGAGAAACATTATGAAAAACTTAATTTTATCCATGAATAATTCATCTAGGATAAGAATGGTTGGATTTAATAAAGAAGAGAGGGGAATGCCTTTTTTCAATGAGGCATAACATCACATTCAATTTAGAGAAGACAAAAATCATAAAAACCATAAAATGAATAGAAAAGAAAAGAATCTCCAACTTACGAAGGAATTTGAGAGTTTTCCTTTGGCTTGATGGTTTGAGGGTCCTACTCTTGTTGAAACAAGAGTGGCCACCAATCTTTAGAAGAGGGGAGGTCAAAAAACTAATGAATTATGAGTAAATTCACAGTTTTCTAACTCTTGGGAGAAGTAGGATAACAGTGCAAAAACACTATTAAGCTTCAACAAAGGGGAAGGCTTCTATTTATAGGAAAAAGTGAGCTTCTAACCAAGCCAACTAATTCTAGAATTTTCCAAATCAGTTTGGTCAATTTTTGACCATTTTTGGGTCAGTTTAGTCCACTTTTTGGATCTAGTTAAAACAGGAGAGAGGAGAGATAAAAATATCTCATTATTTGGGAGTTCAAAACTCTCCCACACACGTGAAATAGGCGCCTCCTTCATGAGGAAAATTCCCCCATATTGAGGTGTAAAAAATGCATCATTTCATCTAAATATCTCTCTTTTTTAACTATTAACCTTGTCCTTAGTTAGCTCTTCATCTTATGTGAGTATTTACTCATTTTTGGGGGATTTTCTTTTTATTCTTCTATTTATCTCCTTCCTACATTTGGATGAATCTTATTGGTCCATAGGAACCTTAATTTAAAAATTTTTGAAATTCTGGACCCCTAGGATAATGCCTCTTGAACAGATTATACTTAATTTCTAATGCATCTTCTGGAAATCTTTTTGAACTTCTATTTCAGGGAAACTTATTTTAATAAGATGAGATATTTTTCTATCCAAAAATATTTAAAAATGTAATTACCACTCTCTAGAAGATTTTCTCTCTCTAGGCCAAAACTGGTAGAAACAAGATCTTTTATATTTTTGAAGAGGGATTTGATTACAGGGGAAGATGCTGGACATCTTGAGAGGCTGGGGAGGAATCTTACATTCTCTCCCACTTGAAAAACGTGAGATGCCCTCATCTCGCAAACTAGGGGTAATCCCACAATAAATCAACCTCATTCTCCCAGGTGGCATCTTCAAAAGGATAGAATTTTCATTTTACCAATAATTCTTTGAGAATTATGTTCCTGAGAATCTTTTCTCAAACATCAAGAATTTCTTCAGGTTGGAGTTCCATCTGCCCTTGGGTTAGCGGTTAGGATTTCATCATGAAGTACATGATTTGGGCTTGGCACATATTTCTTTAGAAGGCTTACATGAAATACATTATGAACTTTGAGATGAGGAGGCAGAAGAAGCTCGTAGGCTAAGTCACCTACCTTCTTTGTAATCAGATATGGCCTACAATATCTGGGGGATAACTTCTTGTACTTCCCAAGAGATAGAGAACTTCTTTTGGGCCATACTCTAATGAAGACCATATCCGCTTCTTCAAACTTTCTGTCTGTTCTCTTCTTATTTGCATACTGCTTTTGTCAATCCTGGGTAGCTTTAATATCTTTACGAATTGACTGCATCTGCTGCTTCATGTCATCAAGTATCTGTCTGGACATCTCGACCCTAATCAATGGGTCGGACCAAGTTAATGGAGTTAAGCAATCTTGTCCATACAGAGCTTTAAAAGGGCTCATCCCGATACTTCGGTGATAAGAAGCATTGTAGGCGAACTCGACTAGGTGCAGATAGCTTAGCCACTTCTTGGGTTCCCTGCCCCACAGCATGACTGAAGTATATCTTCGATTACTTAGTTTACCCTTTCAGTTTGACCATCGGTCTCAGGGTGATAAGCTGTGCTGAGATCCAAGAAAGTTCCCACTCCTCTGAAAAATGCAATCCAAAACCTTGAAGTAAACTTGGGATCTCGATCACTTACTATTCTCCTGGGTAGACCATGCTATCTGAAGATTTCTTTGAGGAACACTCTAGCCACATCCACTGCAGTGTAGGTTTCTTTTACTGGGATCAGATGGGCAACTTTGGTTAGTTTGTCCACTACCACAAAAATGGAGTTGTAACCTGATTGCACTAAAGGTAATCCAGTAATAAAGTCCATACTGATACATTCCCACTTAATCTGGGGGATGTCCAATGGATGTAACTTCTTCCCAGGCATTTTTACTCTTTTAGCTTTGACTTTCTGGCATGCCAGACATTGACGTACATGATTCAGTACATCCTTTTTCAGACCAGGCCAAAAGAAGCTTTTCTTTACAGACATGTAGGTTTTGATGAAACCTGGATGTCCTACTATAAGGCTGTCATGGGCTTCCTTCAGAATTTGATCCTTAGTTCCCTCATCATTAGGAATGCATAGCCTATGATTATAATACATAATGCCATCATCCAAGCTGTACCCTTGAACTCTGTTGAACTCCTCTATAGTTTTTCTTTCCTGCATGATGGACTCATCCGTTGAGGACCAGCAAGGTCAATCAATCGGATGCATGCTCGGTTTCAGAAAACAACTCTAACATCTTGTTCCATTTTCTTCCTCGACGAACGCATGGGTATCTTCGACAACCTAGAGCCCGAGCAGTGTATGGTTAACACCCTTTAGGATCCTTCGTAGGTCACCTAGTGCTTCACTCATAGGGCACTTCCTTGGTCCCTCATCCACCGTACCAGAAGCTGACCATTTAAACCGTGGACAAGATGCCGCGACCTTGCTACGCGAGACGTCCTCCATTGACTCTCCCTCAGCTGTTGCAACTTTATCATTTAGGTCTCCATGACCTCATTCACAAGATGGTCAAAATGCTTCCCCAACATTCTTGACATAAAACAATCATTTAAAAATAGATCATAAATACAGTTTCTAATAAACTCACATCTTATCACATTGGTCCACATCATGTCCCATTATTCCACATTCTTTTAAATCAATTTACTTTACTCTATCCACATCCAATCATATGTATTCTCATCATCCATCCATTCTCATCCAATCACATCATATTAAATCTCATCATATCTGTCCACATCTATCCTCATCACATATTATCCATTTACATCACATCACATCACATCCTTTCACATAACCTCACATCTCATCATTCACATCCACATTCATTTACATCACATTCTTTCACATACACATCCACATCCACATCCACATCCACATCCATTCATTCACATTCTTTCACATACACATCCACATCCACATCCATTCATTCACATTCTTTCACATACACATCCACGTCCACATCCATTCATCCACATCTCATCATTCACATCCACATTCATTTACATCACATTATTTCATATACACATCCACATCCACATCCATTTACTTTATATCTCATCCTTTCACATAACCTCTCATCTCATTCTCATCTCATCATTCACATCCATTTACTTCACATCTCATCCACATACATTTACTTTACATCTCATCCTTTCACATAGCCTCACATCTAATTCTCATCTCATTATTCACATCCACATCCATTTACTTCACATCTCATCCCTATTTAGTAGCTTTTTCTACTTCGATACCGTGACGATGGGACTTTTTCTAAATTTCTACCAATTGTTTGGCCTAGGTAAAGGTTCTTTTTCTCGAGACGGCTATTTTCATATTCTTTCCAAATTTCTCAAGCAAAATATGTTCAATATTCTTCTTTTGAATAAAAGAATTCAATATTATTCTTTTGAATAAAAGAATTTCACTTTTGATAAATATTCATAAATTGAATTATACTAAAAATTTCTCTTTTTTCCATTTAATTTCTTGGATCTCAAATATCATGGGAGTTCCTCTTTTTACATTTAATTGATTGAATTCTTAATGTCATGGGAATTCCTCTTTTATCATCAAATAAATTTATCTAAAATTCCTCTTCTTTTAAAAAAATATCCATTAATTCAGTATGCCAAGAATTCCACTTTTCCCATTTAAATGATTAAATTCCAAATGTCATGGAAATTCCTCTTTTATCATTTAGATATTTCTCATGCATTAAACAAGTTTATCTAAAATTTCTCTTTGAATTTTAATAAAAAAATATCCATTAATTCAATACGCTAAGAATTCCACTTTTCCCATTTAAATGATTGAATTCCAAATGTCATGGGAATTCCTCTTTTATCATTTAAATATTTCTCATGCATAAAATAAATTTATCTAAAATAAAATATCCATTAATTTCAATATGCTAAGAATTCCACACCAACTGTCTGAACAGGAATACTTAGTCTGGAACGACCTTAAAACCTATTTGAGGAAGAGATTTTGTCCCCCTGGGTTTTTGGAAACCAAAGTAAACAAATTCTTAGAGCTAAAGCAGGGGAGCAAAACCATCGAGGAATATCACTAGGCCTTCGCTCTCCTACTCAAATATTCACCACCTCTAGGAGATGAAGAGCAACTCATGGCCAGGTTCTTTCGGGGAATGAACAAACCCTTAAACACACTGGTCGAGAATGCCAAGCCAGTTTCCATGGGGCAGAAGTTGTCAGAATGGCAAAGGACTTTGCCAAAGCCTTCATCGTGAAAGTCCCACCCCAAAGCCAGCTCCCTTATCCTTTAAAAGATTTCAGACACTGGGAAGTTCTTCCTACTTTTCACCTCCAAAGAGACACCAAGGTCCTAACCAGAATGTGAAGACGGGAAGCTTCAAGAATGAAGGAAGACCTTTCCCCCCGAAGTACATTCTCAGGAACTCCGGCTCTCTCTAGAGTGCAAAGGGAAGAGCTTTGAAGCGAGAACAAATGCTTCGGATGTTAGGGATTTGGGCACCAGCTCAAGGATTGCCCACCTCCTTCGGTGGGCCAAGGAAGCCAGGGTCCCAGAGTTCAAAGACCGACTCCTTCACATCAAACCAATCAGGGTCCCCCACGCCAAAATCAGGGTAACCCAAGAAGAGTGCCAGGTCAGCCTCTGCAGCCTCCATGCAAAGCAATCTCCAAACTCCCTCTTAGAATTGGAGTAACCAAAGAGAGAGAGTTCCACCTCAGATTATTGCAGCAGCCAGAGCAGCCACCATAGCTGAGGAAGTAGAGGAAGAAAAAGGACAGATCTATGCAGCAATAGAGCATCAAGGGAATGACAGTCAATTCTCAGTCCTCCAGACTCCAGCAGAGTACCAGGGTAAGAAATTCAAGCTTTTGATTGATTCAGGCAGTTCTCATTCTTTTATTTCCCCAGGATGTCTACGTAAATTAGTCCTAAATCAAAAATCAGGAAAACCTATGTAAGTGGAATTAGCCAGTGGAAAGATTCTTTTCACTCACCTTGAGACTGACCTTATTCAGTTCAGCCTAGACGGGAACGTAACAGAGTGCCAGTTCAGAGTCCTAACCCTGGGAATATATGATGGAATCCTTGGAATGGATTGGCTCCAAAAGAATCAGGCTGACATTCATTGTCACAAAGGAATGTAATAGAGTGCCAGTTCAGAGTCCTAACCCTGGGAATATATGATGGAATCCTTGGAATGTATTGGCTCCAAAAGAATCAGGCTGACATTCATTGTCACAAAGGAACGTAACAGAGTGCTAGTTCAGAGTCCTAACCCTAGGAATATATGATGGAATCCTTGGAATGGATTGGCTCCAAAAGAATCAGGCTGACATTCATTGTCACAAAGGAACGTAACAGAGTGCCAGTTTCAGAGTCCTAACCCTGGGAATATATGATGGAATCCTTGGAATGGATTGGCTCCAAAAGAATCAGGCTGACATTCATTGTCACAAAGGAGCCATCTATTTCCTTGACCTTCACAGGAGTAAAGTTCAAGGAATTGGAATTTCCACATCCCCAATGCTACAATTATTCAAGGCTTTCAGATTATTAAAAGGGCTCAGAAAGAGGCAAGCTGTGTATGTCATTAAAATGAATCTAGTAGACATAAAATGCAAGGCTAAAGAACCAGAGTGGTTAAGTGAGTATGCAGATGTGTTTAAGAGCTGACTGAGATTCCTCCATCTCGTGAAGTAGATCATGAGATCGAATTAACCCCCGGAGCTCAGCCAATAACCCAACGTGCATACAAAATGCCAATCCCTTAAGCCATAGAACTTAAGGAACAGTTAAGAAAACTATTAGAATAGGGATTCGTCAGACCCAGTGTCTCACCTTGGGGTACGCCTGTTCTCTTTTAAAAAAAGAAAGATGGAACGTTAAGACTCTGTATTGACTACAGAGAGGATTGAATCAATTAACAATTAAGAATAAGTATCCTATTCCTACGATTGATGAACTTCTGGATCGGTTAAGTGGGACCCAAATGTTCACAAAGATAGATATCAAATCCGGGTACTACCAAATCAGAATCAAGGAGGAGCAGGACATCCCAAAGACATCATTCAATACTCACTACGGGAATTATGAGTTCACAGTCATGCCGTTTGGATTGACTAATGCCCTGACGACATTCAATCGTCTTATGCAAGATATTCTCAAAGAATACTTGGATGATTTTGTTCTTGTCTTCTTTGATGATATCTTGGTATACTCAAAGAATGCTGCGGACCATGAAGATCATGTGCGCAAGGTCCTCGAAATCCTAAGGAAACACCAACTCTTTGCAAAGAAGAGCAAATGTTCTTTCTCTGTTGGCCAGGTGGAATACTTGGGATTCATAGTATCAAAGGATGGAGTTTTCCCTAACCCCGCAAAGATCCAAGCAGTTGTAGAATGGCCCTAACCCCGCAGAGATCCAAGCAGTCATAGAATGGCCCTAACCCAAGTCAGTAAAGGAAGTCAGAGGATTCCTAGGGTTAACCAGATGGTATAGGATCTTTATACCTAGGTATGCTCAGATAGCATCCCCCTTAAGTAACCTTCTCAAGAAGAGTACACTTTTTCAGTGGACTACAATGTGTCAGAGTGCCTTTGATAAACTAAAGACAGCCTTAGTAACCAACCCTGTCCTTAAATTGCCAGATTTTACCAAACCCTTTGAGGTAGTTACTGATGCCAGTGGGTTTGCCTTAGGCGGTGCTCTAATGTAGGAAGGTTATGCAGTGGCCTATGAGTCCAGAAAACTCAAAACATATGAGAGAAATTATGTCGTCCACCATGACTTGGAGTTACTCTCAGTAGTGTATGCTCTGAAGTTGTGGAGACATTATCTTTTGGGACAAAGGTTCACCTTGATGACAGATCATCAAAGTCTGAAGTGGATCTTCACCCATAGGGATCTCAACATGCGTCAAAGGAGATGGATGCAAACCCTGTAGGAATTTGATTTTGAAATAAAGTATCGGCCGGGAAAAGAAAATGTGGTTGTAGATGCGCTCAGTAGAAAAGCCTCTTTGCTTGCAATAACAGTAGTGTCAAATCCATTAATCAATGAAGCAAAGGAGAAAATCTTGCAGGACAAATTCTTTGCCCCTATTGCTACACTTCTGATGCAGGAAAGCAAGACTCCTCAGGAAATGAGTTGAGTTCTTGGATGAAGGATGCGTGTACTATAATAATCGACTATGTATCCCCAATGATGAGGGAATAAAGGGAAGAATTCTGAGAGAAGCCCATGATAGCCTGATAACTATTCATCTAGGGTTTATAAAAACCTATATGTCTATGAAGAAAAGCTTCTTTTGGCCAAGACTAAAAAAGGATGTACTTGATCATGTGCGAAAATGCTTGATGTGCCAAAGAGTCAAGGCAGAGGGAGTCAAGATGCCAAGGAAACTATAGCCTCTAGACATTCCATAGATGAAGTGGGAATGCATCAGTATGGACTTTGTCACTGGATTACCTTCAGTGCAATCAGGTTATAACTCAATTTTTGTTGTAGTTGACAGGCTAACCAAAGTTGCCCGTCTGATTCCAGTGAAAGAAACATACTCTGCAGTGGATGTTGCGAGAGTTATCCTTAAGGAGATCTTCAGATTGCATGGTTTACCCAGGAGGATAGTAAGTGACAGAGATCCCAAATTCACATCAAAATTTTGGACTGCGTTCTTTGAAGCAGTAGGAACTTTCTTGGATCTCAGCACAACCTATCACCCCGAAATGGCCAGACGGAAAGGGTGAATCAGGTAATAGAAGATATCCTTTGGTCATGTTGCGGTAGGGAACCCAAGAAGTGGTTAAGTCATCTGCATCTGGTCGAATTTGCTTACAATGCTTCTTATCATCGAAGCATTGGGATGAGTCCTTTCAAAGCTTTGTATGGACAAGATTGCCTTTTACCACCGTTGACTTGGTTTGACCCATCGATCAGAGTCGAAATGTTTAGAAAAATGCTTGATGACATGGACCAACAGATGCAATCAATCTGTAAAGATATAAAGGTAGCCCAAGACAAACAAAAGCATTATGCAGATAAAAAGAGGTCAGAGAGAGAGTTTGAAGAGTCAGATATGGTCTTCATTTGAGTACGACCAAAAAGAAGTTCCTTATCCTTAGGGAAGTACAAGAAGCTCTCTCGCAGATAATGTGGGCCGTATGCTATCATAAAGAAAGTGGGCGATCTAGCCTACAAACTTCTTCTGCCTCCCCATCTCAAGGTACATGATGTATTCCATGTTAGTTTGCTTAAGAATTATGTACCTAGCCCGAGTCACATGCTTGATGATGAACAATTGATCTCTCCGACTCAAGGCCAGATGGTACTCCTGAGGAAATCCTTAACGTTTGGGAGAAGATTCTCAAGAGAAGAGTCCTCAGAGATTTCCTAGTAAAGTGGAAGTTCTTCCCTCTAGAAGATGCCCCCTAGGAGAAAGAAGAAGAGTTGGCGAAGGATTACCCCCACGATGAGGACATCTCACATTTTTCAAGTGGGAGAAGATGTAAGATTCCTTCTCAGCCTGAATAACAATTAAGCCTCTACTTCAATCCCTTGTAATCATTCTATGTTTCTGAATACAAGAAAATATTATTTTTCCTTGTTTGGCCTAGTGAGATAAAAATTTCTACAAAGTGGTAAATCAATATTGGGATATTTTTAGATAAATAAATTCTACAAATATCAAAAAATGTTTCCTTGAAATAGAAAATCAAAATAGATTTTCCAAGGTGCAATTGGAATTAATTAAAAATTATTTAAAAGACCTTAGCCTAAGGGTCAAGATTTTCTTAAAACTTTGGATTAAGGTTCCTATGGACCAATAAGATTAATCCAAGTGTTGGGATAAGATAAATCCAAAGAATAAAAGAAAATACCCAAAAATGAGTAAATGCCCACATAAGATGAAGAGTTGACTAAGTACTAGATTTATTAGTTAAAAATTATGAAGTATTAATAAAAAAATGAGATATTTTGGAGTTATCATTCATTTTTGACACATTGGTAAGGAGAAGGGGGCCCTTCAAGGAGGCGCCTATTTCACATGTGTGGATGAGTTTTAAACTAAAAAATAATAGGATATTTTTATCTCTCCTCTCTCCTAGATCAAACCAAATAAAAAAGGGAGCCAAACTAGTCCAAATCTTGTCCAACTTCAGCCAAACTGAAGCTAGAAAATTTTAGAACTTAGTTGGACTCAGTTAGTGGCCTCTTTC
The DNA here is from genome assembly GCF_041138505.1 of Cibotium barometz. Lineage (NCBI taxonomy): Eukaryota > Viridiplantae > Streptophyta > Polypodiopsida > Cyatheales > Cibotiaceae > Cibotium > Cibotium barometz. Next base: position 15,297,142 of record NC_141095.1, on the reverse strand, counting down.
ACCTATAAATAGACCCTCATTCTTTTGTATTCTCATGTGTGAACTAAACTATGTCGGTATTACTCTAAGATAAGCTTATTTTCTACTATCCTCTAAAAACTCATCTACAAATTGAAGAGATTGGAGCTTCTGTCTCTCTCTTCAATCTTCCTTGGAGACTTTATCAACATATCAAACCAATTGATTGGTTGGGTGCCTCTACTTTGATCAAAGAATCAAGCAATCTAGGAGGTAAAATGTGGTTTATGGTCTTTTTTCTTTAATCTCCAAATGTTTCTCTCTTCTCAACCCCTCTCAAGCTTTCGAAGCATTCAATTAAATAGCTTTTTAATATAATTGAAGTTCTTTAATTAATTGTAGTGATAAAACACATAAATTTTTATTTATGCTTAAATTATAATATTTTTTAAAGCATTTCTCTCTCTCCCCCAAAGAATGGTCATTCCTATGACCTATTCTATATTCAAATGAAGCTTCTCATGAAGCAATTCTCTAATCTAAAAGTAATTTCTGTGCTTGTCAAATTAGAGGCCAAATAAGTGGCTTTTTATTTTTTTTTGCTATTTAATTTATGGAAAAAATAATAATCAAGTCCATAAATGGATATTGATCCAATTAATGGTTGTTCTAATCATAGGGATATTATTAAACTTTATGCTTTAAAATTATTGAGAATTATCAGTAATAGCAGCGAAGCTATGGTAAAAATTTTAAAAAATTAACACAAATCATTTTCATTCATAATATGAAAAGAGGACTTCCTACCATATTCTAGGATTAATCATCCTAGATTCATTTGATGATTCTCATTATAATCATGGAAAATTTGATTTTTATGTTTATGCATAAATAGTAAATTAGGAAAAAGAGAAATTTCTAGTAATCCATTTTTATTTTAAAAGATTAATCCCCCATGACAATGGAAATCCATGTATTCCAATGAAGTAAGACAAAAATTGTAATGCTAAAATAATGTATATTTTATTTAAAAATTAAAGAAGGATTTTAGTTAAATTTATTTTTTTGCATAGATAAATTTAAATGATGAAAGAGGAATCCCCACAATATTGGAATTCACATATTTGAATGAGAAAAGTGTAATTCCTAGTGTAAAGGAATTAATGGAGATTTTTATTTAAATTTTAAGAGAAAATTTAGTTAAATTTATCTTTTTGCATAGATAAGTTTAAATGATGAAAGAGGAATTTACACCGTATTGGAATTCAAATATTTAAATGAGGAAAGTGTAATTCCTCCTTTAAGTATGACTTGGGTGTTGAGATATCGAGCTCATGTAGTGAGGCAATGGACACTGATGACCCGCCTAGGGGATAGGCCCCACACTTACACCACTGGCATGGTTAGTGAGATAATGGTGGGTGATATGCGGCCAGTGGGATGACAGGCTGTGTGATAGCCATTCTACAGACTGGCATTGTTATAGCGCCAGCTCATTTAGTTGGGTTTACACTATAGAGAACGCTAGTATGTATTTGGTTGAGTACCTTTTCATATGTGTGTACTCTTATCTTTGTATATGGTATGTTGAGTGTTGAGTGAAGAAGAAGAAGATTTTCAGCCTCTCACCTTGTGTGTTCTCTATTAGGGTTTTGTGAGTGTGTGTGTGCTTGCAAAGAGCTCAAGCTCTCTTCTCCCCTGCATATTTTCATGGTATTAGAGCCTAGTTTATGCTAAGGGCTGAGCTGCAAGCAAGAGAAGCACAGGAAGCAGTACAAGGGTAAGAGCTTCAACTACTCTTCCCTATTTGTGTTGGCAATTACACCCTTGTCGGGAGCTCTACAGGAGGCACCAGCAAACGATCTCTGATTAAGGAGCTTTCTTCGTGGGAGTAAAGCTATAGGGCAACTATACTGTCCTATCAGATAATAATTTTTTGTGGCAAAAACGCATTTCGGGCGTGTCAGTACCTCCGTTTTTCAGAAAGCAGGCGATTTCAAGCACTACGGGTAAGTCATCGATTCTCTACAGAACTCTGTTTTAAGAACTGCAGGAAGACAGATTGGTTGTGCAGACAATGTGTGTGCATTGTAAGGAGGTCAACAGCTGCCATTGGGTGTATGTATGCACATTGAGGTCACTGGTTGTGATATTTGAGTGTACTACAGTACCGCTGTAGAAAATACAATATCCGAGTGCTGCAGATGTGAAAGAGTTCAAGGATTGGAACCAAGGAGCCAGAAAAGTTATGTATTGGCTCTCTATCAATATACAAGAAACCATGATTGGGCACATTCAGGATGCCAAGTCCCCCAAGGAGGCGTGGGACACCTTGGTAAAACTCTATGAAACGAATACCAAGGCACGAAAGATACAGTTGAAGAATAAACTTCATACTGTGGAGAAAAAGAGTATGTCTGTGAGAATGACTATGCATTGAAGATAAAGGATATTGTGGAATCCCTTGCATCTATTGGTGTTTCAGTAGATGATGATGATAAGGTGGAAGTCTGTCTATGTGGTCTCGGGCCACAATACAAGGCATTCTCAAGACGTTTATTCAGACTCGAGAAAACATTTCCAATTTCACAGATTTGGTGTCTATGTTGGTTATAGAAGAGAAGAGCTTGGGTGAAGACCAACAGTCTTAACAAAACAAAAACAGTTCAGAGCAATAGGCCTTCTACACAAGTTCAAAAAGAGGACGAGGTAGATGAGGCCGTGGACGCGGTCAAGGAGGTGGCCGAACAGGTAATCAGAATTATGGCCAGCAGCAACAGCAACAACAACAGTCCCAGAATTCACAACAACAACAACAACACGTAGGTGGAAGAGGCCAATTCACAGGCAGGGGGAGTCAAAGAGGTCGTGGAAATTGGCAAAGGCAGTATAATGATACACGTGGATCCTTTTACTGTGGTAAGCCTGGACATGTGCAAGCAGATTGTTTATAAGAAACAGGCTGACATGCAAAATGAGAAATTACAGCAAAACAACTATGCATCCTCGAGCAGAAACAATGAGGATAATGAAAGGTTTTTGTTATGCAGCATGTCGTTAATGCCATGTTTGAAAATGTTGAAGCAGAGGTGCTTCAAACCACTTGACAAGTCATGGGGAGTGATTCAATGAGATAAAGAACCTTGAAAGACCAGGTTTTGTGGAAATAGGGGATGACACTGCTCATCCAATTGCCCATGTTGGAGATGTGCCATTGTCTATGCAGGATGGGAAAGTGAAGTACCTTGCAGATGTACTTCATGTTGCAAACATAACAAAGAATCTGGTTTCAGTTGGCCAGATGATTGAGCAAGGTTTGTTGTAGGTTCGGTTTAACCCTGATGGTTGTTATATTGAAGACTTTAAAGACAAGTGCAGGTTGGTTGCAAAAGGCAACAGAGTGGGTAGAATGTTTACGTGAATGTAAACATGCCTGAAGTGAGTGCTACAATGTTTACATTGAATGTAAACATTGTCTGAAGTGAGTGCTGCAATGTTTACATTGAATGTAAACATGTCTGAAGTGAGTGCTGCAATGTTTGCGAGGAATTGTTGCAGACACAGACATTTGGCATATAAGAATTGGACATGTGAATGTGCAGAGAATGAAGTCTATGCAGACTAAAGGAATTGTGACAGGGCTGCCAAAATTTAAAGTTGAAGGTATGCAGAGAATATGTGAAGCATGCCAATTTGGAAAGCAAACAAAGCATGTATTTCCATGTAACAAAAATGTGAGCAGAAATGCACTAGATGTTGTGCATTCAGATGTATGGGGTCCTACAAAGACCATGTCTATGTGACATTTATTGATGACCACACAAGGAAAGTGTGGGTATGCTTCATGAAGGAGAAGGGTGAGGTGTTCACTCACTTTCAGAATTTCAAAGTTATGGTTGAAAAGCAAACAAGGAAATATGTAAAGTGCCTAAGGTCAGATGGAGGGGGAGAGTACTTCTCCAATGAGTTCTCTGAATTTTTTGAAGAAGAATGATATTCAGAGACAGTTTACATGCAGATACACTCATGCAGATACACTCCGTTTTGCTGAGCAAAAAAACAGGCACATTGCTGAGATTGCGCGAGCATTGATGGAAGAGAAGAATATGACGCATAGCTATTGAGGCTGTTTCTACAACAGTTTACATCATGAACAGGACTCCAACTGCAGCCATACATGATGTAACTCTAGAGGAGAGGTTTACTAGCAGAAAACCTGATTTGTCTCATTTGAAAGTCTTTGGATGCATTGCATATGTGCATGTGCCAAATAAGCTGGATCCAAAAGCTGAAAAATGTGTGTTTATTGGATATGCCATTGAGCAAAAGGGATACATGTGTTATAACCCTGCTACACGTGAGTTGAGGGTAAGCAGGAATGTTGTTTTTGATGAGATGAGCAGTTGGTATGCTGCTAAAAAAGAAGCTATTGGGGCTGATGTGAGTGGAAATGTGGTTGCACAAAATGCAAGTTAGCAATCACAGTCTTTGAGTGGACCAAGAGAGTCCTCATCTAGTGGTTCAGCTGATAGACCATGGAGTGGTAGGCTGCATCATAATACCAGTCCTGCAAATGTGATTAGTACATCACATAAAGGCAAATGTGATTAGTACATCACATAAAGGCAAAGAGAAAGTGGTTGAGCCCTTTAGTATGCCTGACATTTTTGCTGGACATTCTCATGTTGATGGAGAGTCTAGTGGCTCAGAGATGAGCCTTGATGAGGAGCTTGGGATACCAGCTATGAGAACACCTACTGGTGTAAAGAAGGCTATGGAAGCCATGAATGCAAAGCTGCGAAGATCTGGGAGAGTAAAGAATCCTGTGCAGAGGTTTACCTATGATGGTTATGTGGAACATCACTATGCATACATGGCAAAGGTTGTACAGGTTGTAGAGCCCACATGCATTGATGAGGCTGTTGGAAATATGTGTTGGAAGAAAGCTATGGATGAGGAGATGGATGCACTATATGGAAATGAGACTTGGGATTTAGTGCAATTGCTTGAAGGCAAGAAAGCCATTGGATGCAAGTGGGTGTACAAAGTAAAGCATAACAGCGATGGAAGCATAAGCAGGTCCAATGGCTTTCTTGCTTGAAGGCAAGAAAGCCATTGGATGCAAGTGGGTGTAGCATAACAGCGATGGAAGCGTAAGCAGGTACAAGGCTAGATTGGTAGCCAAAGGATATGTGCAGACATATGGCATTGATTATGAGGAAACTTTCAGCCCAGTTGCCAAGATGGCAACAGTGAGAGTTGTGATAGCAGTGGCTGCGTCAAAGAAATGGTCTTTACATTAGATGGATGTAAACATTCTTGCATGGGGATTTGCAGGAAGAGGTGTATATGTTGCAGCCACCTGGTTATGAGGATGTGAGTCACCCCGAGCATGTTTGTAGTTTGAAGAAAGCCTTGTATGGCTTAAAACAAGCACCAAGAGCATGGTCTGACAAGATTTTTGAATATCTTGTCACTATTGGCTTTCATGCAGCCAATGTAGATTTCTCGCTGTATGTGAGACACGGTGATAGAGGGGTTGTGCTTGTTGTCATCTATGTAGATGACTTGATCATTACGGGGGACCATGATGCAGAGATCTTTGATGTAAAGATCTTGCTTAGACAGAAGTTTGAGATGAAGGATCTGGGGGAGCTCAGATATTTCTTGGGCATTGAGGTGATTAGGTCACCACATGGTATTGGATTACTGCAGAGACAGTATGGCTTGGACATGTTGTCCAAGTATGGTATGACAGGATGTAAGCCTATCTTAGTGCCATTGGATCAAAATGGCAAGTTGAGTACAGATTCAGGAGAGATTTTGGAGGATCCTACTATGTATAGGCACATAGTAGGAAGCTTGATCTACATGACGATCACCAGGCCAGATTTGAGCTATGTTGTTGGGTTGGTGAGTCAGTTTATGCAGGTTCCACGGAAGCCGCATTTGGATGCATTGAGACACATACTGAGATATGTGAGGTCTACTTTGCATTGCGGACTATTTTATGAAATTGGGACAGAAATATATGTGTACATGGATACACATATGCTGATTGGGCTGGTAGTATCTCAGATAGAAGATCTACTAGTGGCTTCATGTTTTCTTTCGGGAGTGCTGCTGTGACTTGGAGCAGCAAGAAGCAACCTACGATTGCTCTATTCAGTACTACAGAGGCCGAGTACAGAGGTGCTGCTATGGCAGCATGTGAGGTAGCTTGGTTGAGAAAGCTACTTGCAGATTTCGGTCTATCAATGGATAGACAAGTTGTCATTTTCTGTGACAACATTAGCAGTATACAGCTAGCCAAGAACCTAGTCTTGTATGCTCACACGAAGCATATAGAGGTTCACTACCATTTTGTCAGAGAGAAGGTCTTGGCAGGAGATGTTGACCTGGTTTATGTCAGCACACAGGATCAGGTAGCTGACATCTTCACCAAAGCATTGGGTACAGAGAAGTTCCGTAGATTCAGGGCTTCGCTTGGTGTACATGAGATGGAGTTGAGCTCGAGGGGGAGTGTTGAGATATCGAGCTCATCTAGCGAGGCGGTGGACACTGATGACCCGCCTGGGGGATAGGCCCCACACTTACACCACTGGCATGGGTGATATGCGGCCAGTGGGATGACAGGCTCTATGACTGGCATAGTTATAGTGCCAGCTCATTTAGTTGGGTTCACACTATAGAGAACCCTAGTATGTATTTGGTTGAGTACCTTTTCATATGTGTGTACTCTTATCTTTGTATATGGTGTGTTGAGTGTTGAGTGATGGAAGATCCCTGTCCCCTCCGCACAATTAAAACAAGGATGCTATAAACGGAAGTAGCACTTCTTACGCGCGGCAGGATCCCACACTCGGGGCCTCGCCCCCCCATGGATATCCGGACAAGAGACTAATCCATCGATTTTTGCAAAACCGAACTCGGAAAAACTTCCTTTCCCCGGAAAACACGGGCGATTCCACTAGGATAACTTTTCCCTAACATAGTCAAAAGCCTTAACTAACTGATCTCATCTGACCGAACCCGTAAGTCCCATAGTCAGATCAGGGAAAAAGACTGTACTTGGATCATAGAGACCAACGTTTTTTTTCTCATTGAGAGGCACAGTCGTTGATTCTTTTCCATAGAACAATTTTTGTTTGGAATTTACTTCATCTATTGGACTAAACAGGAATTGAGTCTCGATTTACGGATCCATCAGTCCAGCCTAACCCCATCGAGTCCCATGGGTTAACCAACCACCCAACCACTGCAGTGATGGGATCCAATTAGGAATTTGGTTAGGTACCAGGGAAAAGAGTTCCCAGGCCCCCTAGCCGGATGTTCATGCAAATATAAAACTAGTCATACCACTTACACACCCAATATGAAATTGCCTTTTTTCTCAGCATCAGCTATCTTAAAAACAATCCTTTAATGAAACCATTGTGTCACTGATCACAATCCTCAAAATCTCTGGTTGAATCCTTATTTCCAATCATTCCATCATCGGTGTACTTATGGCATCATTGGCAACCAGAACGCTCACCACCTATTCACTCAAGGGCCTTTTGGATAGTTCATAGCTCATAGTAACCGGCAATATATTCACATAACAAAATGGAATCTCCGTGGAAGATCAGCAAGATCAACCAACAGATCCATATAAAAGAGTCATGGACTCATCCGTTGAGGACCAGCAAGGTCAATCAACCAGATCCATATAAAAGAGTCATGGACTCATCCGTTGAGGACCAGCAAGGTCAATCAACCAGATCCATATAAAAGAGTCATGGACTCATCCGTTGAGAACCAGCAACGTCAATCAACCAGATCCACACCCGAATTCAGAAAACAACTCTTACTCCTTGATCCAATATCTTCCCCGTCGCACGTGTGGGTATCTTTGGCGACCCAGAGCCCGAGCACCGTATGGTCAGCACCCTCTAGGATCCTTCATAGGTCACCTAGCGCTTCACTCATAGGCCGCTTCCTTAGAAACCCTGTTTTATTAAAGGATTGTCTTACGCTAGAATGGATGGAAGAGATGTGATGTGAATAGATGTGATCACCCTCTAGGATCCTTCGCAGGTCACCTAGCGCTTCACTCATAGGCCGCTTCCTTGGTCCCTCATCCACCGTACCGGAAGCTCACCATTTAAATCGAACCGAGGCTGGTCAAGACCTCGGCTTACCATGCTACACGAGATGTCCTCCGCCGTTGACTCTCCATCAGCTCTGCTGCAACTTTATCAGTTAGGTCTCCACGACCTTAATCACAAGACGGTCAAGATGCTTTCCTAGCATTCTTGACATAAAACACTCATTTACAAACAGGTCACAAATACAGTTTCTATAATGAACTCTCGTCTTTCCACATTATCCCTCATCAGTCCACATTACTTATTCCACATTCCATTCATATGTGTACTCATTCTCATCCAATCACATCATTTTCCATCTCATCACATCAGATTCATTCACATCACATATCATTTATTCACATCCCAATTCACATGTCATCACATCTCATCCATTCACTCATATCGACATCCCAATTCACATGTCATCACATCTCATCCATTCACTCATATCGACATCACATCATTTCACATAAACATTCGCATTCATTATTCCACATACACATCCACATTCGTACATCCACATCCATACATCCACTTCCACATCCGCATCCACATCCATACATCCATTTTCACATCCACATTTATACATGCATATCCACATCCACATTCATACATTCACATTCACATCCCCATTCACATTCATACATCCACATCCACATCATCCATTCATCCATCTACATCAATCCACATTATTCACACATCAAACCACATCATCCATACATCAATCTACATTAATCTACATCATTCACACATCAAACCACATCATCCATACATCAATCTACATCAATCCACATCATTCACACATCAAACCACATCATCCATTCACATCCGATGCACATGCCGTCATTCATTCACATCCCTTATCATTCATTCATATCATGATTCACATGCCATCACATTCCTTCACATCCTAATTCACAGGACATCACATCCATTCATCCATTTTTATTTATCTGATTCATATCACTTCCATCCATCCATTTACATCTATCTGATTCCTATCACATCTCATCACATCTATTTATAGAATGTAAGAGAATTCTAATTTTTTGATATAAAGATTCTTTACGTATCTAATTAGGCATAAAGACAACTTTAGTAGGAATAACACTTTGTGTTCTCTATTAGGGTTTTGTGAGTGTGTGTGTGTGCTTGCAAGAGCTCAAGCTCTCTTCCCCCCTGCATCTTTTCATGGTATCAGAGCTTGGTTCGTGCTAAGGGCTGAGCTGCAAGCAAGAGAACCACAGGAAGCGGTACGAGGGTAAGAGCTTCAACTACTCTTCCCTATTGTGTTGGTGACTACACCCTTGTCGGAAGCTCTACGGGAGGCACCGGCAAACGATCTCCGATTGAGGAGCTTTCTTCGCGGGAGTGAAGCTATAGGGCAACTATATAGTCCTACGGTAGTCCTACGGACTGAACTTTTCGGGCCGAAAACGCGTTTCGGTCTAAAAATCCTTTTATGCATTTATTTAGGCATAAATTTAATTTTAAGGAAAATAGCACTTTCGAATTAAAAATAAACCTTTTATGCATTTTACTATGCATAAATTCCATTTTTATGAGAATAACACTTTCAAAATAAAAATAAATCTTTTATGCATCTATCTATGCATAAATTTAATTTCAATGAAAATAATACTTTCGAAATAAAAATAGATCTTTTATGTATCTTTCTATGCATAAAATCAAAATTGATGAAAATAACTCTTTTGAATTAAAAATAAAATTCTTTATGCATAAAATCAAAATTGATGAAAATAACTCTTTTGAATTTAAAAAAAATTCTTTATGCATAAAATCAAAATTGATGAAAATAACTCTTTTGAATTTAAAAAAAATTCTTTATGCATCTATTTATGCAAAAAAATCAAAATTGATGAAAATAACTCTTTTGAATTTAAAAAAAATCTTTATGCATCTCTTTATGCATAAAATCAAAATTGATGAAAATAACTCTTTTGAATTAAAAATAAACTTCTTTATGCATCTATTTATGCATAAAATCAAAATTGATGAGAATAACACTTTTGGGATTAAAATAAATTCTTTATGCATCTTTCCATGCATAAATCCAATTTAGTAGGAATTACACTTTTAGAATAAAAGAATTTCTCTTATGCATCTTCCCATGCATAAAAACTAAATCCAATGAAAAATAACTCTTTTAAAATAAAAACTTGCTTTTATGCATCTATTTATGCATAAATTGAATTTTGATGAAAGTCACGCTTTTATAATAAAATAATTTCTTTTATGCATCTAATTTATGCATAAAAATCATTTATGATGAAAATCACACATTTAATATAAAAAAATCTTTTATGCATATGTTTATGCATACAAATCATTTATGAGATGAAAATCACTCTTTTAATATAAAAGAATTTCTTTTATGCATCCATTTATGCATAAAAATCATTTATGATAAAAGTCACACTTTTAATATATAAAAAATCTTTTATGCATATGCTTATGCATACAAATGATGAAGATCACTCTTTTAATATAAAAGAATTTATTTTATGCATAAAAATAATTTATGATAAAAATAACAATCAAACTAACAATTTCAATATGCTTCCTTCTATGCATAGGATTTAATTCTAAAGAAAGTAACACTTTTTGAATAGAATATTTTTAGTATGCATTTTTCTATACTTAGGATGAAAAATAACACTTTAAGAATACATATACAATGGGAATTACTCTTTTTGAATAAAAATAAAATAAAAGTTATTTTATAAAATTTTAGAAAATTTCGCCATAACCTCCTTTGTATGGCTGACCATTTTTCAATTTTTGACTCTCTAAAATTAATTAGAATTTCACCAAGATTATTTAAATCATTCTAATGTAAATATTTTCTACTTATTTAAGAGAAACATTATGAAAAACTTGATTTTATTCAATAATTATTTATCTAGGATAAAGAATGGTTGGATTTACTAAAGAAGAGAGGGGAATGCCTTTTTTCAATGAGGCATAACATCATATTCATTTTAGAGAAGACAAAAATCATAAAAACCATAAAATAAAATAGAAAAGAGAAGAATCTCGAACTGACAAGGAGAATTTGAGAGCTTTCCTTTGGCTTGATGGTTTGAGGGATCTACTCTTGTTTGAAACAAGAGTGGCCACCAATCTTTAGAAGAGGGAAAGGTCAAAAACTAATGAATTATGAGTAAATTCATAGTTTTTGGCTCTTGGGAGAAGTACGGTAACAGTGCAAAAACACTATTAAGCTTCAACAAAGGGGAAGGCTTCTATTTATAGGAAAAAGTGAGCTTCTAACCAAGCCAACTGATTCTAGAATTTTCCATATCAATTTGGTCAATTTTGACCATTTTTGGGTCAGTTTAGTCCACTTTTTGGATCAGTTTAGTCCACTTTTTGGATCTAGTTGAAACAGGAGAGAGGAGAGATAAAAATATCTCATTATTTAGGAGTTTAAAACTCTCCCACACATGTGAAATAGGCGCCTCCTTCATGAGAGAAATTCCCCCATACTGAGGTGTCAAAATTGCATCATTTCTTCTAAATATCTCTCTTTTTTAACTATTAACCTTGTCCTTAGTCAACTCTTCATCTTATGTGAGTATTTACTCATTTTTGGGGGATTTTCCTTTTATTCTTCTATTTATCTCCTCCCTACATTTGGATGAATCTTATTGGTCCATAGGAACCTTAATTTAAAATTTCAAAAAAATCTTGACCCCTGGGATAAGGCCTCTTGAACAGATTATAATTTATTTCGAATGCACCTTCTGAAAATCTTTTTGAACTTCTGTTTCGGGGGAACTTATTTAAATATGAAGAGATATTTTTCACCAAAAAATATCCAAAATCTTAATAATCTCTCTCTAGAATATTTTCTCTCTCTAGGCCAAAATAGGTAGAAACAAGATCTTTTATATTTTTGAAGAGGGATTTGACTACAGGGGAAGATACTGGACATCCTGAGAGGCTAGGGAGGAATCTTACATTCTACCCCACTTAAAACACGCGAGATGTCCTCGTCTCGTAGGTGGAGTATGATCTCTTTCATCTTCTTCTTGTCCTTCAATCACTTTTGGCGTTACTGCCTTGGAAGTGGACGGCCTATTTGGGAACAACTCTCTTTGACTTCCCCTATTCTGAGGTGGAGGTCTTGCATTACTTTGGATTGAAACTACAGGTTGGATAGAGGGTCTACCTCTGGGATTTCCCTGATTTTGGCAGAACCCTGATTACTCTGGAAGAAAGGGGCTGGAGTCTGGAATCTTGATCCCTGATTTCCCTGCCCTGAAAACCTTGATCCAAAAGAGGAGTTGGGCAATCCATAATACTGCGATGTCCAATTCCTTGACAGTTATAGCATTTCACTCTCTTGTTCAAGGGTGGAACTTCTGAAATTGAAATCCAGGGGATTGAGTTTCGGGAAAAGGACATTTCTTCCATTCTGGAACTTCCCATATCCTGGGTTTGACCCTGATGTCTCTTAGGCGGAGGAAGGTTGGAATCATCTTCTGGGAATAAAAACCTTTTGAAAGGTTATGGTGCTGGCTTTGGCGGGACTTTGACATCAAAGGCTTTGGTGAAATCCTTCGCCACCATCCGAACTGCTTCGGCCATGGAAACTGGCTTGGCATTCTTCACCAGGATATTCAAAGGTTCGTTCAGTCCCCGAATGAACATGGCCATCAGCTGTTCTCCATCCAGCAGAGGCGAGTATCTGAGGAGGAGGGTGAATGCTTGGTGATATGCTTCAATAGTTCTACTCGCCTGGGTTAACTCTAAGAATTTGTTCATCTTTGTTTCTAAAAAGCCGGGAGGACAGAACCTCGTCCTTAGGTAAATTTTGAGATCAATCCAAGTTTGGGTATTTCGGTCAAGACGGTTTGTCTCGTAGTGATTCCTCCATGTAGCCCTGGCCGTTTCCACAATCTTTAACCTGGCGAGAGCCATCTTGCTTCTCTTATTGTAGCCAGTTACATCAAAGTATTCCTCCATGGCTTCAATCCACTTTTCTACAACTTCACCTAACTGTTTCCCTTCACCCTTGAAGGGACCAGGCTGCAAACTATGAAGAGTTTTATGAACATCCAGGTTGAGCTCTTCTTCATCGAGTTGGGGGTTAACATTTCTACCACGACGATGACCTCGATCCATGTTCCTATCAATACGAAAATTCTTGTTAAGTTTCTTTATTTATGATTCAATCCGATTTTTGATTCAACTCATTCTGGGTTTCTTTAAATAGGTCGGCTCCCCACATAATCATGGGGTAAAGATACTCATATAGAACGCATTATCAAATAACAATTCATTCAGAATATCTCATTCATATCTTTAACACAATAATGGTCCATCAGACTGAATTTTTCCATCTAAACAGTCCTCCATGGGGATTTCAATTTTTCAGATTTTTAATTTATCAACCCTTAACTTGATCCACTGATCAAAAGTTAACAGTAGTAATCTCCCAGCACAATCCACCAAGACCTCGGCCGACCATGCTACGCGAGACGTCCTCCGTTGACTCTCCGTTAGTTGTTGCAACTTTATCAATTAGGTCTCCACGACCTTAATCACAAGACGGTCAAGATGCTTCCCCAATATTCTTGACATAAAACAATCATTTACAAACAGGTCACAAATACAGTTTCTATAATGAACTCTCGTCTTTCCACATTATCCCTCATCAATCCACATTACTTATTCCACATTCCATTCATATGTGTACTCATTCTCATCCAATCACATCATTTTCTATCTCATCACATCAGATTCATTCACATCACATATCATTTATTCACATCCCAATTCACATGTCATCACATCTCATCCATCCACTCATATCGACGTCACATCATTTCACATATACATTCGCATTCATTATTCCACATACACATCCACATTCGTACATCCACATCCATACATCCACTTCCACATCAGCATTCATGCATACATGTCCATATCCACATCCACATCTGCATCCATTTCCATACATCCATTTCCACATCCACATCTACATCTATACATCCATTTTCACATCCACATTTATACATGCATATCCACATCCACATTCTTACATTCACATTCCCATTCACATTCATACATCCACATCCACATCATCCATTCATCTATCTACATCAATCCACATCATTCACACATCAAACCACATCATCCATACATCAATCTACATTAATCTACATCATTCACACATCAAACCACATCATCCATACATCAATCTACATCAATCCACATCATTCACACATCAAACCACATCATCCATTCACATCCGATTCACATGCTGTCATTCATTCACATCCCTTATCATTCATTCATATCACGATTCACATGCCATCACATTCCTTCACATCCTAATTTCACAGGACATCACATCCATTCATCCATTTTCATTTATCTGATTCATATCACTTCCATCCATCCATTTTCATTTATCTGATTCATATCACTTCCATCCATTTACATCTATGTGATTCCTATCACATCTCACCACATCTATTTATAGAATGTAAGAGAATTCTAATTTTTTGATATAAAGATTCTTTACGCATCTAATTAGGCACAAAGATAACTTTAGTAGGAATAACACTTTTCTAAAAATCCTTTTATGCATTTATTTAGGCATAAATATAATTTTAAGGAAAATAACATTTTTGAATTAAAAATAAACCTTTTATGCATTTTACTATGCATAAATTCCATTTTTATGAGAATAACACTTTCAAAATAAAAATAAATCTTTTATGCATCTATCTATGCATAAATTCAATTTCAATAAAAATAATACTTTCGAAATAAAAATAAATCTTTTATGCATCTTTCTATGCATAAAATCAAAATTGATGAAAATAACTCTTTTGAATTAAAAATAAAATTCTTTATGCATCTATTTATGCATAAAATCAAAATTGATGAATAACTCTTTTAAAATAAAAACTTTCTTTTATGCATCTATTTATGCATAAATTCAATTCTGATGAAAGACATGCTTTTATAATAAAACAATTTCTTTTATGCATCTAATTTATGCATAAAAATTATTTATGATGAAAATTACACTTTTAATATAAAAAAATCTTTTATGCATACAAATCATTTATGATGAAAATCACTCTTTTAATATAAAAGAATTTCTTTTATAAATCATTTATGATGAAAATCACACTTTTAATATTAAAAAAATCTTTTATGCATATGTTTATGCATACAAATAATTTATGATGAAAATCACTCTTTTATTATAAAAGAATTTCTTTTATGGATCCATTTATGCATAAAAATCATTTATGATGAAAATAACACTTTTATAATCAAAATAACAATTTCAATATGCTTCCTTCTATGCATAGGATTTAATTCTAAAGAAAGTAACACTTTTTTAATAGAATATTTTTAGTATGCATTTTTCTTTACTTAGGATGAAAAAAGCACTTTAAGAATACATATACAATGGGAATTACTCTTTTTGAATAAAAATAAAATAAAACTTATTTTACACAATTTTAAAAAATTTTGCCATAACCTCCTTTGTATGGCTAACCATTTTTTAATTTTTAACTCTCTAAAATTAATTAGAATCTCACCAAGAGTATTTAAATCATTCTGATGTAAACATTTTCTACTTATTTAAGAGAAACATTATGAAAAACTTGATTTTATCCAATAATTATTCATCTAAGATAAAGAATGGTTGGATTTACTAAAGAAGAGAGGGGAATGCCTTTTTTCAATGAGGTATAACATCATATTCATTTTAGAGAAGACAAAAATCATAAAAACCATAAAATGAAATAGAAAAGAGAAGAATCTCCAACTTACAAGGAGAATTTGAGAGCTTTCCTTTAGCTTGATGGTTTGGGGGATCTACTCTTGTTTGAAACAAGAGTGGCCACCAATATTTAGAAGAGGGAAAGGTCAAAAACTAATGAATTATGAGTAAATTCATAGTTTTTGGTTCTTGGGAGGAGAAGTAGGGTAGCAGTGTAAAAACATCATCAAGCTTCAACAAAGGGGAAGGCTTCTATTTATAGGAAAAATCGAGCTTCTAACCAAGCCAATTGATTCTAAAATTTTTCAGATCAGTTGGGTCAATTTTTGACCATTTTTGGGTCAGTTTAGTCCATTTTTGGGTCAGTTTAGTCCACTTTTTGGATCTAGTTGAAACAGGAGAGAGGAGAGATAAAAATATCTCATTATTTGGGAGTTTAAAACTCTCCCACACATGTGAAATAGGCACCTCCTTCATGAGGAGAATTCCCCCATATACTGAGGTGTCAAAAATGCATCATTTCTTCTAAATATCTCTCTTTTTTAACTATTAACCTTGTCCTTAGTCAACTCTTCATCTTATGTGAGTATTTACTCATTTTTGGGGGATTTTCCTTTTATTCTTCTATTTATCTCCTCCCTACATTTGGATGAATCTTATTGGTCCATAGGAACCTTAAATTTAAAATTTCAAAAAAATCTTGATCCCTAGGATAAGGCCTCTTGAACAGATTATAATTTATTTCGAATGCACCTTCTGAAAATCTTTTTGAACTTCTGTTTTGGGGGAGCTTATTTAAATATGAAGAGATATTTTTCCATCCAAAAATATCCAAAATCTGAATAACCCTACTACGTTACTGAATTTCATTCATTGAGTAATTGCTTAAGTGAATTCAAAACTAATCACGAATTCCTATGAGGAATAAATTAATCATTTATCTGAAATTCCAACTTCGATAGTTTTTCTGAGTTTTCTCATTATCATCCTAGAGAATATGAAACGGTAGAATTTTTTCTCACAGAGTATTTACTTATTTATTTACCAATATTCATAGGATTTAAACATAGGACTAAAGAGAACTCTTATTTTGATATAAAAATTATGTATGCATCTATTTATGCATAAAATTAAATTTTGAAGAAAGTAACACTTTTATAATTAAAAATTCTTTTATGCATCTATTTATGCACAAAAATAAATTTTGATGAAACTAACTCTTTTATAATTAAAAATAATAATTTTATGTATCTATTTATGCATAAAAATCAATTTTGATGAAAGTAACACTTTTATAATAAAAAGATTCTTTTATGCATCTATTTATGCATAAAAATCAATTTTGATGAAAGTAACACTTTTATAATTAAAAAATATTTTTTATGCATAAAAATCAATTTTGATGAAAGTAACACTTTTATAATAAATAAATTCTTTTATCCATCTATTTATGCATAAAAAATAATTTTGATGAAATTAACACTTTTATAATCATAAAAATTTCTTTTATGCATCTATTTATGCATAAAAATCAATTTTGATGGAAGTAACACTTTTATAATAAAAAACTTCTTTTATGCATAACAATCAATTTTGATGAAAGTACACTTTTATAATAATAAAAAAACTCTTTTATGCATCTATTTATGCATTAAAATCAATTTTGATGAAAGTAGCACTTTTATATTAAAAAACGTTCTTTTATGCATCTATTTATGCATAAAAATCAATTTTGATGAAAGTAACACTTTTATAATTTAAAAAAATCTTTTATGCATCTATTTATGCGTAAAAATCAATTTTGGTGAAAGTAACACTTTTATAATAGAAATTTTTTTAATGCATCTATTTATGCATAAAAATCAATTTTGATGAAAGTAACACTTTTATAATAAAAAAATTTCTTTTATGCATCTATTTACGCATAAAAATCAATTTTGATGAAAGTAACACTTTTATATTTAAAAAAATCTTTTATGTATCTATTTATGCATAAAAATAAATTTTGATGAAAGTAACACTTTTATAATAATAAAAAATCTTTTATAAATCTATTTATGCATAAAAATCAATTTTGATGAAAGTAACACTTTTATAATAAAAACAATTCTTTTATGCATCTATTTATGCATAAAAACTAATTTTGATGAAAGTAACACTTTGATAATTAAAAAAATTCTTTTATGCATAAAAATCAATTTTGATGAAAGTATTACTTTTATAATAAAAACAATTCTTTTATGCATCTATTTATGCATAAAAATCAATCTTGATGAAAGTAACACTTTTATAATTAAAAAAATTCTTTTATAAATCTATTTATTCTTAAAAATTAATTTTGATGAAAGTAACACTTTTATATTTTTTAAAAAAAAATCTTTTATGTATCTATTTATGCATAAAAATTAATTTTAATGAAAGTAACACTTTTATAATAAAAAAATTCTTTTAAGCATCTATTTATGCATAAAAATCAATTTGATGAATGTACTACTTTGTAATAATAAAAATTCTTTTATGCAATATTTTTTGCATAAAAATTAGTTTTGATGAAAGTAACACTTTTATAATAAAAAAATTCTTTTATGCATCTAGTTATGAATAAAAATAAATTTTGATGAAAGTAACACTTTTTTAATAATAAAAATTCTTTTATGCATCTATTTTTGCATAAAAATCAATTTTGATAAAAGTAATAATTTAATAATAAAAAAATTCTTTGATGCATCTTTTTATGCATAAAAATCAAATTTGATGAAAGTAACACTTTTATAATTAAAACAATTCTCCAATATACATCTTTCTATGCATAGAAATTAATTCTAATGGAAATAACACTTTTATAATAAGAATATTTCTAATATGCATTTTTCTATGCATAGAATGAAAATAACACTTTTAGAGTACACAAACGGTGGGGATTACTCTTTTTGATTAATAAAAGATAAAACTTATTTCACAAAATTTAAGAAAATTTTGTTATAACCTTCTTTGTATGGCTAACCATTTTTTAATTTTTTTTCATTCTCAAGAAATGTAGAAATTATCCCAAATGGTTTAAAGCATTCTAAAACTAATCAAATTTCACTTTTTAAAGAGAAACAATATGAAAAGTTTAATTCTAAGAATTGGATTACATATCTAGGATAAAGAAAGGCTGAATTCAAGAATGAAGAGAGGGGGGAAGCCTTTCCGACAAGGCATAACATCATTTTTCATTTTAAAGAAAACAAAAATTAGAAAACCATTAAATGGAATAAAGAAAAAGTAGGATTTCTAGCTTACATGAATTTTTGTGAGCTTTTCTTTGGCTTGATGGTTTGAGGGATCTACTCTTATTTGCAACAAGAGTGGCCACCAATTCTTTTGAAGAGGAAATGGTAAAAAACTAATAAATTATCAATAAATTCACTATTTTTGGCTCTGGGGAGGAGTAGAGTAACATTGCACAAAACACTATTAAGCTTCCTCAAAGGGGGAGGCTTCTATTTATAGGAAAAAGTGAGCCTCTAACCAAGCAAACTGATTCTAGAATTTTTCAGATATGTTTGGTCAATTTTTGACCATTTTTAGGTCAGTTTAGCCAACTTTTTGGATCCACTTTTGAATTAGGAGAGAGGAGAGATATAATATCTAATTTTATTGATTTAAAATTCAAAAGAAATGATGGAAAAAAGGTGCCTACTTTGTGAGGGGGAATCCCCACTACTCTGAGGTGTCAAAAATTCATTTTTTTAGTATTTCCTTTGGTCCTTAGTCCACTCTTCATCTTATGTAAGTATTTACTCATTTTGGGGGGGGGGGGGGGATTTTCTTTATTTCTTCAATTTACCTCCTCTGTACATTTGGATTAATCTTATTTGTTCGACTTCTTTCTCCCACGTGGCATCTTCAAAAGGATAGAACTTCCATTTAACCACTCTCTGAATTCTATTCTTGAGAACCTTCTCTTGAACATCAAGGATTTCTTCAGGTTGGAGTTCCATCTGCCCCCTTGGGTTGAAGAAGTTAAGATTTCATTCATCAAGCACATGATTCGGGCTTGGTACATACTTTTTAAGTAGGCTGACATGAAATACATTATGTACTTTGAGATGAGGAGGCAGAAGAAGTTCGTAGGCTAAGTCACCTACTTTCTTTGTAATCAGATATGGCCCACAATATCTGGGGGAAAACTTCTTGTACTTCCCAAGAGATAGAGAACTTCTTTTGGGGCGTACTCGAATGAAGACCATATCTGCTTCTTCAAATTGTCTGTCTGTCCTCTTCTTATCTGCATACTGTTTCTGTCTATCTTGGGCAACTTTTATATCTTTGCGAATTGATTGCATCTGCTACTCGATGTTGTCAAGCATGTGTCTGGACATCTCAACCCTAATCAATGGGTCGGACCAAGTTAATGGAGTTAAGTAATCTTGTCCATACAGAGCTTTGAAAGGGCTTATCCCAATACTTTGGTGATAAGAAGCATTGTAGGCGAACTCGACTAGGTGTAGATAACTTAGCCACTTCTTGGGTTCCCTGCCACCACACAGCATGACCGAAGTATATCTTCAATTACTTGGTTCACCCTTTCTGTTTGATCGTCGATCTCGGGGTGGTACGATGTGCTGAGATCCAAGAAAGTTCCTATTGCTTCGAAAAATGTAGTTCATAATCTTGACGTGAATTTGGAGTCTCGATCACTTACTAATCTTCTAGGTAGGCCATGCAATCTGAACATTTCCTTGAGGAACACTCTGGCCACATCCACTGCAGTGTAGGTTTCTTTTACTCGAGTCAGATGGGCAACTTTGGTTAGTCTATCAACTACCCACCACGAAGATGGAGTTGTAACCTAATTGCACTGAAGGTAATCCAATAATAAAATCCATACTGATGCATTCCCACTTCATCTAGGGGATGTCTAATGGATGTAACTTCCCAGGCATTTTTACTCTCTCGGCCTTGACTTTCTGACATGTCAGACATTGACGTACATGATTAAGTACATCCTTTTTTAGTCCAAGCCAAAAGAAGCTTTTCTTCACAGACATGTAGGTTTTGATGAAACCTGGATGTCCTGCAAGGCTATCATGGGATTCATTCAGAATTTGACCCTTAGTTCCCTCATCATTGGGAATGCATAGCCTATAATTATAATACATAATTCTATCATTCAGGCTATAGCCTTGAACTCGGTTCAACTCCTATATGGAGTTTTGCTTTCCTGCATAAGTAGGGTAGCAATAGGGCCAAAGAATCTATCCTGCATGATCTTCTCTCTTGCTTCAATAATCAAAGGATTTGACACTACAGTAATTGCAAGTAAGGAGGATTTGCTGAGGGCATCTGCTATCACATTTTATTTGCCTGGGCGGTACTTGTTTTTAAAATCAAATTCCTGCAGGGTCTACCCTCACCTTCTTTGGCACATGTTGAGATCCTTCTGAGTGAAGATCCACTTTAAGCTCTGATATTAAAGTGAATCTTTGACCCAGGAGGTAATGTCTCCACAACTTCAGGGCATA
Source organism: Cibotium barometz (assembly GCF_041138505.1). NCBI lineage: Eukaryota > Viridiplantae > Streptophyta > Polypodiopsida > Cyatheales > Cibotiaceae > Cibotium > Cibotium barometz. Next base: position 15,275,762 of record NC_141095.1, on the reverse strand, counting down.
CACCTTGGCACATGTTGAGATCCTTTTGAGTGAAGATCCACTTTAAGCTCTGATGATCTGTCATTAAAGTGAATCTTTGACCCAGTAAGTAATGTCTCCACAACTTCACGGCATATACTACTAAAAGTTCTTCCAGATCTTGGAAAGCATAATTCCTCTCATGCGTTCTAAGTTTTTGGGATTCATAGGCCACTGCATGACCTTCCTGCATGGGTGCACCTCTCCCAGGGCAAAACCACTGGCATCAGTTTACTACCTCAAAGAGTAGAGAGAAATCTGGCAACTTCAAAACAGGATTGGTTACCAAGGTAGTCTTTAGCTTATCAAAAGCACTTTGGCACCTGGCAAACCATTGAAACGGGGTATTCTTCTTGAGAAGATTAGTCAGGGGGAAGCTATGAGAGCATATTTTGGTATAAAAATTCTATACCAGCAGCCAGTCAATCCCAAGAATCCCCTGACTTCTTTCACTGTTTTTGGTTCATGCCAATCTATGACTGCTTGGACTTTTGCAGAATCTGGAGAAATTCCATCTTTGGATACTAGAAGGCCCAAGTATTCAACATGGTCTCGGTAGAGAAAGTGCATTTGCTCTTTTTTGCAAAGAGTTGGTGCTACCTTAGAATCTCAAGAACTTTTCTGTCATGAGCTTCATGGTTAGCTGCATTCTTTGAGTAAATCAAAATATCATCAAAGAAAACAAGAACAAAATCATCCAAGTATTCTCTGAGAATGTCCTGCATTAGGCGATTGAATGTAGCTGGGGCATTTGTCAATCCAAACGGCATGACAGTGAATGTAGCTGGGGCATTTGTCAATCCAAACGGCATGACAGTGAATGTAGCTGGGACATTTGTCAATCCAAATGGCATGACAGTGAATTCATAATGCCCATACCGAGTATTGATGACTGTCTTCGAAATATCTTGCTCATTATTCTTGATCTGATAATACCCTGATTTGAGATCTATCTTTGTGAAGATCTAGGCTCCACTTAGCCTGTCTAGAAGCTCATCAATTTTGGGGATAGGATACTTATTCTTAACTGTCTGATTGAGACCTTTGTAGTCCACACAGATTCTTAGCGTTCCATCTTTCTTTTTCTGAAAGAGAACTAGCGCACCCCAAGTGGCGCACCCCAAGGTGAAACACTGGGTCTTACAAACCCTTGTTCTAACAGCTGTCTAAGCTATTCCTTGAGTTTGATGGCTTCAAGAACTGGCATTTTGTACGTGTGCAGCTTTGAGGGTCAATTCTATCACATGATCTACTTCCCGAATTGGAGGCATCTCTATTAATTCTCTTAGGAATAAATCATCATAATCACTTAACCATTCAGGTCCTTTATCTTTTAACTTTGAGTCTATTGGATTCATTTTGACAACATAAATGAGCTGCTTCTTTCTAAGTCCTTTTAGTAACTTAGAAGCTTTTACTAATTGCAGACTTGGGGATCCTGAAATTCTGGTTCCTTGAAATTTGCTTCCATGAAGGTCACGGAAGGAAAAAAATGGTTCCATTAAGACAGTGAATGTCAGCTTGATTTTTGTGGAGCCAATCCATTCCAAGGATCACGTCGTCGAAAACTAAAGGTACAACTCTGAACTGACAGTTAGTTAAATTCCCATCTATATTGAACTGACAGTCAGTTAAATTCCCATCTAGATTGAACTGAATATGATCTGTCTCTCAAGGTGAGTGAAAAGAATCTTCCCACTGGCCAATTCAACTTGCATAGGTAGGGATCCTGGGGAAATGAAAGAATGAGTACTACCTGAATCAATTAAAAGCTTAAAAGGCTTACCTTGATACTCAGCTGGAGTATGGATGACTAAGAATTGGCAATTTGGCCCTTGGTTTTCAATTGCAGCAAAAATCTGTCCTCTTTCCTCTTCTACTACCTCAGCTATTGTGACTGCTCTGGCTCCTGCAGTCTGAGGTGAAACTCTTTCTCTTTGGTTTCTCTAGTTCTAGGAAGGAGTTCTCAGGCTACTCTGGACAGAGGCAGATGGCTAAGCTGGAGTTCTCTTGGGACTTCTCTGATTTGGGCGAGACATGACTGATACAAAGGGATTGGTCCAAGAACTTTGGGTCCTTGACTTCCCTGTCCCCTTGACATGGCAGGAGTCGGGCAATCTTTCAGTTGGTGACCAAAACCATGGCATCCAAAACACCGGTTCTCACTTCTGAGCTCGTCCCTCTGAATCCTTGAAAGAGGTGGGGCTCCTGAGAAAGTGTTCTGGGGGAAGGGTCTTCCTTCACTTCGGAATCTTCCCGTATCCTGATTCTGAATTGAGCCTTGCTGCCTCTTTGGGGGTGGAAAGTTTGAAGTACTTCCCGGGGTTTGGAATCTTTTAAAATTAGAGGGTGCAGGCTTCAGCGGGACCTTAACTACAAAGGCTTTGGCAAAGTCCTTTGCCATTCTTACTGCTTCGCCTATTGAGACAAGTTTGGCATTCTTTACTGAGGTGTCCAATGGCTCGTTCATTCCTCGAATGAACCTGGCCACCATCAACTGCTCTTCATCCAATTGTGGAGAATATTTGAGAAGAAGGGCAAAAGCTTGATGGTACTCTTCAATTGTCCGACTATCCTGCTTTAGTTCCAAGAACTCATTCATTTTAGTTTCAAGGAAGCCCGGAGGACAAAACCTCTTTCTGAGGTAAGCTTTTTGATCGGTCTAGGTCTGAGTATTTCGATCGAGACGGTTAGTCTTGGAGTGATCCCTCGAAGCGACCCTGGCCATTTCCACAATCTTTAACCTAGTGAGAGCCATCTTGCTTCTCTCATTGTAGCCAATTACATCATCAAAGTATTCTTCCATAGCCTCAATCCACTTTTCTACTACTTCACCTAACTGCTCCCCTTCACCCTTGAAGGGACCAGGTTGGGATCTGTGCAGTGCTTTTCGAACATCTGGAGATCTAACTCTTTGTCACATCGGTTAGAGGATCCGGTTGCCTTGCACGGGCCGTGCGCCTCATGACTCTGAGAAAACGAGATTTTTGTCACCTTAACTTTGACAATAGATTTATGATTATTTAATTTTTGAGATTTATCTTTAAACAGATAATTGTTTCATCATACTTCTTGAGCAAGAATAACCATATTCACAATCATGAAAGCAGTTTGGATTTTTTTTTTTTGCAAAACCTCATTTATTATCAAAAGTTTTTGATATATACATAGAGCATCACGGCTCCAAAGTCACTGCCTCAATCGTGTACCCATAAAGAAGCAAAACTGGGAAGGAGACATGCCATGGTACACACGATTCATTACAGAAAGAGGTGTTGTAATTCTACTTCTAGGGATTTAGAGGCTAAGAAGCCTAAAAACTCGGCATGAAATTCTAAAGTTCCTGGGTGAATGATTAAAGAGTTGTACATGCTGAACAAACCCTAGCCTTATCAGAATCATGGCTAAGGAAATATTTTGCCTGAGCCTCTGACGCTAATTGGTACTGATATTAATACATCGTCCTCCAAAGAACCACATATACCGACGTCGCTCTACAGGATCAAGAAAGTAAAGACTCTCAAAATGACGTGCGAGTCTCACTCTCCTTACTCGGGTCATAGTAGAGTTGATGAGGTGCTGGAATGCAAAGGCTATCATATCCTGAGTCTGGGAGAGTTTAGGAATGCCAGATAGATTCGAGGTATCCATCTATGAATTTCCAATTCAATTTATGAGTTTTCAATTTTTGAAGTTCATTCAACATAATATTAACAAGCGAAAACATTATTTCCCAGATTTACTTTAAAAATTTAAGCAATTTCTGTTACTGTTATGTGAGATCCCACTGCCCCCTCCGCACACCGGCTGATGCACATCACATTACATCTCTCCATTCACTCACATCGACATCACATCCTTTCACATACACATCCACATCCATTCTTTCACATACACATCCACATCCATTCTTCCACATACACATCCACATCCATTCTTCCACATCCATTCTTCCACATACACTTTTCTCATTTAAATATTTGAATTCCAATATGGTGGGAATTCCTCTTTCATCATTTAAATTTATCTATGCATTATTTAAAGATAAATTTAACTAAAATCCTTCTTTAATTTTTAAATAAAATATACATTATTTTAGCATCCCAATTTTTCTCTTACTTCATTGGAATACATGCATTTCCATTGTCATGGGGATTACTCTTTTAACATAAAAATGAATTACTAGAAATTTCTCTTATTCCTAGTTATTTATTTATGCATAAACATAAAATCAAATTTTTCATGATTATAATGAGAATCATTCAATTAATATAGGATGATTAATCCTAGAATATGGTAGGAAGCCCTTTTTTAATATTATGAATGAAACTGATTCATGTGTTAATTTTTTAAAAATTTTACCATAGCTTCGCTGCTATTATTGATAATTCTCAGTAACTTTGAAAACATAAAGTTTAGTAATATCATATGATAGAATAACCATTAATTGGATAAATATCCAATTGTGGACTTGATTCCTAATTTTCCATGAATTAAATAGCATAAAAGCATTAAAAAGCTACTTATTTGGCCTCAATTTGACAAGCATAGAAATTACTTTTAGATTAGAGAATTGCTTCATGAGAAACTTCATTTGAATATAGAATAGGTCATAGGAATGACCATTCTTTGGGGGAGAGAGACATGCTTTAAAAAACATTTAATTTAAGCATAAATGCAAATTTATGTGTTTTATCACTATAATTCAGTAAAGATTTTCAATTGTATTAAAAAGCCATTCAATTGAATGCTTCTCAAGCTTGAGAGGGGTTGAGAAGAGAGAACATTTTTGGAGATTTAAAATATAAACCACACTTTACCTCTTAGATTGCTTGATCCTTTAATCAATGTAGAGGGTCCCAACCAATCAATTGGTTTGGTATGTTGATGAAGACTCCAAGGAAGATTGAAGAGAGAGAGAAACTCCAATCTCTCCAATTTGTAGAGGATAATAGAAAATATCATTAGTTTAGTATAATACTGGCAAGGTATAGTTCTCATATTTTTTTACAAAGGGCTAAGGATCTATTTATAGGTGAGGGAGGCCTCTAACCAAGTCCAACTAGTTTCTAAAATTTTATAGGTTCAGTTTGGCTGAATTTGAACAAGATTTGTTGGCTCCCTTTTGATTTGGTTTGATCCAAAAGAGACGAGAGATAAAAATATCACAATATTCTTGAGTTTAAAACTCCACCACACATGTGAAATAGGCGCCTCCTTGAAGAGCCCTATTCTCCTTACCAAGGTGTCAAAATTGAATCATTATACCTAAATTATCTCATTTATTTTAGTAATATTCATAGTTTTTTACTAATAAACCTTGTCCTTAGTCAACTCTTCATCTTATGTGAGTATTTACTCATTTTTGGGGGTTTTTCTTTTAACTCTTCAATTTATCTCCTCCCTACATTTGGATTAATCTTATTGGTCCATAAGAACCTTAACTGGACCATAATCCAAAATCTGGACCCTTAGGCTAAGGCCTCTTTTACCTATTTCCAATTAATTCCAATTGCACATTGGAAAGTTATTTTTGTATTTCTTTTTCACGGGAAACCATTTTAGACACTAGGAGGATTTTTATATCCAAAAATATCTCAATTTTGGATTACCTCTCTCTAGACATTTTCTCTCTCTAGGCCAAAACAGGGTAAATTAGGATATTTCTTTTATTTCAGAGAGGGGAATAATTATAAGATCATAAGGGGAGGTTCTTACACCTGCACACCTAATTACTATCCGAGATTTACTTCATTTATTGTACTATAATAGAATTGAGTCTCATTTTATGGATCCATCAGTCTAGCCAGTCCCATGGGTTAGCCAACCGCCCAACCACTGTAGTGATGGGATCCAATTAGAAATTTGGTTAGGTTTTGTCCCGGGTGCTAGGGAAAAGAGTTCCTAGGTCCCCTAGCTGGATATTCATGCAAACTTAAAACTAGTCGCACCACTTATGAAATTACCTTTTTCACAAAATTAATTTTAGATAAATTTATTTTATGCATGAGAAATATTTAAATGATAAAAGAGGAATTTCCATGACATTTGAAATTTAATCATTTAAATGGAAAAAGTGGAGTTCTTGGCATATTGAATTAATGGATATTTTTTAAAAGAAAAGAGGAATTTTAGATAAATTTATTTGATGATAAAAGAGGAATTCCCATGACATTAAGAATTCAATCAATTAAATGTAAAAAGAGGAATTCCCATGATATTTGAGATGCAAGAAATTAAATGGAAAAAAGAAGAATTTTTAGTATAGTTCAATTTATGAATATTTATCAAAAGTGGAATTTTGAGCATTATTGAGAAATATGGGTGGAATTGATTTTTGTAAATCCCATGAATTCTTTTATTCATGGGATATTTTGCTTGAGAAATTTGAGAAAGAATATGAAAATAGCCATCTCGAGAAAAAGAATCTTTACCTAGGCCAAGCAATTGGCAGAAATTTAGAAAAAGTCCCATCGTCAGTATCGAAGTAGAAAAAGCTACTAAATAGGGATGAGATGTGAAGTAAATGGATGTGGATGTGAATAATGAGATGAGAATTAGATGTGAGGCTATGTGAAAGGATGAGATGTAAAGTAAATGTATGTGGATGAGATGTGAAGTAAATGGATGTGAAGTAAATGGATGAGATGTGAAGTAAATGGATATGAATGATGAGATGAGAATGAGATGAGAGGTTATGTGAAAGGATGAGATATAAAGTAAATGGATGTGGATGTGGATGTGGATGTGTATGTGAAAGAATGTGATGTAAATGAATGTGGATGTGAATGATGAGATGTGGATGTGCATGTGTATGTGAAAGAATGTGAATGAATGGATGTGGATGTGGAGTGTATGTGAAAGAATGTGATGTAAATAAATGTGGATGTGAATGATGAGATGTGAGGTTCTGTGAAAGGATGTGATGTGATGTAAATGGATGTGGATGTGATGTAAATGGATGTGGATGTGGATGTGGATGAGATGTGATGTGGTGTAAAAGGATGAGGATGTGAATGTGATGAGATGTGAATGAACTATTTCACTTCTCAACCCCTCTCAAGCTTGCGAAGTTTCTAAATTAAGTGTTTATAATGTAAATCAAGCTTTTCTTAAGAGTTGTAATGAATAATTAAGAAAAGTTTACATTCATGCTTAAATTAGGATGCTTTTTATGTTTATCTCTCTCTCTCCAAAAGAATGGTCATTCCTATGACCAATTCTCTATTCAAATGATGCTTCTCATTAATAAATTCTCAATTCACAAATCAAACTCTAAGCTTGTGAAGCTATAGTTTAAGAAAGTGGTTTTTATACTTTTAGGGTTCTAAACTTATGATAATCTTATGATTTAAATCCATAAATTGGATTTAAGTTTAGAAGATAGTTATATTATCATAATTGTATTACTAAGTTTATTCTTTTTAAAAATATTAAAAATTATTAGTAATAGCAGCGGAGCTATGGTAGAATTTTTAAGAAATTGATACATAATTCATTCTTATACATAACGTGAAAAGAGGACCTCCTACCATATTATAGGATTGAATATCCTAGGTTAAAAGAATGATTTTCATCACATTCAATGGAAAACTAATTTTTAAGGTTTATGCATAATTAAATAATTAAGAAAAGAGAAAATTGTAGTAATTTTATTTAATGATAAGAAGAGGAATTCCCATGACATTTGGAATTCAATCATTTAAATGGGAAACATTGTATTACAAAATGTATCCTCTGGACTCTACGTTTTGAAGACCAGCTGGCCAACCAACGAGATCCACTATCAAAATTTGGTTCCCAAAAAGGTTGTAATTCACCAATATAATAGGCCAAGTAGACCATGATGTGGACTTGAAGCCAAATGGGTTAACACCATCCATGTCCAATCCGAGACGTAAGCGACAAGGATCATCTTTAAACTCTGGGCCATTGATGCTCCACATGTTGCCATGTTGGCGAATCAACTCCTCATGATGCCATCGGTCGAGCAATGAGTAGCATGCCATGCCATGAGTTCTGCAATGCCCTTAGATTTAAACATGTGTTGGATGCGATGAATGATAGCGAAGTATCTCAAAACCTTTCAGGGAACTTTATCTTCTTGCAAATCATCCCTATAGTGGCTCTCCCCACATTGTAGACATTGTGTTGCATCTTTATTAACCCCTCTAAATAGCATGCAATCATTGGGACATGCATGCATTTTTTCTCTCAACCATGCCTTGGAACCAACTTTCGGCCGTTGATGATCACTATCAAACATCTGTAACCTGGCCAAAACTGATTTAGGGTTCATACAAAACACACACTAACATCCAAAACTGTAAACCGACAATTACCTAGGGTTTTATTGTTGCACATCGAACATAGCAGCATTTTTTCCCTACCCAACAACGAAATTTCACTGCTCGAACCTAGCAGCAAAATTTTGCTATTGAGCATTGACCTGTGAATTGAGACTCCTGCCTAAAACGATGCTGACAGTAATAGCTACGTACTTCCCATATCCTGCGCACATGCACAGGCTATGCCTACAGCCCGCTATTCCTCCCACCACACCTCTCCTCTCAAGACTTTAGCATCAATCAACTCTCCCTCTCCAAGGTAAGCCCTCTTTCTTGCTTTCTCCAAGCTTTAATGGAAAGATTCAATCTTTGCCTTATTCCAAGATTTCATGGAAATCTTGTTCATAGCTCAATGTGAGATTTTCTTCACCTTTCTCTCTCTTTCCTTCCCCTTTCTCCCTTCCCCTGTCTTTCCTCTCCCTTTCCTTAACCCTAGCCTAATGCATAGAGCTCTAATAGAGAGCTTTGATGGAGAGATCTCCATCAAAGATTTCTATTTAGCATTCTATGCATAGAGCTAGGGTTTAGGCTGAACATAAACTATTTTTTTCATTCACTTATGCATTAAGAGTACCCGGTTTAGGATACTCACCTCTTTTTGCTCTTATTCTCCTTGCTTACTAATCTATTAATGAAGGACTGACTTTTTTATTTATTATGTTTATTTTTTCTAGGTTTATTCAAGTGAACAAGTAGCCTCTCATATGGTAATCCCTCTTTCTTAATTTTGTCTTATGCCTCTTGTCTTTGTGTTTTTGCACCCTTGGGTGTCAGGGATTAGGGTTAGGTCAATAGGCCTCTTACAATAGGCTAATGCATACCCCTTAAGCAATAGGTAAATAGGCCTTATGCATAGCCCTTATGCAATAGGTTTATACATAGCCTATGCATAGAGCTTATGCAATAGGGCTTATGCATAAGCCCTATGCAATAGGTTTATGAATAGTCTTATGCATAGGCAGCTTATGCATAAGCCGTATGCAGTAGGTTTATGCATAGGCTTATGCATAAGCCGTATGCAGTAGGTTTATGCATAGCCTTATGCATAAGGCTTATGCAATAGCCCTACGCATAGTCTATTGCATAACCCTTATGCATGCCCTATGCATAAGCCTTATGCAATAGGGCCTATTGCATAAGCCTTATACATAAGCCCTATGCAATAGGCTTATGCATAGCCTTAGGGTTATGTCAATAGGCTTATGCAATAGGCCTCATGCAATAGGCCTTATGCATAAGGCCTATTGCATAATATGTTAAAATGAACTAATTTTATGATTTTTTATGATAATCTTTTGTAGGTCTATTCAAGCAAACAACCACCAAGGGTTTAGGCCACAGGCGGCTCATACGGATTCGGCTAGAAGAGGTAAGTCTCTTTTTCCATTCTTTGTTTATGCTTACTCTCTTTGTGTGGGCAATTCTATTCTAGAAGATTTTTCTAATCCGACCATAAGAGTTGAGGCATCCAGGAAAATGCTTGAAGAGATGGAGGAACAAACCAAGGCAATCCAAAAGGACATTAAAGCTACTCAAGATCGACAAAAGCATTATGCCGACACCAAGAGGTCTGAAAGGATCTTCAAGGAAGGAGACAAAGTTCTTCTACGAGTGTGACCCAAACGAAGTTCTCTATCACTTGGGAAATATAAGAAGCTTAGCCCTAGGTATTCTAGTCCCTATACAGTTATCAAGTGTCTAGGTAAAAGTGCCTATAAACTCCAGCTCCCAGCCCATATCAAAGTCCACAATGTATTTCATGTAAGTTTGTTAAAACCTTATGTACCCAGTCTCAATCATATTCTTGATGATGAACAAGTTGTTATCCCAAGGAGTCCTTGAATTACAGCCCAGTAGGATCATAGATTCTAGGGAAAGGCAACTCTGAAATAGAACTCTTGTAGAACATCTAGTATAGTGGAAAAATTACCCTAAAGAGGATGCAACTTGGGAAGATGAAGCTACACTCTTAAAGGATTATCCCTAATTCATAAGATGAGATGAGGACAACTCAATTTCTTTAAGGGGGGAAGGATGTAACATATCCATCTTCACTATTAAAGAAATGTCCATGTAATAGATGAATTTATGAATTTTTAAGGTATAAAAATCAATGATTTGCCAAAGAGGTGATAGTCCAAGTGGTAAAGTGTTTGCCTAGGACCGAAAGGTCTTGGGTTCAAGCCCTGCTTGGACCCCTCGGCGGCACCTCTCATCCGCGCTCTCCATAAGCTTCCCGTTCGACATCGATCGTGTTCTGGCCGCCTTTCCCAGTGTAGCCCCTCCGCTCTCTGTGGTCGAGTGTGCTCGTCGCCCTCTTCAGAGGGCCGCATAGATGATCTTGTAGCTCACGACACCAGCGTGTCTGGGACGTTGAGCGAGTTGTAATGTTAACTATTAGTAGGATCTCTCTCCCGAAAAAAAAATAAAAAATAAAAAAATCAATGATTTTATTAAATGAGCCATTTCTACTTAGAATCTTCACAATTCAAGCCCAAATTTGGAATCTACGCACGGTTTTACCCTTAAATAAGATTTTATAGCATCCAAAACGGACATCGAATCAAGCTTATACGTAAATTTTGGTTATTTTTAATTAAAAAGGGACGACCTTTAAACCTTAATAAATGCATGACCATTCATCCGATCGACAAACGGTCTGCACCTTAACGACCAAGGGAACATTCTGGACAAAAAAATAATTTGCCCCCTGGGCGGTCTCGCACGCAAATCAAGGTCGACACCCCAAATTTGGAGACCTTGCCACAAAAAAGGGACCGTACACACTTACCAGGGTGCTCGTATGATGGCCGCCTAAAAACCCAATGTCGGTCGCCCACTGTGTGGTCCACACGCACTGCTACGTGGACACCCATGCTGCCTCTGACCAGATAAGGTACATGCGTACCGCTCCTTTCCTTGTTAACCACCACCACCGTACCTTCCCCCCAGAGTCATGCAGCGCCCACACCTGCACCCCACAACCATATAAATCCCTGGGGTGCTCCATGGGCAGCACATATTTCTGCGTAGCCTATACTCTGTCGTGATGTCATATGTACCACCATCTATTCCTACGCAGTGTACTTGCTGCAGTGGAACCGCCCTTGTTGTCGCCCCTCTCCACACCCCCTCATTTGCTACTTTTCAGATAAGGCAACTTTCCTCTACTCCCCCCTTCCTAGAAGGAAGTGTCCTTAACTCTTCTCCGCCCCTCGCCGTGTGAAGAGACTTACAGCAGTACTCTCTCCCCTTCAGCAAAACGTTTTTGTGTTAAGGATACCTCACAATCCCCTCCAATTTGTGTGGACTTTAGCAAGAGGTTTTGGCCTTAGAGAGGCTTCATGCGCTGTGGTCTTTTTCTCATACAGTGAGCAAACGATCTAAGAATTGAGATCTGACTAGAGGGTTTTGACCGCGATAGCGAGCCCTACAAGGCGACCTCCAAGATAGCCCCATCCGAGAAACGTCATAATATTACCTCGGGAGTGCGCAACAATGAGATTAGAGAAGATGCTCCTATTGCGGCCCCAACCCTCACACTACAAGCTCCTCGAGGAAATGGTGGCCAGGTTAGCTTGATTATTTTTCAAAGAAGATTTTAAAAAAAATATTAGTGTTAATAAATATGTATCTTTTCCTTTTAAAATAATGAAATAAAATTGTTTGAAGCTACGATTTGAAGTGATGCTATATTCAATGATTGAATTGTATTGAAATTTTTATCTTTAAAGAGTGCAAGTTTTTTCTTGGCTTCAACGCTAACTCCGTTCCATGCTTGTGTAGCCGGGAGGCATCGTTAGCAAAGCCCGGGAAAGGCCCAAGGTATCCCTCGTACCATTGGGAGAATAAGGTTTGCCATTTGTTGCAGCGAGAGAGATTATGATGCTGTCTAGTTCTAAGGGCCCAGGCTAGTGCGTGTTGAGATTCAAGCTCGATGTCAGTGTGAGCCAGCTATGCTATGTGCTGGCAGATTAGGTAGGAACATGTGTGAGACATAAATGACCGCGTGTCTAGCTGGTCATAGTGTGTTGAATCGCATGCATATACTTACAAACCTAGAGTTCATGAACCGCATGCATGTACTTACAAACCTGGAGTTCATGAACTCCTTCAAAAAGTGAAAATCACAAGATGTACTTTCAAAGCAATACATTGATGTGCTTAAGTCGGAGTTCCCTATTCCATATGGGTCTTTGCTTCTGGGAGGAGTGGATGAAGAGACGAATTATGTAAGATTCCTCCTTAGCAGCCTAAATAATGAATAAGCCTTTACTTCAATCCCTTGTAATCATTCCCTATTTTTGAATACAAGAAAATATTATTTTTTCTTGTTTTTGCCTAGAGAGATGAAAATTCCTTGTTTTTGCCTAGAGAGATGAAAATTCGTAGAGAGTGGTAATTCAATATTAAGATATTTTTGGATATATAAATTCTATAAATATCAAAAATACATTTTCCTCAAACAAAAAATCAAAGTACAATTTCCAAGGTGCATTTAGAATCAATTAAAAATGATTTAAAAGACCTTAGCCTAAGTGTCAAGATTTTCTGAAATTTTTGGATTATGGTCCAATTAAGGTTCCTATTTACCAATAAGATTAATCCAAGTGTTGGGATGAGATAAATCCAATGAATAAAAGAAAATACCCAAAAATGAGTAAATGCCCACATAAGATGAAGAGTTGACTGAGTACAAGGTTTATTAGTTAAAAACTATGAGATATTACTAAAAAAATGAGATATTTTGGAGTAATCATACAATTTTGACACCTTGGTTAAGGAAAGGGGGAGCCTTCAAGGAGGAGCCTATTTCACACATGTGAATGAGTTTTTTTTACTCGAAACATGGCTCCAAGGGTTTTTAATGGATGATTTTTTAAAACTATATATCATTTTCTATGTGTATGTAATATGTATTTTCAGAATTCAGCATCCAAATTTCATGTAGCTGTGTAATTTTGCTACTATCTTTGCGGATTAACCAACGAAATCATGGTATAATAGCAAAATTTCATTGTTAAAGGTGCTGCTTATTATTAGCAGTGAAATTTGGCTGCTATAAACACTGTGGAGCAACAAAATTTTGCTACTAGGAGCACTGCTAGAGGTAGTGTAATTTTGCTGGCAGAGCATTGAACAGAATCCTTGACATCCCGACAAAAAATGCACTACTGAAACGTTGTTATAAAACACTGATGTGTTGTAGTGTTTACGTAATGGTTGCACCACCCATTTTTGCACTATAGGCAACCATAAATTATCTGGACTATTTGCTTAGACTACCTCTTTAGTTTAATTCAATTGGACCATTTTAGAGTAGTAAATTTATTTGATTCATTGTAATACTTTAACCTAGTGAAATACAAGGTCAATAATTGAATGCATGTTTGAAGCATGCAACTTTCCTATTCGTAATAAGGAAAGAAGTAAACTTTTCTTTTAATAGACCTATCCAAAGTAATCTATTTTTACATACAACTGAATTTAACAAAAGGCCCGTGGAGGGATATAGAGGAACACTATTCCCATAATTTTAAGTATGAAGTTGACCATCATATTCTGAAAAGATAGTTGAAAACTTTTGAGAAGCGAAACAATGTGAAGATCATGAATCTATCCTATCTTGTAATAAATCCATATGTGTTGCTTCATCAATGTCGATATCTAATGGAAGCTCAATGAAAAGATTGGATTCTATATTAATATCAATATCAATATCACTATCATGATCTAATGAAGCATTGCCATGATTTGATAGGTGACTCATCATCTTCTTCTGATTGATGTCCCTCATGCTCTTCATTGGCCCCATCCAAAATGTTTTCTTCATCATCTTCTTCCAATGAGCCGATTTGAGGTAGTACTTGCACCTCATCCTCCAGAGATTCAGCCTCCACATCTTGATCTTGAAAGATATGTTTTGAACAAGGGGAAACTTGTATAACATATATGACCACTTTAGATCAATTCTATCTATATAACACCATATTGGGGAATATGGGAATTTCCCAGTAGTTTGAACAAGGGGAAACTTGTATAACATATATGACCACTTTAGATCAATTCTATCTATATAACACCATATTGGGGAATATGGGAATTTCCCAGTAGTTTGGGACACATGGTCAAATCTTTGGATTAATCATAACTTGAACACCGTTACTCCAAATCGATCTATAGCTCACTAGATTCCATTTTCCAAGCGCTTTCCAACAATAGGTCACATGATATGGTTTTGAGAAACTTATAGGCATGTTATCCAGGTCCCACCTTCTTAGTATTCAAAAAATAAGAGTTGGAAAATTCCCAAACTCGCGAATATAGTGTTATCTGCATAAAACACAACCTAATATCACAAAGCAAAGGGGTTACACTTTTATTATACTACATCAAGATTTAATTTGGGATTGGTTGGGTTACTAATCTATTGACAGTGTTAAGGTAGTATGAAGGTATCTTTCTCATCATTCCAAAACAACTTGGTGGAATCAATTTGGAATAACCCATTTGGATGTTTCTTCATAGTTTCTTGGGCACCTCTATATATCACCTTGAACCATTTGACATCAAAGATGAATAGACTAAATGCTCTAAATCCAACCTCAAGAATATCCTGATTGAATAGTTCCACAATCCTCAAGATTGTCCTCTATGGCATTGGTATCATGTCTACTAGCTCGAATTTCTTGCTCAAAAGTTACCATCACACCACAATCAAATGTGTTTCTTTTAGAATATACACACTCTGTGTGAAAGTGCCTTCCCTTTGACCATATTGCATTATATAGTTTGTACTAACATTAAACAAAAGAATGATATTTAGTATATATAGTGCATTTAACAAGGTATATACATGAGATAGATTTGAAGAATGTACTTACTTGAGGGTCACATCCTCTTGCATACTCATGCTCTTCTCTTGTATGATCATCTTTCTATTTTGTGATGCCATCGATATTGCCATACAAAGCCATTCTATATTGATCACATTTGGTAGAGGTTCCAATCTAGGCGGGAATGGTAAGCATCTATTTGCTCTTTTGAAAACTCTTCGCTAATTCTTTCGTCTATTGATTGCATCCCTGTATCTCCAAATCCACTTCTCCATGATGGGACTATTTAGAATGCCGAATGTATTCACCTTGTGGTGTCATGCTTCATCCAGTCTTTGTTGCCTTCCTTTCCTCTGCTGAGACACATTAGTGATTAGTCGATCATCCTCCTGATTGCTCCATAATTGTGGCATGGAAGGATCTGTGCAAGATAGATGTTTAGAGATATACACAAGATACTCTTGCATCAACCATCCCTTTGCCATGCTTGCTTGTGGCCTTGTTCTTTGTCTGACAAAGTCCTTCAAGGTTTTCATCTAGGAAAAACATTCATCGAACATGAACAATGCCACACAATGCCACTTCATCAACCAAATGCACCACAAGATGCAATTGGCTAGTGAGAATTGTTCTACGAAAGCTATCCTCAATCATACACACTACCTCAATAGCATTGAGACGAGCCATATCAATAGATGTAGGATCTATCTCCTTTAAGGATATGTACCTACATACATAGCAATTATGTGTACTATTTACCAATACATAACTTGTGAGCGCATGAGAATTCCAAATAAGTAATATAACTTAGTGAATTGAAGAGAATATTCATACCTCACCAAGCTTCCCATTTTGTAAATAGCCTCTCACTCCTTCTTGTCTCCACAACTAAGAATAGCAATTGGAAGAATAAACTATGCATAGAACAAAATGGAAGTTAGTATATGAGCTACAAATTATGTACCACAAAGAGAAAATGAAAATGCGAATATTTATATACCTGTAATATCTTGTGCCAATCATGTGTCTTGAGGCCATATAATTGTTCCTTTCCTTTCTTTTTGGTTTTTGTGAAGGCACCCTTTAATGAATTCATTACTCCCGTTTTTGGTGTACAAAAAGAGACAATCACACTTTTCACCTTATTGTGCTCCCTCCTAGTTAATACCCATGGTGCCTCTAGTAGGACTATTTTGCCACTCTCACTTTCAATTGGCCATGCACTTTGAAGGCGTCCAATGTTTTGTAAGTCATCCCTTGCACCCTTTGTATCTCTTTTACCAATTAAATGGTCCCAAATATTTGTTTTTTGCCACATTCTTGAAGATATTCATGGGATCTAAGAGATAACTGACCTTCATGTCACACCAATATGGAAGTCAAAAGAAGATTGAGTGTCTAGACATCCCATTTGGTGGTGGATTGGGAGTTCTTCTCCATGCCTCAAACCAGTCTCTACCTCTCCTCACAACTAGTGAGACATCATGTGGCATATACTTGGGATGTGAAAGAGGGAGAAATCAATGATGTTTGTCATACACCACCTTCTTAAGTGTAGAGGGTCTTTCCAAAACAAGTGATGGTCTGCAAATCGGACATGCATGATGTCCGGAGGTTGCCAAACCTAATTTTAATTGAGATGATTGAGATAGAGATATAAACTTAAAGTTTAAAGGCTAAACTCTTATGCATATAAGATTCAAGTAGGTACCTGAGCACTCCAAGAACTCGGGATAGTCATGCATCATCCAAAGCAAAACTCCTTTCACCTCTACCTCACACACTTATTGGCCTTGAAACGTCATGTACTTTGGTACCTCGCCATAGTGTCAAGCTCCTCAATCAAAGGCTCGAGGTACACATCCATGTTTTCCACCTTATACTTTCCTGGTACAAGGAGAGAAAGCATGGAGGGAGATTGTAATTCACCAATACAATAGGCCAAGTAGGCCATGATGTGGACTTGAAGCCAAATGGGTTAACACCATCCATGCCCAAGACAAGATGTAGGTGACGAGGCTCATCTTTAAACTTTGGCCATTGATGCTCCACATGTTGCCATGCCAGTGAATCAGCTATGATTCTCATGATGCCATTAGTCGAGCGATGCATGCCGCATCATGAGTTCTACAATCCCCTTACATTTAAACATGTGTTGGATGCGAGGAATGATAGGGAAGTGTCTCAAAATGTTTCACTCAAAATGTTTCAAGGAACTTTATCACCTTGCAAATAATCCCTATAGAGGCTCTTCCCCCATTGTAGACATTGTGTTGCATCTTTAGTAACCCCTCTAAATAGCATGCAATCATTGGGACATGCATGTATTTTTGTGTAATCCATACCTAGGATAGAGAGCATTTTTTTAACATCCATCTCGTGAGTTTGGTAATATATTTTGAGGGGAAAGAATCTTCTTGAGAAGCCTACACCATAGGATAAGAAATCATATGTCAAAATAAAGGAGAGTATATAGAACATGAAATATTTTCAATAGAATGAGGCGGTCTTACCAAAGAAGACTATGACACTTGCATCACTCCATCCATAAGTTGTTTGCAAGTTAAATAGCTCCAAGTTTTCTTGCAGTGTCTATATGTATCTCAGATGCTATACTCATACATATACATGATGCTGAGAATCCCAAGGATGCATGGGATACGTTGGTAAAGCTATTTGATACAGATACTAGTGCTCGTAAGTCTCATTTGAGACAACAAATTCATAATGTGAAGCGGAAAGGAAGGAGTATTCATGATTATGTACAAGAGATAAAGAAGTATGCAAATGCATTAGCAACTATCAATGCCCCCATGCCTGATGATGATTTGGTAGACATTGGCTTGCGTGGTCTTGGTTGGCAAGGAGTACAAGTCTTTTGATACATCTATCTTTGTTCGGAGTACAGGTTTACCAGATTTTGATGAGTTGGTTTCACTCTTGCTTGTTGAGGAATTCAAACTCAGTGACTCTTTTCATGATGCATCTACTAACCATGATGATAATGGTAGGAATCAGGATTTGTATTCACAAAAGGGATTTAGAGGGAGGGGGAGATCTGCATCACGAGGTCGTGGTAATGGTCATGGATGGCAAGATAGGTCACTACAAGAGAATTTTCAGCCTACATATGGTGCTAGAGGTGGTCGTGGATATACACCTCAGAGAGGCAGATGTAATCCTCGTGGAAGAGGACATTGGCAAGGCCAACAAGCATCTATGCAAAATGTGAAATGCCATTACTGTGGGACGTTTGGTCATATGGCATGTGATTGTTACCACAAACAAATTGATTTGAGAGGGGGTAGAGCACAACATGGTGGAAATTATGCACAACATGGTGGAAATTATACAAATGGTGGAACTTTTGCATCAAGCAATCATAATGGCAGTGCAAATCACTTGTTTGCCATGAAACATGTCGTGGGATCTAATAATGATGACAAATGGTGACAGTGATGACACTTGGTATATGGACTCTAGAGCATCATGATGGCAGTGCAAATCACTTGTTTGCCATGAAACATGTCGTGGGATCTAATAATGATGATAAATGGTGACAGTGGTGACACTTGGTATATGGACTCTAGAGCATCAAACCATATGACTTGTCATGGCGAATGGTTTGAACATATGAAGCCAATGGATGTGAAAGGCTATGTGGAGACAAGTGATAATTCCCAGCATGCTATCACGCATATTGGGAGTGTACCATTGGTGATACACAATGGTGAAACAAAGTCTATGGCAGATGTCTTGTATGAGCCTTCTATTACAAAAAGTTTGGCCTCAGTTGAACAAGGTTTACAGGTTCATTTCAACGAGCATGGTTGCGGATTTCAAAAATGTTTGTAGAGTCATTACCAAAGGCAAGAAAGAAGGTAGGTCATTTAAGTTGGATGCTGGGATCGCTGAGTTGAAATTGGCCATGTTCTCTAAAAGCGAAAATGTGGTACTACAGCACATTGACATGTGGCATAAAAGGATTGGACATGTGAACATACAAAGGTTAAAGAACATGCAGGCAAAAGGCATTGTTGGTGGGCTGCCTAGATTCAAGTATGATGGGAATATGCATGTCTGTGATGCTTGCCAGTTTGGGAAGAAAGCAAGGTTTCCATTTCCTAAAGAAGGCAACATGAGTAGTAGACCACTTGAGATAGTTCATAGTGATGTATGGGGTCTTGCAGCACAAAACCCATCCATTAAAGGCAGCTTGTATTATGTGACATTCATTGATGATTTCAGCAGAATGACTTGGATTTACTTTCTCAAAGAGAAGAGTGAAGTGGTGGGAAAGTCTACTTCAAAGCTTTTGCAGAGAAGCAATATGGCTCTTGGATAAAATGTTTGAGGATAGATGGAGGTGGTGAATACACCTCACATGCTTTTGAAAATTTCTTAAGAAAACATGGCATAAGAAGGCAGCTAACTTGCAGGTACACACCTCAGCAAAATGGTGTTGTTGAGAGGAAAAATAGAGTCATTGGTGATGTGGCTAGGGCAATGCTCAATGAAAAGAATATGCCAGATAATTATTGGGTAGAAGCGTGTGCCACAGCGGTGTATGTGCTTAATAAGACACCCACAGCTGCCATACATGGAAGTATGCCAGAGATGCGTCTTACAGGTTTTAGGCCAGACATTGGACACCTCAAAGTGTTTGATAGCATAGCTTATGTGCATGTGCCAGATGAGAGATAGAAGAAGTTGGATCCTAAGGCAGAAAAGTGCATTTTTGTTGGGTATGCACAGGATCGCAAAGGCATATAAATGTTACAATCCACATACTAGGCAAGTGGTTATCTCACGAGATGTGGTGTTTGATGAACTTGCTAGTTTGTACAAGGCAAAGGATGAGGATGTCATTGATTCCATTGTGCTGATGTGCATGTGAACTTGCCACAAACAAGTTCTATTTCTATGTCCGGGCTAGCAGAATCTGAGAGTAGCACTGTACGTCCATCACCAAGATGCTTGAGACATGAGAGTGTGAGCATTGGGGGAGTAGTGATATGGATAAAGGAAAAAAGAAGGTTGAAGGAATTGGCATTACAGGTTATGAGTCGTCAAGTTCAGAAAGTTTGGATGAGGAACTTGGCATACCAGTTTTACACACACCAAGTGCAAGACACCAGGTGGAAGGCAAGATAGATATGTGCTTCCACATGTTAGAGTGATAGGTGTTCAGAGTGGTCCGCATGCATTGCGGAGAATCCCAAAGGGTCAGGTATCTAGTTGATAGGTTGACATATCGTGACTTTGCTATGCATTGTGCATATATAACCTCTTTGGTGAAGCATGTGGAACCTACATGCTACAAAGAAGCTATTGGGAAGCATGGATGCGAGAAGGCAATGGATGTTGAGATGGACGCTGTAAGGTTCCTCTTGTGAGACCCCTCCGTGCACCAGATTCCTGGTTGCTAGCAGCATAAGCGGAAGTAGCTTCCTCTTACGCGAGGCAGGGTTTCCCACTCGGGGCCTCGCCCTCGAATGTCTGGACACGAGACTAATCTGGTGGTCATTTTGAAACCAGAATCGGGAAAATTTCCCTTGCCCAAAAAATGGGGACGATTCCACGTTTTTGATTTTCTTAACGAATTTTCTAATGGGGTCGAGACTAAACTATCCTTCACCTAATTAAACTAGATAGAAGGAAAACTATCACTGACTTAGTTTGAAGAAATCAATGCTTTTTTCCTAAACCAAAATCAAGCACAATCGTTGATCTAATCATTTGAGGAAATCTTCGCTTTTTTCTTAACCAAAGTCAAGCACAGCCATTGATCTACTCATTTGAGAAATTCTTCAAGTTTTTATTTAACTACTCGAATTCTAAGCGTATTCCTATTATTTCAATTTATTTATTAAAACTCCACTGATTCCAGCCTAACCCCATCTGGCCCATGGGTTAGCCACCACCACTGGAATCGGTAGAACCAGAGAATTACTCACCCACCCATAATAAAATGCCTTTCTTAACTTTTGCTTTTGAATACAGATACGCACACACTCCTCTTTAAAACTTTAACATATAAATAATCCATTGACAAACAGTTATTGGTTACATATGTCATAACTCAAAAATTCCATCCCCTTGTTTCTCAAAAAACAGTATTACTCTGGACTCTCCGCCGTTGAGACCAATTGGTCAGCACAACGAGATCCAATAATAGATTACAATAATCATTTCGTCCATCATACATATCTTCCACGACATACACATGGGTGTCATAGGCACCGCGAGCCCGTGCATCACCTAGTCGTCAAAACCCTCCAGGATCCTCCTTAGATGTCCTGGCACTTCACTCAGGGATCGCTTCGTCGACCCTCACCCATCGTACTGGAAGTGCACCATTTTTCAACCATACCAAGGCTGGTCAAGACGTAGGCTTTGCCGCGTGAGCTGTCCTTTGAACACTCCCCGCCAGCTGTTGCAACAGAACTTCCCTTAGAAAAACATATACCAAATGCTCCCTCCAGCATTATGGCGTAAGACAGTCCTTTAAGAAAACAGGGTTTCTAAGCAAGTTTTCAGTTTGATTTTCTTTTGAATACAAGGAGTATTTCTTGAATCACTATCCCCAAAACTTCTTGATCGGAATTCTGAATTTCATACCAGAATACCTCGAATTCTATAACCTTGATCCATATCAATTCAAAGGATCTCAAACTTAGCTTCAGATTTGGCAGGAGTTTTGAGTGTATTTTTCTAAACTGGTCACACCTTCTTTCCTCGAAAGAGTTTGGTCTTGGTCATAGTCTGGTTCAAGGTTCGAGTTGGATAAGATTTTTCCTGAACTATCTTTCTCGAAAAGGTTTGGCAATTCAGCTACTATGTTACTGAATTTCTTTCTTTTAATATTCACTTAACTAATTTCTAAATTAGTTACGAATTCCAATGAGGAATAAATTAATCATTTATCTGAATATTTTGATCTCCATAGATTTCTTGAATTTTCTTTTTCTTCCGTGTGAATATAAAACGATAGAAATTTCTCTCTTAGAGTATTTAATTATTCATTTATCAAATACTCATAGAATTTAAGAGAGTTCTAATTTTGATATAAAATTTCTTTATGCATCTATTTATGCATAAAAATCAACTTCAATGGGAGTAACACTTTTATAAAAAAAAATCCTTTTATGCATCTATTTATGCATAAAATCAAATTTAATAGGAATAACACTTTTATAATAAAAAAATTTCCTTTAATCATCTTTCTATGCATAAAAATCAATTTTAATAAGAATAACACTTTTGTAATAAGAAAAATTTCCTTTATGCATCTTTCTATGCATAGAAATCAAATTTAATAAGAATAACACTTTTATAATTAAAAAATTCCTTTATGCATCTTTCTATGCATAGAAATCAAATTTAATAATTAATATCAGTGATATCCATGCATATTCATAGGTGAATATGTACATGGAGTAATTAGAATATTTCTTTTAGATGTAAAAATTATGGGAATTACTCTTTTGGAATAACTTAAAAACAAACTTTCTTTTTCCATAACCTCCTAACAATAAGAAGAGTTTAATTAATCACTTAGTTAATCTTTCTAGGATAAAGAAAGGTTGAAATGTAAAGAAGAGAAGGGGGTGGCCTTTTCATCAAGGCATAGCATTTGAATTGAATTCAATCATTTGGAAAACATAAAAATCAAGAAAACCATAGATTTTTCATGAAAATTTGTAAACAAAGTAAGAAAATTAGCTTACATGGAGCTTGTAAGCTCTCCTTTGGCTCGAGGGATTGAGGGTTCTACTCTTGTTTGAAGGAATAGTGGCCACCAACTCACTTTGGAGAGGATTAGACCAAAAACAATTGAATTATTAAAAAATTCAATGTAGACGGCTCACGATTAGAGTAACAGTGCATAAACACCATTAAGCTTTTACAAAAGGGGGAGGGTTCTATTTATAGGAAAAAGTGAGCCTCTAACCAAGCAAAGTGATTCTAGAATTTTCCAGATCAGTTTGGTCAATTTTTGACTATTTTTGGGTCAGTTCAGCTTACTTTTTGGATCTAGATTTGAAACAGGAGAGAGGAGAGATGAAAATATCTCATTTTATCGATTAAAAATTGGGGGTATGTTGAGAAAAGGTTGCCTACTTCATGAGGGGAGATCTCCACACTGAGGTGTCAAAATTCAGTTTTTTAATTCTTTTCTTTGGTCCTTAGTCCACTCTTCATCTTATGTGAGCATTTACTCATTTTTGGAGGGTTTTCCTTTTATTCTTCAATTCATCTCCTCCCTACATTTGGATTAATCTCATTGGCTTGTCAAACTTTTGTTTGGACCTTAATCCAAAATTTTCTGAAAATAGGGGGTTAGGCTAAGGTCTTTTGTGCACATTATAATTTATTTCTAATGCACCTTTATTATTCTGAAAAGGGGATTGATTACAGGGGAAGAAACTGGACATCTTGAGGGGCTGGGGAGGAATCTTACACCTCCTCAGCCTAAATAATGAATAAGCCTTTACTTCAATCCCCTGTAATCATCCCCTATTTCTAAATACAAGAAAATATTATTTTTCCTTGTTTTGCCTAGTGAGATAAAAATTTCTAGATATTGAGCTATTTTTGGATATATAATTTTTATAAATATCAAAAATATGTTTTCTTGAAACAAAAAATGAAAATAAATTTTCCTAGGTGCAATTGGAATTAATTAAAAATGATTTAAAAGACCTTAGCCTAAGGGTCAAGATTTTCTAAAAATTTTGGATTATGGTCCAATTAAGGTTTCTATGGACCAATAAGATTAATCCAAGTGTTGGGATGAGATAAATCCAATGAATAAAAGAAAATGCCCAAAAATGAGTAAATGCCCACATAAGATGAAGAGATGACTGAGTACAAGATTTATTAGTTAAAAATTATGAAATATTACTTAAAAAAATGAGATATTTTGGAGTAATCATTCATTTTTGAGACCTTGGTAAGGAAAGGGGGAGCCTTCAAGGAGGCACCTAATTCACATGTGTGGAGGAGTTTTAAACTAAAAAATAATAGGATATTTTTATCTCTCCTCTTTCCTGCATCAAACCAAATAAAAAAGGGAGCCAATTTGGTCCAAATCTTGTCCAAATTCAGCCAAACTGAAGCTCAAAAATTCTAGAACTTAGTTGGACTCAGTTAGTGTCCTCCCTCACCTATAAATAGACCCTCACTCTTTTGTATTCTCATCTCTGAACTAAACTATGCTGATATTACTCTAAAATAAGCATATTTTCTATTGTCCTCTAATAATCCTCTACAAATTGAAGAGATTGAAGCTTCTCTCTCTCTTCAACCTTCCTTGGAGTCTTCATCAACATACTAAACCAATTGATTGGTTACGGGCCTCTCCATAGACTAAAGAATCAAGCAAATTAAGAGGTAAAGTGTGGTTTATGGTCTTTTTTCTTAATCTCAAAATGTTTCTCACTTCTCAACCCCTCTCAAGCTTGAGAAGCATTCAATTGAATGGCTCTTTAATGCAATTGGAACTCTCCAATGAATTTTATTGATAAATCTTATAAAGTTTCCATTTATGCTTAAATTAAAATGTTTTTTTAGCATGTCTCTCTCTCCCCCAAAGAATGGTCATTCCTATGACCTATTCTATATTCAAATGATGCTTCTCATGAAGCAATTCTCAAATCTAAAAGTAATTTCTATGCTTGTTAAATTAGAGGCCAAAGAAGTGGCTTTTTAATGCTTTTCTGCTATTTAAATTATGAAAAACTTAGGAATCAAGTCCATAATTGGATATTGATCCTAATGATAGTTATTCTATCATATTGTATTTTTAAAACTTTATGCTTTCAAAATTATTAAAAAATTATCAGTAATAGCAGCAGAGCTATGGTAAATCTTTGAAAAATTAACACATAAAAAAATTTCATATATAATATGAAAAGAGGACTTCCTACCATATTCTAGGATTGATCATCCTAGATTAATTGAATATTTCTCATCATAACCATGGAAATTTTGATATTTATGTTTATACATAAATAGTTAATTAGGAAAAAAAGAGAATTCCTAGTAATTCATTTTTATTGTAAAAGAGAAATTTCCACAATAGAAATCCATGTATTCCAATGAGGAAAGAGAAAAATTTGGAATACCAAAATAATGGATATTTTATTTAAAAATTAAAGAAGAAATTTAGTTAAATGTATCTTTTTGCATAGATAAATTTAAATGATGAAAGAGGAATTTCCACCAAAGTTGGAATTCAACCATTTAAATGAGAAAAATGAAATTTCTAGTATAAAGAAATTAATGGATATTATTTTTTAAATTTTAAGAGAAAATTAAGTTAAATTTATGTTTTTGCATAAATAAATTTAAATGATGAAAGGGGAATTTCCACCATAATTGGAATTCAACCATTTAAATGAGAAAAAATGGAATTTCTAGTGTAAAGGATTTAATGGAGATTTTCATTTAGATTTTAAGAGAAAATTTAGTTAAATTTATCTTTTTGCATGAATAAATTTAAATGATGAAAGGGGAATTCCCACCATAATTGGAATTCAACCATTTAAATGAGAAAACTTGAATTTCGAGTGTAAAGAAATGAATGGAGATTTTTATTTAATTTTTAAGAGAAAATTTAGTTAAATTTATCTTTTTGCATAGATAAATTTAAATGATGAAAGAGTAGTTCCCGCCATAATTGAAATTCAACTATTTAAATGAGAAAAATGAAATTTATAGTGTAAAGGAATTAATGGAGATTTTTATTTATTTTTTAAGAGAGTTTAGTTAAATTTATCTTTTTGCATAGATAAATTTAAATGATGAAAGAACACTATATTCGTGAGTTTGGGAATTTCCCAACTCCCATTTTTTGAATACTAAAAAGGTGGGACCTGGATAACATGCCTATAAGTTTCTTAAAACCATATCGTGTGAGGAGACAGATCCTACATCCATTGAGATAGCTCGTCTCAATGCTATTGAGGTTGTGTGTATAATCGAGGACAACTTTCCTAGAACAATTCTCACTAGCCAATTACATCTTGTGGTGCATTTGGTTGATGAAGTGGCATTATGTGGTGGTGTTTTTCATGTTCGATGGATGTTTTTCCTTGAAAGGTTCATGAAAACCTTACAGGACTTTGTGAGACAAAGAGCAAGGCCAAAAGAAAGCATGGCAGAGGCATGGTTAATAAAAGAGTCTCTTGTGTATATCTCAAAACATCTATCTCACATAGATTCTTCCATGCCACGATTGTGGAACAATGAGGAGGATGACTTACTAATCACTAATGTGCCTTAGGAAAAAGGAAGGCAATGAAGACTGGATGAAGAATTATGCCACAAGGTGAATACATTCTGCATTCTAAATAGTCCCATCATGGAGAGGTGGATTGGGAGATAGAAGGATGAGATCAATAGACAAAAGGATGAGAGAAGAGCTTTCAGAAGAGTAAATAGACGCTTGCCATTTCCACCTAGCTTGGAACCTCTACCAAATGTGATCAATATAGAATGGTGTTCCACGAGAACAACCACGGGAACACGGATTATGGAAGGAGGTCGAAAGCAATTAAGGGGGATTTGTAGCCAGGGAACATAAAGACGCACATAATTTTTTCATATTTTTGTGCCGAAGTGCAATGTAAATCGTTTTAGGCCAATGTGGGTTCTAAATGAGAGTTCTAAGTGTATTAAGCAAGGCTCACTTATGGGGTTGCCCATGTGTGAAAGAGGCCTAGGGTTAGGGTTAGTGACATCTCTATAAAAGAGATGTTAGCTAAAGAAAGAGTATGTTTTTGGCCATTCTCATAAGCTATTGAGTGAAGCTCTTGAGCTCTCAAGCTATGGCAACTCTCTAACTCTCTCTCTATTGTACTCTAATGAGCATCAAGCTCCAATGAGTATAGCTCCACTTCTTTCTCTTAATCTATTTTAGCATCATTGAAGTAGATTAATCTATGATTAGTTGAATGCTTCTTTCTTTCTCTTACAGTGTATGCTGCATGCTTGTAGTGTGTGTGTGTAGTCTCCATTGATGCAAGCTCTTGCCCACTTCATTGGCAATGAGTTATTCATGGATAGACTCTCTCTATGAGCTTGTGGGTTTGTGAATGTTACATTCTATGCTTGCTTAAGCTTGTGGGTTAGTAGATGCACGCTTATGGGTTTGCTGGCATTAGGGAAAGCTAAGATTTAATCAATGTTTGAATGGGATTAAGAGATTGCGATGCATTGCTTGTTCTCTTGTTGATTAGTGTAGTGGATTTAAGGGATTGAGAGATTGATTGAGGTGTTGAATGGTTGAATGGTTGAATCGTCAAGTTGTGGTTCGTGTATGTGAGCTCTCCCTTAAGGGATAAGTCTTCATGCACTAATCGGGTCGAGTCCTCGGATTGACATTGTGTTTCTTAACACATTTGTTGATCGTCGGTAGTACTCTATGAGCACTATATTGCACGATAGAGAGAACCGCTCTACAATGGCATCGGGGAGCGAGTGCCTACATTAGTTGAGCACCATATACACACTATCACTCCTTGTTAAGCTTCAATCGGTTGCAAAACTGTAGGAGAGCAGGCTTTGGGACTAATTTTGGTACTTATTTAAGACTAATCTGTTGTTAAATTCTCTTTATTTGTCTTGCAATTTGAGTGCGATTGGCTAGCTATGCTTCTCCCTTGAGGTCAGGACAAGGATTCAACACACGGGAAGGATTGGAGGTAGGCGCTAAACCTGCCAATTTCGATTTGTGTGCGAAAGAGAGAGGCCTGTTTTTGCATTTCTGTCATTCTGTTTTGAGGATAATTTTTGCTGTCTGAGGTTAATTTTTACAGTTTCAATTTTCTGCATGTTCGTTTTATTATCTGTTCTTAGCTTAGTTTAGTTTTCTGCATCTTTAATTTTGTGCATTTTAGTTCTCTGTTAAACCTGCACCTCTAGAGAAACTGAAATTTGTACACACACATGAAGACTGAACATTTCGAATTCGCTGTAAATCTCACAGCTGCACACGCATTGAATTCGTTGCATATCTCAACTGCACACGCATAGAGTTCACTGCACACGCACTTCAAAAAAGAGAAAAAAATAATAATAATAAAAGAAGGCGACTGTGTGTGAACAGCGCACCGCGCGGAGAGACCCACACACCGCACCATAAAGACCGCCACCGCACTGGATAAGGGGGTGCAAAAAAAAAAGAGTCTGGAAAATTTTTCATTTTCTGCCGCGCAAAAAAATTGGGAGGTTATCTAACTTTTCGAGAGGAGTTAGATGACACCCATCGTCGAAATTTCGGTCCCGGAACCATTTTCCCATAGTGAGTCAGTATGGGAAACTGGTAAATTTTAGGCGATTTTTGATCCTGAAAAATACGCTATTTTTTTGGCCTAATGTGTTCGAGGGGGTTGAAAATGGGTTCTAGCAAAGTTTGAGCCAACTTGAAAATTTTTTCGATTTTTTTGAAAAAAAAACCTTAAAATTTGACCTTATGCACTTGCGGTCGGGACGTCATATAGACACTGCCATAGGGTCTAGGGCACCGAGTCTAGAGTACCTACGCAAGAAAGTGGGACCCAATCGGTAGGAAATTTGGAAGAATTACTGAAACCTTTTCCGAATCCCAATCTGATACCCTTTTCAGGACAACTAGCTCATTGTCTATGGACAACAATCTAGGGCCGTCAAATAGTCATCCCTTAGTCCCAAATAGGACACCCACAAGATCTTTTAATCTATTTGAAGCCGACACCATGGGGTTACCACTCAATGTGAGACTTCAATATGTCTACAGGAATGCTTAAGGAGCTGAGATCTTTAGGGATCCACAACAACGGTATCTCGTTAAGATTGCAGACTTTTTCTGAGAGCTTGATAGAGCACCTCTAGTCAATGACCAGGGTAACATGTACATGGGTGGAGATGGTGTTCGCTACGAAGTCACCTATCATCCACAGAATGTAGACAAATTAGGAGAGCTCTCTTAGAGTGAGTTCCTAGATTTATCAAAGCCTTCCGGAGCAAGGGAGTCTAGAGATGATTGGCTCATCGAGCCGAACATGCCTGGACCATCCAATGCCCAGTCCTCAAAGCCATCCATAGATGATTTACTTTTTGTAGATCTAAATTTGAAAAGGGACAAGAAAAGCAAGAGCAAAATGGATCAGGGGGCTGAGAACCAATGGGAGTTTGTACGACATTAAAAGGAAAGATTTTTTAGAACTAAATTTTGATACTGGATCTCATTGGTTAGCCAGCTAGTCTTCAACAAAGAGTCCAGAGGACACATTTTGTAATACAATGGACTCAGAATTTTGGAAAATGATGATCAGAAATAATATGATTTCTACTGAAGGATTATTTAAAGCCAGTCGAATATGTTATAAATGGCAATTTCATATTGGGTGTGTACGTGGTATGCCTACCTTAATTTTTGCATGAATTGCCAGCTAGGGGACCTAGGAACTCTTTTCCTCGATACCCGGGTATAAAAGAATCCCACCAATATAGTGGTCGGTGGGTGGTTGGCTAACCCATGGGCTGGATGGGCCAGATCAGAGGATTCCTGTGAAACAACTAGATATGATTAGTTACGTTAATTAAATTAAATCCTGAGAAGACCTTGTTTTGTGGGAGGGAATCAGCGAGACGGCGGGCGGCTGTGCCTCGTAAATGGGAAAAAAAGCAGTGATTCCATGGACCAAGTGCAAGTCTCTTCTTGATCTGACCATGTGACTTCAGGTTTGGTCAGATCAGTTTAACTAGTTAAGACTTTGATTGGTTAGAGTAATTCCCCCATTAGAAGATTTTCCCATGGCGGAATCGCCCGTGCCTTCCGGGCGAGGGGAGTCTTTCCGGGCCCAATTTGGGAGAAACCGCCCGGGCTAGCCTCTCGTCTCTGAACATCCGCGGGGCGATGCCCCGAGTGTGGATCCCTACCCCATGCAGGAGGCCAACGCCGCTTCCGCTCTGCCGGAGCCCTGAAGGGGGGGATGTCACAGTTGGTATCAGAGCTTTGTTAAAAGCTAATAAGGACAAACAAATTCTTATTAGAAATTGATAATAAAAAACTCAGAAAAAGCATTTTCATATTGTATTTTCATTCCGTAAGCTTCATTAATGAAGAAATTTCAATCAAAGAAATTATTTTTATAGATGGAAGTTCCATACTTATTTTTGGTGTTCCCGACCTCAGCATTCGTACATCCATTTCCACATCCATATTCATACATCCACATCCATACATCCATTTCCACATCCACATTCATACATCCGGATTCACATCCACATCCATACGTCTATTTCCACATCCATACGTCCATTTCCACATCCACATTCATACGTCCACATTCACATTCATACATCCACATTCACATACATACATCCATACATCCACATCCACATCCACATCCACATTCACATTCAGACATCCATTTTCACATCCTCATTCATTCATCCATATCCGCATCTACATCCATACACCCACACCCACATCCACATTCACATCCATACATCTATATCATACATTCACAATCGCGTTCACATTCATACATCCATATCCACATTCACACATCCACATTCACATTCACATACATCCACATCCTTACATCCATATCCACATTTACACATCCACATTCACATTCACATACATCCACTTTCTTACATCCATATCCACATCCATATCCACATTTACACATCCACATTCACATTCCGACATCCACATCCGCATTCCATATCTACATCCATATCCACATTCTCACATCCACATTCACATTCACATACATCCACATTCTTACATCCATTCTTTCACATACATACATCTTCATCTATTCCTCGTTCATTTTCATCTATCTGATTCGTTTCACATCCTCATATCTATTTATAGAATAGAAGAGAATTCTTATTTTCGATATAAGATTTCTTTACACATCTATTTATGCATAAATTCCATTTTAGGGAGAATAATACTTTTGAAATAAAAATCAATCTTTTATGCATCTTCCTATGCATAAATTCATTTTAAATTAAAAATGACACTTTTGAATTAAAAATTAATCTTTTATGCATCTTCCTATGCATAAAATCAAAATTGACGAGAATAACTCTTTTGAACTAAAAATAGATTTCTTTATGCATCTTTCTATGCATAAAATTAAAATGGATGAAAATAACTCTTTTGAATTAAAAATAGATTTCTTTATGCATCTTTCTATGCATAAAATCAAGATTGATGAGAATAACACTTTTAGATTAAAATAAATTCTTTATGCATCTTTCCATACATAAATCCAATTTAGTAGGAATTACACTTTTAGAATAAAAGATTTTTTCTTATGCATCATATTTATGCATAAAATCATTTATGATGAAAATCACACTTTTAATATAAAAAATTTATCTTTTATGCAAATGTTTATGCATACAATCATTTATGATGAAAATCACTCTTTTAATATAAAAATATCTTTTATGCATACGATTATGCATATAATCATTTAGATGAAAATCACTCTTTTAATATAAAAAAATTTCTTTTATGCATCTAATTTATGCATAAAATCATTTATGATAAAAGTAACACTTTTATAATAAAAAATAATCTTTTATGCATGAAAATCAAATATGATAAAAGTAAGACTTTTATAATAAAAAAATAATCTTTTATGCATACTTCTATGCATGAAAATCAAATATGATAAAAGTAACACTTTTATAATAAAAAATAATAATCTTTTATGCATACTTTTATGCATGAAAATCATATATGATAAAAGTAACACTTTATAATAAAAAAATAATCTTTTATGCATACTTTTATGCATGAAAATCAAATATGATAAAAGTAACACTTTTATAATTAAAAAAAATAATCTTTTATGCATACTTTTATGCATGAAAATCAAATATGATAAAAGTAAGACTTTTATAATAAAAAAAGTAATCTTTTATGCATACTTTTATGCATGAAAATCAAATATGATAAAAGTAACACTTTTATAATTAAAAATAATAATCTTTTATGCATGTACTTTTATGCATAAAAATCAAATATGATAAAAGTAACACTTTTATAATAAAATAATAATCTTTTATGCATACTTTTATGCATGAAAATCATATATGATAAAAGTAACACTTTATAATAAAAAAATAATCTTTTATGCATACTTTTATGCATGAAAATCAAATATGATAAAAGTAACACTTTTATAATTAAAAATAATAATCTTTTATGCATACTTTTATGCATGAAAATCAAATATGATAAAAGTAAGACTTTTATAATAAAAAAAGTAATCTTTTATGCATACTTTTATGCATGAAAATCAAATATGATAAAAATAACACTTTTATAATTAAAAATAATAATCTTTTATGCATGTACTTTTATGCATAAAAATCAAATATGATAAAAGTAACACTTTTATAATAAAATAATAATCTTTTATGCATACCTCTATGCATGAAAATCAAATATGATAAAAGTAACACTTTTATAAATAAAAAATAATCTTTTATGCATACTTTTATGCATAAAAATCAATAATAATGAAAGTAATACATTTATAATTAAACTAAATTTCTTTTATACAAATAAATTTAAACTAATAAATTTATAATACATTTATAATTAAACTAAATTTCTTTTATACAAATAATCAAAATGCATCTTCTATGCATTAAAATGACACTTTAGAATATAGAATTCATAAGGATTACTGAAAGAAAGTAACAGGGGTGGGTTAGTCCCTCACCAAGGGAGTGGCTCATGAAGGAGTCACCACTTAGCATCTCACGGCGGGAGAAGCTCACCATTGATTCTTGGAATAGATAACATTATCATGAATGAGCCATAATCCCATTTACATTGGTATTTATACTCCACCCAAGAGTTCACACTACTTACTAGTTGTCCATGGCCTTGGGCCCATAATGCTTTCTTACAAACCATCCCTTCCCCAATGGTTTCGTCCTCGAAACCTCAAATGAATACCCCAAATTCGGAGAAGAATGTTCCATGTGGCTGAATTTACACCAACCCATATTGCTCTATCAATGCTTCATATCCCTCCAATGCTGAAATAGGTTGCCATGAAGCTTCTTCCTTAGGTAAACCTTTCCATTGAACAAGATACTCCACCAAGGTACGAGTGCGAAGTACCTTTTTCCTTGTACCCAAGATAGCTTCTGGAATGTATTCAATCATTCCCTCTTCATTCATTGGAGGTAACTCATCAACCATTTGATCGATCATACCCACATATCCTTTCAAGTGAGAGACATGAAACACATCATGAATCTTTGTTGTAGATGGAAGTAAGAGTTGATATGCAACCTCCCCAACTCTTCGTATCACTTGATAAGGACCATAATAGCGATGAGCTAGCTTGGTGTTGGTGCTTCCCTTCAAAGACGCATATCTTGACTTTGGTATTCTCAAAAGAACCCAATCTCCCACTTTGAATTCCAATGGTCTTCGATGAACATTGGCATATTGTCTCATTTTCTCTTGTGCAACCTTCAAATTACTTTTGCATTGTTGCAACAAAGCTTGCATCCTTTCAGCTTCCTCCTTGGCATTATGGTTAGAAGTCTCATATGTACCCACCAACATAGGCAAATTGACCTTGTAACCATATAAAGCCTCAAAGGGTGACATGCCAATGCTCACATGATATGTTGAGTTGTAAGCAAACTCAGCCAAAGGTAACCAATCATCCCATGTGCTTTGAGTATCATGACAATAGTGGCGTAGATATGTTTCCACCCATTTGTTTACTCTTTCTGTTTGACCATCGGTTTCGGGATGATAGGCGGTGCTTGGAGTAAGCTTGGTTCCCATATATTCAAACAATGTTCTCCAAAAAGTGCTCATGAATTTGACATCGCGATCACTCACAATTTGTGACGGCATACCATGCAACTTGAAAACCCCATCAACAAATTGCTTGGCAACATTTTGGGCTGAATATGTGACCTTGGAAGGAATGAAATGGGCCACTTTGGTCAATCTATCCACCACAACATACAAGCTGTCCCACCCTTTCTTTGTGCGCGGAAGGTTAGTAATGAAATCCATTGATATATGACTCCATTTGCCTTCGGGAATGGGCAATGGCTGAAGCAAACCTCCCGGTTTATGTGTAGGATCCTTGTTCAATTGACATGACCGGCACCCACTTACATAAGCATGAATGCTCTTCCACATCCCCTTCCAAAAGAAACTTTTCCTTATTGCATCAAAGGTTTTGTAGACCTAGGAGTACAATGCATCTCTTCCATGATCTTCTTGATAAATGATGAAGTAGGAACCAAGTAGACTTTTCCTTTATAGTAGAGGAGACCATTTTTCAGCTCATAATGGGGTAACTCTTCACATACACCTTGCTGTAATTTCTGCACTATTTGTGAGGTTTCTTCATCAAACAAGTACTCTTCTTGTATCTCCATGATCCAATCTTTATGCACCTCAGAAATAGCATACAATGAGCAGGCCCACATACGAGACAAGGAATCGGCAACCACATTTTCTTTGCCCTTTGTGTATGTGATTTCAAAATCATAGTTTTGTAGCGTTGCTACCCACCTTCTTTGCTTAGGAGACAAATTGGGTTGTGTGAGGAAATACTTCAACACCCTATGATCACTTCTCACATAAAAATGACTCCCATATAAGTAATGGTGCCATTTCTTGATAGCATGGAGTATAGCAATCATCTCTTGCTCATACACATGGAGTTCTCTTTCTTTGTCATTCAGCTTTCTACTTTCATAAGCAATTACTCCATGGTCTTGGTAAAGTACCGCACCAATCCCTCTTCCACTTGCATCCGCCCTTATTGTGACAGCTTTGGTGAAGTCTGAACATACCAAAATAGGTGCTGATGTGAGCATCTTCTTCATATCTTCAAAGCTTTTGTTGGCAATGGCATCCCAAAAGAAGGTTTCCTTCTTCAATTTATCCGTCATTGGGGCTGCAATTTCTGCATAGTGGGCAATAAAGTGCCTATAGAATGAAGATAACCCCAAAAATCCCCTCAATTGAGTAGTGTTTGAAGGAACCGGCCAATTCCTAATACATTCCACTTTCTTTGGATCCACACAAATGCCATCCTTGCTCACAATGTGACCCAAATATTCCACCTCATGTGCCATGAAGGTACATTTTGTCTCCTTAACATACAACTTGTTTTGCCTCAAGACCTCCAAAACCTCTTTCACGTGCTTCAAATGCACTTCCTCATCTTTGCTATAGATAAGTATGTCGTCGAAAAAGACCAATACAAACTTGTAGAGGAAAGGTTGAAGCACTTTGTTCATCAATGCTTGAAAAGTTACCGGTGCATTGCATAATCCAAACGGCATAACCATGAATTGGTAAAGACCCCTTTCTGTACGAAATGCTGTTTTGAACTCATCACCACTTTTCATCCTTATTTGATGGTATCCGGAACGCAAATCAATCTTTGAAAAGCATGTGGCACCCTTCAACTCATCCAAAAGATCATCCACCCTTGGTATTGGAAATCGATTTTTTATGGTGATCTTATTCAAATCACGGTAATCAATGCACATGCGGAAAGTACCATCCTTTTTCTTCACAAGTAGCACCGGAGAAGCAAAAGGAGATTGACTTGGTTCAACCCATCCCATGTCAATGAGTTCTTTGACTTGCTTTGCCACCTCTTCCTTTTCAACCTTTGACAAACGATAGGGAGGCTTGTTGATTGGTTTGGCATTTGGTTCCAAATCAATAGCATGATCAACACTCCTCTTTGGCGGCATTGATTTTGGCATGGTAAACACATCTTCATAATCCTTGAGTAGCTTAACCATGTCCACATTTTCGATGCAATCCTTTTTGCTATTATCTTCCTCTTTGCAAAGCTGTAGTACATAAACATAGCCCTCTTTCTTGAACTCTTTCTTCATTTGAGTAGCATTGATCATGAAGAGCTTGGACCCTTGCATTCCATTCAATGTAATAACCCCTCCATGATGCACAAAACTCATGAAACTTTTCTGTAAGTTCATGGTAAAAGAGTTCAAAGTGGACAGCCAATCACATCCAAGTACTATGTCAATTGGTCCCAACTCAATCACCAAAAGATCAACTTTACAAGAGTAGCTCTTGGACAACTCCAATTCTGTACTTTGACACTTCATATTGCAACCCATTGAATCACCATTGGCCACTTGCACCATGTGCTTGTTTGGTAAAGAAGTTGGTTGCATTTTGAGAGTGTTCAAAGACCTTTTATTGACAAAACTATGCGTGCTTCCAGTATCAATGAGTGCATATGCTGTTCTCCCATTCACCTTGATCTTCAATCTCAATGTGTTGGCACCCTTACTTCCCGCATAAGCATCATGAGAGATTGTACACAAGGTAGTATGTGCACTATTGTTTTCATTCCACACGCATAGCGGGTCATCAGTGTCCACCGCCTCACTAAATGAGCTCGATGTCTCAACACTCCCCTCGAGCTCAACTCCATCTCATGTACACCAAGGGAAGTCGTGAATCTGCGGAGCCTCTTTGTACCCAATGCTTTGGTGAAGATGTCAGCGACCTGATCCTGTGTGCTGACATAAACAAGGTCAACGTCTCCTGCCAAAACCTTCTCTCTGACAAAATGGTAGTGGACCTCTATATGCTTCGTGCGAGCATGAAAAACTGGGTTCTTTGCCAACTGTATACTGCTAATGTTGTCACAGAAAATGACGACTTGTCTATCCACTGATATACCCAAATCTGTAAGTAGCTTTCTCAACCAAGCTACCTCACATGCTACCATAGCAGCCTCTATAGTACTAGAGCAACCATAGGCTGCTTTTTGCTGCTCCAAGTCACAACAGCACCCCCCAAAGAAAACATGAAGCCACTAGTATATCTTCTATACTACCAGCCCAATCAACATCTATGTATCCATGTACACATATCTCTGTCATCCTAGTTTCATCCACAATGCAAAGTAGACCTCACATACCTCAATATGCATCTCAATGCATCCAAAAGCAGCTTCTGGAGGAACCTGCATAAAGTGACTCACCAACCCAACAGCATAGCTCAAATCTGGTCTGGTTATCGTCATGTAGATCAAGCTTCCTACCATGCACCTATACATAGTAGGATCCTCCAAAATCTCTCCTGAATCTGCACTCAACTTGCCATTCTGATCCAATGGCACTGAGATAGGCTTACAGCCTGTCATACCATACTTGGACAACATGTCCAAGCCATACTGTCTCTGCAGTAATCCAATACCATGTGGTGACATAATCACCTCAATGCCGAAGAAATATCTGAGCTCCCCCAGATCCTTCATCTCAAACTTCTATCTAAGCAAGATCTTTACATCAAAGATCTCTGCATCATGGTCCATCGCCATAAGGTTCAAGTCATCTACATAGATGACAACAAGCACAACCCCTCTATGACTGTGTCTCACATACAACGAGAAATTTGCATTGGCTACATGAAAGCCAATAGTGATAAGATATTCAAAAATCTTGTTAGACCATGCTCTTGGTGCTTGTTTTAAGCCATACAGGGCTTTCTTGGTGATGTAAAGACCATTGCTTTGACGTAGCCCACTGCTATCACAACTCTCACTGTTGCCATCTTGGCAACTGGGCTGAAAGTTTCCTCATAATCAATGCCATATGTCTGCGCATATCCTTTGGCTACCAATCTAGCCTTGTACCTGCTTATGCTTCCATCACTGTTATGTTTTACTTTATACACCCACTTGCATCCAATGGCTTTCTTGTCTTCAGGCAATTGCACTAAATCCCAAGTCTCATTTCCATATAGTGCATCCATCTCCTCATCCATAGCTTTCTCCCAACACACATTTCCAATAGCCTTATCAATGCATGTGGGGTCTACAACTTGTACAACTTTTGCCATGTATGCATAGTGATGTGCCACATAACCATCATAGGTAAACCTCTACACAGGATTCTTCACTCTCCCAGATCTTCGCAGCTTTGCATTCATGGCTTCCATAGCCTTCTTT
This sequence comes from Cibotium barometz, assembly GCF_041138505.1. Lineage (NCBI taxonomy): Eukaryota > Viridiplantae > Streptophyta > Polypodiopsida > Cyatheales > Cibotiaceae > Cibotium > Cibotium barometz. The sequence continues at coordinate 15,237,548 of NC_141095.1, read as the reverse complement.
ACACTAGGTGTTCTCGTAGCTAGTATCCCAAGATCCTCATCAAGACTCATCTCTGAGCCACTAGACTCTCCATCAACATGAGAATGCCCTACAGAAATGTCAGGCATACTAAGGGGCTTAATCACTTTCTCTTTGCCTTTATGTGATGTACTAATCGCATGTGCAGGACTGGTATTATGATGTAGCCTGCCACTCCATGGTCTATCAACAACTGAACCACTAGATGAGGACTCTCCTGGTCCACTCAAAGACTGTGATTGTTGCTGACTTGTATTATGTGCAACCACATTTCCACTCACATCAGCCCAAACAGCTTCTTTTTCAATAGCATACCAGCTGCTCATCTCATAAAAAACAACATACCTACTTACCCTCAACTCACGTGTAGCAGGGTTATAACACCTTTATCCCTTTTGCTCAAGGGAATACCCAATAAACACACATTTTTTAGCTTTTGGATCCAGCTTAGTTCTCAGCTCATCTGGCACATGCACATATGCAATGCATCCAAAGACTTTCAGATAAGACAAATAAGGTTTTCTGCTAGTAAACCTCTCCTTTGGAGTTACATCATGTATGGCTGTAGTTGGAGTCCTGTTCATGATATAAACTGCTGTAGAAATAGCCTCAGCCCAATAGCTATGCAGCATATTCTTCTCTCCCATCAATGCTCGCGCAATCTCAGCAATGTGCCTATTTTTCCGCTCAGCAACTCCATTTTGTTGCGAAGTGTCTACAAACTGTCTCCGAATACCATTCTTCTTCAAAAATTCAGAGAACTCATTGGAGAAGTACTCTCCCCCTCCATCTGACCTTAGCACTTTACATATTTCCCTGTTTGCTTTTCAACCATAACTCTGAAATTCTGAAAATGAGTGAACACCTCACCCTTCTCCTTCATGAAGGATACCCACACTTTCCTTGTGTGGTCATCAATAAATGTCACATAATACCTGTAGCCTCCCATAGACATGGTCTTCGTAGGACCCCATACATCTAAATGCACAACATCTAGTGCATTTCTACTCACATTTTTGTCACGTGGAAATACATGCTTTGTTTGCTTTCCAAATTGGCATGCTTCACATATTTTCTGCATACCTTCAACTTTAAACTTTGGCAGCCCTGTCACAATTCCTTTAGTCTACATAGACTTCATTCTTTGCACATTCACATGTCCAATTCTTTTATGCCAAATGTCTATGTCTGCAACAATTCCTGAACCATTTGCAAGCATCGCAGCATTCACTTCAGGCATGTTTACATTCAATGTAAACATTTTGCCCACTCTGTTGCCTTTTGCAACCAACCTGCACTTGTCTTTAAAGTCTTCAACATAACAACCATCAGGGTTAAACCGAGAACCAACACCATATTGGGGAATATGGAAATTTCCTAGTAGTTTGGGACACGTGGTCAAATCTTTGGATTAATCATAACTTGAACACCGTTTCTCCGAATTGAGCGCTCTATAGCTCACTAGATTCCATTTTCCAAGCGCTTTTCAACAATAGGTCAGATGATATGGTTTTGAGAAACTTGTAGGCATGTTATCCAGGTCCCACCTTTTTAGTATTCAAAAAATGGAACTTGGGAAATTCCCAAACTCACGAATATAGTGTGTTACCTGCAAACCCTGCTCAATCATCTGGCCAACTGAAACCAGATTCTTTGTTATGTTCGGAACATGAAGTACATCTGCAAGGTACTTCACTTTGCCATCCTGCATAGACAATGGCACATCTCCAATATGGGCAATTGGATGAGCTGTGTCATCCCCTATTTCCACAAAACCTGGTCTTTCAAGGTTTTTCATCTCCTTGAACCACTCCCCATGACTTGTCATGTGGTTCGAAGCACCTGAATCAACATACCATACATCATCTTTATGTTCTTCAACATTTTCAGACATGGCATTAACGACATGCTACATAACCTTTCATTATCCTCATTGTTTCTGCTCAAGGATGCATAGTTGTTTTGCTGCAATTTTCTATTTTTCATGTCAGTCTGCTGCTTATAACAGTCTGCTGCTTCATGTCAGTCTGCTGCTTATAACAATCTGCTTACACATGTTCAGGCTTACCACAATAAAAGCATCCACGTGTATCATTATACTTCCTTTTCCAATTTCCACGACCTCTTTGACTCCCCTTGCCTCTGAATTGGCCTCTTCCACCTGCGTGTTGTTGTTGTTGTGAATTCTGGGATTGTTGTTGTTGCTACTGTTGGCCATAATTTTGATTACAATGCATATTCATTCACAGACATACTCTTTTTCTCCATAGTATGAAGTTCATTCTTCAACTGTATCTTTCATGCCTTGGTATTCGTTTCATAGAGTTTTACCAAGGTGTCCCACGTCTCCTTGGGGGACTTAGCATCCTGTATGTGCCCAATCATGGTGTCCTATATACTGATAGAGAGCTAATACATAACTTTTCTGGCTCCTTGGTTCCAATCCTTGAACTCTTTCACATCTGTAGCAGTCGGATTGATCTCCGGTATCTCCAGTGCCTCTTCATGCTCACCTTCTATATAGTCCCAGTAACCCTTTCCCATCAGGAAATTTGTCAACCTGAACATCCAAGCATGGAAGTTGTTCTTATCAAGCTTCTTGGAAACTATCTAGTTTATGCCATCATTTGACATCTTGCCAGACACACAAATTTACCAAAAACAACACTCTGGTTTGTCCTGCACAAACTGCTGCATTTTTTGCAGCGGTACTGTACTACACTCAAGCAGCGGTACTGTACTACACTCAAATGTCACAACCAGTGACCTCAATGTGCATACATACACCCAATGGCAACTGTTTGATCTCCTTGTAGCACACACAATGTCTGCACGACCAATTTGTCTTCCTGTAGTTCTTAGTTCTACAAGGAATTGATGACTTACCCATAGTGCTCGAAATCGCCTGCTTTCTGAAAAACGGAGATCCTAACGCGCCCGAAATGCGTTTTCGGCCCAAAAATTTTTGTCCGACAAGACTTTATAGTTGTTCTATAGCTTTACTCCCATGAAGAAAGCTCCTCTATCAGAGATCGTTTGCCGGTGCCTCCCGTAGAGCTCCCGACAAGGGTGTCGTTCGCCAACACAAAAATAGGGAAGAGTAGATGAAGCTCTTACCCTCGTACCGCTTCCTGTGCTTCTCTTTCTTGCAGCTCAGCCCTTAGCATGAACCAGGCTCTGATACCATGAAAAGATGCAGGGGAGAAGAGAGCTTGAGCTCTTGCAAGCACACACACACTCACAAAATCCTAAAAGAGAACACACAAGGTGAGAGGCTGAAAATCTTCTTCTTCTTCACACAACACTCAACACTCCATATACAAAGATAAGGTACACACAATATGAAAAGGTACTCGACCAAATACATACTAGGGTTCTCTATAGTGTGAACCCAACTAAATGAGCTGGTGCTATAACTATACCAGTCTCTAGAATGGCTGTCACATAGCCTATCATCCCACTGGCCTCATATCACCCATGATCTCACCAACCATGCCAGTGGTGTAAGTGTGGGGTCTATTTCCCAAGTGGGTCATCAGTGTCTACCGCCTCACTAGATGAGCTCGATATCTCAACATGTTTAAGGGTGGAACTTGTGAAGTTGAATTCTAGGGGATTGAGTTTCGGGAAAAGGACCTTTCTTCCATTCTGGAACTTTCCATATTCTGAGCTTGACCTTGTTGTCTCTTAGGAGGTGGAAGGTTAGAATCACCTTCTAGAGCTAGAAAACTTTTGAAAGATGATGGTGCTGGCTTCGGTGGGACCTTGACATCAAACACCTTGGCGAAATCCTTGGCCATCCATACTGCTTCGGCCATGGAAACTGGCTTAGCATTCTTCACTAGGATATTCAAAGGTTTGTTTAGTCCCCAAATGAGCCTGGCCATCAGCTTTTCTTCATCCCCCACCGCGGTGGCGAGGAGTACTTGAGGAGAAGAGCGAACACTTAGTGATACACTTCAATAGTTCTTCTCCCCTGGGTTAACTTTAAGAATTCATTCATCTTGGTTTCCATAAAGCCGGGAGGACAGAATCTCTTCCTTAGGTAAATTTTGAGATCATTCCATGTCTGGGTGTTCCGATCCAGACGGTTTGTCTCTCGCAGTGATTTCTCCATGCCACTCTGGCTGTTTCTACTATCTTCAGCCTTGCAAGAGCCATTTTACTTTTTTCATTGTACCCAGTGACATCAAAGTATTCTTCCATTGCTTTGATCCACTTCTCCACAGCCTTGCCCAAGTTTTCCCTTCACTCTTGAAAGGTTCAAGCTGGGATCTATGAAAGAGTTTTACAAACATCCAAGTTTCAGCCTTGCCCAAGTTTTCCCCTTCACTCTTGAAAGGTTCAAGCTGGGATCTATGAAGAGTTTTACAAACATCCAAGCCCAGCTCTTCCTCATCATATTGGGGGTTACCACCACGACGACCTCGATCCATGATCCTATCAATACAAAAATTCTTGTTAAGTCCCTTTATTTATAATTCAAATCCAGCTTTAGATCCAACTAATTCTGGGGTTCTTTAGATTGGTGAGCCCCCCATAGAATCATGGGATAAAGATCCCTTCTAAGAGAACATATAGAACTCATTATCAGAGAATAATTCATTCATATTCTTAACACAGTAATGGTCCATCAGACTAAAAATTCCATCTGATCATTCCTCCATGGGATTTTCAGTTATGCAGGTTTTCAATTTGTCATCCCTTAATTAGATCCACTGGGTCAAGGGTTAACAGCAGCAATCTATCAACACAATCCACTAATCTCATAGTGATTTTCTGAAGTCATAATGGTCATTCCAGTTACCAATATCATCACTGGGATTTGTCCCATTCATCCTCATTATGGCTTTGTTCAACTTATCTTCTTTCAACCAGAATTCAGGAATCATCATCTTTCAATCATCAGAATCCAAATCAACTCATCAATTCTCAACCAGAATTCTAAAATCATATCAATTAGCATTCAAATTCATCCTCTAGATAGCATTTTTGCTTATAACTTCAAGGTCTTAGATTTACTTGTATATATTGTGAGTAAAGAGCTGCAGATATTTCAACGGTATATATGGGTAGTCACGGTCCGTGGAGTTATAAGGTAAATACCATCATATCTAGGCCTCATATTGTGAGTAAAGAGCTGCAGATATTTCAACGGTATATATGGGTAGTCACGGTCCTTGGAGTTATAAGGTAAATACCATCATATCTAGGCCTCAAGCAAGTCAGGGATTCCATAAAATTGATGTACTTCCATCTGAAGACCAGTTACCAATTTATGAATCTTTATTTTGAATATCAATTTGTATAAATTTTATCACACAATTACAATCTTTTATTGGTACTTCATAAATTTTTAACATTTCTTGCTTCTCAGTTTATCCACTTTTGCCAATTTGCTCGCCCAAAGTGTTTTAGGATGCTCTGAGCATGCTAGTGGCCTCAGAATTTAGAAATTCTTCAAGGAAAAGTGGGATCAAGCTCTGCATCAAATCTGCGGGTGACTTTGGTAAAACAGAGATTAAGCATTCAATGTTTGGTCAAATCTTGTGTTTCTTGGCTTAATCCTCTACTAGACTAACTCCTATTGAGGCTTTGGAAAGAGTTGAGCTCATTTCAACTCTAAGGCCCCAGATATGGACTCCCCGCATACTCTATTTTTTGCACACAAGAGGATTATTTTGCTAATCAATGAATAATCAGCACTAATCACTGTATTTTGGTTAGGTTTTGAGGTCGCGGAGCACCAGATTCCGACCATGGATGACCCATCACCCAGAGAGTGGTGAATGGTTGGCCCTTGCCCTACCCTTGCCCTAGTTGCTAGCCGAGCACCAGATATGAGCATCACCATCCTACACACCAAGATGGTAGCCTGTAGGAGGATTCGATTTTATCATAGAACCATTTCGAGTAGTTATCATAGAACCCGCCCATAGATGGTTGGCCCCCTCCAATTAGGGATAGGCTCCCCCGCCCCCATGATGTGGCAGTCGATTCCTCATCGTCTGTGACTTCTTCTCTAGCCCTCAATGCCCCGTGATGTGGCAGTCGATTCCTCGTCGTCTGTGACTTCTTCTCTAGCCCTCAATGCCCCGTGATGTGGCAGTCGATTCCTCGTCGTCGTCGTGACTTCTTCTCTACCCCTCAATGCCCAGTGGGGCAGGTTGACCCCACCCTTGTCGTCGTCGTGACTTCTTCTCTACCCCTCAATGCCCAGTGGGGCAGGTTGACCCCACCCTCGTCGTCGTCGTGACTTCTTCTCTACCCCTCAATGCCCAGTGGGGTAGGTTGACCCCACCCTCGCTTCATCAAGCCTTCCCCAATAGCCTTCCTCTCCGATGGATATCTCTCAGAGCATCCCTCTCCAGCCTCTCCGCCTTCTCGCTCCCCCTTGCCTCCTCCCCCCCCCACCCTTGCCTCTTCGACTCTACCCGCAATCGCTCCATTTTCCCCTTCCTTTTCCTCCATGCCTACCATCCCCCCCCTTCACATCTCCAGAGCATTCTCTTCAACCTCTTGCAGCACCTAATCCAGAGAGGAGACAGCCAGCCAGTACCGTTCTCCGCCTGATTCATCGTTTCTCAGAGCGGTGGAGATGACCATTGCAGCCTCACACCACTGAGGTCTCTCCCACTTGAGTCACCAGGTGAGGCCCCCAGGATCTTAGGGTAGCCTATGGATTATGGTTTCTTCTAGTGTCTTCTAACGGAAGAGACAAACAGGTTCAAGGAGACCGTACCCCCTATTCGGGTATGTGTGGTCTTCCACCACTCCAAACCCTCTACTCCAGAGAATGGCGCGATGATCTTCTCCTTCCCTTTGAGTGTCACCCCCGAGACAAAGTGGGATGTCGATTGCTGCCACCATTTAGGATCAGGCAGTTGAGCTATTGCATCATCTGCTCGATCTCTGCATCACCGACATTCTTACTCATCTATGGCCTTTGGCCAGGATGGAGCTTGGTGGATTAGCCCATAGAGACCAAGGAGGGGAGATGGTGACCTCCAGCCTAGAGGTGCTACTTTTTGTGTTCATGCATACCTCTCTCACAGTGCCTCTCCCCCCTTCTTATAGATACCTACATTTTGATTGATGGAGCACACAGTATTCATACTCTCATGCTCGGGCAGAGTGGAAGTACATGATGGAGGGTAAGATCCATGCCCACTTGGCATGACTCTGCACCAGGACAGATTGTGACTATTCGTCTTCCAAGCTTGCGCCCAAGACTCTTCAAGTGGAGGGAAGTTCTGGTAGTTCCGCCTCACACAGAGATTGATATGAGTATTGTCTCATGGAACATTCAGGGCTTAAGGGGCCCTCAGTGCTTTCAGAGACAAGGTGTCCTTAGCGGAGAGCTGCATTGAGCTATGGTGGGGGGACCTATCGACATTCTTTTCCTCTAGGAGCACCATCTTACTCACGGGCGTACCCACAACTGTGGGAAGATTCTACTAGGCAGGAGTCATAATTTTAGGTCTTTATTCTTTGGCCCCTCAAGGTTGTAGGGAGGAGTGTGTCTTTTTGTCAGTGATGAGTAGCTTCTATTGTCTGGACAGGATTAGAAGTCATAGTTCCAGGACGGCATGCTTAGTGGGTTACTCGTGGGTTAACATTATGATTGGAGAGGATAGCGTTGGCTTCCTCCAAATTTATGCCCTGAATGCGGTTGCAAGTAGAGCTATCTTTTGAAGCACTGTCTGACAGGCCCTACCCCAGGCTAATTTTTCGTGCATGGGTGATGACTTCAACATAATAGAGGCACCAGAGGACAGACTTGGAGGTGGAACGACCACAGTCTTAGGAGCGGAGTACTAATGATTCTTAGGGGATAGGACCCTTGGCATCTTCCAGAGTTTGGACGTAGAACTGGGAGTCTTAGCTTCTCTCGATTGGATAGGTGGAGCACTAGCCCCAACCTCTCTTGGCTGGACAGGTTTTATGTTGACGAGTGGGCTTGCACTCATGGATGCATGGTTGGTATTCTAGCGGGCACTAAATTTTTAGATCATGCCCCAGTTATTTTGTCCCCCCTAGAGGACCCATGGAGGCATGACATACATGCGAGCTCTAGGAATCCAGACAACCTCATTCAGGACTCCAAGATTTGTAGCCGGATTGAGCAGATATGGGTGGGACTCGACTTTTCCTTAGGATCTACAGTGTGCAGTTTGGATGATGGCCTTGGGGAGGTCAATATTTTCTTACAGGAGGTAGCCAAGAGTAGATTGGAGGGATTTTAGTAGCAAGAGAGGAGTATGAGGAGGGGCCTAGCCTCTTTACAATGTCTTCAGGAGAGTTCCCTAGACAGCCCGTGGATTGAGAGTCATATGGCTACCACTCACACAGAGATTTGGTCCATTGAGGAGAGGAGGGTGGAGTATAGATACCATGCCAAGGCTTCATTTTGGATTTAGGCCGATGATAAAGTTACTGGAGATGTCTTTGAGATAGATGGCCCACACAGGAGGAGAGATGGTATTCGTCGCTCGCAGGCTACGTGGCTAGGATGTAGCTATTGTTACAGGTGAGAGGCATCGCCATGGATTTCTTCTGATCTCTTCTCATCACTGGTGCCCCATCATCCCCCCAGGTGATGGATGCACGAGAGAGAGTCTAGAGGCACATGAGAGAGGTGGTTCCCCCCTCCCTTTGGTCTTTCTTATTGACCCCTTTCACTATAGAGGAGATGGCGGAGGTGGTGAAGGCATTACCTAGAGGCAAATACCCAGGGGGGTGGATGGGCTTCCTTTTTCTTTCTTTCTTCGCCATTGGGACCTCATGAAAGGTGGCCTTCTTGTTGCCTTCAATGAGATTATGCTCACAAGTGCCATGCCAGATAGGCTCACAGAGGACTTGATACATTTGATTCCCAAGGAGGGTGGTGATAGATTGGAGATCCGGTAGTGGATACCCATCACCCTTCTAGGGATGGCCTACAAGATTTTGGCCAAGCCCATCAGCAAAGCGACTTCATCCTTCCCTCCCAAACTTAATCCATGACACTCAGACTAGTTTTGTTTAGGATCAGAGTATTCTGGACAACATCTTTACATTTTGGGAGGTGACAACTTCATCCAGGATGCGACGGTAGGACCTTATGAGAAAGCTTATGACGGGGTGGATTGAAGCTTTCTGGAGGACACTATGAGCCAAATGGGATTCCCCATGGAGTGGATTCATGGAGTCTCAAGCCTTTATTCAGCATCCATGTGGTTTTTGGGTAAGCTCAGCACCCAGCTCAACTTGGCAACAACCAGTTGAGGCGAGGGGCACTCTAGCCACTATAGCCCGATACCTTGGTTTCCATGTTGGCATTGATATCTCTCCCAAGAAGCACCTAGCTTCGTTTCTTTTGAGTATTCAAAAGGAGCTTCTATACTGTCGGCAAGGCTATCCCTAGCATGCAGAGTGGTGGTGGCGAACCAAGTACTAGTTGCCACCATGTGGTATAGTACCACATGCTCGGCCTTTTCTCGAGCTTGTATTGGCTATATACAACGTTTGATCCGAAACTTCTTATGGGCCGAAAGTGATGAGAGCCAACCATGTCCAAGGTGGCATGGAGAGTGATCATTTAGCCACGTAGTAGAAGGGGGCTTGGCCTCATTGATCCAGCTATAGGTGCCCTGTTGGGCAACTTGATTGTCAGAGGACTCCTACCCAGTGGTGAGCCTTCGGATTTTAGCCTGCACTCCGAGCCTTGGAGGCCCGTGGTGGCCACAGAGTACTAGATGGATCTTCATAGAGATGCGAGCCTGTGGTTTTAGTCTTGCCTTTGAGGACAAATTCGCACAGCCAGTCTACTTCATGTTTGGGATCAGGCCAGCCCCTTAGGCAGATTTTTCTAGTGACCTCAGAGGAGCGGCTTCGGCAACCTTTGATCTAGAACCCCCAGATCCGTTTACCTAGTGGCCACATGCTAGGGGCTTGACCGCAGATATGTTGGGGTGCCTTGAGCATGGGACCAGCTAGGTCTCTTGGAGATTGGGCTGCACACATGCAAGTACCTCAAGAGGAGAAAGAGAAAGGCCTGACAAGGATCTCGGGTAGAGATAGGGTCAACATCGACATTGACTCAGCTATTCCTCTAGAGTGGCTGACTCCTATTCCATACCCGACCCCCCCACCAGTGTGTTTAGGCATGTTCACCAGTCAGGATATCCTTGTGGCGGTCCATGGAGAAGATGATGACAATGGTTTTCTCACTTTTTCTATTGGATTACATGGCTGCAGATTAGAGAGATCAGAGCACCCCTTGGAGGATTTCAGAGGAGGCTGAACCTTGCAGAGGGTGATTGGTTTTTGCGGATGCGCATGGCACATAGATCCAACACTGGCCAAGGTGGCCAGGGAGATATTTTGGCGGTTATGGATTTGGGAGTACCCTCTGTTGAAATATACAAGTGAATAGGGTGTGTGCAGGAACAAGCCCTTGGCTAGAGGCTATAAAAAAGACAATCTGTAAATGTGAGAGAAGCTGTGAAAAGGTGAGAAGTATCTACTGGGAGAGAATAAAGGGTAGCATGAGGAGATTCAGGAGGTGTGGAGATATTTTGGGAGAGGTGGAGAGAATCAAGCAAAAGAGGTGGAGTGAATCAAGGAGAAATCAGCGGGATTGGATGCTTGGATGTAAACTCTACTGAGAATTTTCTGGTTTTTTATTATCCATGCCTACATTAAGCTATCAATTAATTTCTAGTAGTGCACCCCCCGAGGGAGTCCCGATCAAGCGGTTGCAATAATGGGACCCTGAAGAGTGGACTTGGCATGATCCCACACATCGAGTGGAGACTCTAGATGCCCCTTTCTTTGCATATACAGCATGGCTCGGCCACAGGATCCAGATGCCAAAGATAGATGGCACACCGGCAGTAGCAGCACACTCGCAATCTCAGGGCCTATCACAGCGCTTCCTTTCAGATTTCTAGAAGAGACTTTGGGATAGCTTTCGGCTGAGGAAGATCACTCTCTTCCTTTGGGCTGATGGCACACACAGGAGTCTGGTAGTGGGTACTTGGTTGGTAGTTGGAGGTCCGTCAACAACTTGCTGAGGTGCGGCCACCCCCAGGAGTCTCAACGACATTGCCTTTGGGATTTCCCGAAGGCTCACTAAATTTGGCAACGGATTCTCCACATCTTTGCTATGGACAGGCCATTGACTTGGATCATCACTTGGGGTACTGTCGCTTGGGCCACCGAGGCTAGAGTGGTCAGGACTTACAAGGAGGATGGGGGAGGCCTTGCCCTTCAGGTCTCCCACCATCGTATTGCAGTAGTACCAGTCACAACTCCACCTACAAGTGTCTGATGACGAGGCTCATGCCAACGATGGGAGACTTACAGTACAATAGTAGCCTGGAACATATGGTGTGCTAGATGTAGCCAAGCAATCAAGGATACCCACACTCCGTGCGACTGAGACCATCAAGAGCATATAGGCTGACATCATTCACACCCTCCGCGGTTAGTGGGGGAAGCTACAGGGAGGTTGTGACCACATGCAGAAGCAGCGGAAGCCTTCTTGTTGGACTTTGGAAGTCTGGCCGTTTCCTCACAGATAGAAGAGCTGGTGACCCCATTTGGCATTACAGACCACTTGTGTGGTTGTTCCCCCCTCACTCTGTATGAGATAGCCTTCTCCTCATAGAGTGACCAGCCAAAGGAGAAGAATCTCTTCCACTTATGATCACTTGTTTCCCGCCCTTAGATGAGGTGAGTTTGTATTTAGCCCTTCGAGGTTGTACTTAGCCCTTTGTGGGGCTGTTTTTTCTTTAACTAATTGAAGGATCTTTTTCTTGAAAAAAAGAAGGAATAATGTTGTCCCATTTGTAGAGTAGCAATCACAAGTATTTCATGGATTTGGAGCGTCCTCCTAGCAGTGGATCTAGTGTTATTCCATATTCTAGAGCAGGTCGAGGACATATGCAAGTAATATAGATGCATCATCTTGTGGGACTACATGACATACCATGAAAGGGAAGGAAAAGATCAATCAACCTTTTTTGCTTGATCTGTGAAGAACAAGTCACTCTAATGTGAATGAAGATGTGACCCTAGTAGCTTCAATTTGAGCCTTGATGAAGGGCTTGGCATTTTATCAACCGTTACTCCTGGTGCACAAAGAACGAGTGCTATTTTGAGGGCACTCAATAGTGATTGAGGTGTACACATGTCTACTTGATAGTTTGAGATATGATGGATTTATAACCCATCACCATGGTTACATGGTTAAAGAAATACAAGAGATAGAGCCCACTTACTTTGAGCTCAACTAGTGCCGTGGACATTTGATGAATCGCCTGAGTGATAGCTTCCACACTTATGTCACTGGCATGGTTGGTGAGATTAATATGGTTGATATGCTACCATGCTTTATAGGTTCTATGGACAACCACTTTGGTGTTCTAGAGTTATGACATAGTTATGGTGCTAGATCATGTAGTAGTCAAGGCTTCACACTATAGACCGACCTTTTGTAAGTTATGGTAAGAGATTATTTTTCCTTATAGTATGTACTCTTACCGCTTTATGTTATGGTTGTAGAGAAGACAAGAGAATAGAACAAAATTCCTTATGTTGTGGTTGTAGAGAATAAAAGACAATAGAAGAAAATTTAGCCATTTTCTTACGTTGTGGTTGTAGAGAACAAAAGAGAATATAAGAAAATTCATCCATCCATCTCTCTTCTATGCTTGTCTACTCTTATGTGTGTTTTCTTACAAGGAGCTTAAGCTCATCCTTTCTTCTCATCAAACATTTTCAAGCAAGCAACCATCTAGCATGTAAAAAGCTTTTTTCTTTTGAATAGAGGTGTATTCTGGAATAAATGATGATATTCAACATTTCTAAGAAGTCTCTTCATTAGAATTTACAATACTAGCAAATTGCCCTACCGGACTCCAAAATACCAACTAGTCTAAAAATATTTTCTTGTTTTTAAAAGAATAAGGGTACAAAGGGTAAGTCCTTACTCAAAAACACTTTATGCATTCTTTGTGTTCTATGGAGTGCTCTTAAGAAAAACAAACTATGTGTGGGTCTTAGAAATCAAAACACAGTGTCCTGATCTACATAAATATTTTTATATGACTCAAAGCTTGAAATTTAATTTTGTAATTGAACCATGTTCAATCACAAGGTTAAATTCCAAAATCCACCTTAACATCTTACATTTATGTGTGTGTGTGTGTGTAATTTAATTTTGTAATTGAACCATGTTCACTCACAAGGTTAGATTCCAGAACCCACCTTAACATCTTACATTTGTGTGTGTGTGTGTGTGTGTGTGTGTGTGTGTGTGTGTGTGTAATTTAAAACGCTTAAGTATCAAAATTTCATATATAGATCACTAAATAACTAACAACCCAATTTTGCTTTTTGTTTAAACTCATATTTAAATTAAAAAAATATTGAAATAAAAATTTGAATGCAAAAACAAGTCACAAAAATCAAATGATAGTGGAATTTACTTTTTCTTCTTTAGGTTGGTGTGGACTATTAAAGGCTCTTAGACTAAGATATTTCTTATTTTTCAAAAATGGAAGATAAATTATTATTATTTTTACAAACATTGAGAGTAAAAAATACAAATCCGTCTATATTTCAATTAAAAACTAAAAAAAGGTGTATGTGCACTAATAAAACTACTCACAAAGGCTCAAAATTGCAAAAAGGGATCTGGAGTGCTCTTATGCTCTACTCCAATTAAGAGTGAGAAGAAAACAACCTCTCCACCCCCTTCTAAAGGAAAAAATTAATTTATTTCAATAATCTTTAATATCTTTCACTTAACTATAATCTTATCACTATTTTAAATGTTTCTACATTCACCTAACTTAACTCTTACTTTATTTTAAGAATGTCTTTCTTATTTGCATTTCTCAACTTTGTTGTAAAGCTTTTGTAGAGAAATGAAGAGTTTAGGCTTCTCTATTTCTAGCCCTTTCAACACATTTTAGCCTCCATCTTCTTTAATGTCTCTATAACAAACGGTTCTCTCAAAGTGAAGACAATGTGACAAGTTCTTTTTTGAAGAAAAAAAACTTGAAGTGTTCAAATGAATGTCATTTTAAATCCCAAGAGGTAGAAATATCACAAATTTCATAAAACAAAAAGTTCATGTCAATAATAGCAATTTCATAATATGTTAAAGTTATTGCCATGCCAAAATTTGTTTGATAAAGTTGGGGTTTGTCGAAATTATGCAATAATGAGAAAGATTCTTTGGATTGAAAAGAGAGCATCAAAACATATTTTTGAGATCCTCTGTCAGAAGTCATAATTTGAAAACTATAAAAAAAGAGAACTGTTCAGTTAACTATCTTTGATGTTTGACAGAGATTAACAAGACAGTACATGTTGCATATATGTATTTTCTAGCCAGCTCATTGGAGTGCTGGCAAGGTTTTTTTATAGAACAAGAAAAACTCATTGAAGAGACAAAGATTGATTTATTTCAAATGATAGGAGTGATGGCAAGGCTATTTTATAGAACAAGAAAAAAGCATTGAAGAGACATAAATGAAATATTTTGGTGACAAAAGTCACTATAGTGTGCATGAGTAGAATAGACATTTACATGAAATACAAATTCATTAGTACATAAAAACAGGTTCTGATGCATTAACAAGAGGTATGATCTGGAGATGGGTAGAGGGAGAAAGGAGTCAAAGAAATCATGTGGGAATCAATGTTAAATACATAATCTAAACCTTCAAGATATTTAAATCCTTGTTAATGGGCTTACTTTGAAAATGTATGGTAGTCTACATTAAGAAACTGAGAAAATCTCAATGGAAAAAATAAATGATCTATCTTAAGGGATGGGAGCTACCAAAATGTTTATTTTTTACACTGCAACACTTTGCATAGTAATACGTAAGGTTTTTTCTTCTGAAAAACATGCTATCTTTTAATGGAGTGTACCCTATTGTGATGTGGATTGTTTTAAAAATTATAAATTAGCAGTATTTTGATATATTTTTTATCGATTTTGGCTGTTTTCATTAAAAAAATGCGTGTTTTGGACTTTTTAGGTAAAACTTGAGGTGGGGTATAGTTTTGGTGATTTTGTTGTAGTTTGAAATGACTCACTGTTTTTCAAACTAGGCTAGACATAACTAAAAAAATAATTTATTAACATTAGTTTTAGTCGTTAAGTAACTATGTAAATGAAGTTTATCACTTCCTCATTTGGCATTAAGCTCAAGGTAAGGCCGCTTTATAAAGTCCAATGCCATCTTATAATAATTGGGCTTTTGTTACATGCGTGTAAGGTGGCAAAACACTTTACAATAGGTTGGGCGGGTGAAACCATGTGGTTCATTGAATGAGCCTTAATTCAAGCCCTAACTATTTACATAGTATGCCATTGATAACTGTTTTGATGATCTCAGCTAAGTCCTAAGATCATAGTGCATCACACCTCCCTTGTCCATTTAAAAATTCCCCTCTTTGCCATCTAGTCATTTACTTGCCAAAGAGAGTTTCATTTGTTTGGCATTTTCCTCTTATCAAATTTCAAATTTGACTTATGGAGGTTTCACGTTAAGGAACCTAGTGTTCAAGGAGTATATATATACATATATATCATCGATCTTCCCAAACTTTTGTGTTAGACATAATCAAAACTCTTTTTCACTGTAACATTGTCTAGATGATTTTGTCAACATGACCCATGGTCTAGTTTCTTTAAACATAAGAGGTATTCCATATTGGCTTGGCTAGAATAGAGAGCATCTATTGCCTATGTGACTACGGGCCTACCCACGAAAAAGATTGAGAGCTATGGGCAGACACTTTTTTGATAAACAATTGTTGGGCGACAATACCCTTTACAGACCATAGGCATGCCCACGGAAAAGGCATCCTGCAAAACTGAGAGTTGTGGGGGCAGGCTATTCCGCCTAGAACTGGAATGGTAGTTGTTGGGCTCCAGTCACCAAACACATCAGCGCTGAGGGTGCATGGGCGTGGTCACAGTCTGTAAAGAAATGTTAGACGGGCGGGTGATTGTGGTGATCTGTTGGGCAAAACGTTTTAGTGGGCTTCACCCAAGTGTGTAAACACCCTAATTCATATTTTCCCATGTCTTTCAAAGCGGTGTAATAGTGGCAGCCTGATATAGAGTTTCCGATTTATTTTTAGTGTGTGCGATTACTATTTGTTTGTTTGTTGCTATTATTATGTATATATATATATCATATTGCCAAGGCGCATTGAGGCCATGCTGCTTTACACAGAGGGTAGAACAGGCCCGAGACATGGCAGCGGCGAGGTTGCTGCTGGTCTGTTTCTGCGTTTGCGTGCTGGCTGGAGGCCTTCATGTGAGTCGAGTGGAAGGAGGCAGGTGGGTTCTCAGAACCAACCTTGAAAGTGGCCATGGCGGGGAAGAACCAGACGTGAAGGAGCTGCATGTAACCATACGTGTAAATGGTTCCGCATGTGCCAACCTCGACTGCTCCGTGAAGCCCAAGTTCACTCATACGACGCCCTCGGCTCCCAGCCCTCCTATCCAAAACCGGCCACCATAAACCGGCCACAGCTTGCTTTCTTCGACACACAATCCTGCGCCAGCTGCCCTGTAATTATTGACACTTCTTTGTAATTACGTGTTATCTTCTTTTATTTGATCTCGTCAAAAAAACTGATTATCAAAATATCAGAAATTGCTTTTTGCAGCATATTTGAGATTTCTTCAAAAACCAACAGAACAAAAATACATTTAAACTAAGGGTTTCAGCATATAGACAGAGACACACAGAAAAAGAAGGAAAGAGAGCGGGGGTTATTATTATGTAAAAATCGTTTATAGTACATAATTAAAAAAACACCCTTGAGTAATGGATTTGTGCACCCTTCTAAAGATTTTGAGATGATTATAAAAATACCTCTTTTGTATGGATTTTTCCACTTTTTGAATTGAGGTTCCCAATATATGTATGTTGATTTAATGGAATTCCCATGATGTATGTAGATTTTATGGAACTCCACAAGAAACCTTTTGAAGTGGACACCCTCCTAGCCTCCCCCATCCCAACCCCTTAAAAACCCCACAAGCACCAAAAAAAGCCACAAGCACAAATGATCTCATAGAAATTACTACATGCATGCAATCCAGACTTGAGATTTGCAAAGCTTCCATCCTTGCAGAGCTTCCATCCCTCAGATTTGCATCCAAATTCAAAATCGGTGTAGCTATCTCCTTCTTCACACACCCTCCTCGCTTTTTGTTTCCATTTCAGTTACCATTTGTGTTTGGAGCTGTGCTGTTTATGGGTGAGCCCTCTCTTTCTCTCTCTCCCTTATATTGCAAGGGGAGTCGTCTTTGTGTGCTTGGTGAGCCCTCTCTCTCTCTCTCTCTCTCTCTCTCTCTCTCTCTCTCTCTCTCTCTCTCTCTCTCTCTCTCTCTCTCTCTCTATATATATATATATATATATATCTATATATATATATATATATATATATATATATCTTTCCTTTTGCTATTCTAATCGCTTTTTTTTTTGTTTGTGCATGCGATCTTAAGCTCCTACTCCTTCAGCTTCCACTACCTCCTCTGCTTGATCATCTACTCACAAAAACAGAGGAATGGACCTCCAAGTAGTATATCCGTCCAAGTACTATCCTCTCTCTCTCTCTCTTTGATGATGTGTCATGTCACGTGCACGTGTGCTCCCCCCGCCCCTGCCAACTCTCTTTGATGGATTCTTTGAGAATGTACTATATGTGTGTACTCCCCCCCCCCCCGCCAACTACAATACCTGAAGGCTTCCATTTGCCATGTTGCTCGGGGGGGGGGGGGGGGGGGTCACCTAAAAATATGTACGTGTAGCACGTGAGTTCATGAGGAAGGGTATACTAATTCAAAAAAGTTCCAGAATAACATTTACAGGAAGGATTTTTTAAACAATTTTGAACAACAACTGTAAGTTTATGAGAAAAAAAAGGGTTCATTTTATTCATAAAAGTATGTAAGTGTAAGGCATTTTTTAAATACCCCTTGAACGTACGTGATACATAAAATTTCTTAGAGGTGAACCCCTCAAGCCATGTCGGCACTACTTACATCAAGCTCGACACTACTTACATCAAGCTCGGCACTACTTACATCCATGTCGGCACTACTTACATAAAGCTCGACAGCCCTCAAGCCATGTCGGCACTACTTACATAAAATTTCTTAGAGGTGAACCCCTCAATTAGCCATGTCGGCACTACTTACATCAAGCTCGATAGCCAATTACACTTCATCCACCATCACCCGCTTACGTCAAGCTCGATAGCCCACTTACACTTCGTCCATCAAAAACATGATTAATACTTTATAGGCTAATTAATGACTCTTAAGATGACCAGAAATATCTCTCAATATAGACGTTAATAATGGATGTGAATAATCATCTACTCAGCATCCTCAATATAGAAGTTAATATTTTTGTGATTCGTGAATAATCGTCTACTCAGTATCCTCAACATAGAAGTTAATGATTTTGTGAATAATCATCTGCTTGGCATCCTCAACATGGCTGGACACCAAGCACAATAGCAACTGCATATACAGTTCCTGCACAGCAGGGACTGGTTATTGCCATTGCTTTGCATGCATATGAGTGATCTATGTGTATGTTTAACCATGCAAATTTTTTATTGTGTTGAGTCATAGTGCCTTAATGTTGAGAGTGAAGAGAAAGAGAGAGATAAAGATAAATGAGTCATAGTGCCTTAATGTTGAGAGAGAGAGAAATAAATGAGAGAGAGAGATAAAGATAAATGATAATGTCTGACTTGCAAATGACAATGTTACAATTTTTGTTTGATTAAATTTTTTTTGTTTATGTGCTTAAGTTCGGGCAAATATATATATTGGGTTGAATGCTTATCTTGGAAATGTGTTTTGTCTAAATAAAATATATATATTAAAAAACTAAGGTATAAACCTTAGTGTATCCATTACATTAATGGATATGGCATAACATGTTGAACACATCACAATGCTCTTAGATTGCATATAAAAAACAAAAACAAGTGAACAAATCTCCACAAGCCTCCTTTTCCTATACTAGAGAGAGAGCATGTCACACACATCTGTGTGTGATATATATATATATATATATATATATATATATATATATATTATATATATATATATATATATATATATATATAGATTCTAACCAATGATAATAACACTTGTAAGGAAAAAATAAATAAATATTACATTTAAAACAAAGAGAAACTTGGACATTGACACCATGTGTGTGTGTGTGTGATATATATATATGTGTGTGTGTGTGTGTATATGTATATATGTATATATATATATGTATGTATATATGTATATATATATATATACATGTATATATGTATATATTTATGTATGTGTGTGTGTGTGTGTGTGTGTGTGTGTGTGTGTGTGTGTGTGTGTGTGTATAGAGAGAGAGATTCTAACCTAGGATAATAACATTTGTAAGGAAAAAATAAAAAAATATTACATTTATAACAAAGAGAAAACTTGGGCATTGACAGCATTAGATTTTTTTAAAAATTTGACTAACCTCACAACTCAATGGGCTATTGCAAATTGAGCTACTTGATGTGTAGTTTACTTCTTAACATGTAAAAGCTAAGAAAAATAGATAATAGGAGAGGATCTCTTTATAGTGCACATTTATGCCAAGGTAATTAGAGGTGATTACTCATAGCAAGATTTTTATCCACTTTCATTTGACACGTGAGCTAGCTTTTATCTACACCTACACTAGAACATCTATATCTACAACATATATATGTCTGAGGTCTATGTAAAACCTTGGTGATATGCATGTTCCCTACAATGTTGACCTGTGTAAGCTGTTGAGAGAGCTATAGTAGTTTTAGTGTTGGGTTTCATGAATGCTAGTCTCCACCACCTATGTAATGAGCTATAGTTTCTTGATATGCATACATTTGACCATGCAAATGTTTTGTAAATGTATGCGCATGTTGACGTATGCCTAATTTACCTCCAAACAATGGGTGGCCAAAATAAAAAATAATGGAAAAATACTCTACCTCATAACTCAATGTGCTAGTGCAAAATTAAGTTGCCTTGATGTGTAGTTTACTACTTGACATGCAAAAGATGAGAAAATTAGATAATAGGAGAGAATATCTTTATAGTTCACATTTATGCCAAGTCAATTAGAGGTGATTTCTCATAGTAAGCTTTTCATCCACTTTCATCTGACATGTGACCAACTTAGCTCTTATCTACACCTACACTAGAACATCTATATCTATAGCATATATATGTCCTCTAATAAATGGAACTAATATTGTTACATATCTACATCGTATATATGTCCTCTAAGTAAAACATTGGTGATATGTATATATGTCACAGGACTGAAGGGCTAAAGTAAGTGACAAGACTGACAATAAAGTTTTGAAGGGATAAAGTTTAGTGATAGGACTGAACTATATGTCTTTATCATCATTGATAGAGTTCTAACTTCCATCTCACATTTTTATATATCTCCTTATATATATCTCCTTAAAAACTGACTTAGAGAATTAGAGTTACATACGTTTTCAACCAAGGAAAAATACCGTACTTGAAATATACTTTCATACCCATATGCATATGTCGTATGTTTACCATATGAAAAAAACTATGTCGTGTGTGTGGTGTGTGTGTGTTTAGATTTACATATGTTAAATGCTATATTGCATGTATGTAGTATGTTTATATATATATATATACACACACACCCACACACACACACACACACATATATATATATATACACATATACATATACATATATATACATATATATATATACATATACATACATATATATATATATGTATGTATACGTGTATATATATATATATATATATATGTATATATATATATATATATATATATATATATATATATATATATGTATGTATGTATATGTATGTATACGTGTATATATATATATATATATGTATATATATATATATATATATATATATATGTATGTATGTATATGTATATATACGTGTATATATATATATATATATATATGTATATATATATATATATGTATATGTATATGTATATATATATATATATATATATATATATATATATATATATATATATATATATATATATATATATATATATGTATATGTATATGTATGTATATGTATATATGTACATATATATATATATATGTATATATATATATATGTATATATATATGTATATATATGTATATATATACATACATATATACATACATATATATATATATATATATGTATGTATGTATATGTATAGATATTCAAACATTCATGCATAAATATAAGTATACGCACAAGTATGTATTTAATATTTTTTTAATAGATTTTGAGATTATTAATGGATCTCTCTCTCTCTCTCTCTCTCTCTCTCTCTCTCTCTCTCTCTCTCTCTCTCTCTCTCTACATATCTCTCTTTGTAACTAATTGTCACTCACTTAACGCACCATGCGAATTTCAATTAGCAGAGCAGTTATCATTCTCATTATCTCTATGGCACACACTGTCTCTCCCTCAATCTTGGTCCCTCCCTCTCTCTCACACACACACACGTGCTAATTAGATCTCCTCTCTCTCTCTCTCTCTCTCTCTCTCTCTCTCTCTCTCTCTCTCTCTCTCTTACACACACACACACACACACACAAGCAAGTATGTTATTTCTCTCTCTCTCTCTCTCTCTTTGGCTATTACTCACACACACTATCTCTCCCCCTCACTCTCTCTTTACACGTAACTCTCTCTTTGGCTATTACTCACACACACTATCTCTCCCCCTCACTCTCTCTTTACGCGTAACTCTCTCTTTGGCTATTACTCACACACACTATCTCTCCCCTCACTCTCTCTTTACACGTAACTCTCTCTTTCTATTACTTATGCACATACACACACATATTCCCTCTCTCTCTCTCTCTCTCTCTCTCTTCTCTCTCTCTCTCTCTCTCTCTCTCTCTCTCTCTCTCTCTCTCTCTCTCTCTCTCTCACATATGCAACACATAAATAGTATCTCTTACGTTTTGTGTGTGTGTGTTTGGTGTGAAACATAGCAAGACAATGTGAGAAATAGAGAGAGAGGGAGAGAAAGAGAGAGACTTAAAAGTTTTTTTTGTTTGATTTGTTTGTGTTATTTTATAGAGGCAAGGCACAAGTTTGATAGCCAACAAGTTAGTGGTTTGGAATATAATTCACTCTTATAACTTGAGGTTAGTTTCATTTATAGCCTTTTCTCTCTCTATCTATTTGTGTGTTTGTAGTAAATATGTGTGTACAATGTCAAAGAGTTGATTTTAAGTAATAAATGCGAGAGAGAGAGAGAAGGAGAGAGAGAGAGAGAGAGAGAGAGAGAGAGAGAAAGAGACCGAGAGAATGTGTGAGGAGATTCTATTCTCTCTCTCTCTCTCTCTCTCTCTCTCTCTCTCTCTCTCTCTCTCTCTCTCTCTCTCTCTCTCTCTCTCTTTTCATGAAAATAAATTGTAGGTTGATAATCGTTTATTGGTGTGGTATTTTGTGTGTGCCCAGATATTTACGGAGATATATTTGATTGACTGAGAGATTGAGAGAGAGAGAGAGAGAGAGAGAGAGAGAATAGAATGCACATAAACATACTTTCCATCTCTCTTTTTCATGAAAATAAATTGTGTAGGTTGATAATCATTTATTGGTATGGTATTTTGTGTGTGCCCGGATATTTATGGTGATATGTTTGGTTGGCTAAGTGAGAGAGAGAGAGAGAGAGAGAGAGAGAGAGAGAGAGAGAGAGAGAGAGAGAGAGAATGCACATAAACATACTTTCTATCTCTCTTTCTCTCTCATTGAATGTTTTATAATTGATAATTCGTATGGTATATGTGAATATAGGAATGATTTTTGCGTAATACTTTAGTGTGCACACATAAATAGAGTTCCTTATAGTGATATTCAAGGCTAGCTAAGTGAGCAAGGGAGAGAGAGAGAGAGAGAGAGAGAGAGAGAGAGAGAGAGAGAGAGAGAGAGAGAGAGAAGATCTATCTTTAGTGTGCACACATAAATAGAGTTTCTTATAGTGATATTCAAGGCTAGCTAAGTGAGCAAGGGGGAGAGAGAGAGAGAGAGAGAGAGAGAGAGAGAGAGAGAGAGAGAGAGAGAGATCTTCTCTCTCTCTCTCTCTCTCTCTCTCTCTCTCTCTCTCTCTCTCTCTCTCTCTCATTGAAATAAATTATACAAGTTGAGAACTGGCAATAAATTTTTTAGCACATGTTCTACTTTATTCGTAATGGAATATCATGTCTCTAATTTGTACATGTAGCCTTGAGATAGTAGTGAAATATTCTTGAAAAAGAAATAAACTTTTCATTTATTAGACCATTGCATTTGACTACAAAGATAGTTTTAGAGAGAGAATATCATGGGATTAAGAGAATATACATGCATTAAATTATTTGAGCACTTTTACTAGCATTAAAAAATAGAAAAATGTTCTTAAAAAGTTAGGAGTTTTGTTAATGGGTTGCTAATACTAGCCTTTTAGAGAGACGATTATATGGCATGTTAAGAGAATATTTTGTTTCCTCTTTGCAACTTTGAAGGTATCTACACCACGTAAATAGTGTTCGTATATAGTTGAGTTATTAGGGTTATGTTATATGTTAACTAAGATTTAACAAGATTTTTGGATAGCCTTAAGATGTTCATTGTGGATTTCAGTAATGGAGATCCAAAATGATAACAATGGCTTAGTTACCATAGTGGCTATATATGGAGCTTTAAATTTTGATGCAGCTTTGTCTACCCTGCCTGAGCTAATCAATGTTTGAGTTTCAAAACACCTTTCTCAGTGAAGGACTCCATCACGACAATCAAGCTCTAAATGTCTACAGACTATTACAAACATATGCGAGCGCACTTAGAAAAATCATGTTGCTTGCAAGGAGTACTTCAATGCCCTTTGGGAAGTGGCACCCAAAGGGGAGATATGCTAAGAGATGAGTTAACACATCATCTTCATCGTGTTCTTAATAGTAGTGGTCGTATGGAGGCCAGCCAAGTAGACATGATTTGCACAATGAAAATTTTGGCATGTTGAAATTGGGGAACATCTTGGCGGATGTACTAGGGAATGTAAAAAACAAGACAATTCTTTAAAAGAGCAAGTATGTATTCTAGGCTTGGAGGTATTGAGTCTAAAGATATATGTTAGCCCTTATGAAAAAGATGAGCCATATATTGGAAACCAAGGTAGTTGCCTAGAGATTTCATGAGAGTAATGATGTTTTGTTCATAGCTTCAAAATTAATGTATTTGTTCAAGGAAAAAATCTTATTTCCTGCCTTCTTTGTTGGTGATATTTATGAATTCTCTATTTTCTCATTATCTTTATATATCTCTTTCTATCTATATTCTCTTGCTCTCTCTCTTTCTGACACTCAACATGTCTTAGAGTTCTATGTTTTATTCTCTCTCTCTCTCTCTCTCTCTCTCTCTCTCTCTCTCTCTCTCTCTCTCTCTCTCTCTCTCTCTCTCTCTCTCTCTCTCTCTCTCTCTCTCTCTCTGCTAATGCCTTTTTTTAGCAAATAAGGTGAGATATGGAGATAGGTCATCACTTGTTAGTTTCATACATAGAAATTAGAGATATAAATGAATTTTAATTTGATAGATCTACTAAACTTCTTCTTTAGCAGGAGGACAGACTTTTCTATTTTAAATTTCTTTAATAATTACAGCATGTGAGCTATGTGTGGAGTCTATCCTAAGACTAGGGTCACATGTTGAGACATAGTCCTCTAGGATCATCGTAAGGATAACGTAGGCATATAAGAGTAGTTTTGGGTGCTTATATCAACGGTGGGTCTAAAACATCTTCTCACTTATTACATAAATTTTTTTTACAAAATGAATCTTGAAGATAGATAATATTTTGTCGTGAGTTTGAAGTTAAGAAAGTTTGTAAAGGAAAAATAAGAAATTTAGTATTTACTTTTTTATTTTTCAAAGGAAGTTGAAGATGGTTAGAAGATGTATATATCTAACTTTGAACCAAGTTTGTTGCCTTTGAATTTTGGATGCAGCATGTGTATCTTTCTGTAATTGTTTACGAACAAGGGCTTGCATTAAAAATAAAGTTATGATAATTTAAAGGAGTACTTTAATGTCAATCAAATTGAAACACCTGGAAGGGTTGAATGTGCAAAGGAGAATTTGGAAGAACTAGAAAATACAAATGTACAGATAGATTTTCAAAGGAATAGAGAATTCTATGCAGGAATCCACTTTAACTCATGTAACAGAGCAACTCCTCCATCAAGAACCTATCAATGAACCTAGAAATATTGAAGTAGAGAGAGATATGACAAGAAGCCTTGTTTCTTTTGATTTAAACAAGCTACCTATAGATGAGATTAGCCGTATGGATGAATAAAAAGTTAAATTTTTACCTATTTCGTATGTTATTAAGGTGATATGAAAGGTATTATATCTAAATGTCATTTTATAAGTCGTGTGTTTTCATTTCCTCATAATTTTAAGCACCCAACAACTATGGTGTTATGTTCTAGAGATTGTACTCTTCACTCTTATGAGTCCTTTCTTATAAGTGTCATTATTGTATTGCACTAATTTTAAAATGTAACATTGTACCGATCATATATTTGGAGATATGTGAATGTCATAAAGCTTACCCAAAACATGTGGGTCTTTCAAAGTGGTTATAATGATATAGAACAAGAATTTATCAAATGGACTTTACAAATTAGAGATGGCTCTATAAAAATTCCAAACAATCAAGGTAGAGTGGTGATTCCAGAGAGAATGTTGATCCATGGAAATTCCCCTACAAAGTTTGGTAGAATGGGTATACAAATATCTTCAAAGAGTGTAACATTGTGCCGATCATATATTTGGAGATATGTGAATGTTATAAAGCTTACCCAAAACATGTGGGTCATTCAAAGTGGTTATAATGATATAGAACAAGAATTTATCAAATGGACTTTACAAATTAGAGATGGCTCTATAAAAAGTCCAAACAATCAAGGTAGAGTGGTGATTCTAGAGAGCGAATGTTGATCCATGGAAATTCCCCTACAAAGTTTGGTAGAATGGGTGTACAAAGATCTTCAAAGAGTGGAGAATTATGCAAGCTTCTTCAAAGATGGCACTATTCTTGCACCACAAAATCAAGAGGTCGACGAGATAAATGAACTAGCCTTGAGTGCATTACTTGGTCTTGAAAAATAATACCTCAGTGTGGATTCGGTTGTTTCTTCTACACATGATAGAATATTGTATGCAATTGAGTTCTTGAATAGTTTGAACGTGGGTGGTGGTTACTCTCCTCTCATCACTTGCTTCTAAAGATGAATGCTCCTATCATTTTGTTATGCAATTCAGAACCTTAGTAATGAGGACTTTATAATGGTACCATACTGATATGCAAGCAATTTCATTCAAAAGTGATAGAAGTAGAAATTATTACAGGTAGAAACATTAGAGATAGGGTCCTTATTCCTAGGATAATGTGCTAGTATACACTCAATGCCCGCCTCTCAGCATTATCTCACTTTGATGTATAATGCACATTTGTTAGGCCCCCATTATGAGGAGTAGCCATGGTGCATATGTCTTTAGTGGGAACCCTGACTTAGACGCTGATGGGGTCATTATTGTGACCATTGATGATGGTTAGGATATGGTCAGGGCTACGAGTGTTAGCTGGGGTCCAGAATATTTCCTCAGATACCAAGTCCATCATTAGAGCAGCAGGTGGTGGTTGGTGGTCAGTGGGCCACATTCTTGATATGAGGGTGGTGACCGTGTCTATGCAGTGTAACCACCCTCATTGCATATGCATCTACCACACCACCTACAGTACTATATATGGACATGGTTGCCATGAGCTATGGCATCAAATGCTTGTGAGTATCCACCCCCTTCTACACTTCGTACATACTCCATCCAGAGTCTGTCCAGATCGCCATCTAAGCTCTACGTGAGAGCGCATGGATGGACAACACCATCACTTGTACCTCTTTGGTATAATAGGAAATTTAAATTATCTCCATTGTATATCTATTACATTGTCTATTGTGCTTTGTCTTGCTCTCTCTTTCCACTATGCCACATTCTTATATGGTATCAGAGCTTAGGTTCTCTTAGCAGGAATAGTGCATAAGGTTTAGTCTTTCTTTGCATAGAACCTTAGGAGTGTTGGCTTCTATCTCTGCTGTTACTACTGCTGCTACACCAGTCTTGCCCATTCATCTTAACTGCCTTCACAGAAGGCAAGATTGATGGGAGAAACTATACTCTTTAGAAATTCAAAATAAATGCCATTCTAGACTCTTATGAGCTCCTAGAAACTATTCTGGAAATGGATGTAGAACCAATGGGAAGTACCGACCCCAATAACCTTGCAAACATGCTTCCACGAGATGTTACACTTCTTCAGGCATGGAGTAGGTGCAATGTTGATGCACTTTATGCCATCGTCACCAGTAATGCTAAAGGCAAAGGCACGATATCTTCTAATGAGAAGAAGAAGAAGTTTCAAGGGAGTTGTTATTATTGTGACAAGAAGGGTCACACTCTCAAAGACTATAGAAAGAAGCAGGCTGAAAAGAAGAACAGCACCTTGAAGTCTTCATGTGGAAGGGACAGGAGTCATTCAACAATGTCAACACCAAACTTGAACTTTGGGTTGCCATTAAAGAGCTATGTTCATCTACTCAGGCTCTACACAGGAACCCATCAATGTTGTTGTTGGGAATAATGCTAAATGTCCAGCCAAAGGGTCTAGAACCATATCTTTTGTGTAAACTACATGTGAAGAGAAGAAGCTGTCAGATGTGCTCTATATACCCCAGGTAAAGAGAAATCTACTATCAGTTGTTGCAATGATAGATCGTGGGCTTGAAGTATGGTTCAAGAAAACTGAAGCAAAAATTCTAGATGTTGTTGGCAATGTAGTCAGCAAAGGATTAAGGCACAAAACAATCTCTACGAGCTGAGTGCCCTTACAATGTCTACAAATAATAGCACAAGAAAGATTTGGCACCAGCGATTTGGTCACATTGGATTTGTCGTGCTAAAGGAGATGTAGAAAAAAGGTATGGTTTTTTCTTGCATTCTCAGAATTGCAAGAACCATGTGAAGCTTGTATGATGGGCAAGCAACAATGCAAGGCATTTCCATAGGAAAGCAATCGAGCAAAGACTCCTCTAGAGATGGTACATGCTGATCTTTGTGGTAAAATGTCTACTCCTGCATTAGGGGGATCTTCTTACTTTATGCTGTTAGTCAACAATCACAGTAGGAAGATGTGGGTTTATTTCCTTCGCGGGATAAGGCTAAAG
This sequence comes from Cibotium barometz, assembly GCF_041138505.1. Taxonomy (NCBI): domain Eukaryota; kingdom Viridiplantae; phylum Streptophyta; class Polypodiopsida; order Cyatheales; family Cibotiaceae; genus Cibotium; species Cibotium barometz. The sequence continues at coordinate 15,209,145 of NC_141095.1, read as the reverse complement.
CATTTGGCAAGTTCAAACACTGGCATAAGCTTGTGGAAAATGAGACAGGAAAGAAGGTGAAGAAGTTTTGTACAGATTAAGGAGGAGAATTCCTTTCAAGGGAATTTGACACCTACTGCAAGGAGAATGGCATCAAGCACCAACTCACCACCAGTGCTCACACACCTCAGGAAAATGGTATTATAGAACACCGCAATCCAACTGTCATGGGAGATGGCTCGATGTATGTTGAAGGCAAAGGGTTTTCTCAATACATTTTGGGCTGAAGCAGTCAACACAACAATTTATGTCCTCAATCAGAGCTACACAAAGGCACTCAAGGACGTTACACCTCAAGAGACCTACTCAGGTAAGAAACCTTCAGTTTCTCATTTCATAACATTTGGCTGTGAATGTATGTGCATATTCCAGGTGCATTCAGGACCAAGATAGACGCCAAAAGCAAGACGAGTATCTTTCTTGGATATAGTCAATCTCGTCAAAGGCATATCGGATCTATGATATAGAGACAAAGAAGATTGTGGTAAGCCATCAGTGGAGGAAGGAGATCAGTCCACTCTATCATCAACTTGAGAAATAGTCCCACCATGAGCCCAACCCACAAGTCAGATTTTCTCTACAAGCAGGAGGAGTTTTGAGAGGATGAAGACTCTCACACATCACAACAGCCTACTGATGCACCAGAAGGAAAGCCACTTCCAAAGTGGGCACAACAACTCTTTGATGAACATAATCCAATACCTGAGAAGCTAGAACCTTCAGTAGATGGACCACGTAGATTAAGGAGAATAGAGGAGCAAAAAAGAGCATCTGATCTTATGAGTCAATATGGCCTTGATGGTTGAGATAATGGGAACAGTGAAGGAGCTAGCCACCTTGGATGAAGCCTTAGCAAATCCAAAGTGGAAAGCTGGGGTGCAATCTGAGTATGACAGCATCATAAAGAACAATAGCTGGGAGCTAGTTGACCGACCATCAAACAGAAACGTGATTGGTACCAAATGGGTTTGGCATGGCAATATTTTTTTGGTTGTCTTCTATGTAGATGACTTAAACATTTCAGGTGACAATAAAGAGATGATCCATGAGACAATGGATATGCTGAGCCATGAGTTTGAGATGACAGACAGGTCTTATCCATTTCTGTTTGGGGATTGAATTCTGTCAAGAGTCAGGTAAAATCTTCATTTCGCAGAAGCAAAAGTATACTTGGAAGATTCTCAAAAAGCATTTGGGATGACAAACTACAAGCCTATGTCTACGTCAATGGAAGTGAACATGAAGCTTTCTTCTACAGAGGATTCTTCATCACTTGTTGTTGAGATCAGGAAGTACAGGAAGTTAGTGGGGAGTTTGATTTTTCTCACTAACAGACCTGATATCAGTTTCACAGTTGGTGTGATGAGAAGGTTCTCCAAGAGAGTCATTGGAAGGAAAGGATGAGGGTACTTAGGTACATCAGAGGTACTCTTGAGTATGGAATCACTTACAGCATGGGTGACACTCTAATAGGTTATTGTGACTCACATTGGGTAGGAGATTGTGATTCTAGGGAATCAGTTTTTGGATATTGTTTTTTGTTTGGTTTTGGTTCTTTTTGTTGAACCAGCAAAAAGCAACCTACAGTGGTAATTTCTTCCACACAGAGGCCGAGTATAAGAAAACTTGCTTTGCTACATGTGAGGTAGTATGGCTGAGGAGAATCTTGGTTGACATGGGAGTTCAAATCAAGGAGGCTACAATCTTACGGTGCAACAATCAGACTTGCATGGCTATCTCCAAGAACCCTACATTTCATGCTCACATGAAGCACGTTGAGATTCAGTATCATTACATGCACAGGAGATAATAGAGGATGAGATAGTGGAGCTGAAGTATTGCTCTATAGAGCAAAATTGCGCCGACATCTTCACCAAGGCTCTCGGGAAGGACCATCTCACTCGGCATCTTCATCGACTTGGCATTGGGCCAAAAACCTAGTTCATTGAGGGGGGGTGTTAGTATACACTCAATGCCTAACTACCTCTCAGATCATGTATCTCACTTTTATGTATAATGCACATTTGTTAGGCCCCCATTATAAGGAGTAGCCATGGTGCATATGTCTTTAGTGGGAACCCCGGCTTAGACATCGATGGGGTCATTATTGTGACCATTGATGATGGTTAGGAGATGGTCAGGGTACGAGCATTAGCTGGAGATGGTATGAGGAATATTCTCTAGAATATTCCCTTGAATACTAGGTTCATCTCATTAGTGGGTAGTGGGTCGGTGAGCTGCATGCTTAATACGTAGGTGGTGGTTGTGTCTCTAAAATTCCTCCCTAGTCCAACTGAGTTATGGCATAATTATCTTGCTAGCTCACCTATTTAATGTGTTCACATTATGGTATCAAAGCCTCGTTCAGGTGAAGGAGCTGAGCAGCAAGCAAAGAAAGCTATGAAGGAAAAGGAAGCAATACATGGGTAAGAGCATCATCATCTCTTTGCCTTCTTGTCTAGGTATGAACCCCCTCGTGGTGGGTAGGTCTCTGGAAGATACACATCTTTGATTTGTGAAGAGCTATCTTTGCAGGCGCGTGGAAGTGCATGTGTGGTGTAGAGGTGCTTGTGTGTCTTCGTAGGCATGGAGGTGCCTGTGGGGTGCTAAAATTTTTGGGAAAGATTTGCATTTTGGGAAAGATTTGCATTTTGGGCATGTTTTGGCCTCCATTTAGCCACTACAAGGTGGTGTGAGCTTGAGGAAGTGCTCTTTGTAGAATAATCATGTGGTGTGGGTGTCTAATCTAATCAAGATGAGGTGATTGATCTCTCTGTGGGAGAGGTGAAACAAGACTATAATCAAAATATGGCAAGTCATCAATGTTTAAGGAATGTGAGGCAAATTAGCTCTTAACCTAGGCATACCATGACCATGTTACACCCTCTACTTCCAACCTCTGTGTGTGACAATGACTCCATTTCTAATCTAGGAATGCAACCACTACCTAGTGTATATATTTGAAGATAGATATATCACTATTTAGAGAATCGCATCTACTATCAGAGGAGAAGCCCCAAAATCTACCCTGACAATCTCATATGGTTTGGATATGCCTTAACCCAAATCGCACATGTGATATGGATGATGTGACACGAAGTTGGGGTTTTGACTTCGATCACTTCTTAGAATCAAAACACACTTGTATGAAACCTCACAACCTCCTCACCTCCCTTTCTCTCCCTAAGTTAAGATAAAGATATATACATCAAAGGTGAGATCATAATTCATGGAAGGAAAGATGAAAGGCTCGCGAGAGGCAAGAATTTCTGCCAGTCTTGCAGCTCCAAATAAGAGGGCAATTCTTTGTTAGAAGAAAATCTTCCGACTCAAAATTATGTGAATGGAAACATACGGGGAATATTGGTAAGGTTCATCCGTGTGAATTGGGCAATTTGGACGAAACATATTAAAGCAAAGAATATAGCAATTACTTACAAGAGGATAAGACACATGGGATTGGCCTTTTGATAAGAGATTAAGAGGAACTAATCATTATTAAGAAGAAAGAATGGCAAAAAGTCCATAAAAACAAAGATACACAGAGAATTGCAGTTTTAAATCCATATAGGCTGTGCAAAAGAGGATTACATAGATGCATAGAGCTTGAAGAGAGCTTCGCGCCCATATAAGAACTTTCAAAAACAGACAACCGAGCGAAAAGTTATGAGCATTTTACTACAAGACTAACCAAAATTCGCCTAAAAGTTAGCAACTTTTAGGCGAATTTTCAAAAATGGACAACCGAGCGAAAAGTTATGAGCATTTTACTACAAGACTAACCAAAATTCGCCTAAAAGTTAGCAACTTTGGGAGAAATTCTGATCATCAATGAAGTAAAGGATTGAGAAATTAGTTAAATGAGTAGAAAGAGCATATAGAGAGCTACAAGAAACCACATTATCTTCTTGAGAAAGCGACAACTTTACGAGAAATTTGGTGGCACCCTCTTTCTTTCTAAATTATTTCTAACATTAAAGATCAATAAAAAAACCTCTTTTTAAACAATTATTAGCTAACCTGGCCATTGGCTCTATATGGGATTCCCATGGGAAGAGTTGGGAACACGCGCAAGATATTCCCTCTAGGGTGGTTGTTATGCACGCTTCTCGAGGTAGCATTTTGGCATCTTCAAGGAGGAGCCATACTATCCACCTTCTCATAACTCGTGCCACCGCAAACTCAACGCTTCAGTCAAATTGCAATTTGGAGTTTGTTTGCTCACTTTATGAGCATAAAACTCGTTGGGAACCACTTCTAAGAGCAAAAGTGGCTTACTTAAGTCTCCAAAAATTGGGGGGGGGGGGGATTAGTTTAGGAAACCTTCTCCACAAGACAAGGGCTGGTTAATGGAAGAGATTCTGCAGAGTCTACTTGGAGATGGGCTGAAAAGGACTTGTTGGGAGATGGGCTGCAGAGGGTTATCGGGTATAGTCTCTGCTCAAAGTGTTGGTGGGTGTCGGCCAACGGAGGGGTACTAAGGGTTTATATAGGGGCTTTCTAATATGGGTACGAGTGTACGAAAAGAGAGAGAAAAGCGGGGTACAAAGCATGGTGCACGGTGAAAGTACACTGGTCTTTGGCTACATGAGTCTGGGGAAAGGGGTGGTGCCTGTACACGTGGGCCAAAGTTGGAGTACGCATGTACCTTTCGGGCCATGGTGGTTGCATGGGTGTCCATGTGGTGGAGACCATACACTAGGATGATTGGCCCTCGGCCCTTACATGACCATAAGTATGTGTACTGCATCGTTTTGCAGCGGTGGGCGAGGACACCTTTTTGGGGCATCGACCTCGATATGCGTGCCAACAAGCTCGACGGCTCTGCGAAAATGTTTCTCTATGAAATTATCAAGGGTGTTTTCCTGGTTGTAGGCGTGCAGTCCGTTTCCTAATCAAATGCATGGACATGCATTTATCAAGGTCAGAAGTTTACTATACTTTAATAAAAAGTTTACATAGAGGCTTATTTTGGTGTCCGTTTTTTAGTGTTGTAAAATCATACAATAGGGTAAAATTGTACACAAATTCCAAATTTGGACTCAAAATTTTAAGATTCCAAGTGAAAATAGATCAATTATTAAAATTTATAATATTTATGCCATAAAATCATCTATTAAATGAACATATATTATTATTAAAGATGGGCATGTTACATCCTTCCCTCCTTAAAGAAATCAAGATGTCTCATGAATTCAAGGTAATCTCTTAAGAGCATAGCTTCATCTTCCCAAGTTGCATCCTCTTCAGGGTAGTCCTTGCATTGCACCAGATGTTCTATAAGAGTTCTATTATGGAGTTGCCTTTCTCTAGAATCTATGATCCTACTCGGCTACAACTTAAGGACTCCTTGAGTTGGGATTACAAGTTACTCATTCATCAAGAATATGATTGAGATTGGGTACATAAGGCTTTAACAAGCTTTAGTTACATGAAATACATTATGGACCTTAATATGGGCTGGGAGTTGTAGCTTATAGGCACTTTTACCTAGACACTTGATGATTGTATAGGGTCCACAATATCTTTGGCTAAGCTTCTTATATTTCCCAAGTGACAAAGAGCTACGTTTGGGTTGCACTGTAAGAAGAACTTTGTCTCCTTGCTTGAAGATTCTTTCAAATCTCCTTGTTTCGGAATAATGCTTTTGCCAACCTTTAGCAGCTTTGGTCTGCTCTTCCATCTCCTCGAGCATTTTAGCTTATCTACCTCCTCCCTTGTACTTGGCTCATTCTCCTTAACCTTTGACATATAGGTTGAGCCCCTTCCTTGAGAGCAATGTGTATATCATCCCCTTTAAACCCCCTAATCTCCTCATAAGAAGTGATAAACAAATCAGGGAACTGCTCAAGCATATCTAGATACCCACTTCTCTTAGTGTTAGTCAACTCTATACTCAACATGCTTTGAATCAGCTACTTCTTTACATTTGTCTCTACCTTGGACTGCATTAGCTCTTCAATTTATTCATATGGACTTGATATGCCCTCAACTTCAATAGCTTGAAATACTTTTTCCTTGTCATTCTTTACCTCCTAAAAGAACAAAGAAGAAACCTCCCCATCGCTGGTACTACTAAAATCTAAGTCATAATCATCCTCTTGTGTTTCTTCAAAATCTTCTTCAAAATTAGCTTCCGCATCATCCTCAACATATAAAGATTGCCTACTTGTCATGTCAAACTTCTTCTTGTCACCCTTTTGATTATAGAGAGTAATAGTACCACATCCCCAATTTTGAATAGCTTTGGTTGCTTGTAGCCATGGTCTTCCAGGAAAAGCACCAATTCCTATAGGCATAACATGACAGTTAACCAACATTTTAACACTAAATACTTCCACCTCAAAATCCTTTATAACCCCCAAAAACTTCACTCTAGATTGATTGGCAAGCCTAATCCTAAAGCGTGATGAGTGTTTTGTGATGTCTAAGCCCAACTTTGTCACACAATCTTGCGTGATAACACACACCTTTGCACCCCCATCAATATAAGCCTCGCCAAGGCTTCGTTTCTTATGCCAAGCATCAACTATAGGACATATGTCAGGAACCTCATTCAATGTTAACACCCTCAATGAACCTCTATTAGGCTCCTTCTTCATTGGATTCACTACATTCTTCCATTGTCCCTTAATCTTTGGGCATATCTCCATGAGTTGACCAAAAGTAATGTTAGACTTTCTACTCACTAGATTAGCCTTCAAGCTATAATGAGGCCTAGGTCTCCTCTTCTTCTTCTCTTCAGCTCCATCCCCTTCATCTAGTTTCCCCTTCTGTTTGTTAGGACCGGCACCATTGCTTGCATGCTCTCTTGCAATTCTCTTACCCATAGGCATCATCAAGGCATCCGGGTTAGTCCCAGCTTCCTCTAAATGAATCACACTCACAACCTTGATCTTTCCTTTCTCCTCTCAGTAGTGAGGCCACTAGGTCCTAGATCTCCCTTGATTTCAATTGCACAATCACGAGCTCGACTAGGTATATGTGAGGGCAAAGGAAACATATCACAACCGATTCTCCTTGGTTTATCACATTGAGGGCTTTTGTGACACCATTCTCCACAATTGTAACATTGAAACATCTCCCCTCTTCAATTCATACCCTTGCCTCTAGCACCTGCTGTCCCAAGATTGCCATTGCCATAGCCATGACCATAACCCTCCACCTCACCACCCATCATGTTTATGTTAAGATTTTTCATCAATCCAATCATCTCTTGCATTTCTTTACTGCATTTCTTTACGAAGATCATCAGCCCCTCCTGAAACTGTACTACATGTTTCTTGAAAAACCTTTCACCATGCCCTAGCAATGCCTCTCTGGTAAGAAATCTTGGTTTCTCCATCACCTACACTTCCACTTTGGGTTCTATAGCTATTCCAAGCTAGTTTAAACGCTGGATCTTCCATTCTTTATTCTTTGCCACCTTAACTGCCTCTTCAAAGGTTCTTCGTTTCTTCAACTCCACCTTCCAACATAAACTACTTTTCAAACTACCAAGAAACCTATCCTTCTTCAACATGGAAGGGGGATTTTCAGCTCCTAAGGCCACACACCACTTCTCCCATAATTCATTGAATTGATTCAAGATTGCATCTACACTTTGTTCTTCACCTTGCACAAGACCCTGTATAGCATGCCTTATCATGTCTGGATCTTCCACTCTCCTGAATCTCTCTAAAAATGCTTGCTTTGCCGCATAATATGTAACAGCTTGAGGAGGTTAAACAACTTGCAATTGGGCTTCATACTCCCTCAATCAATTCCTTGCATCTCCCTTCAAACAATAATAGTAGTGAATCCTCAACCCCATTTTCGGATCCTACTTATCTACAAGCAAACAAGAAATTTTCTCCACGAAATTCTCAACATCTTCACCCATGTGACCATAAGACTTTGGAAACTTTGCCACCATATCTTCCACTTGTTAATTGAAGATAACTTGAAGCTAATCCTCGATGGGGGCACCAAAATGATGGGGGCACCAAAATGATGTTAAGAATTTGGCTGGAACACAACACACCCTCTTTATAGATCACTCACCATCCTTGATCAATAACACAACACCCAAGACCCAGCAAAACACCCACACATAGCCACCTCACGAACACACAACATCACAAGTTATTAGATAACCTGAAAGGGAAACCACCCTTGTTGAGAAGCCAAGGGACAGTCTTCAAAAAAACTTCTCGTTTCTATGGTAGCAGGAATGCACATGGTCTTCGTCTCAATGATTAAGGCAAAGATTCATTGCCTTCAATTCAACATGGCACACCCATCAAGAGCATCAATGGAGCAACATCCACAATCCATATGTCTACAAGGTAACACTATGATTGAATTGCAACTCCAATCCATCATTTACCTCATAGATTCAACTCATAATGACCTAAGCAACACAAGGCTTGTTTTGACACTGACCAAAAAGCTTGAAAACACCAAAACCTACATCTAGGCATTCATCCCTTCCTTTAAAGTATACCCCAATCACTCGCATGCATCACAAGTTATACTTTGCAGAGACATACAAGGATTTTTGGGCACAAACAATTTATGTATTTCAGTAATACAGACACAAGGCTCACAATACTATATCACCATATGTAAGAGGAAGCATGGATTATGAGACAGGGTATGAGGAAGACCCTAAATACACAAAAACTGTAGCAAGACACGCAAGAAAAACTTCACCTCTTGAGTTTATGCCCAGAGCTATAGAGCTTTTCTGAAGAAATTCTTAACTTGATAGGAGACATTACTATATCATCATCAACTTTTTGTTGCCATGAACCACCCTAAAATGAGCTGCAACTAGTAATACCTTGGTAGCATAGCTTGCTTCTTTATCACAAAAAAATTAAGTTTTTCCCGAACAAGTCTTTGATCTTTCCTCTCACTTTCACCATAGGCTGGTTGTCTAGAGGGCCTTTTTTTTTCTTTCCCACACAATCAAAGTGCTGGCTTGACAAGGCGACCTTATGGCTTCTGGATTCTCTGATTAGTCCTAGGAAATCTTGGCAACGTCTCCCCCTAATTTTTGGATAAGCTACCTTCACCTAGATAACACACACCTTCTAAAATGATGCAAGCAATCCCACTTCCAGCCTCCCCAGCTACCTTCTATTCTCAGTTACATCCTAAAGCATGCCACTTACTAATCTTTCCTTCATGGGCTTTCCACACTTCCCATGCAGCTTCCACGTGGTAGGGGTTTCTACGTGACTGTTGGCAGCTGCCACCTTGCCTACTAAGCTTTGGCTAAGGATTAGACCTTAGTAGCAATACATTTGATTAAAGTGGCCTTATCCCCCATTACCGCTTTACACAAAGGTGTCCTCACAATGTTCTATTACTAGTGTTTTCAAAGCTATGTTGATATCAACAAGATCAAGGTTATACATGCTTCCATTATCATCACAACCTCAAGAAACCTTGTGCATGCCAGTAAACAAAATGCTACAAATCTTATACAAGACAAAATGCATATGCACACCTCTCTCTTCATAATCTTAAGAAACATAGAACCTGGAGCACCTCCAGGGTGACAAACCAAAAAGCATCTACATAACTGCTATTCTTGTTGTTGACACTACAAAAGGTCACCAGAAACTTCCCAACAACGTAATGAGTAAGGTGCAACCATACTCCCCAATAATATAAAGGACCATAAAATCTTATCAATGTCACTACACCTCCTATGGATACATGTATGTCTTTAGCAATCTAGAGACACAACCTGCACCCTAATCATGGATAGTGCTATGATGCGCTGATTAGTGATGTGGCCTATTTTGGTTATAGTCTAATCTGGAGAGTTTTGGTAGTCTATTCTTGAAGTATCCATTATTGTCTACGTATATGGCCATGCATCCATTCCATGAGCATGCTACAATATAGCATGTATTTTTTTATTTTGATCACTCAGCCATGGATAGATGTTGTGAAAGAAAGTAACATCTAGGTTAGCCTTGGATTAGCCTAATTATTTTAGATTAAGGAAAGCTTGAGACATTAACACTAAGAACAATGAAAAGTAAAGTAAAATGATAGTCCAAAGATATCAAAAGGTTCCCAAGGTATATCAAAGGTACAATAGTCTCAGAGCACATGCCTTTTATAGTCCCAAGGCCCATGTACTCTAATCCTACATGTAAATGACCCTAAGCCCATCCCATGTGCATGTGCATCCTAAAATACTTTGTTTTACAAACCCCTCCTAACATGATTTTTTTCTCAAAATCCAAGGGTGGTCGTGTATGAAAATACACATACAAGAGGCTATATACAAAATCCAAAAAATAAAACATATAGTCTGTATACATTGAAGTGTAGAAATGAAGATCATGGTTACATAGATAGTGTAGGGACCTCCCAGATCAAATGGAGAGACAAAGAGTCGCACGATCAAGGACATATATCTCGTGCCACACCCGAGTCAACAAGGTGGGCCGTATCTCCCTTTGCCTAGGAGTGTGTGGCCACCTGGGTCAAACATGAAGTAATGTCACCCCACCATGAAAAGGTGATCTTCGATGATGCTCAAATTGAATGGAAAGGTCAGTGGACTCCTAATGATGAGGCTAGATAAGCTCCGGCTTGGATCAAAGGACAATCCAAGGCACTCTAAATCCAAGATAGTGGTCCTATGACAATCTGGTGCAAATGTAGAGGCTAAGGAACCACTTTTTGGTGAAGCTAGTTGTGTACCCTCAAAGATCAAATGGATAGGTAAGTTACACATCAAGGATCCTTTATATCAATGTCATGGTAGCACCATGGTTGAAGGGAAATCTCGTAAGCCCTTCCACATGACCACGCTACTGTGAATTTGAATCCGGAGGTATCCACCATTCCACACTCCTAGTAGGAATGTGGAATGGTCGCGGTGCAAAAAAAACACCATGTATGCGACTGAGATGATGTGCCACATAGTTGGTAACCATGTGCCCAGAGTGGCAAAGAATGCACCTATAGGAAAATGTCCCAACCCCAAAGAACATAGGCTCGTGTCGACACCTGCCATGGGGGCTAAAAGAACATAACTCGAAGTTGGCATCATGCTGCAGGATCAAGTGTGAACCAATATCGTCGTTCACTAAAGCATCACTCAAATAATAGAAAAGGCATGATCCATTATGTCAATGTGAGTAGAAGCACAATATAAACCATGCACTGCATCCTCAAGTTCAAGATCCTCTATGTGTGCATGATCCATCAAGGTAGAAGCACGATCAATAGGATCACTGTAGACCGCATCATCATTGGAGATGGATAGAGTATCTACACATGAGAGGTAAGTAGAGTCACAAACCTCAGAATCTCTAAGATCACTAAGGACACCCCTATAGGAATGATCTATAAACAATCCATGATGCCCCTAAATGACCTAGTTCCCAAGAGAGATATTTCTCTTATAACAATAAACAATCCATAATTCCCCTAAATGACCTAGTTCCCAAGACATATCTATCTCTAATGGCAATGGATCTAAGTAGATATCTAGATCAAATGAAAAGATCTCTAGATCCATATGCAGAATTGTGTGTCTTCTACGAGGTCTCACCTCAACAAAGTCATCTTTATGCTCATGTGCAATGCCTAACTGCCCAAATATATGCACTAAACCTAAGTGATGAATGTTGCTAGGTATGCTATGAGAGAGACAATTAGTGATAGAATCATAGATATTCCTATGAATAGGAGACCTAAAAAAGTAGCCCCACTCATCTAGCACTAGGAACTCAGGTCTGTGATCCTTATGCACTATTGTATGCTCATCAACATGTGAAGTATCATCACCCCAATCACAAACATGCCAATGGATGCATCATTAATCAAAAGCTGATCCCCATGATAGTCTAATGAATCACTATCTCCTAATGGATCACTATGATCTGCTGGAAGTTAGGTAGACATAGAAATATCATCAATCATAATGCTTGGAATGCTAGGTGTCATCCCTCCCATCAAGATCAAGCCCACATGATCTAGCTCATACAAATCACTCTCACTATCACTATCACATATATCATCATCATGTGCATATGTATCATGTGCATATGTATCACATATATCATCATCATGTGCATATGTATCACATATATCATCATCATGTGCATATGTGTCTCAGTGGCATCATGTGCACGTGTATCACTATCATCATGTGTATGTGTGTATGATACATCAATTTCATCATGTGTATGTGTGTGCGATACATCAATATCATCATTGTGTAGTGTGTGCACGATACATCAACATGGTCATCTAAATCTGAGTCGGCATAGTTTACATCCTCAGGAACATAGTTATAGCAGCTCAAGAGTGTGGGACACTCAAGAAAGGAGCAAGAAAGGTGCCGTAAAGAAGACTCATCCCATGCGAACAATGCCGAACCATCTGTGTCGAGGTGGAAAAGCAATGAAATAATGAAATTGCCCTAACCACAACATCTAGACCATATGTCACGTAAACTCCCCTCATCAAATAAATACCTCCAGTGATTAGGTATCAATGCCTCAAGCTTAAACAACCACTAATGGCATGAATAATACACCGCATCATAGCATGAAATCGGTGATTGAAGGTCTAGAGGTATGAGTCTCGAAATGCTAAAGGTATGCATGAAAGCGGCAAAAAACACGTGATACCAAACGCAAAATGACAAGTCAAAGTAGCGATCTTGTAACCACAAAGATAGTGCTAGAGCTGATCTCATGCAATTAAGATCGAATGAAGATCGATGATAAAATCCAAATGAAGTCGATGGTGATGATGGTGTATATAGTGTTAGTCATAAGAGGGATAGAGGCAGTAAGAAACACCCATAGCTATGTGCAAACACTACTCGATGCTCAAAGCATGTGAACAAGGGTTACAATGCACAATGAACTCACACTGTGTGTGAATGCGCCCAAACTAAGTGCCAATGTGCGTGAAAAGAACACTATGTATCCAAACGTGCAAAAAAAGCCCACAATGTGCTAATGCATGTGAACACGCCCCATAAAAGCCCTAAGCAGCGTGTGAAAGTTTTCTCGCTATCGCACTCGCTACACTTTGCTATGCTCAAATGCTAGAGATGGATGGGCTTGCGCACTGCTGTAAGGCCATGTGCTGAGTTTTCCCTCGAATGCACCAAAAGAGGCGCTCCACTACCTAACTTTCCTTTAGTAGCACTGCCTTTGGTTTGGGGACTAACAATACGCTCTCGCCAAGCACTGCTTGTTTGGGGACCGACAAGGAGCTCTCCCTTCCCAGCTACAAATAAGATACCTATAACACTGCCACCACACTGGTTTGGGGACAGACCTACCTTGACCGTACGAAGGGGCCGTTCCTGATGTCGCTTCACGTTTGGTTATTATTAACGAGGGAAATCGATAGGACCAAGTGAATTAGCGTACCATTGGTTTGCTTTCGAGACGAAGAGGTCCTTTCCAATTCGGAGTGAGATTTCTTGCGTTCCCAAACCCCCTTTCTTTCCACCTAGTAAGAGGAAAGTACCCTAAGAAGGTGGCATTTTGAGACGAAAGTAGGTTGGTTGTGAGCAGTTGAAGGGAGCCCAAGGCCATCCGCACACTGTCTTGGCATAAACTGCCATAAATATCGAGAACAATGAATGGTGTGAATACCTCACACAAATATACTCATGTGTGAACAAGGCTCACAAATGTGTAAAAGCATGTGAATAAACCCAAACAAATCCAAAAGCGTGTGAACACACTCCACAAATGCTAAGTGTATGAATCACACCTCACACATGTGAAAAATCATCAATGAAGTCTAAGGCATGTGAGTAAGACTCACAGTACACTAATGCACGTATAAACATGTCCCAAGGGAAGTGTGGATGGCTAGATTTTAAATGGAAAAGGTCTAAGGCTAAAAGAATGGGCAGGAAGGGATCCATGGCTCAGAGGGTCACTCATAAATATATAAGCATAGCACGTGGGTTCAACAAAAAGGATTCAAAAAACCTTTTTTATACATTTTTAACATACAAAAGGGCACCATCTAAGGGGGATATTCACAAATTGAATTAAAAAAAGCTATGTTTTATTCATGAAAAATTCACAGATCTATAAGAGATTTTAAAAATAGGCCTTAAACGCACATGATACAGAGGGTTTACTTATAGTGAACCCCCTAGGTCTATGGAATGTTATGGAAAGTGGACCAAGGGTGTGAAGTGCCATAGGGAGTTACTCTTGAGAGGGATTTATAAATCTAGCAAACATGATAGCCTTAACCATAGAGGAGAGTCTCTAATTCTATGAAATAGCTCTAGATCTAAAAGATACTTCAAAAACATTAAAATCATCCTCCCCTAACAGTGGATGTATGTTGGAATTAGGGTTATAGGGGAAAGCGCACAAAGCTTGGAGAAGAAGAAGCAAGAATGCACACAACACACAACGTATTAGATTGTGTCAATGTACAAAAGATAAGTTAGCCCTAGAATGATGGGCGTATATACAAGCCGTAGCCCTAGAATGATGGGCGTATATACAAGCCGGGGGAAAAAACCTCCTAAAGAGGGAAAAAGTGCCCCGACGGTCCTAAGTGTGTTCACACACCACTGCCTATATATATGGCAACAAATCCCCCCTGGGAGTGATGGTGTGAACGAGAGCTGGCACTCATGTATAGGGAAGTACCATGCCCGAAGTAGATCAGTCCACAAAGGGGAGCAAGCCCAAAGCTTTGCGGAAAGCTTCGAACTTCTCACGACGAGGAAGCGCCTTTGTGAAAAGATCGGGGCGAGGTTGTCGTGTGTTGGCACATAGACCAAGCTGATCTCTCCTGTTGAGAGTCTCTCCCTGACATAATGATAATGCACCTCAATGTGCTTTGTGCGAGCATGAAAAACTGGGTTTCTCGCAACTGCCAATGCGCCCTGACTTATCAGTGAAGATAGAGGTGGCAACACCCAAGTCAGCTCCATAAGCCATCTGAGCCACACACACTCAACCGTAGCTGTGAAAGCTACCCTGTGCTCAGCTTCACAACTAGAAGTGGCCACAGTAGGTTGCTTCTTGCTCAACCAAGATATGCATGAGCTACCGAGCATGAAACAAAAACCACTTGTGGACACTCTTGTGTCATAGCAACCAGCCCAATCTGAGTCCGAAAAAGCATGTAAATCTGGTGGCAATGATCCCCCCTTGGGATAAAACAACCCAAGATGTATGGTGCCACTCAAGTAGCAAAAGATGCGTTTAACTGCTTCCAATGCTAAGACCCTGGGCTATGCATAAACCTGCTCACTTGTGAGACTACAAACTGAATGTCCGGCCTCGTAATGCATACATAAATGAGGCAACCAACAGCTGTCTGATAGATTGTGACATCAAAGTGATCTCCAGCATCATGAAGACTCAACTTCAAACCTGTCTCCATTGGAGTAGCAATAGGCTTGCAGTCTTTAAGGCCAAATCTCCGCAACAATGTCTCAATATACTTTGTTTGACACAAAGCAATACCTCCATAACACTACTTAAATTGTATCCCCAAATAATGATGCAAATGCCCCAAATCTGACATCTCAAAAGAGGCATTCAAATCAGCCTTAAAATCAGCAATATGACTCTCATTTGGTCATGTGAGCAGCATGTTGTCGACATAGAGAGCAATGATTAGATGTACATCATCCACACGTTTAGCATACAAAGTGATTTCTGTTGGACTATTCTGAAAACCATGTGCAGTCAAATATGCATGTATCTTTTCATACCAAGCTCGTGGAGCTTGCTTTAAACCATATAAAGCCTTTTTTAACCTGCACACTTTGTTTTCCTACCCTCTTTGAACAAAACCACGAGGCTACGATACATACACCTCCTCATGCAAATCTCCATTCAAGAACGCAGTCTTTATGTCCAACTGATTGTACATCCCAACCATTATGAGCTGCCAATGCACAAATGCTACGAATGGTAGTCATACGACAAGTGGGAGCAAAGGTCTCATCAAAATCAATGCCCTTTTCTTGAGCATAACCCTTTGCAACAACAAGTCTAGCTTTATAGCGATCAACACTGCCATGTGGCTTTCATTTCAACTTAAAAACCCACTTACATCCAATGGCCTTTTTACCAATAGGCAAATCACACAAAGACCATGTACCATTCTTCATTATAGCATCATATTCACTTTGCATTGCAGCCAACCAATTTTCTGATTTTTGTGCCTCATCAAATGAAAGAGGTTCTTCCTCTTCACACATACTAGACACAGCCAAAGCATAACAACCTGATGCATAAGAGGCATGCTGAAAACCTAAACGAGTACGACTAGATATAGGTGTATCAATTTTACTATCACGCAAGGTTTGCACCAGCCATTTAGGCATACCTCTAGCCTGCTCATTTTCAGCCCTATCCTCATGAATTACATCCTGTAAATCTGCATCAGAAATAGGTTGATCTATGATGTCGTTTGAAATCTGCATAGGCTGAATATTTGCCTCATTAGGACTTACATTTGAATTCCTACCTGTAAATAGAGGCAACAATGTATCAAATACATCCTGTGAGCTCACACCTGTCTCTTCGTACATGATAACAAAGGTTGCACAGCATCTTCCACAAAAACAACATCTCGACTAATCAAGATACGCTTTGAGTGCAGATGATACAATCTGTAACCCTTGCTCTCAGCACTGTAACCAACAAAAATGCATTTGACAGCCTTATCATCCAATTTTCTGCATTGTTGCACAGGCACTAAAGCATAGGTCAAGCAACCAAAGACACACAAGTGACCAATAGAAGGCTTCCTGCCATGCCAAGCTTTATATGGAGTAATAGACTGCAAGGTCTTAGTGGGACACCTGTTGAGTACATATGCAGCACACATGACAGCCTCAAGCCAAAACGCATGTGGCAAAGCTTGGCTCTTGACCATACATCGTGCCATCTCCATAAGTGACCATTTTTCCTCTCAACAATACCATTTTGCTGAGGGGTATACGGCACTGTACATTGGTGTTTTATCCCACGACTAGCTAGAAATGCATCAAACTCTTTAGACATGTACTCCCCCCCTCGATCAGAGAACGGAGGGTGCCCACAGTACAATTGGATACATTTTCAACCATAAGCATAAACTGTTTGAAGCACAAAAACACTTCGAACTTTGCCTTCAGTGGATATACCCATGCATGCCTTGAGTAATCATCAATGAAAGTCACGAAGTACAAGTGTTTACCAAATGATGGAGTTTGCATAGGCCCACATACATCACTATGTACAAGTTGCAATTTGCGAGTGGCCCGCATAGAACCATCCTTTGGAAACGCAGAACGCTGCATTTTGCCCAAAATACAGCCTTCACAAACATGTTTCAATGGTGCCTCAAGAGGGAGCAATGAAGCAACCATATAAAATTTCTGCAAACGCAGCAAACTAGCAAAGTTCAGATGACCAAAATGAGCATAGTTTTGCATCTGAAACTGCCTTTTCATAAAAAACTGCATTTGCTGAATCTTCCACTTGTCATAAGAATTGAGCCTATACAGTCCACTAAACAAGGTGCCAGATACAATAATCGTATCACCAGAAGTCAAATCATGAATAGTACATCTGTCATCCACAAATTTGACTACAAGTCCAAGTCTAGCAAGCGCAGAGATAGACAATAGATTCTTCTTTATCCTTGGCACATACAAAGCATCTGAAAGTGTGAAAGCGTTGCCATTTGCTGCAGTAAGCATAATTTTACCAATGCCCTTCACTGGGTAAGAAGCATTATTGGCACATGTGACAGTATTCCCATTAGGGCCAGCCTCAAGACAAGTGAACATATCACGATGCGAGGTAATGTGCTTTGTAGCACCACTGTCAAAATACCATACATCAGAGTCAACAGAAACTGCCAAACATGCATCATGTACAGATGGGTTATACTAGCAATACACGCTAAAAGCCACGCCCATTCTGTATCCTGCACAACATTTGCAGAATCTGCATTTGTAGAAGCATCCGCTATTGTGGCTGCATTTGACTCTTTCTTCTTTGCCTCTTTAGCCTTTAGCTTAGGGCAATTCTTAATCACATGATTAGTTGCCTTACAATAGTTGCACCTGATCTTTTTCTTGCCTTTATCAAGAGCCTTCTCAGACTTATTGTTGCTACCTAGAAGGAGAAAAAGTTACAAACCTATTAATAGGAGAAGAAACAGTGGAAGGGACTGCCTTACCACTTCTTCTCTGCTGGGCAGCAATAAATGCCTGATCAATTGTACGCTGCCTGGACTGTGCTTCTTATTGCAAGAGCTTGTTGACTAAAGTATCATACTTGACAACATCAGGTATGTCCTTAGTAACAAGTCTCCACCTGCTGGAAGTAAAAGTCTGATATGACTCAGGTAAAGCATCAAGAACAGTCTTCACATAAGAATGAGCAGGAATAATCTCACCTCTTGTAGAAATCAACTGTTCCTTGAGATCTTTGATCTCAGCAAGAAAAACATTCATGTCATCATCTTCCTGCATAATCTTCGATTCTAGCTCTTTACGCAGGTAAGAGATTTTTGCCTCGTTTATGACCTACATACAAACCAGCTAGAATATCCCAAGCCTATTTTGCTGTTTTAGCTGAACGAATATGTGGGGTGATGTTACATTTGACAGAAAGTGTAATCAAGGCATGAGCCTGTGCATCTTTACCATCCCAACAACGAGCTTGTTCAGCAGTGGGTAAAACAGCAGCAACATTAGAGCTGCTAGAACCTGCAACAACATCTTCAACAGATCCTACATCCACAGAACCTGGACGTACATCCATACCCTGCACAATGTTCCACACTCCTTTTGCAAAACCAAAACATGATGCATCATGTATGCCCAAAGTGGATAGTTGCTATCTCCATCCAATTTGTCATCAGTAGGACAACATGCGAAATACATCATTGCTGTTATCAGCCATGGCCACTGACTGAAACTGATGCAAAAGCTACCTGTAATGAAGCAAAGATTGAACAGAGATTAACTCGTGCTATGTAGCACGGTCCACAATAGAATACGTATGCCTGTTTTGCAGAAAACTACACTGTCAAAATTTTTACAAAAAAATGACGAGTGCAGAACTTGCAATGCAAAAACGGAGCCCGAAACGACCTCAAATGCAATTTCAGATGCAGAGTATAAGGACCTACAAGCGCTCGTGAAAGCTCACCTCAATCGAAGAACGTGAGTTGGAGGGTGCCGGGGCGGTGTAGCCCTGGGAGCCGATGCCTGCTCTGATACCAATTGTTGGAATTAGGGTTGCAGGAAACCACACAAAGCTTGGAGAAGAAGAAGCAAGAATGCACACAACACACAACGTATTAGATTGTGTCAATGTACAAAAGATAAGTTAGCCCTAGAATGATGGGCATATATACAAGCCGGGGGAAAAAACCTCCTAAAGAGGAAAAAAGTTCCCCGGTGGTCCTAAGTGTGTTCACACACATCACTGCCTATATATATGGCAACAATGTACCCCTCTAATGAGATGTGGTAGCAAGATCAAGTTAGAGAGAGAGGGGGGAAGAGAGATAGAGAGAGAAATATATCTTATCCTCACAAGTCTTTATGCCCATAGGATCATTTGATGCACACCTTTTTCTCCCCTTTCTTGCTATGTCCACCTCCATTATTCATGTCTGAATGTTGTGTTTTTTTGAGCCCTAGAAATATGATGTCCATAGGCAAAAAAAAGGGGGCTCCCAAAGCTCCCCAAGCACCCGTGCGCATGTGGGTGCTTGGGGAGCTCTAGGAGCCCCCCTATTTTTTATGTGTTTGGGGCAAGGCATCCATACCACATGTGATTTAGGGCAAGGCATATCCATACCATATGAGATTGTTAGCACGCATTTTTGGGGCTTCTCCTGACAGTAGATGGGATCTTCTAAATAGTGATATATCTATCATCGGATATATATACTAGTAGGTAATGGTTGCATTCACATATTAGCAATGGAGTCATTATTACACAGAGGTTGGAAGTAGAGGGTGCAACATGGTCATGGTATGCCTAGGTTAAGAGAAAATTTGTCTCACATTCTTTTAAACATTGATGGCTTTCCATCTTTTTATTATAGTCTTGTTTCCCTCTCCCATAGAGAGATCAATCACCTCATCTTGATTAGATTAAACACCCAAACCACATGGTTATTCTACAGAGAGCACTTCCTCAAGCTCACACTATAGCTAGATGCCAAGCTACCTATAGAGACATGTCACATGCTATTAGAATAGCCACCACTGGTCAAATTGGAGTATGATCCCATAGCTTGAGGATAGAGATAAGGAGATATGAGGCCATAGAGGAGGAGCAAAGGAGTTGCAAAAGATGTACCATGGGGGAGGTAGAGAGAGAGGACAATTACATATGTGTGTATGTCTCGAATAGGTGTGTAAGTGTATAGGTAGAGTCTATGTGTGGGAGACATGTGTATGGGAGTGTAAGTTTCCTTCTATATGAAGGTATACTCTTTCATTTAAATACTATGTAATACGAAATTCTATGTGCCTCATGTTGGCTCACTTTGATTTTGTAGGCTTTGCATTATGGCTCCAAAATGTAATGCAAGTAAACAAGGAGGCAAGAGGTCTAAGTGTGGCGGAGGTGTGTCGATAGAGATTTTATGATTGATGGTTTTATGGTTCATTGTGGATGGTAATATAGTAATGTTGTGTATGGTTCATTATGGATGGTAATATAGTAATGTTGTGTATGGTTCATTATGGATGGTAATATAGTAATGATGTGTATGATTCATTGTATGATAGTATGATAGTATGATGTGGGTGATTGCAAGGTTCGTTTCTATATACAGGTGCCATGCTCTTACGGTCGGTCAAGATCCATTGCCCGAAGGTCTATTGAAAAAGAGGCCTCATGTAGAGCACATGTGGCCACACTAATCAAGAGGTGAGGATCTTCCAAACAATGCATTTTTGTAGATGATGAGGCTCAAGAGAATGGCTCCAATGTGGTAAGTGATGGGAGACACTTCCATTAGTGAAAAATTTGGCCTCTCTTCTAGAGTATGAGGATGGGGCAAATGAAACTACGGAAAATTAGGGATCTCATTCAAGGGTGTTGGGAAAGAATATTTCCCTTGGTGTGATGAGTCAAGTGCTTTCATCCTTTGATGATAAGTGTAAGGTGGAGCCATTGCTAGTGCCTCTTTGATGGCTTGTATCAAACGAAGAGATTAGGAAAGCCTCAAGTGATGTTACATGGCTTGTTTCCACGTTTAACAATGCCGCCTACATGGACAACATGGGATCCTTGACGGTGTCTTTCAACGGAAGATTTGGAGAGCATATGCCAATTACTCCCCAAGACTTGGATAGTTGGGGGCTTGTGTGGAGACAAGTCAATGATGCTTTTGAAGAAGAACTACCTAAAGAGTGGGAAGAATTGAAAGGTATGAAGTTCCTTATTTGGGATGGAAACCACCACTACAAGACATGGATGAAAAGAGTGAAAGATGGTTAGTATTGGAACATGTACCTCTCTTTTGAGTTTGTAGTTTCAAGTGAACCTAAAATTGTGTTTATTTTTGTCTTAAGCATGGTCTGATCGAATTGATTATCATGTGTGGGTTCGATGTATTTCTCTCAATTGTGAGAAAAAAAATGAAGGAGAGCTCTTGCTAGCTCTAGATTCTACAAACATGTGGGTTTATTTCTATTCTTGTATGTATACTATTTGATTCTTTCTATTCTTGTATAGTAGATGATGCTATTTAACTTGGTTATTCATTTGTTTTTAGCATCACAAAAAGTCATGGGAAACCAACTCTCCCATGAGATATGTTGAAATATACAAGTGAATAGGGTGTGTCGGGAACAAGCCCTTGGTTAGAGGCTGTAAAAGAGGATGTGTAAATGTGAAAGAACCTGTGAAAAGGTGAGAAGAATCTACTGGGAGAGAATAAAGGGTAGCATGCTCTGATTTAGGAAGTGTGGAGATATTCTGGGAGATATTCTGGTAAAAGTGAAGAGGTGGAGAGAATCAAGAAAAAGAGGTGGAGATATTCTGGGAAAAGTGAAGAGGTGGAGAGAATCAAGCAAAAAGAGGTGGAGATATTCTGGGAGAGGTGGAGTGAATCAAGTAGAAATCAGTGGGATTTGATGCTTGGATGTAAACTCTATAAATTTAGGGATTGGCCTAATGAGAATTTGCTGGTTTTTGATTATCCATGCCTACATTAAGCTATTTGCTAATTACTCACTAATTACATCTTAATTATTTACTAAATCACTTTGTTAATGATGTTGATTCTAGTATTTGATCCACCATAGCTCATCACATTGCTCTAATAGGATTAGTAGCTAATTATAATTTTTTCTCTTTTTTCAACTCACCTTTGTATCCCCAGCTAGTGGAGGAGCTCCCTCTCCTTGCACACTCAACCATTGCCCAAACCCTTCTAGCCCAAGATAGCTAACCCATAGGAGCTCTAGCCAAGCCAATCACAAGCGCAAACCGTCGATGCATCTAGGAGGATTTACATTTTTTCCAGCGCAGGTTTTTTTGAGAAATTTACAGATCTTGTCTTCATCCAATCAAATTGCTCTAATTCCTCATAGCCATAGGGGTTTTCAAGCATGCTCTACAAGCTGGTGAAGTCAGAATTCAATTTGATCAAGTCTACAGTGAGATCCAAGCTCTTCATCAAATCTGCAGGTGACTTTGGTAAAACAGAGATTAAGCTTTCAATATTTGGTCAAATCTTGTGTTTCTTGGCTTAATCCTCTACTAGACTCATTGCTATTGATAGCCTTGAAAGCATTTGAGCTCATTTGAAGGCTAAGGCCCCAGATCTGGACTCCCTGCATACTCTGTTTTTTGCACATCTAATCAATGGTTAATCAGTGCTAATCACTGTATTTTGGTACAATTGAGGGTTCAAATTAACCATTAGGTATCTGATACAGATCCCTATAACTTCATATTGCAATTCGGAGTTGGTTTGATACTCCAACCATTCCGTACAAATTGGTTACCCCCCTTGATTTAATGTAATTTCTGGTGATTTTATGCTGATAAATTTGTTGTAATAAACACCAGATTGAGTTGTAAAAGGGTAGACACTTCCCTTGAATCTTGAAATTAGATCAAGAGGTAAGACACCCTTCACATCACCATGAGTACAGCACAAGAAATAGCCAAATTTAATAGGGAGCAGTTTTACACATGGCAGACAAAAACCATGTATTTGCTCATGAGGAAAAATCTGTGGGGGCTAGTTGAGGGAAGAGATGAATGCCCAGAGACAAGAGGGAAAAATGAGTGGAAGAGCAGGAATGAAAAAGCATTGGGACTTATTGCACTCAATTTAAATGAGAAATCATTCATCACATCACAAGGATACAATGGGCAAAAGATGCATGGGATAAACTCAATAAGTTATTTGGCACACAAGCTAAAAATTCAAAGATAAATCTGTTAATGCAATTCTACAAATTGGATATGAAGGAAAGTGAACCTTTAATCACACACTTGAACATATATAAAAGCATTAATAAGCAACAGCTGGGTGGCAGTTGGCAAAAAGGTAGAAGATGATGAGGCACTAGCAGTGCTTCTGAAGAGTGTGGACAAAGGTGAATATGAAAATATTGTAGCAACACTAAAGAATGTACTTGAATTGAAGCTACACGAGATAGAAGCAACTCTACTAGAGCAAGAGAGCAGAGGCAAAGAGAAGGAATGGCTCGACTCAACAGTAGGAGAAGAAAAAGCATTCTTCACCTGAGGAGGATTCTCTCAAGGACGAGGACGAGGACGAGGACGAGGAAGAGGCAGAGTATAGGAGGAAGGACCTTCACTTGCCACGACTGTGGAAAGCCAGGACACATGGCAAGAGACTGCTATAGCAAACCCAATGGAGAAGGAATGACATCAGCAAACTTCATGGAGGCTCCAAAGGAAGTGGAGTCGGATCATCTTTTCTAAGAGAGAGAGAGAGAGAGACCCCACAACCCAATGTAACCTACCCCAACAAAGTAAAACCACCTCTGAGCCACCGATAATGTAGGCCACGTGGTAGATGTATGTGTGAGCACTTTAGTCAAGGTCATGGGCACTTGTAGTAGCCTTGGACATATAGAGAGAGAGAGTGTCAAGGACTATGAGTTTAGGGACTTGAGGCACTGGTCGCGCAGGCTATCAAGTAAGAGGGAAACTTGGTATAGGGTCCAGGTGTTCCAAGAGTATTCACTTGAGAGGGGAGGTGTTGAAATATACAAGTGAATAGGGTGTGTGCATGAACAAGCCCTTGGTTAGAGGCTGTAAAAGAGGATGTGAAAGAACCTGTGAAAAGGTGAGAAGAATCTACTAGGAGAGAATAAAGGGTAGCATGAGAAGATTTAGGAAGTGTGGAGATATTCTGGGAGATATTCTGGAAAAAGTGAAGAGGTGGAGAGAATCAAGCAAAAGAGGTCGAGATATTCTCGGAAAAGTGAAGAGGTGGAGAGAATCAAGCAAAAGAGGTGGAGATATTCTGGGAGAGATGGAGTGAATCAAGGAGAAATCAATGGGATTTGATGCTTGGATGTAAACTCTATAAACTGAGGCATTGGCCTAATGAGAATTTGCTGGTTTTTTATTATCCATGCCTACATTAAGCTATTTGCTAATTACTCACTAATTACATCTTAAGCTATTTACTAATCACTCATTAATTACATCTTAATTATTTACTAATCACTTTGTTAATGATGTTGATTCTAGTATTTGATCCACCATAGCTCATCACATTGCTCTAATTTCAACAAGATACATGTGTTATAAGTTTGGGATAGCTAACAAAGAGAGCATTCTTGGGTACATAACGCCCGAGCAATGACTTTGGGCAAGGTTAATTAGAAGGGAGAAGGTGATTAGAGCAGAGATTATTAAGAGACTAAGGTTAAGTAGAAGGGAGAAGGTGATTAGAGCAAGAAAAAATCACTTATGAAGCTTTAATGGAAAGCTTGCATGAAGTGAGGAGAGGCGACTGGTTTTTTGCTTCTAGCCAGCGCGTCAGAGCATGGTTGAAGCTCAAACTTGAGCTGTGGAGTCCTGAGAGAGTGGGCTACCAAAGCCCTCAAGTAATGTTGGCTTTAATTGCCTGTGCACGGCGAATTCCTGCACGGCCACGACTGCAGGAGAAAAACAGGTAGCGCCGGGCTGAACCAGAGGGAATGCCGCCACGACGAAGCACCAAAACTTACAATTGGCTGTACGACCAGATTCGCCCATGAGTCTACTTCACTTCCATAGTTGAAATCTCCTCAAGATGAGGCCTCTACAAGCTGGTAGAGCTCGGGGTTGAGCTCCACAAGTAGAAGATAAGGGAAAAATGAGGAAAAATGACTTAATCTACACCACAAGAGTCGTAATCAACCTAGGCTCTAGATACCAGGCTGAGAAAACCTGGTGCTCATGCTAGATCAAGTGTGTGGAGGAAAAGAACTCACAAAATACAAGAACAATATCTTGCTTATTAAGTTGTTTATGCATACAACTAGGCCTTGCTCAATATAAAATGCCTCCTAGCTCCACCTTTAAATAGATGAGCTAGTGGACCTTAAGTCCATTCACACTCACACCCTTCTCTTCCCCTTTTACTTAACCTTAGTCTCTTAATAGAGATTGAGTATGATATTAAGACAAGGGCTAGTTGTGTGGTGCGGCCATGGTATAATTCGCCTTGTGGCCTCATCTCTCAATTGCTGTGGAAGGTAATTCTTCTCTCTATTCTTTTTCAATAAGTATTGAATTATTCTGGCTTTGTAAACATTCATTAAATATCACTATGTAGGAGGACCTTAGTCTTGCTCTTTCAAAAGAAGAGGCTCGTCTAAATCTATTAGGATAGGTTGGAGCTAACTTGGAGGTAGCCATGGATTTGGCATCTAAAAAGGAATAAGAAAGTTGAAAGACAAAGATTGGAAATACCTTGCCATTGCAAATCCCACCAACGGTGAGGAGTTCTTTTCCTTGCTATATGAGCTCAAATGGGATGATAAAAACATGATGGGAATTATAAAAGACAAGCTCTATTACTTGTGCACATCAAAGGTAGCACCAGAGAGGTATCTACTCTTTCAAGTCCTCTTAGCTAGTGAAAGATTATAGTCTTCTTAAATTGTTCAAGTGGTACCCATTTATCTTCTTTGTTTTAAAGCATGCAGATAATTACTCCCGAAGCTCTACAATTTACAATGTGATCTTTTTAGCTTGATGTGTTCAAGTGGTCTAATTGCATTTGCTCTCTTTGAGTTTTGATACATAGGAAAAAGGAAATTCTTGACAAAGGCAAAGGATCCACAAGCAACACATTTTGCTGACTATAGAAAATTCAAAGACTACATGAGAAAGGAAGCATATTGGGCCCACATGTATGGTGAGTGTTGGCTTTTTGTTTGGATATTGGAGATGGAGGGCATGGAATAACCAAAAACCTTTGAGGCCTTCTTCAAATTGCAAATGAGAAACCACATCCAACAAGCCTACTATCATTTGCTTGCTAAAATCAAGAGTTCAAGAGACTCCACATCTATGCCAGAATTACAACCATCAAGCAAAAGACTAGTGTACAGGTATTAAAAATAATTTTTCTCCCATCATAATCCATTTCATATTGAGTTCTTGGCATAGAGACATAAAGGGTGTGTCTTGAATGAAATCTCTATATGTTGTAGATGGGTCCTTGACTACATGGCTAAGAATGAAATTGAAGCCATGCCATTGGCTGCTCAAGAGTGGATGTAGTCTTCAGACGAGGCTACCATGTTCTCTCCCACCATTTTGGAGAGAGGAATCACACAATGGGAGTGTGAACATTGTGTTTGGTGGATAGATTTTCCCATTAACATGATCCCCAAACAAGAGCATGAGTTGCATGACAGTGAGTACTTCTAATGTTTCGGGTCTTTTGGACTATAGCCTTTATGTGTTCTTAATGTTTTCAATTAGTATTTATGAATGACATGATATGTGGAACTAGGGCAAGAAGGGCAAGAAAGATGTGGAAACTACAATCTCTAAAGAAGCATCCAAAAAGAAACATGATAAAGGCAAGCAGGTACATGCAGAGGAGGAGGACAGTACAATGTTAGGAGGCCTATCAAGTGTGCCTAAGTCTTGCATGGTTCATGAGGGGTTGTCATGTGTGAACGACTCCACTCTCAAACCCTCAAAAAGGCATCCCCCTACACAACAAACAAGTATGGGATGCTATCTTTTCTAGACAATGGCTTTGGACAAAGATGTTCTTGATTTCATGGTATTCAAATGGTCTTTTTTGAAGGCTTCTAGTACACCATTGTGGTGGAGGCTCTTTTGGTGGATATTCAATGTATTGATGATTTTTCTTGACAGAGGGGGTCATTTTGATACCCTATTCTAAAAGTGATAAATATTTGGATTTTTAAGTATATTGTTTACTCTTCATAACACTTCATTTCTGTATGTAATTGTTTTCATAGTATTAAACGTTTCTTGAGCACGAACACGACATATAGTTATAGCGATCTTGGGGATCCATCTAAAGAAGTAGCACAAACACGACATATAATTATAGCTATCTTGGGGATCCATCTAAAGAAGTAGCACGGCTCATATTTGTCGCTTTTTTGACGTCTTTGTTGGTGAATGGACTTGGTCATGTGGTGAGCGCTTTAATTGTACTTCGTTTGAAACCATTAGACAGATTATGCTCTATTGTTTACTCTCTTGATGGTTGCAACGTTGTTTTTCAATAGATGTGCAATATTGGAATGTTTTCTCCACTTCCCTTGTCAAGGGCACGATGGATATTGCAGTCAAGTTTCTTGCGGATGAAGGATTTTTGGTCACTTTATACCTTGCCAAATGAACACTTTGGCAAGGTGACAAAGTATGCAGGGAAAGGTGGTTTGCGTATTCATCATACATGGACTCTCATGTGCGATGGTGGCTATAGACATCCTGTCACACTCAAGGAGGTTATATTTCTTGGAGTCTTTGCATTGTCATCTCGCACAGATACATTATGTAAGTTGGTTGTTCCAAACTATGACGACAGAGGCACGTGCAGAGATTTGTCCGAGGATGTTTTCGATGACTAGGAGCTTTGTTGTAGAGAGCGAGACATGCGACCATGTGGCTTGCACTTTTGTCGATGACGTTCCTGTCAGAGGGGGAGCAAGATGGTCTTATGCTTTTTTTAGGTGTGGTTTCCTTACAGATTTGTGATTTGCCATATCTATTCATATGTACCATATATTCATAATTTTATAAGTTTGTACCATATATTCATAAGTTTGTTCATGTGCCATATATTGAGAAGCGTTATTTTTTAAATGTAATGTGTACCTTGCAGATGGTTGCTTGCTACTTTCATAGATGAGCAAGATTACGTCATTGATGTATTTACAGGCTGTGGAGGTCTAGGTGCGGCTAGTGCAGGGACATTTTGGTATTGTCTCTGCATCGAGGGTGATTCTTTTATGTAGAATGAGTGCCTCACCAAGGTTGTGTGTGGCCCACCACCATTGCATGATGACAATTAGATAGTGGGCTTCTCTTTATAGACCTATTTTGGGCAACATGTTTTCAAATTACAATGTTCTTTCATTTTGATGTATCTATTGATTGTGTTGTTTTTTGGATTGGGATGTACTATTTATGGATTGCAATGTCTTGGTGAGGCAACAATGTTTAGAGCCTTTTATACTTTATACGTTGATGGCACGGAAGCGGTAAAGCTGTTTACGCCCTTATAGCATGCCACACTTCCACACATGCATACAAACTCACCAGAACACCAGACCCAAAACATGTACAAGACTTATATTTCAGATCTGGCTATCACAACTCGTACCCAGATGAACAAAGAAACAAAGAATTCTTTGGCATCACCAAACACCAGCCCCACAGCTAATCAAAAGAATTTACAACTCTGGCTTGAATCCCCAAAAGAGGTAGAAAACCACAAAAAACCACACACACACCCTCTCTCTCTGGCCCTCTGTAGTTGCAGATCTCCAGCTAAAGAGCAACACTTGTCCTTCTCTATCCAATCACGGTACCCGCTCTGCTGTCCACTGTCTAGTCTCACCTAGCAGCCCACACCTGCCACCCTACGCCTGTCTATCGGTCTCCTCTGGATGAACTTGCAGATGTGTTCTCCATACTTGCTCCCACACAGGTTCATTAGCCAGTCAACTTTTCACCAGCCTTCTACCAGGCAGCCACTTACGCTACCACACCTTAGGGCCTTCACCTTTAGTACCTGTATAACTGCTTTTGACACCCGTCACATCTGCGCCCTCTACTCTTTGCATACCACCCCAATCAACTTCAGCTTACACATTTACCATTTTCTCAAAAGCGGCTCCTCTACATCATCACCTTCACTCACTTGCTGCCACCCAGCGATCACGCTTACCACCGTAAGGTGATTCCTCTCAACGCCAATGCCAGCTCGACCCCTTCGCATCGTCACTACCTGCAGAGCCAGCTCTTCTCTTCGCTTCGTCACTACCTGCAGCAGCAGCCAGCTCTTCTCTTCGCTTCTTTGTAGTTGGCGCGCTAAGAGGTCCCCTCCTTCGGTGCAGTCCCCACCTCTATCAGGCTCCTCTAGCCGTTTTTTCTCCTCTGCGGCACCTAAGCCTTCTCTTTGGGCTCTTTATAAGGAGCCCGTCACCTCTAAATCCCTTCAGGCTGAACACTAGCTGCGCTTCACTCCACAAAGCTGCATACCCTTCACACCTGGCACGCGGCTTCTTCTGACTTGCCGGATCACCACACCTTCTACCACACGTCGCCCTTGACAAGTCTTCTTTGCTGCGCACTCATCTGTGTGTGCAGCTTCTCCCAGAAAGCAAAAAAATCAACAAGTGGCCTCCTCAGCCCACGCTTAGCTTCTCTGTGTGCCTGATGGCTGCAGCCAGCGAACCCCAGAGAGTTCCCCAGCTCTCTACACGATTCACCTCCTTTGTCTGCAGCTAGCCCAAAAAAAACACACGGCCTCCACACTTGCTCTCCAACGAGGCCCCCCCCTCTGTATTCGGCGGCGCACCCCGCTTCCCTCTAGAATCCCCTACTCCACGCAATCCTCCTCGCTGCGCTGGCCAGCCTCCAGAAGCATCTAGCTGGCGGCCATTCCAACCTCCACGTAGACCACCAGCTGGCTACGTTTTTTCTTTATTTTTATTTCATTTGGAAAATAGCCACTATAATATCTCCTTTCACACCAATGCCCATAGCTGCATTGGGCCATCAGTCATTAAAAAACTCCACGCTTTCCACACTCCTCTTCCTCAAGGTAACACCGGCCCTCTTAGTGTTCAATGCCCACACCTCCATACACATTCCAAATACAGCATACGAGTGCCCACTTACTTTTTGAGGACGCGCACACAATCAAAGCCATCGAGCAGCTGATATCATCCTCAGTGGACCTCTCACCGGACAAGCCTGTACATGCTCACATCAATACATTTACATCTGTACACCTGACAATGCTCTCAAAAGCAAAACTTCACACACGCCATGTACATGTATGTACACGTTTCAACTCCTATTTTGTCCACACATATTTAGCAACCCCCTACTTCTGCTGAGACATTCATGTCCAGCAGCTGTACAAAGAGGTATGAAATATTCAGATTTTCCTCTGTACTTTCTACATCTTCCTGACATGCATCACAAGCTTCCTGATCTTCTTCTTTCACGGCTAACATCAATCGAGCAAAATATTTCTTCAGTCGTAAACCATTTACTCTCCTTTTATGCTTCTTTCCATCCAAATCAGCAAGCTGATACCTCCCATTATCAAATTTTCTCTCAACTTTATACGGACCCTCCCACTTTGTCTGGAATGCAGTATGAAAAGTGCTATCCAGCTTGCTATTATACCTGAGAACCAGATCACCCTCTTCAATTTCTTTTTGCTCCACCTTCTCATTCTCTCTCTCTTGTCTTTTCAATTGCATAGCCGCATAGTGATCAAATGCTAGCTCTCTATCCAGCTGAACTATTTGCAAAGCCAGTAATCGGGTGGTTGCAAGATCAGGGTGCCCAGTTTTGTCCACTCAGGCACCCTGTAATAAACAGTAAAAAAACAGGCATTTGTTTACCTTTAGTGGCTAATCTCTCCTAGTAAATGAAGGAATTTCGTTTCAAGTTCTTTTGTTGGAACATCATATTCAAAGTTGGAAATATAGTTGCATAATTTGATTAAGCATTAGATGGTCAAAAGTCCTCATTTTCTTAGGTACAAGGTCAATGTAT
The DNA here is from genome assembly GCF_041138505.1 of Cibotium barometz. Taxonomy (NCBI): domain Eukaryota; kingdom Viridiplantae; phylum Streptophyta; class Polypodiopsida; order Cyatheales; family Cibotiaceae; genus Cibotium; species Cibotium barometz. Next base: position 15,177,841 of record NC_141095.1, on the reverse strand, counting down.
ACACCCTGTCCCAAATTTGAACTGATTCCATAAAATGCTAATATCTTTTACATATAAACTCATATGAGATTCCCACTTTGTACCTTAGATCTTCACATAATATGGAGCTTAACTTGATTTTTTAAGAAAATTTTAAGATATTTGTCTATTTTCTTTAAATATATCAAGGTCTCTAAAGTGTTATAATATACGCCTGTTTTTGTACCCACAATAGCTACCACTTAAAATCCTCAATCTTGTAGATCAAAAGAGTGGGTAGATACTAAGACATTAGTAGAATGTGGTGGTTAGTAAAAATTACAAATCCAATGGTTGGATTTTTAATGATCTCTTTTTCAAAATTCTTCCAGACTATCAGAAGGCCTGCAAATATTAATAATCTAATTAGTAAAATTACATTTTTGATGTGAATCATCTAAAACCTATAGGGACTAGTGTACTTGTAATGGTGCATCTATGGAAAAATAAATTGGATCACTCTAAGTATGGAAAGATCATTTGTTTATTATTTCATCATATTTTTGATTAATTTTGATTAATTAGACTAATTTATATTAATTTAAGTTATATTAGGTTAATTTAAGGGCAAGTGTATTTTTTATTATTTGCTTGATCTAATTTTAAGTACCTTGCCTCCCAAAATTTGCTCTCCAAGCTATGTCCCAGTTCTGCATAAACTGGACAAAACTGGATACCTTGATCTTGCAACAACCCAATCTTTCTCTGTAACAGTTAATAGGCTCATGCCCTTCTTCAATCAAAAACTTCAAAGCTGGAATTTCCACATCAATAGGCATGAGTGCTTCTTTCCCATAAACTAAATGAAAGGGTGAGAATTGTGTACTAGATTTTACAGCAACCCTGTATGCCCATAATACACGATTCATCTCTATATCCCAATTCTTGATATGGCCTTCTGTCATTTTGGTTATCATCAGCTTAAATTCACCATTGAATCTTTCATTCAAGCCATTGCATTGAGGGTGATAAGGAGTGGAGTACTTGTGGTTGATATTCAATCTTCTGCATAAATGGTCAACTATCTCTCCTCTAAATTCAGGTCCATTATCTGATAGTATCTCCAGAGGAATTCCAAACCTGCAGCATATATGTTCATACACAAAATCAGCCACCTCTTTACTATCCACTCTCTTCACTGCCTTCACTTCTGCCCATTTTGATAGGTAATCCACCGCAGTAAAGCACATAACACTTTCCTCTAGCTGTCCTGGGAAATGGTCCAACTGCATCCACTCCCCATCTTTCAAAAATGTCATATACCAGCATGATATTTCTCGGCTCCATTTTTAAGATCCTCTTCCCCATTCTCTGGCACTCATGGCAAGACCTGCACCAGTGTTGAATATCCTTCTGGATGAAAGGTCATACATAACCCTCCAGTAATATCTTCTGCAAGGTGATCTTAAATGCATAATGACCCCCACATGCTCCCTCATGATTTGAAGATAGAATATAATAAATCTCTTCTCTCCAGGGAATTCTCCTCAATACCTGATCAGCTCCCTGCATGTATAATTCATCCCCAATCATGACATAATGCTTACTTTTCCTGATAAAATAATACTTTTGGCCTTTTTTGAGCTCCTCAGGCAAGCGACCTGAAAGTAAGTAATCCACCACTCTCGACAGGTATTCCCTCCCTCTGTATAATGGTTCTTCGATTTTTGCAATTACTGGATCTTGATTAATTGCCTCCTGAGCCAACTCATGTGCCATATGATTTTCCTCCCGCCACACATGTTGAATACTCCATGCTGTAAATTGATGTAGCAGCCTTCTAACATTAGCCAGACATTTTTTTAATCTCGGATTCTTTGCTCGCCAGCTGCCCAAGACCTGCTTTACCACTAATAGAGAATCTCCCTTTATGATTAGCTTTTGAATTTTCTGTTTTAAAGCAGCCTGCAACCCTTGAAACAATGATGTGTACTCAGCCTCATTGTTACTTTCAGCTTCCAGAAGAATCCCATTCTTTAGAATCAGCACACCTTCTGAATCCTGGATTATATATCCCCCGGTGGCCTGATGTATACTCCTTTTATACGAACCATCAAAGAATAAAACATGAGCTCCAGGAATGATAATTTGTTCCTCTTTTTCTATCTTTGAATCCACTTCCTTCACTAGTATCGGGCCATCTTTGTATGTTAGAAGATCTGCCAGAGTTGCCTTACAAGTATCCTCAATCAAAAATGAGAAATCATACTCTTGAAGCTCCACTAACCATCGCATCATACCTTTTGAGAGTGAAGTACCATTCACCAGCTGAGGAAGTAAAGTATAATTTGTCAGCACCACAAATGGTTTCATCAGGAGATATGACCTGAATTTCCTGCAAGCATACACCAGACTTGACAAAACCAATTCAGCCTCAGTATATCTCCTCTCTGCTTCTGTCTTCACTCTACTTGAAAAATACACAGGCTTCATATATCTGGATTCATCTCCTCTCTGCATTAAGATTGCTCCAACTACATCCGGACCAAAAGATGGATTCACATAAAAGACCTGAGAGAAATCCGGAGCTTTTACACTGGAAATACCTCCCAATACCTCCTTCACTTTCTCAAACACTTCCTCGCATTCTTCATTCCACTGCAATGGTTCCTTCTTCATAGCCTGCTGAAGAGGATAAAGCAGTTGAGACATTAAAGGAACAAATCTTGCCATATATTTTACCTTCTGGACAAAGGTCTGCAGAGCTGCCTGGATGTTGATGGTGCAGATAATAAGACAAGAGCTTTTATCTTCTCTGGATCAGGTTCAATTCCATTCTGAGATATCATATGCCCCAACAGCTTCACCTTTGAATGTCCTAAATGACACTTCTTTGGATTGAGCTGTCCACCTGCATCATCCATTTTAGAAAATACTTGCTCCAATTTATTACCATGCTCTTTTTGAGAGCTATACACACATATATCATCCAAGAAAGCTCTCACAAAATGATCTGTAAGAGGTGCAAGTACTCTATCAGTGTTCCTCTGATACCACGAGGGTGCATTTTTCAAACCAAATGGTACTACTCGGTAACAGAAGCAACCCCACGGTGTAATGATAGTGGTTTTAGCCTGATCTTCCTCAGCAATTGAGATCTGAAAATATCCAGAGAAGCCATCGCATACACTATACCTCTCATATCCAGCTACCCTGTCCAAAATATCATCAATAAACGGCAAAGGATAGTGATTGCTTTTTGTTGCATCATTCAAAGGCTTGTAATCAATACAGACTCTCCAACCACCTGTATGCTTTGGAGTGAAGACCACTGGATTTGCCCAATCTGAGTGATCTACTGGATAAATTAACCCTACTTTTAACAACTTATTCAGCTCCTCTCTTAATACAGGCAATAGCTCTCTATTTATCCTCCTCAGTTTCTGAAACACTGGCCTCACACCCTCTTTCAATACTATAGGCATTGGCTCACATTTGAATCCTCGGATCTCTTCATATGAAGTAATGAACAAATGAGGGAATTTATGTATTACCTTCATATATTCTTCTTTCTCCACTGGCTGCAATTTAGGATTCAGCATGCCCTGTAACAGCCTCCCTTTCTCTGCACTGGGTGATGGAGGCTGCATCAGACTGTCCATATCTTCAAGTCTGCTTTCTTCTTCCCTCTTTAACTCCTCTTCAGCCTGCATCACATGCTTGTTTTCTTCCTTCATTATAAATGATACCTGGCTTTCATCATCAGAAGTAGAACTCTCTTCTTCAGTTTCACTATCTGTATACTCATCAGCACTGGTTTCTTCCGGCTCACTCTTCATTTCCCGCTTACTACTCATGTTGAATTTCCTGGCTCTCCCTCTCCTATTATGTACTGTTATGGTTCCCCTTTTCCAGTTTTGGATAGCACCCACCTGTCTAAGCCAAGGTCTGCCCAAAATCAGCGGATAAGCTCCCAAACCAGCTGGCATAATATGGCAATTTATGTTGCAAACCACACCAAAAGCAGTCACTGGCACTTCTGTGCATATACCCAGACACTTCACTTTTGCATGATTTGCCAGACGGAGTCTAAAGTCTGAACTAGCATTCAGCTTCAACCCCAATCTCTCCATACAGGACTGAGTCATCACACTGATTTGTGCACCGCCATCGACATATGCTTCTCCAACACTCACACTTCCACACCAGGCATCAACTGATGGACAAATATCAGGAAGATCTTCTACAGACATCAGCTCCATTTCGCCTTGTGTGGGCTCCTGCTCATTTACTTTCCTCGGATTTGCCAACTTCTTCCACTCTCTCTTAAGCTTCGGACACAATCCAAGTAATTGGGCAAATGTTATATTGGCTACCCTTCCCTTTAAATCTCCCATCAATGTATACTCCTCTTGGCCTTGACCAATATGCAAATCTGAAGTTTTATAATGTCTCCTTGGTTTCCTCTTCTTCTTCTCTGGTTGAGGGCTTATATCAAATTGGACATGTTTACCTTTTTTAGAAGATGGTTCATGCTCTGCCATTGTACTCCTCGTCCTCTTTGCCACAGGCATAATCTCTGGAATGGTCTCCACTCCTATCAAGCTGAGAGCCGGTCCTTTCCCTTTATCTTCCCATTTGACTCCACTGGTAGAGGGTTGATTTGGATCTTTTACTTCAACACTATGGTCCCCCGATCTATCATTAGTCCTTTGCATCACAGGATATATTCCACCACCTGCTCTGGGCGGCTTGTCACATTGAGGGCTGATATGTCCCCGCTCCCCACAGTTCCAGCATTGGACATTGCTCAAATAGTAGCCTCGTCCTCTCCCTGTTCCTCCCATGTTCCCTTCACCTGTTAAGATATTGTCCCTTCTATTATTTGGTGCACCTCGGCTTCTTCCCTTTCCACCTGCTTCCATCCAATTCAAACTTAGAGACTTCATGAGCTCCACTGCATCATGTATGTCCCTCTTCAAAGTGTCTTCCTGTTCTGGAACAACAGCAGCTTCCCTTTCAGGATGTATACTCTCAATCTCTGGCATCTTCACAAACTTCTTCGGCTCTTCCTGTATTCCCATCTGCCTCAGACGCTTCACCTTCCACTCCTTCTCTCGAGCTACTCTGACAGCCTCCTCAAAGCTATCCAGGTTCTTCAGCTCCACCTTCAGACGGAGGGTTGGCTCCAGACCCAGCCACAAACCGGTCTCTCTTTATCATCTGCGGGGGTACTTCAGGAATCAGAGTCTCACACCATAGACTCCACAGTCTACCAAACTCTATCAGGTACTGATCCACATCCTGACCATCCTTCTGCTGAATGTTGCACAACTCCTTCCACACCTCATTTGGACTCCTCACTCGGGCAAACTGTGCCAAGAATGCAGCTCTGACTACACGGTACTCAGGATCCTGCTGATGAATGTTCCTGTGTGTAGTCACAAACATCTGTAACCATGTTTTTGCATCACCCTGCAAGCAATAAGCCAGAATCTGAGAAAGGATCTCCGGGGTTGCCCTGTCTTTCATCAAGGCTGTAAATTCCATCTTCTCCAAAAACCTGACTGCACTTTCCTGTGGCAATCCCCAATACTCCAGAAAATCTTGCGCCATCTTCCCAACCTTCTTCACACAGCCCCTGTCTTCTTTCACAAACCAGAGGAAATCTGCTCCTCTGTGGAGGCACCAAAAAGTGATGGCACGGAAGCGGTAAAGCTGTTTACGCCCTTATAGCATGCCACACTTCCACACATGCATACAAACTCACCAGAACACCAGACCCAAAACATGTACAAGACTTATATTTCAGATCTGGCTGTCACAACTCGTACCCAGATGAACAAAGAAACAAAGAATTCTTTGGCATCACCAAACACCAGCCCCACAGCTAATCAAAAGAATTTACAACTCTGGCTTGAATCCCCAGAAGAGGTAGAAAACCACAAAAAACCACACACACACCCTCTCTCTCTGGCCCTCTGTAGTTGCAGATCTCCAGCTAAAGAGCAACACTTGTCCTTCTCTATCCAATCACGGTACCCGCTCTGCTGTCCACTGTCTAGTCTCACCTAGCGGCCCACACCTGCCACCCTACGCCTGTCTATCGGTCTCCTCTGGATGAACTTGCAGATGTGTTCTCCATACTTGCTCCCACACAGGTTCATTAGCCAGTCAGCTTTTCACCAGCCTTCTACCAGGCAGCCACTTACGCTACCACACCTTAGGGCCTTCACCTTTAGTACCTGTATAACTGCTTTTGACACCCGTCACATCTGCGCCCTCTACTCTCTGCATACCACCCCAATCAACTTCAGCTTACACATTTACCATTTTCTCAAAAGCGGCTCCTCTGCATCATCACCTTCACTCACTTGCTGCCACCCAGCGATCACGCTTACCACCGTAAGGTGATTCCTCTCAACGCCAATGCCAGCTCGACCCCTTCGCATCGTCACTACCTGCAGCCAGCTCTTCTCTTCGCTTCTTTGTAGTTGGCGCGCTAAGAGGTCCCCTCCTTCGGTGCAGTCCCCACCTCTGTCTCATCAGTCAGGCTCCTCTAGCCGTTTTTTCTCCTCTGCGGCACCTAAGCCTTCTCTTTGGGCTCTTTATAAGGAGCCCGTCACCTCTAAATCCCTTCAGGCTGAACACTAGCTGCGCTTCACTCCACAAAGCTGCATACCCTTCACACCTAGCACGCGGCTTCTTCTGACTTGCCGGATCACCACACCTTCTACCACACGTCGCCCTTGACAAGTCTTCTTTGCTGCGCACTCATTTGTGTGTGCAGCTTCTCCCAGAAAGCAAAAAAATCAACAAGTGGCCTCCTCAGCCCACGCTTAGCTTCTCTGTGTGCCTGATGGCTGCAGCCAGCGAACCCCAGAGAGTTCCCCAGCTCTCTACACGATTCACCTCCTTTGTCTGCAGCTAGCCCAAAAAAAACACACGGCCTCCACACTTGCTCTCCAACGAGACCCCCCCCCCTCTGTATTCGGCGGCGCACCCCGCTTCCCTCTAGAATCCCCTACTCCACGCAATCCTCCCCGCTGCGCTGGCCAGCCTCCAGAAGCATCTAGCTGGCGGCCATTCCAACCTCCACGTAGACCACCAGCTGGCTACGTTTTTTCTTTATTTTTATTTCATTTGGAAAATAGCCACTATAATATCTCCTTTCACACCAATGCCCATAGCTGCATTGGGCCATCAGTCATTAAAAAACTCCATGCTTTCCACACTCCTCTTCCTCAAGGTAACACCGGCCCTCTTAGTGTTCAATGCCCACGCCTCCATACACATTCCAAATACAGCATACGAGTGCCCACTTACTTTTTGAGGACGCGCACACAATCAAAGCCATCGAGCAGCTGATATCATCCTCAGTGGACCTCTCACCGGACAAGCCTGTACATGCTCACATCAATACATTTACATCTGTACACCTGACAATGCTCTCAAAAGCAAAACTTCACACACGCCATGTACATGTATGTACACGTTTCAACTCCTATTTGTCCACACAACGTGTTTAATTGATAGTGTAATGTTAATCAAAAAATATTGCATTGGAAAATAATATTCATGGCTCAAGGAAATAAAAGTTCATTGCACTAAAGAATTTATGGAGTGCATTCTTTTTGGATTGGGATTTATGTATTTATGTATTTATGTATTGTGTTGTGAAAAACTCTAATTTTATGCCGAGACAACATGAAAATTCTAAGTTCAAGGCTCACTTTTGTAAAAACCCCTTAGCTCCACTCATTATTTTCTTTGTAAGACAACTTTTGAAATCCCCAAAGTATCAAGATTTTCTCAATTTCCTAATACAATGTTTATACTACTTGTGAAGTTTTTTAATGTCAATGAGCTACCGTATCTGTGCACTTTTTAGTTTTTCAAATTTTACACATAATTTCAATTAATTTTTCTACATCTTTGTCTTTGATGTATTTATATTTAAAGTGCCTAGCTAGGTACTATGGGTAGAATGGGACAAGGTGGGAAAAACTGCCCTAATCTATTCCATTCTGCCCAATTTCTTTTACCAGAGTGGGTATGTATGTATGTAAAACCATCCGATACCCGATGCATATAACATCAACATTCGTTTTATTGGAAGCATCGATAAAGACATCGGTGGACTGATGAATATACCGATGGTCTAGTGTCGACGATAATACCCACAGTGATACCGATGTCGTGGTGGCCGTTTAAGGTAGAAAAATAATTCTAAATCATTTGTACATACGACGGTATTAGTCTGATCTCGTGTAGTGAATATTTTTGCACTCAGATGACTAATACCATCGTTTGTATATATGACGGTATTAGTCTAATGTCTTATAGTGAATATTTTTACACTCATATGATTGTACTCAAATATTTTTATGCCTATAAACAATAACAATTTACATGTGGAAAGGTTCATATTTGTCTTTGTTTTCTTTTGTATGCATGCTTGTATGTGTGGGGAATTTATGAGCATGTTTCAATGCATGTGTGTAGTCAATGTTTATGGCCTACCTTGGTTATGTGCAAACAATGAGAGAGAGAGAGAGAGAGAGATCCCAGCCCATCATGGACCATGTATTTCATAATTGCCAACGACCTAAGTACATCCTTTTTCAATCATTTATCAAATTTATTATTTGAGTTCTATGTACTCATGCACTTAGGCACTGATATTTTATATGTCCGTTAGCCACCACTAATGTTGTTCCTTGAATAAGGCCTATCTCGTAGTCAATTTCCCTATGTGAATGGCATTTGAGTAAGCTATTCTACCAAGAGATTCTCTAACTCTTGTCAATTTCGGTTCCTTTTTTAAGTATCATCATTGACTTTGATGAGTTTAACTACAAACACCCTTTGATTATTCCTCAGGCCCTTTTACAATTTTCTTGTTTTTATTAACTAAGACTTGCCAATTCTCCCAGAGTTTATTACTTCTTGAGACTTTTCTAGTCTCTCAATTGAGGTTGGCATTATTTACTTCTAAAACTAATCCATGCCAATGTTATCATTTATAGACCCCTAATGGCATCATCTGAACATTAGTCTTGGGTTGGTTTTCCATTTACTTCTAAGATCTCATCCACTACGAGGACTCCAAAGATATGAAGTACTTCAAAACACTAAATTTTTCTAAAACTTGGAGCAAGTATACTTCAGTATCTAGGATCTTGATTCTACTTTCATTTAATGGTAGACTGGGACTAAAACATTCCATTCTAGTCACTCATGATGATGGTTTGTAATGGTCCAAGAAGTATTTCCCATCCCTTTCGTTTGCAAGTGGTTGAACTACCAACACATGGTCAAAGGTCCCTTCAAACTATACCAATGTGATCATCACTGACATTAGTACAAGGTCATACTCATCAATTTAGAATATAAATTTAAGAGTCTTTACTGCCACAAACCAAAGCTCTAATACCACCTGTAAGATACCACCCATCCCGCCACTAGGGATAGGGAGGCACCTCACTCGATATAAGATCAATCCCAACCCATTGTGAGAGCTATCTCATCAATTTCTCTCTTGGACAATCTGATTTATAAGAAATCTCCATAGGGTTGGGGGTCCTACCTAAAATGTCAAGGATCTCTTTTTAGTTTCTAGTCTCTTGTAAAAGAAATGCATGACTCATCGGGTCCATTCAACCACCCGCTTCCCAATGACTATAGAACCATTCATCTATGAGGTTTATGTCAAGATTCAAGCTCGATGTCAGTGTGTGCCAGCTATGCTATGTGCTAGCATGCTAGGTAGCAGCATGTGTGAGACATAAATGACCGCGTCCAGCTGGTCATAGTGTGTGGACATTAGCTAGGGTTAGAAGTGTGTGGACACAACTCATGGTGTGTTGTGTGTATTATGGATTATAGCTTTATGCATTGTGTGAGAAGGGAGATGGCTTCCCTCTATGGTTAGGGTTTGCAATATACATTAGGATTTTCTCCTGTGTGTGTGTCTCCTCCCCCTCTACCTCTATTTTTTAACATGGTATCAGAGCCTTGTGCTGTCTATTAGGGTTTATGAGTGAGTGAGAGAAGAGGGAGGAGAAGCTACGAAGCTTGCCATTGATGCTGTGAAGCTTGGAGCACACCGATTACTATCAGATCTGAGAGCTTGGCCTACCGGGTAAGGTATTCTAAACATCCTTGAGAGGATTGCAGGTGATTCAGGCAAAAACAAAGCAAATTAGGGCAACCCAAAGTAAAGGAAATTTTTGGTTTTTGAAAGCTTTCCATTAAAGCTTGGAAGCAGTGATGTATGGTGAAATTAGATGTAAATCTGGCAAAGACACATGTATCTGACAAGGAGGAATGCATTGGCAACTCATATGCAAGCCCTGAACTGATTTTGGAGCATTTTTTATGCATTTGAATGAGTGAAATTTACTGGTTTTTGAGCTCTCACAAAACAGAGAAAAGGAGGTCAAATTTTGATGAATTTGGAGCATGTTTTTGGCAAAAATCAAAGCATTGATGGATTGCACACTTGCCTAGGTGTGTTGGGGACTTAATTCCATCATCAATTAACACTGTAATCACTGGATAGCAGAAACAGAGTACTTTTGAGTGGAGGACTCAAATCCACTGAGGTAATCGGTTAACATCAAAATTGGCTTAGCAAATTTGTGGTACACACTAAGGATGCTATATGATTGGATTGATCAATTATCATCAATTGAGCTAGAAATGAGCTGATTAAACAGGCTGTCTACTGGTTGCAGAGAAACAGAGTGTGATTAATCGATCAATTACTCTTTGGTCAAAAATAATTGGACTAATTCCTTTTACATGGAGTTAGTGGACATCATTGCTAAGCTAATGAATGCCTGGTTGCTCAATTTGGACAAATATTGAAGAAATTAGAGCAAATTTGCTATTGGTTTTATAGGTTTTTCTGGTTTTTCTCAAAACAGAGAAAGGGGTTTGACAAAATTGATATGTACGCATGTTGGTTGGTGTTAATACTCAACATTGAGGTTGTTTATGTGTCAATGCAAGTTAGCCATACTTGATTGCACCACTACATTGTAATTTGGAGCCTTGGAAAGCGCATCAAAACAGGGTATCTTGGACTGTGTGAGCCAGTTCATTTTGGATGCATACAGGTTGATTTTCTACATCAAAATTGAAGTTTGTTGACTACTTTGGAATATCTGGAACACTCATTGGAGTGTGGTTGAGCTGAGGAAGGCTCGTTTATAGATTTGGAATTGTGCAAAAGGTTTATTTGCATTGAGCAAATATGTCGGATAATCTAATACAAATTGTGAAAAGCTGGATAGGAAGAAGTTCCAGGCATGGAAGTACAGGATTAAAAGTTTTCTGAAGGGAAAAGGTTTTTGGAATCTCATTACATGTGCTGAGCCAGAGCCGGAACTACCCCGACAACCTACACAGTAGAGCAGGTTATAGCTCATAATAAGCAATGGTCAGAAAGAGCATTCAAAGTGTTGCATTATCTGTCTATATGTATTTCGGATGCTATGCTCATACACATACATGATGCTGAGAATCCCAAGGATGCATGGGATACATTGGTGAAGTTGTTTGATACTACAGACACTAGTGCTCGCAAGTCTCAGTTGCGACAATAGATACATAATGTGAAGCGGAATAGAAGGAGCATCCATGATTATGTACAAGAGATAAAGAAGTTTGCAGATGCATTGGCAACAATCAATGCCCCATGCCTGATGATGATTTGGTAGACATTACCTTGCGTGGTCTTGGCAAGGAATATAAATCTTTTGATACATCCATCTCGGTTCGGAGTACAGGTTTACCAAACTTTGATGAGTTGGTTTCACTCTTGCTTGTTGAGGAAATCAAACTCAGTGATTCATTTCAGGATGCATTTACTAGCCATGATGATAATGGCATAAATCAGGCTTTCTATTCCCAAAGAGGATTTAGAGGCAGGGGGAGATTCGCATCACATGGCCGTGGTAATGGTCGTGGATGGCAGGACAAGTCACCACAATAGAATTTTCAGCCTTCATATGGTGCTAGAGGTGGTCGTGGATATATACCTCAGAGAGGCAGAGGTAATCCTCGTGGTAGAGGATGTTGGCAAGGCCAACAAACATCTATGCAAGATGTGGAATGCCATTACTGTGGGAATTTTGGTCATATGGCACGTGATTGTTTCCGCAAATAGAATGATTTGAGAGGGAAGCTATTGGAAAGCATGCATGGGAGAAAGCAATGGATGTTGAGATGGACACATTGGTTCATAATGACACTTGGGATTTGGTTGCATTACCACACGACAAAAATGTCATTGGTTGTAAATGGGTTTACAAAGTGAAGTGCAAGTCAAATGGTTCCATTGAGCGACATATAGCAAGATTGATAGCTAAGGGTTATGCACAAACCCAAGGTTTGGACTATGATGAAACATTTAGTCCAGTGGCAAAGATGGGAACAGTGAGAGCAGTCATTGCTATTGCTGCAGCTAATGGTTGGGAAATGCATCAAATGGATGTCAAAAATGCATTTCTAAATGGTGATCTATAAGAGGAAGTGTATGTGGCACAGCCAGAAGGGTATGTACATCCAAAATATCCCACTCATGTATGCAGATTAAAAAAGGCATTATATGGTTTGAAGCAAGCACCTCGTGCTTGGAGTGATAAGATGAGAAAATATCTTATCTCCCTTGGATTTCAAGTTTCTACAATAGATTCTTTACTCTATGTGAAGAAAACAGATCATGGGATTGTTTTACTCATCATCTATATGGATGACTTGATTATCACAGGTGATCATGGTACAGATGTGATGCATGTCAAGAAAGCATTGAGTGGGCAATTTGACATGAAAGACGGGTGAACTGAGATACTTTCTTGGAATTGAAGTGATCAAAGACCATGCAGGTACATGGTTAGTGCAATGCCAATATGCATTGGATATGTTGGAAAAATATGGGATGACAGGGTGTAAGCCTATGAGTACACCTTTGGAGAAGAATGTGAAGTTGCAGGCTGATTTTGGTGAGGAGTTGGATGATCCATCTATGTACAGAAAGATGGTTGGTAGTCTCATAAATGCATGGCTATCACACGCCCGGATTTGAGTTATGTTGTGGGGCTACTAAGCCAATTTATGCAAAGTCCCAGAGAAAACCTCATTTGGATGCAGTGAGACGCATTATGCGATATGTAAAGACCACTGCACATTATGGTCTTCTTTATGAGAATGGTAAAGGCTTGGATATACATGGCTACACAGATGTTGATTGGGCAGGTAGCTCATATGATAGGAGGTCTACTAGTGGTTATGCTTTTACACTTGGAAGTGCCGTGGTGAGTTGGAGTAGCAAGAAGCAACCTACAGTTGCTTTATTCAGTACAGAGGCTCAATACAGGGGTGCAGCCATTGCTACTTGTGAATATGGTTAAAAAGTCTCTTGGCAGATTTGGGTGAGCCTATTGATGGCAAAGTTGTCATTCATTGTGACAACATGGGTAGTATACAGTTGGCAAAGAATCCAGTGTTTCATGCGCGGACCAAACACATAGAGGTCCATTATCACTTTGTCAGAGAGAAGGTGCTAGATGGTACAGTTGATCTACAGTATGTGAAGACTGATGAGTAGGTGTGGCGGCAGACATCTTTACAAAGCCACCTAGTAGGGAGAAGTTTAAGTACTTCCGTACTATGTTGGGAGTACATGGGATGAGCTTGAGGGGGAGTGTTGAGAGCTTTGATAGCCCAAGCTCATCTACATCTTCATCTATGGCAGTACATCATGAGCTTTAGAGGGGCGGTTGAGATTCAAGCTCGATGTCAGTGTGTGCCAGCTATGCTATGTGCTGGCTTGTTAGGTAGCAGCATGTGTGAGACATAAATGACCGCGTCGAGCTGGTCATAGTGTGTGGACATTAGCTAGGGTTAGAGGTGTGTGGACACAACTCATAGTGTGTTGTGTGTATTATGGATTATGGCTTTATGCATTGTGTGAGAAGGGAGATGGCTTCCCTCTATGGTTAGGATTTGCAATATACAATAGGGTTTGCTCCTGTGTGTGTGTCTCCTCTCCCTCTACCTAGTTTTCAATAGTTCACCTATGTTACTAAGCACATTGTTTTCACTAATGCAAGTTATAACATGACTCGTTTATTGATTCTTGTGCACAAGTTCCTTTATCCCTTAATTGAATACATTCTTTTCCAATCAAGTCATTCCACATAAACTCATCATAAGAACAACTGTAATTGCAAACCCTCGGCGTCCCGAGTTTCATCCATCTCCAATCCCTCGGCTCACCGAGTCACAGAATGTCTAGAGCTTACAAACATCATGGCAAAAAATCACTCACATAGTAGAACGAGAAGTGTCCCCTTCACTCTCTTCTTGCTATGGAAGACCTTTCCATCTCAAGCTTGTAACTACTAGAAAGAACTCTCGCCCCGCCCCATGGTGGGTTACCCAACAAAGATGGTTGCCCCAATCTTTAAGTATTTCTAGAGTCAATTGCCCCAGGTGAAGATTACCCGGTTGCCCCAAACCGATCACTAAATATATCACATCAGAATGGTTTCCCCAAATCTTTAAGTATTTCTAGAGTCAATTGCCCCAGGTGAAGATTACCCGGTTGCCCCAAACCGATCACTAAATATATCACATCAGAATGGTGTCCCCAAACCAATCTCATTGGAATGGTTACCCTAGGGGAAGTTCCCTAGTTCACAAATTCATCATCATCATCATTCACACTTTGAGACCATGCTTGTCACCAAATAAATAACTCCATATAAGAAAATCACCTTTCTATGAAGAACATTCACTTCTCTACAATAAATAATCTTAATTTTTTCAATGGATAACGATTAAGATCTTGTCCGAGTGCTCAAGAGAACAATTGTGTTCGCAAGCCAAATCCTAGGCCTTGGCAAGGGAAGATTAGGGTTGTGGGAATGGATACATGAGCAAGGGGAGAGCTATGGTGGATGGAATGTGAAGGAAGCCATGGATTTGTGCATGAGGAAGAAGAGTTAGTGTGCTTAATAAACTTAGGGAAGCATAAACAAGAGACCATGACTTGGATGAACCAAAATGAGTTATCTCTCTTCATTAGCATGTGGCTCTTAATATAGCCAAAGGTTAAAAAATCATTTGGATTCAAATGGTGCCACCTCACCTCCATAATATCCCAAATAGCTTCCTCTTCTCAAGAGGTTGTTCACATACCTCCCCTTAGTACAAGAACTTGTGCTTTTTGGCACCATGCTTTCAACACCCCCCCTTGGTGCCATCTTGGACACTTGGGTGAGAGGTACATAACATAGGCATCTAGGCCTAACCAGGCAACTTGGCCTCACACACAACTAGGCATCTTGGCCTAACACAATCTACCATGGCTACATCATCCATGCCAATGGGTACAAACAATACAAATAGCTACAAACAATACCATGGCTACATCATCCGTGCCAGTGGTGGGTACAAATAGCACAAGGGGTAGGTGAAATTCCATAGCTTCAAAAAAGTCATTCAGTGTCCTCCCTTCTTGGATAGGAGGCTTCTACCACATTCGCTTATTGAGGTTGATTCTTTGACCAGCAGCTCCTCTCCGTGTGTCCCAGCTTCCCACACACGATACATTCAAGCTTTGGTTTGTTCTTGAACTTGCATGTGTTAATTGTGTGAACCAACTTGCCACCACAATGATTGCATCTAGGCTTAAATTCCCTTTTGCCAGCATAGAGTGCCAAGTCCCTTGATGAGAACACTCCATTTTCATACTTGCTTTTCATCTTTTGCTCATGTTCAAGCAATGAAGCTTGTACATCATTTAAGGTTAAGTTAGAGTTGTTAGACAAGAGTTCAACTATGTTGGCATACTCTTCTTTCCTTTCACAACAACTAGCAAGAAAAATAGCTTTAGCTTCATCATCATCAAGTACTTTACCAATGGTAGCAAGTTGTTGTTTGATACTTTTATACTTGTTGATGTGGCTTGTTAGATCAAGACCAGGGATTTCATTAACGTCTTCACAATTTCGTGATCACGTTAACAAAACCTAGTGTTAACATATTAAAACTTGTGATCACATTGTATATTCACATGACCTGAGAAATGACCTGCCGGAACCCACTAGTCCAGTAACACCGCCGGGCTTCTATCTTTCCCGGCGGGCCCGCTGGGATACAGAGTTTTCCCGGTGGGCCCGCCGGGAAAGACAAAAGCCCGGCGGGCCCGCCGGGAAAAGTAAAAAACACCGGCGGGGTTTTATTTTGTATATAAACATTGCCCGACACCCATCGTACAACTTTTGGGAAGATAGTCCTTGTTTTGGGGGCGTGATATCTCTCCTCAAAGTACTTGTAGAGCTCTCGAGTTGCTAGAAGTGTCCTCTTGGGAATAACGTCCTTATTTTAGGGGCTGTCGTCTTTCCTTGTAGGCACTCCTAAGGCTATTGGGCCACTCGTCCTTAGTTCTTTGAACTGGGGGCAGGGTGTGGTTCGTAGCTAATACTTGCGGAGATTTAGGGACAAATTTGGAGTCATTCAGCTTTGCATTTGAGCCACATACGTAATCTACCTACCTCATTCTGCTTTATGAATGGTTTGATGGAGCCAAGAGTCCTGCTTAGGGGCTTGTTTTGGTTCTTGATACTTGATATAGTTTAGAGTAGACAAGGGTCTATTGTCCTATACTAGAGTATTGGGCAAGCATAGATCTTTGATTTTTTTTGTGAATGTTAGAGAAGGTCTATTGTCCTATACTAGAGTATTGGGCAAGCATAGATCTTTGATTGTATAAAGTATCCTTAATTGGGTACAAAAGGCATCCTTCATTGGGGGTGCAATGTGCATGATAGTCTCGAAGTAGTTTTGTAGTAAGACCTTGCAAGATAGTTTGAAGTAGTTTTATGTTATGTGATGATCTTTTGTATTTGTCAAGATAGTTTCGAAGTACTTTGTCTGCAGATGTATGTTTTGTCATACGTGAGTGATTTGTTATTTTTTCATTTGTGTATTCATTGTTATATGCTTGGTTGAATAGGTTATTTGTTGAGATGGAGGACAATGTTGGATCCAGTGATACCTCCAATAGAGTCCAAATTTCAAATAGTAGAAAAAAAAAGGCACCTGGGATAGAGTGGCAATATGCAATTAACGTTGGTGATCGATTCATAGATTGGGAGTGTAAGCTATGCCATGCAGTAAAATCAGGTGGGGCACCTCGACTAAGAGAACACTTTTTAGGCGGACCGAAGAAAAAGTCATGTACCCACCCCTCTGCACCTATAGTGGCCAAACGCAGAAGAGAAGAAATTCAAAAGAAAGATTCAAGAAAACATGACACTCCTACCGTTAATGTATCAAGGCAGCAAGAACACTGTTGTTCTAATCTTCAAACTCCCGCTACATCGCCTACTTGTACCCCGAACGGCAATGTGCAACCAGAAAGTAATCTACCCAGTGCATCTTCTTGCAAGCGAAACTTTGACGTAGGAAATATACCCATGCGTCAAACTTCATTGCAAGAAAGCCTACGTCAAGGTCGACTCGATGATGCACAACTCGTCCTTGCTGAAGCGATTTACTTTTCTGGGAGTGCTATGATGATGGTGGACAGTGAGCCTATTGTTTACTTTTACTGTTCCAAACACGCCGGAGCCTATTGTTCGTCCTTCGTGAAGTGCTTCGTGCGGGATGCCAATAAGATGTGTGCACATAGAATTGTAGATGGTACGATTAATGACACCTGTACCACTTGCATCTGCCTGACTGGACGTTGCAGCGACGTCCTGGGCAATGCACACTCTTTTGGGGAGGGACTCTGCATCCAACGCCTTCATGCGCTTGCTCTTGGCTCTTTGCTCGCTCCATACAATGTCCCATAACTGTAGACGTTGCATATTGGCTTCAGGCGGGGCAGCATCTCTAAGATCACTGCATGCGACACGCATGCTCCCCAAAATGGTTCGTGTTATGTGCTGATGGTTGAAATCTGCTATCTTCTGTCTATCTAGCAGCTCAGCGTTGCCTCCGCTTCGAAGCCGACGTTGTGCATTTTCCCATATTTGGTCTATGAGATCTCGCATGAGTATCTCAGACTCATTAATCTTTTTGACGACATCATCAGTACATTGTGATACTGTGATGACCGCTTCAACGCGAATTGCTCGCAGAACAATTTTGCACTCTTCGGGAGAAAGCATGTTGATCGTCTTCGTAAATCTAGCAAATAACACTAAACACAAAAAAACAGAATATCAAACATTACTGAAATAAATATCAAGCAGACGTGAGAAAACAGCAACAAGTATATCAATATCGTCAATGTTCATACAAAAATGGAATATCAAATAATTTTAATGAACTCAACATCATCCAATACATCATGAAACGTGAGAAAACAGCAATAAGTGTATCATTACTTATCAATGATCAAACAAAAACAGAATATATCAAACAACATTACTGAACTCAACATCATGCAATACATTATCGAACGTGAGACAACCGCAACAAGCGCATTATTACTTACGAAGTGTATACATTATCGAATGAGAGAGAGAGAGAGAGAGAGAGAGAGAGGGGGGGGGAGGAAGAGAGAGAGGTGTGACAGATAGAGAGAGAAAAAATTAAATGACATTTTTTATAGTTTTGTGAGTTCCTAAAGAGAGAAAAATAATGTTTTGTAATCCTAAAGCACTCCTCATCTACATACCTATCATGATAGAGAGAGATGTGAAGTGTATCATGAGAGAGAGAGAGAGAAAGAGTTGTGAAGTGTATCATTGCGAGAGAGAGAGAGAGAGAGAGAATTGTGAAGTGTATCGAGAGAGAGAGAGAGAGAGGAGAGGAAGAGAGAGTTGTGACAGATAGAGAGTTGTGCCAATTTTTAAGTAAATAGAGGGAGAAAAAAGAAATTATTAAGAAGTATGTATATTTTAAGAGAAATAAAAAAATCATTATCTACACATCTATCGTGTTGTGAAGTGAATCATGAGAGAGATAGAGAAAGAGTTGTGAAGTGTATCATGAGAGAGAGAGGGGGGTAAGAAGAGAGAGATTCATATTTTTCGAGTTACGAATCACGATATTATAAAATAAAACGTTTAGACAATATGATGTAAACTTTGATCCATGAAATACTAATGCCACGTTAGCAACCAAGTATCGCATGGATCAAACACAATAAAAACAATACAAGTCAAATCAAACAAATTTACGACATTTATTTGACCGCGTTAACGATCATATGCCGAAATACGCAAGCAAATTTACGACACTTTTTCGACCGCGTTGTCGTGCCATGGCACGTCTATGATATGAAACCGTGCATGTGAGGCCGTCAAATACACATCCAGATGCATGGGTTAAGTGCCATGACGAGTCATTATATGATGCCATGTACATATGTTCATATTGTAGATAAGGTTCAATAAGATGAGCTGAGGCTGAGCTAGGTTTTGAAGCCTTTGACAGTGTGGTGTGAATTGTGGAGGATTTTTTTTTATGCTTATGGAGATTTTTGGAGCTAGCAGATATCTTGTGCCTTGATAGGACTGGATTTTGCTTGTGACATTAGCACTGAGACAGAGAACCTAATGGTGCATATTGGTCGGGATCTTGATTGTATGCTTTAAATGGCAAAATCATATGCACAATAAGGATGCTAAATGGAGCTAAGGCGTGAGAAAAACCTTTAGAAAGGTTATGGTGTAAAGGTAAAAAGGAGTTGATTATATATATATATATATATATATATATGGTCAACACTCCATAACAATGGAAAAAAGGGAAATAATAGGTGCATTGAGGACTTTAACCTTAATGCTAAGGTTATGCTTTATAGCCTTAGTGCTAAGGTTAACAAAACATTGGAGGTTTTCTAGAAAACGCGCAGTTTTTTTTATGGCATGTATAGCTGGCCGCCGAGTTCGCCGCGGGGAAAGAGAAAAAGGGCCGGAAAGAGAACGGCGATTGCAGAGTTAGAAGGGGAGATATGCAGCGTTGAGGAACAGCGTCATTGGCGACCAGTAAATTTCATGGGAAGAGCTTATTTTCTGTGTACTGCTTTTAGGTGCTAGAAATGATGGGAAAGTTGAGCGCTATTCAATGATGTGCTTCTGGAAAATTCAAGCTCACAGTCAGTAGCAGAGGGCTCTGTTCCGCCATTTCTTCCTCCTCCGTGTACCGGCGCTGAAGCGGCTATTATGGATTAATAAAAACAAAGAAAAAATCGACGTGTTCACTCTTCGCTTATTTCAGATAAGCTTAATTTAAAATTTACTTGTTACTTTAGAAAAAGGGCATGGCAAATAAGCCCTTAAAGGTTTTGGAATATATGGGCAAAGATTGATGAACAAAATATAAATTTTGGAAGAACTGAAGTTTGTAAAATCACGGAAGATGGCCTTGTGACTGCTTGACTGAGTTTTGGAAATTATGTACATGAAATAGCTATGCCGTATTCTATCTTTTGCTTGTGAAATGTTAGAATATTAAGGCAGGTTTTCAGGTGAAAAAGAGCATCATGATTTAATGGTTTTGAGGGCACTGGATGTAATGGATGTAGCTGGCCACATGTATATTGGAAAAATTAGAAAGCTTTGTTATGCTCACAAGTGAATGGTTCAAAGGATTTCATGCAATTCTGTGCAATCATCTGGATGATTTCAAGGATGTATTGAGGGGAGTTGACACATGTATTTGTTATTGGAAATAACGATGTTCAATACTCCTTGGGAAAATTTGTGCGTGAAATTCCTTGTCGGAATTGACATTCACTCTCACAGCTAGAAGTTTCGTACTTTCCTGGCTGTACCGCACACGTCACGACAGCTTTTGGTGAACCCGACGTGAAACTGCTGGGGTGAGAGTGTGGTGAAACATACAGGGAAGCTATGGCTGAGAATTCTGAGGGCCAGGGGGTTCATTTTGACCCTGGAGTTATGCAGATGTTCCAAATGTTTTCCATGTACATGCAACAGCAACAAGCTGCTGAGAGAGGACAGATTTCCACGACCAAAGCCTTACAATCAATTGTGAAAAAGGTGGATCAATTTGATGGGAAGGACATTACAAAGTATCTGCGCAATTATATAAAGGAGATGGAGCTAAACAGGGTGACCGAGGAGGATATGGTTCGAAGTTTCGAGTTGGTATGCGTTCCTGAAATAAGAGAGCGCATAAAAGGATTGCAGACAGCACAGGGTGGCAGAAATTGGGAAGAATTCAAGCTTGCTTTAAAAGATGAATACTTCATGGAGGATTCCGAGCGAGTGACTAAACGAACTTTTTTGGAATGGGTCACAAAACCTAAAATGGGAATTTCTGCCACAGAATTGCTAAGGGAGTTTGAGAAGCGTTATGCCCAGTTGTCAAGAATAGAGCGTGCAACTTTGGACAGAGAAAAGACAGAGCTCTTCTTGCAAGCAGCTGGGAAAGATCTCCAGGAGAAATTGGAAATCCTCCTTGAGGATAAAAATACAGAGCAAGGATTAAAGAGTGATTGGAATGATGTTGAGGATGCAGTCACTATGTTAGCGAAGCGACAGCGGAGGAGGGATAAAATGGTGATGGGCTCTGCAACCCCCATAGCTGCTGTTACCCCTGAGAATTTATCCAAGCCAGCTGCCACAATTCCTAAGATAGATGGGCCGATGGATGAGCTTATCAAGGGTATGCGTGATTTAAAATTGAAGATGTCCAGGATCGAAGAAAAAGGTCTACCATTGGGGCAGGCTTCTATGCAAAGGCCTCAAAGCAAAGAAGGGTTTACATATAGATGCATATGGTGTGATGACCCAGAGCATGCAAAGAAGGATTGTACCAGCTATAAAGAAGCTCTTAAAAATCAACTTGTGTTCTTCAAAGATGGGAAAATCCATCTTACAGAGACTGGTCTTCCGCTGAGTACAAACTTTGGAAAAGGAGGGATGAAAAAGCTGGTAGAGGATATGGCTGCTAGTCATGCCATTTCTATGGTTGAGGCAGCAACCTATGGATTAAAGGTTGGTCAACAAAAGCAGGGATTTGAGAATGATGAGGATTATGAGAATGAGAATTTTTGGCCGTCAACAATGGAATTAATTGCATCAAAGAAAGTGTCAAAGCAAGCTCTGCATGAGGCAGGTGATTGTATACGTCTTGAGACTGGCTGGGAGGAGCCTGTGGATTCTTTATCCATTCATGCCTATATTGCCAAATGCCAAAATAATGAGGCACAGGTAGAAGAGAAACGTAAAAGGGAAAATGAGGAAGGAGGGCCATCAAAAAGAGTTACACGTGGAAGTGAAAAGAAGGATCCTGGGCCATCACATATGCCTCCACAGCATAGCAGACCTCCACATGATGTTTCAATGGAAGAAGTGCCAGCAAAAATGAAGGAGAAGGGTAAAGGGAAAAGTCCACTCTACAAGCTTCAATCTGATATTGAGGTTGCAACAGATCTCAAAAAGGTGCTTGAAGAGAGAATTCTAAACAGCAGGGTGGAATTCACACTAGGGGAAGTCTTGGGGATTGCAAAGAAAGAATTTCATGATGAGATAATTGATATTATACGAAGAAAAAGGCAGTCCATAATTGAATCTATTCCATCACAAGGGGAAGAAAGCACTTCTAAGACTCATGGTGTACAGGTACAGAAAAAAGAAGAGAGAGAAAATGTGGTAGAATGTAATCACTCTGCTGATGGGGCACGACAAGTGCGCTTTGTGGAAGAGGATGATGAAAAAGAAGTTCTTACAAAGAGTCATTACTCCAGGAGTCATTGGGCAAGAGCAACCACTGAAACCCTTGTCAAGATAGGTGATTTGGAAGAGCCGTATGTCGCTCTAATTGATCATGGGTCTGAAATAAATCTTATGGCTAAAAATCTCTACAACAAATGTAAGTGGCCAATGGATGTGGATCATGGGTGGATGATTAAAGCAGCTAATAATTCATCTGGAGAGCTTTATGCAGCATGTCCAAATGTAAGGGTAACTATAGGGGATGTGAAGGATGATCAGAATTTCTTTGTACAGGAGATGTCATCGTATCCCCTCATTCTTGGGCAACCCTGCATTACAGCTGTAAGGATGGAAACAAAAGTTTTGGATGATGGATCAGCATATGCAAGAATAAGGAGTAAAGATGGCAAAAAGGCTGTTCAGTTTTTGATAGTTTGCATTAATCATGAAAGGAATCGTGAATCTCTTCGGACACAGTCACTCCCAAAGATAAACAGAGAGTTTATGAATTACAGGGAGATGAGGGATTTTGGCCAGGTGCCATTGTAAAGCGGGATTCCAATGGTATAAGGGGAAATGAGTTCTCGCAGGACTCAATCAATGTAAATAGTTTTTCAGCAAATTTTCAGGGATTCTCCAGCTATGGGTCACTGGTATTTGTAAAAAGCAAGGATTTAAAGCGTGGCATGCAAAAACATATACAAAATGAACAAAAAAGTTTTGAGCAGTGTGGTCTTTTGGAGAAGAATGAGTTTATTTCAGGGGTGCTTGATGAGGTGTTATTTATAGATACTATGGATGTGCTTTTTGATATGGGAAGAGCATGCTTACAGGGTGGAAATGAAATGATAAAGGTGTCATCTGTGGAGATGTATGATATAATCCAGGAATTTGAGGGGGTGGAATGTAAAAACATGAATTGTGAGATGGATGCTCATGTGGATACAAAGTACAAAACGGTTGCAAAGAAGGTGAAACCAGTTGCCTTGCCCTTGCCACCAGGAAGCAAGGAGAAGATAGATGAAGCTTCTATGCAGCCAAATCTTAGAGATCCGAAGAAAATTGGGCATAAATTT
Organism: Cibotium barometz; assembly: GCF_041138505.1. Classification (NCBI taxonomy): domain Eukaryota; kingdom Viridiplantae; phylum Streptophyta; class Polypodiopsida; order Cyatheales; family Cibotiaceae; genus Cibotium; species Cibotium barometz. The sequence continues at coordinate 15,154,092 of NC_141095.1, read as the reverse complement.
ACTCAAGAAACTCTGAAAGAGCTGAAGATTGGTGAGAGGGATTTTCTGTTGCCAGTTGAAAGGGAATGCTTTGAGGAGATGCTTGTAAAACATGGGAAAGCTTTTGCCTTTCAGCCGCATGAGATTGGTTGTGTTGATCCAAGTGTAACAGCACCAATGGTGATCTTTACTGTTCCACATGTGCCCTGGAACCTGCGGCCAATTCCAGTACCAAAGGCTCTCTTGCCAAAGTTGATGGAATTACTAAAGGAAAAGATCAAGATGGGAATCTTGGAGCCTTCATGTGCCCCATATTCCAACAGATGGTTTACTGTACCAAAGAAAAATGGGACATTGCGCTTTATTCAAGACATGCAACCTGTAAACAAAGTCACAATCAGGAATGTGGGAGCAGGTCCAATTGTGGATGAGTTTGCAGAAGCATTTGCAGGGAAAGCTATATACTCTATGGGTGATTTGTATTCGGGATATGATCAGTTCCAGCTGGATATACAAAGCAGGGACTTGACCACAATGAGAACTCCTTTGGGATTAGTAAGGATGTGTACCTTACCACAGGGAGCCACTAACTCAGTGGCACATATGATGAATGGAATGAATAAAGTCTTACGGGACTTCATACCACAAAAAAACTATGCCATTTTTGGATGATGTGCCAATAAAGGGCTGTGATGAGAAAGACAAAGATGGGAATTTGGATTCAAAAGGGTGCCGCAAGTTTGTGGCAGATCATATAAAGGATTGTGACATGATTCTATCCAGGCTTGAAGAAGTGAATCTTACTTTATCTGGGCAGAAATCAGTGTTTGGGGTTGGTGAAGTGCTAATAGTGGGACATCTTTGTAGTACTAGTGGACGCCGTCCTTGTCCAGCCAAGATAGACGCAATACAAAGAATGAAGGAAATATGCATTAATGTTACAGAGCTGAGGAGATTTCTTGGAGCATGCGTCTTTTATGTTATTTGGATCCCACACTATGCACATGTAGCAGATCCTCTTTATCAGCTTTTGAGGAAAAATCAAAAATTTTTGTGGAGTGCAGTACATATTAAAGCTATGCGGAAGCTAAAATATTTGCTCCAATCATCACCCATTTTGAGAAAGGCAGATTATGAGTGTGGCAGGCTTGTGATTGTTACAGTTGATACTAGTCCTACTGGGATTGGATGGGCAGTAGGGCAAGATGATGAGGATGATCATAGGTATGTAATTAGATTTGGAGCAAAGGTATTAAGCTTTCGGCAGCGAAAGTATCCACAGATCAAGAGAGAATTATGGGGGATTGTCACTGCTCTAAAATGTGAAAAAGAATATCTTATTGGGGCATCTGTACTTGTGGAGACTGATTGCTTGCCACTTCTTGGGATGATAGCAAGTTGTACCACTCCAGATATTGCTATGCTTAGGTGGATTGCTTATATCAAGTCACTAAATCCTGAGTTTGAGCATATTGCGGGAAAAGATAATCCAGTTGCAGATATGCTATCAAGAGCCAGGTATGAAGATGAGAAAGAGATGATTAGTGACATTGATGATGTGGGTACAAAGTTCTATACCACAGCATATGCAAAGGGGGATCATATTTGCTTATCAAATGCACTTGAGTCTTTTATTGAGGAAATATATGAAGGAGATTGGTTGCTCATTGGTCAATATTTGAGCACTCTAACAAGGCAAGAAAATTGGTCTGACTCAGAATTTAAGAGGATCCGCAGAAAAGCATATGGTTACTTTCTAAAGGATGGATATCTCTGGAAACATCCTAAACAGAGGAATGCTATGCCACAGAGAGTCATATGTGATAAAGAGACTCAAGGGAAGCTTGTGAAAGAATTCCATGAGAGTCTCTGGGCTGGGCATAGAAGTGTGTGGGCCACCTTTACCAAAATAAAGGAAAAATATTGGTGGAGAGGAATGTACAAGGATATTTTCCAATATGTGGAAACATGCATAGTATGCCAAATGTACTCAAATGTGAGGCATCGTGATGGCTTGCAACCAACCTACCCACCTGCCATGCACTACAAATGGGTAGTGGATCTAGTTACAATGCCTTTGGGAATTTGGCAGATGCGGTATATAGCACTTGCAAGAGAAGATTTGACAAATCAGGTAGAAGGGCGTGCTCTTAGAACAAAGAGTACGGAAACAGTATGCAAATTTCTCTTGGAAGATGTGATCTGCCGATATGGTTGTGTTGGGAAAATAACAGCTGATAGAGGTGAGCTAGATGTTGGAGAAGCAAAGGAATTCTTCTCTAGAATTGGTATCAAACTGTCTCTAACATGTGCTTACAATCCTGAGGGCAATGGGAAAAGTGAACGAGGACATCCTCCAATCATTAAAGCTTTGGCTAAGGCATGCAGAGAAAGGATAAGAGAGTGGCCAAAGCTGCTACCATATGCCTTGTGGGCTGACCGTACAACTCATAGCTCAGTGACAGGATACATGCCTGCAGAATTAATGTATGGTCAGAAGCCAGTGATGCCAGTTGAAGAAGTAATTCTAACTTGGAATGTATTACCCTGGGTGGAAGGATTGAGCAGAGATGACCTCCTTGCATTGAGAATAAGACAGTTGGAGAGGAGGCCTGAAGATGTAGAGCTTGCTAAAGCTCGCCTGAAAGATGCAAGGTTGAAAAATAAAGAAAGATTTGATAGTAGACACAGACTCCGGCCAAAACCTATTGAAGAAGGTGATTGGGTTCTAATGTATGATAGTAGCCTTGACAACCAATTCACTGTTCAAAGAAAATTTGCAAAAAGATGGTTTGGCCCTTACATTGTCAGGCATGTGCATGGAAATGCCACATATACTCTGTGTGAGCTTGATGGAACAGAAGTAAAGAATCTTGTGGCTGGCAAAAGAATCAAGATATTTAAAAGAAGGCATGATGGTGATCCTTTTGATTCACAAGAAATTCAGGATGAGAAGCTTGACAGTGGAAGTATGGATATGATTGAAGAGGAAGAGAATGATCTTCCTGGAACTGCAGAAGATGAAGACGACATCCAGTTATATGTGGACCTTGATGATGATTTGGCACATACCAGAGGATGTGCAGGTTTAGAGGGGGTGGATGTCGTGCCATGGCACGTCTATGATATGAAACCGTGCATGTGAGGCCGTCAAATACACATCCAGATGCATGGGTTAAGTGCCATGACGAGTCATTATATGATGCCATGTACATATGTTCATATTGTAGATAAGGTTCAATAAGATGAGCTGAGGCTGAGCTAGGTTTTGAAGCCTTTGACAGTGTGGTGTGAATTGTGGAGGATTTTTTTTTATGCTTATGGAGAATTTTGGAGCTAGCAGATATCTTGTGCCTTGATAGGACTGGATTTTGCTTGTGACATTAGCACTGAGACAGAGAACCTAATGGTGCATATTGGTCGGGATCTTGATTGTATGCTTTAAATGGCAAAATCATATGCACAATAAGGATGCTAAATGGAGCTAAGGCGTGAGAAAAACCTTTAGAAAGGTTATGGTGTAAAGGTAAAAAGGAGTTGATTATATATATATATATATATATATATATATATATGGTCAACACTCCATAACAATGGAAAAAAGGGAAATAATAGGTGCATTGAGGACTTTAACCTTAATGCTAAGGTTATGCTTTATAGCCTTAGTGCTAAGGTTAACAAAACATTGGAGGTTTTCTAGAAAACGCGCAGTTTTTTTTATGGCATGTATAGCTGGCCGCCGAGTTCGCCGCGGGGAAAGAGAAAAAGGGCCGGAAAGAGAACGGCGATTGCAGAGTTAGAAGGGGAGATATGCAGCGTTGAGGAACAGCGTCGTTGGCGACCAGTAAATTTCATGGGAAGAGCTTATTTTCTGTGTACTGCTTTTAGGTGCTAGAAATGATGGGAAAGTTGAGCGCTATTCAATGATGTGCTTCTGGAAAATTCAAGCTCACAGTCAGTAGCAGAGGGCTCTGTTCCGCCATTTCTTCCTCCTCCGTGTACCAGCGCTGAAGCGGCTATTATGGATTAATAAAAACAAAGAAAAAATCAACGTGTTCACTCTTCGCTTATTTCAGATAAGCTTAATTTAAAATTTACTTGTTACTTTAGAAAAAGGGCATGGCAAATAAGCCCTTAAAGGTTTTGGAATATATGGGCAAAGGTTGATGAACAAAATATAAATTTTGGAAGAACTGAAGTTTGTAAAATCACGGAAGATGGCCTTGTGACTGCTTGACTGAGTTTTGGAAATTATGTACATGAAATAGCTATGCCGTATTCTATCTTTTGCTTGTGAAATGTTAGAATATTAAGGCAGGTTTTCAGGTGAAAAAGAGCATCATGATTTAATGGTTTTGAGGGCACTGGATGTAATGGATGTAGCTGGCCACATGTATATTGGAAAAATTAGAAAGCTTTGTTATGCTCACAAGTGAATGGTTCAAAGGATTTCATGCAATTCTGTGCAATCATCTGGATGATTTCAAGGATGTATTGAGGGGAGTTGACACATGTATTTGTTATTGGAAATAACGATGTTCAATACTCCTTGGGAAAATTTGTGCGTGAAATTCCTTGTCGGAATTGACATTCACTCTCACAGCTAGAAGTTTCGTACTTTCCTGGCTGTACCGCACACGTCACGACAGCGTTAACGATCAAATGCCGCAATATGCAAAAAACATTTTATGCACTAGCGGACGACACCAACTTGCCGTGTTAATGACAAAATGCCGCCCGATTCTATGGGAATACCAATAGGATACGAACATACACTGGCCGCGTTACCGACCATATGTCCGCATTTGACAAAGGGAAGGGAAGGGAAGGTGACATCGCCATAACGATACTATGCTTGCCGCGTTACCGACTAGTACCGCTACGGTGTGTCATACTTACCATAGGACACAGACTAGCCGCGTTACCGACTAAGTGCCCCAGGGTAAGCACCATTCCGAAGAATGGCCTTACACACACACCAGTCGTGTGGCGGGCCACCCAAATCCTGCCGCGCATTGCGACAATGGGCGGCTGCGCGCACGAACTCACCCACACACACATCCCTCGTGTGGCGGACCACCCACATCCTGCCGCGCATTGCGACAGTGGGCGGCTGCCCGCACGAACACACCCACTTACACACACACACAAGTTTTCATTACCTGTGTATGCTGTCAGCAATGAAATCCCAAAGGGCCCCCCGGGCCCATATATATAGAAAATTGTACCCCGCCGGGCTTTATGACGACCCCGCAGGGGCCCGCCGGGCTTTGCTTTATCCCGGCGGGCCCGCCGGGTATATCAAAAGCCCGGCGGGATTTTTCCCGGTTACCAGGTCTCTTGCCACCGGCTTTTTTGAGAACATGTTAACATGTGAACATGTTAATAACATGTTCACACATGTTATTAACAAAAAAAATTTTGTGATCACGTGAATATAAAATCAGAGATCAAGACTATTACCTAGGTTGAGTTGATACAATTGCATGAGAAATAATGACTCTTTGACTCAATTTATCAGTAAAATGAAAAGCACCATGACCTAGTTAGATAGCATAGATTCTAGGATTGGAGATAAAGATGCAGTTGCAATAATCTTAAAAAGAATGCCGAAGGAATACAATGCACTTGTCCCACAACCTTGAAGAATCTACCAGAGCCAACATTTGATGAATGTGTCTCCTCCCTTTTGGAGAAGGAGAGAGAATTAAAGGAAGCAATCCAAGCACCGTTGAGCATGCATTGTTCAACAAAACAAATTTGAAATGTCATAATTGTGGTAGGAAAGGGAACTTTCAAAAATGAATACAGGTTTCAAAGACAAGCCAAAGTGCAACAAGTTCAGGCAACACAAAGAATAAGATTGCAGATTAAAGAAAAGCGAAGAAAACTTTACGGGACTACTTCGACCACCAAGTACGAAGAGACCCCTAGAGAGCAACTCTTCTAAAGAGCGAGACAAACACCACCACTACCCTAGCTATCTGTTGTAAAAGAGGGGTCACCATATGAGTAGACACCCATGTTATCATTTCATCTCATTTGTTATGTGTATCTACCCGACCACCTGAGAGTAGCCAATTGAGGACCCAGGGGGGTAATTATTATTGTAACCCTACTCTTAGAAGAGACCTCTAGACCTTAAAGATACGTCAAGTCTCTATATCAAGGGGGTGAAAAATGTGTTGTAAAACCTTGCATTCGACCACCTTAAGTAGCCCGAAGATTTGGCAAGGGGGGGGTGTTGAGAAGTGTGGTCACTGGTGCCATAGAGCACATGTAGAGGTAGGGAGTGAGTAGACAAGGATGAAGCCATATGGCCAAAGTGGATTATCCCACATGCATAGAACAAGCAAAGATGTACTCTACCCATCATCAAGATTCTCAAAGAAGTCATTTTCAAGCAATGGAAGTACAAGCACATCTCAAGCGTCTCTATGAGTGCAAGTTAATCTATCTTGCAACCTAATTAGCTTGTGATCATCACATTACTTCATATACTCTCATGATGATCATGTTTAGGCATCATCCATCATAGGTTTAAGTTAATCATGTGTCATTAGTGTGTGTTTAGTGTGTCATTAGACTAGTTAGCTTCTTGTAGGAGGTACCATAAATCTCAACAAATATCCCATTGGCAAATATCATGGTTCGGGCATTACCTAAAAAGGTACATACTACCTTAAATGAAGCGGGGGGTTAAGCCCCCATATCCTTTAAAGATTGTTTGTTGAGATGAAGGGCCATTCCAACATATCATAAGCTTTGCCAAATCAATTTTGTAAAAAATATTGGTTGGTTTCTTTGGAACGGTCGACCCCTTCCCAAAGAGCAATGATGACATCTAGAATAAATCTCCCTTTTTACAAAGCCATTTTATTTCGAGCTAGTCCAAGAATTTAAATGGATTATGAACCTGAGAGCTAGAGCTTTTCTAAAAATCTTATAGTAGGCAATATATTAAACATAGTGATTGATCTCTAATTAGAGCAGATGTTTTTCTCTTCTCTCTATGAATAAGTTAAATAATGTCTTCATTTATGAATCCTGGGAGGCCCTCATATCTAAGGGATTCTTCCCAAATCCTCTTTTTTGGGGCGGCAGGGGGACCAAAAGTTGTTTGAAAGTTTTAACGAATTATTCAACAGGGGAGATTGTCAATCCCAGGGCTTTTCCCATTCTTCAGCCTCTCTATATAGCATTTTTTAATTCCTGGGCAAAGACGGGGGGCATCCAAGAAGGCTATTAGGGAAGGAGGAGCTTGAGATGGCAACACTTGCCTTCCTTTTTTTCCTCGGACTAGAAGGGAGGAGAGCTAAACAAGGAAAAGAAATGATCATAAACATGGAAAATAAAAGATTCTCATTAGGGGAGGGACCAAAAGTTCTTTGAAAGGTTTGAAAATTTTAGAGGGGGGGGGGAGACCGTTAATCCCAAGGCTTTTCCTATTCTTTAGCTTCTATATAGCATTTATTAATTCCTGGGCAAAGAAGGGAGCATCCAAGAAGGCTGCTAGAGAAGAAGGGACAACCTTCCTTTTGGAGCTTGAGATGGCATCACCACACGCCTTCCTTTTTTCCTCAAATTGGAGGTGAGGAGAGCTAAACATGGAAAAGAAATGATCATAAACAATATTTAGATTTTGTTCAGTAGTTTATGCTAGTTGAACCATGTCCATTGACCACTCCTAGCACCAACAACATTGAGTGTCATTTCTTCAGCTTTGAACAGAAAAATGCAATAATTATCAGGTAGAAACAGGGTTTTTTTATTATCAGGTAGAAACAGGGTCTTTTATAGCCATGACCTCTGCTTTCCCAATCACCCCTAATCTAGATTTTTAGGACTTCCAATGTCGGGTAGGAACCAAAGCAAAGTCTAATCAATGCCCTTACCTAGTATATAACAACCCAATCTCAAACCAGATGGAGAGGAAGGGAGATTGAGACAGACATACCTTTCTTGCTTGAGTCTCCAAGTTTGTTAGAATCATCCTTGTTTCCTCCTTTGTTTATAGGAAAATTTTTGGGCGGCCTAAGGCCAGAGGGTAGTAGCTGAAGGAGGTCCCTTAGTTGACGCCGGCTTCCTCCTCCAAAAGGAACGGTACTTTGACTCCCAAGTTCTTCAAACACAGTTGAGTCATGGGTCACTTGTCTAATGATTCAATGGGGGAATGAAATGGCACAAGGGGAGAGAGAGAGAGAGAGAGAGAGAGAGAGAGAGAGAGAGAGAGAGAGAGAGAGAGAGAGAGAGAGAGAGAGAGAGAGAGAGAGAGAGAGAGAGAGAACAAAGTTTCTCTGGGTCTCAGCATGTGCATCGTCCGCCCGCGGAAGGAAAGTCGAATATCGGAGGATTTGGGGAAACTTGTGCTAGTTGTCCCATCTAAAGTGACAATCGGTTAACATGCATTTTCATGATGGGAGGTAGAGGGGAAATATGCACCGAGGCCATGCAACATACAATCCCTTGATCCTAAACTAGAGAAGCCTTGCCATGAATGGAATGTTTCTCAAGGGAGGGGGTGGCCCCACAATGGGGGGCTCACCTTGGAGAACTCCACACAGAGGCGAGGCTAGAAGCATGAAGACAAGGTGAGCAATGGCCCTCAAGAAACGAAGACTTCCATCTCCTCAAATTTTAAAATTCCTCGTTTGTGGGACCACTCCATTATGGTGCTAATAAACTCCTCGTACAACCGCTCTCCGTCCAGTGCTCGAAAAAAACTATTTTCTTAAAAAATAGAAAACCTTCATATATAAATTTAAGAAATTATCAATGAAGAGTTTTTTAATTTTTGAAGGTATGTGTACTATATTCCCTCAAATTTTGCAAGTGTTGGCACCTTGAACCTATAATTTTGTAGGTATTTTTTAAATCTGAAGGTGATATTACACTAAACCCGGGTTTTTTTGGAGCACTGTCTCCGGCTTGCGTGCATGAGATGGGGCTCTAATAGGTATAAACATTTTAAGTCATTTACTATGTGGAGATGGGGCTCTAATAGGTATAAACATTTTAAGTCATTTACTATGTGGTACGAGGTATGTACCTACATAAAGTATGAGCTCTTGGCTTGAGTCTTGACTTCTTTCAATTTTCCATCAAGGCACTTTAATAAGAGTTAGACTCATGAGTCATGAGGTACAGAGAGGCCTAGGCGTGATGAGTCACATTGTCACAATCTACAGGCCCAAGCCACCAGGCCACTAAGAAATGGTAATAAAGTGAGGTATGTCAGCTTGCTTGTAGGTTGAGCTAGAATTAAAAAAGAGGAAGGAAGGGTGAAAAATTAAAATACTTCTGAAGCGGGGCTGACAACGTTGGTGTTCTCGCTGTGTTTTTTTGGGGCATAGGAGACGCAGCCCATGGCAGGGCGCGTCCGCAGCGAAGTTTTGAAATAGTGCGCTCTTTCACTTTCAGCTCAGAGGAAGGAAACAACAAAGGTATATATTATACAAAAAAAAAACAAAACAGTGCAATAATTCCTCTCTTTCAGGACAGATCAAATCAGGGCCAACATCGAGGTGAATGTTGTTGTTGTTGATAGTGCTTCTCTGAGCTGGTCGAGCTCTTCTTAGCTTTCAGCCTTGATCCCTGTCGTCTCTAGCTTCTCGTTGATCCCTGTCGTCTCTAGCTTCTCGCAGCTACAACCATGAGAGAGAAGAGTAGCCCTCCACCGTTAGCTCGTGCTTGTATGCTCAGTGACAGTGTGATCACCCCCTCTTCTTCCTCCTCTGGCTCCTCCCATAGCCTCTCTTCTGATAGCTCATCACTCTCCGCAGACGGCTTGCCTGCACCTCAGCGCATTAATCATGTGGGTTTAGTATTAAAGGGTTCGCGTGGTTGCTCCTCTAAGCTCCAATATGCAAGCCCTAGACTCCAGTTCACTGCCGTCCATAATGATGCTGATGATGATGATGGTCGTGGTGGTGGTATTGTAGTTGAAAAACCCTCCAAACCTAGATTTGGGTTATCGTTTTTGAAGGCTCTACGCAAAGGGCCTTATTGGCCGAGCAATCAAGCTAAGAAGAACAGCAGATTGCTGCAGGAGGACTCCATGGATGCTGATCAAAGCTTGCTTCTTCACAAATCTAGTGATGGTGGAAGCTGGGTTTCGGTTAACGAGAAGGTCCGTGAAATGCCCAAGAAGGAGCTCAGATTCGCAGCAAAGATTGCAGCTGCCATGGACGCCGACGGTTTGATTGGCGTGAAGCACCATGTGGGTACAGATGACAGCAAAAACCCACAGCACTGTGTACCCGCCTCTGTTCATGTGAAGAGAGGAGAAAGATCTGCAAGACAAGGCATGCGTAGAAGATGGAAGCTTTTCAGAAGACTGCGCAGGACCCGAGTCTTATTCGTAAGTATCTTTCCGACGACATCTAAGCCGTTTGTTATTAGTGAAAATTTGTTCGTTTTAAGAGCGGTTTAGTTCTCTCGTGAAGAGGCACACTAAGGTTAGTGTCATTTTCTTTTCAATGTGGGTACTTACACACACGTTTACATAGGCTTAGGTGTGAACCCACATGCGCGTGCTTACACACCCATATAGCACATGCGCATGCTTACACACCCATGTAGGTGTGGACTCACATGCACATGCTTACACACGCATATAGGTGTCATGATTTGAACTTATGCCCCATATCAGTTGCATGTGAAATAAACGCTTCCAAGAGTTTGCCACTCCCACCAAGCGAGAGCATTGCATCACTTTGATGCAATGGCAATGGCCCTTTCTTTTTCTAATCCAACTATGCCGAAGTAGGCACAGTTAAAAATTACATGGCCAAGTTGCATGTAATGTGTTGAAGGCCTAGGCTCCAATCAACTTGGGTATTGGAAAATGCTCGTAGTATCTTATTTATATTTGCATAGCCTCAAAGAAATTTCTCAAGTCTAATGTTAAATACAAGCTTAGTTGACTTCTTAAATTGGCAGGCTAATATATTTAAATGATTTGATATAATTGCTTTCACTTTTTTGTAGGCATGTATGTTGAAGAAGTTAAAGAAGGCATTCTCTTCATCATCAATGAGTTCAAGAGTTCGCCGTAGTGACCTTATTAAATGATAGATGTTCTATAAGTTTAGTTAACGTTACAATATCTAAACATATTCTAGACCCTCTATTCTCTTTCTCTAAATAAGTGAACGTGTTACGATGGTTGAGCTTGCTATCTTCTTTCTTGGTTTATCCTATTAGCATCTATGGGAATTAGGGCCTTCACTTGTCAACAAGCTCAATTTTGAAACCAAGTGCCTCTTTTTTGCATCCTCTCCTCCCAAGAAAAAAACGGGATATATTACTTGCAAAATAGAATATAGATTAAGTTTTTGACAAGTTTACAATTTGAAACAAAACATAATGGTTTGCCATTGTATAGTAAACAATGTTCTTTCCATTAAAAGGCCACTTTTGGTTAGGTTCATTCCTTCCATTAAAAGGCCACTTTTGGTTAGGTTCATTCTTACTTTTGTACAACAAACAATTTCACCGTACTTTTTTTATTGTATTGTATGCTTATTTACCCAACATAGACCTTAATGAATAGTACAAAGGTGGTATAGTATGCATAAAGAATATTAGTGCTATTTTACTATGCTTGGGTTAGTTGAATAGTTTTTGTACACAAGTGATGTTCCTTCCAATGAAAGGCCACTTTTTGTTACCTTCATTGTGTACAATAAATAATCTCTTTGTGCTTTTTTAATTGTATTTTATGCTCATTTATGCAACATAGACCTTATTGAATAGGAGAAAGGTGGTAATAATATGCATGAAGAATATGTGTTATTTTATCCCTCATGGATAAGTTGAATAGTTTTGATACACGAGTCATCAAAAGTGAAAAGCATATATAATTTGCATCATTTTCAATTTGCGAGCAATTGAATTTTGAGAATGTAATTTTCTTCTCAATATGTGTGGTTGGTTTTGTAAGTTATGAATTCCTTGTTTAGATTCTTTACTTATAATGGCTTATTTCCATCTTGATTTTCAAGCTTCATGATAGGTTTCTCACACCTCTCACAGTTAAGTAAATTTGTGTGAACTACATTTAAGGCTTTCCATAGTGTTTTAATGGGATGTTTGTTTTTATATCTAGATATTGGAAAATATATTTGCCTTGGTTACTTACTTTTAGCCTTAAGTTTAGATGTTCCCTTTTTATGTCTAGATGTTGGAAAATGTATTTGCCTTGGCTACCTACTTTTCACCCTTATAGAAAAAATCATTTGAGTCAGTATCATCCTTCATACAATGAGATGAAGTGCTCTTGGAGATGATGCAAGAGCTTGTTTGATCCTTTTCACTAGCCTCGTTTTCATTTTTGTAATAAATACACTTATTCTTGGAATAAAATGGACTTATCCATCAGGGTTTTAAAGTATAGACACATGAGTATGTGCTAGAGGTATGGATTCTTGTGGATATCATCAAGGCTTCAATAATTGAATTGTGAATTTAAAAGCTTTGGCTCTCAATCTAGTCAAGAGGATCATGCCAATCAAATGGGCAATTAGAGGGTGCATTTGCTACTATTGCTCTTCGATTGGGGTTTTTGGGGATTTTGTCTTCTTCCAAGACGTGATGGGAGAGAGCTGTGATCATCTTGCAAGGTTAAGGCCTTGGGGAGTCCATTGAGGATGTCCCTGAGAGATGTCAATGGTGGGGTGACTTGGGAGATGAGAGGGGTGACAGCGATGCTAGACATGTAGGTGGGGTAATCCAAGGTGTGGGAGTTAGGTGAGGAGAGGGGGAGCTAATGTAGAGGGTTGGTCCAAGGGAAGGGGAGCCAATGTAGAGGGGGAGCTAATGTAGAGGGTTGGTCCAAGGGAAGGGGAACTAAGGCACGTTCTCTCTCCTTGCATTTGGCATACGTTTTAGGAGCAAGTGTAGTTGAAGAGGGGCCCAATGTTAAAGGGTCTTGGTGTGTTTCATTGGGGCCACTCACGATTGATCTTGTTGGGGGCCTTCTTTGGACATTCTTTGTTGGACACATCATCATCATTCTTGTCCTTAGCAATGTCCATGGTGTCCTTTTCCTCTTCCTTTACCTCGACGAGTGATGGCTTCATGGATTGATACAATTCGAGGGCCTCCTTATATTCTCCGAGGAGGAATGTTTTGGGGGTAGATCACATGCACCGTGGTGAAAGGTGGTGCTTGCTATTGGTATGCATCAATTGCTTGTAGCTGCTTCCAAATTCTATGGTACAAGATGAGGATGCTGATGGTAGGTGTGTAGGTAGTGGTGTCTTTACAGTGAGATGGCAATAGGCATCATCAAGGAAGATATTGTGTTGGTGGAGGTTAAGGTGAAGGGTCCTATGTTATAGCTCAAGGAGGCTAGAGGGTGGTTGGGGAGGGATGGCGAGGTTGGGCAAGTTAGAAGTGACATCCATAAGGCTATTGACCTTCTGTTCTACCTTCAAGGTGACCTATGTGAGTTGGGGGTTAGCCTTCATCTTTGTAATAGTTTTTTTAATTAGAGTGATGGTTTGGTCCTTGGCTTCAATCGATCTCTAGAAATCTCGGAACTACTTGAACATTTGGTTGTGGACCTCCACGAATTGTTGTGCCTAGTTGTGGCTAGTAGTATAACTAGGGTGCATTCTTTGTATGTTTATGCTGTGGTTGCCCAAGCTCTCTCTAGTTCAGTGTGTAGGACCTCAAGTTTTCTTATGTGTCTTGGCCTCTAGTGCTTGTTTACAACTACCAGTTGTATGAGAGTGTCCATCGGTAAAGGTCTATGTGGTAGTGGTCTCTTGATCCAGCCTACTTTTTAGGTTTAGGAGTCTTAGTAGGAGGTAGGGGAGAGGGAGCTATTGGGGTTTGTCACTCTGTTGCACTTGGGGTGGTGGCACTTTGGTAACTATAGGGTTCGAGGAGCTCTTCCCATCTTGCAGCATAGTAGAGAACCCTCCTAAGAGGATAATGGGGTTGCTTCAAACTTGCTAGCTAGGTTCACACAGATGCTATGGAGTTCATAATGGAAATGGTCAACCTAGTTCACTAGCAAACCTTTTGCTTGAGGCAGAAAAGGAGGAAGAGGTCGATTGTACCTATCTATCTCCACATCAAAGATTAATCATGGTGAGGATATACTTTATGCCTCATCCAAAACTGGTATTTGAGTGGGTGAAGGGATATTATGCACAATCTGCATCTTTTTAGTTCCCTCCTCAGGAACCAAACATGTGCTTTCCATTTGGAATTGACACAAATGTCATCCATGAAAACCTTAAAGAACTCCCTAAGGTATTTCTTATTATATGTTGTCCATATAAGGCTTTAGAAAGTCATGGGGCATTGGATAGGATGAATGGCATAACCCTATATGCATAAGTGTCCCATTCTATGTAAATGAAGTCGTCTAGTTTCATTTCATCATAGCGCGGGAGCCATCAAGGAAGTTGTAGGCCTCCTTGCTTGTTACTCATTGAAGCACATGCTCAATGAATGGTAATGGTGGGTAATGGTCCTTCACCATGGTTGCTTAACCTTTTTGAGGTTAACTCAAACCTTGATCTTTCTATTTTTCTTTAAGCATAAGGAGTGCTCTATCTTGTAAATGAATCTAGCTTTGATGAGTTTGTTAATTTTGTATCTGACGATTCTGGAGTATTTGGGATTCATTTGATAGGCCCTATACCTTGATGGTGGGGGTCGTGATCCTTCAACAATGGAAATCGTGTTAAAGTTTTTATGCTTTTCTCCATATAAGGCATTCTGCAAGGTTGAATACCTAAGTTCAACGGGACTGGAGACCCCATTACACACTTGGAAGTGTTTGATTAGATAGGAGCCACATGTGAATGGCCTGATGACCTTATATGGGTGAGTTCCTTTAGCCTTACCATGGAAGTAAAGGTAGGTCAATGGCTCTGATCTCACCAAAACCAAAAGACAAGGGTAACTTTGACACCCTAAAGATTGCTTTCACAATTGGGTACTCCCACCAAGGAACTTGATGGAATAACCTAGTCGATCAACTTTACCATGTCAAATAGAAAGAGAAAGAATCAATCAGAGACTACATCAATAGAGTGAGATAGCTTCACTCTCGATGATCTTACAAAGGTTTGGTAGTATTTTGGTGTCTATGGTTTGGTCCAAATTTGATTGGTGGTGTTGTAATTTCTAGCCATGTACAGCTACTTCCTCCCTATTTAGGTTGCTATCCTCAAGATATCTTCATCAATGGTTTAGCACAGAGGGTAGTGGTATATAGGTGGAGGTTGAGGCAATGGTGGTTGCGAGTGATAGTATGGGTATGAGTAGGTTGGTGGAGTTGTGGCATATGTTGGGTGCTATTCTTGCCCTTGAGGCAAGTTGAGGTACTTTGGAGGGTAGCCATGCAAGGTCAGTTCCCTACTATGGTTGTGTAGGCTCCTCCTAGCAGGAATCTCCCTGATTTGCTCCTCAAGTGTTGGACCATAATCATGTACCTGAAAGCTTGGATTGAATATTTAACCCTACTGGCATGGGTGGTTGATGTGGCCTCTATGGTCATATTAACCTAAATCCCCCTGCAAACACTACTTGTATTAGGGGGTCTAATACGCGGGGAGTCATGCACTCCAACTTCTTGGTCCATCTGCATGTTTAAAGAGAGAGTTCCCTCCCCAATGCTAAGCCTCACTCAAAGTTAGCATTCGAATGTTTGGTTCCTAGGGTTGCTTGGCTCTTGTAAGGTCTCAAGGATTGCAAATCATTTAGAGATTCCTCTTAAGAAGGTTCTCTTGATTCAATGTTGTTTGAGAAAATCTCCTCAAATGTAGGATTGAGTCCAAAAATCCCTCTTGACCTCATGTACATGTAAGGGTGATTAACTTAGAGCACACCCTCCCTTGTGACACAAGTCAACAAATAGTGGGTCTAGGTGTTCTAGATTCAACTGAATTTTTTATGTTTGAATTTTGGTGTTTCTTTCCTAAATGACTCTTTATATTGCTCAAAGCATGTTCCATTTCATTACTATGAAAGCATATTATATTTTGAAGAGGTTTGTTTTCTCCACAAGGCTCATCATTTTCCATTATCTTCAACAATTTTGATCCTCACCATGATGGCATCAAGTTCTAGGACATGTAGGCCAAAGGAATACATCAATGACTATGTTCTTCACACAACATTAAAAACGAAGATAGTGAATGGATTGATAAAGGTCTCAAGATGGGTTCTTGGATCTTCATGCAACCATCTTGAAGATCTTGATGAGCTCTATTGTTGGAGTGGAGATCAAGGTAGCAATACACACGTAGATGTAGTAAGCAAGGAGCGATAGACATAACACACAAAGTAGAGTAATGAGAATGAGTGAAGTATAAGTGAATTGACATGATAAGGCCATGTACACACATTTATACAAGTGTGTACATACACTCAGGGAAACAAACCTCCTAAAGTGGGAAAAAGTGCCCTGGTCCATTTTTAGCCTATATCCACATATCATTACCATATAAATCCCCTCTATAGTGATGGTGCAAACATGTACAAGGATTATGTGGCTAATCAATCCCTAAACGGAAATAATCCCAAAGCTTTGCAAAAAGCTTCTAACTTCTCTTATGAGAGATCCTTTGTAAACATATCTACCACATTATTGTGTACGGACGACATAAGCCACGCTAATCGTAGATCCAGTAAAGCAAGGAGAGATAAACATAACACTCAAAGTAGATTAATGAGAATGAGTGAAGTATAAATGAACTAACCTGATAGAGTAATGTATACACATTCATATGAGTGTATATACACTTAGGAAAAAAAACCTCCTAAAGTGGGAAAAAAGAGTCTTGGCCCATTATTAGCTTATATCCACACATCATTACCATATAAATCCCCTCTTTAGTGATGATGTGAACATGTACAAGGATTATGTGGGTAATCGATCCCTAAATGAAAATAATCCCAAAGCTTTGCAAAAAGCTTTGAACTTATCTTATGAGACATCCTTCGTGATTATATCTACCACATTATCTTATACAGAGAGGATAATGACAAAACAGTAGAGGAAAGGCATCACAAACTATATAAGATCTCCTCGCCCTGAGTAGGATGGGTCAGGAAGCCTGAATAATGAGAAACACCCCTTGTCAAAAAACCCAATTCAAGGTACCTGTTTTGCTGTCGTCCCCCCACCATCGCCTCCCCTTTTGTTTTATGCACTACAACCCCCTTTCATGAGCTCTCCATAGCCC
This sequence comes from Cibotium barometz, assembly GCF_041138505.1. NCBI lineage: Eukaryota > Viridiplantae > Streptophyta > Polypodiopsida > Cyatheales > Cibotiaceae > Cibotium > Cibotium barometz. Next base: position 15,136,903 of record NC_141095.1, on the reverse strand, counting down.
CTAGTCTCCTATGCCCCCCTTATCCCCCTTCGATGTCCTTTGCCCCCTGCCTATGCTTCTTTGTTTTCTCTCCCCATCTCCCCGCGTGCGTCCCCCCTCTTCTTCTTGCATGCCCCTCGTTGTGCCTCCTCCTGCCATCCCCATCAACTACCTTCATGCCCCCCTTTTTTCCTCCCACTGCCCCCTATGGCCATCTTCCCCATTGCACCCCCTTTTGTGCCCCTCACCCCCTATGGCCATCTTCCCCTTTGCACCCCCTTTTGTGCCGCTCACCCCCTACCTTGCAACCACCCTTTGCACCTCTTCCCCCCCCCCCTTTTTTTTCTTCCTTTAGCACCTCACCTCCACTCTCTTGGTCACATCAGCCCCCCTTCCTTCTGCCTACTAGCCCTCACTCGCAAACAACCCCCACCCCCTTCCTTCTGCCTACTAGCCCTCACTCGCAAACAACCCCCACCCCCCAGTTTTCCTATTGGTTCCATCTCCCTCCATTCCTTCAAGCAGCTTTTTGTTAGTCTTGGGTATTTCTCTTTTGGCAAGCCTCGGTCCCTTCTTTTCTTTACCCCTAAGGAGGACTCCATCAACCGAGGCTGTCGTGCCTTGTTGCCAATCTTTCTTTAAAGTAGACCTCTAGCTCCTCTCTATGATAATTGCATCTTTAGAGGCCTCCACTCTCGTATGCAAGATTGTTGGTAGCCACCTTGTGCGTAGAAAACTCGGAGATCTTCTTTAGGAGGCTAGCCTCCTTGGAGTGCCTGTTGTTGCTGCAAGGCTTCGAGACATTTATCCCTTGGGTTCGGCTACTACCAAGTTGAGTTTGACTCCCCAACGGCGTCATATCGAGTAATGCAACTGATCCTTGTCGCATTGTGTATGGCCCACTGGCTAGAGTTTCAAGCTTTCCCATGAGAGTCTGCTTCCCAGGCCTCAGGAAGGGATACCTTCCTCTTTTCCCAATGGTTGGTGCAGCCATTGGGAGAGTGATAGAACCCCCCCCCCCATGCCGCTTCATCCCTTGCATGGGCGGTCGGGATTCCATCTCTTCGCATGTATATTGCCTCGTCGAAGAGAGTGCCTCACATCATATCCCTTCCTAGCCTTCAGGGAGACCCATCCTTTAGATTGTGGACTACTCAGGACTTTCTAGCCAATGCTTCATTTGTAGGCCAATAATGCACCTCACCAACCTTGGCGCCAGTCCAGGAGATCGCCCCACCTTGGCGGTCCCCCCAGTCCCAAGCTCAGATCATCACTAGGGGGTAGAGAGAGATGCAGGCTCTCAGGTAGCCAAGCACTACAACCCAACCCTACGGATGACTCTATTGCTAGCCGTGGGCCCATGTCAGGGCCACCACAGCTGACTACAAGAGCTGAGCACTACCATCATGCATGCCAAGTTGGTAGAGTTCATGAGGAGTCAATTCTATTAGAAAACCAATTTTGAGCATTTATACCGCATGCCAAGCTGGTAGAGTTCAAGAGGATTCAATTCTATCAAAAAACCATTTTGAGCATTTATCCAACCTCTCCCCCCTTCGGTGTGGCGGCCTTTACACCCCACTGAGACTCCTCCAATTCTCAGATTCTAGTGAGGTCGTTTGGCCCTCCATTGAACCTCTTCGACGAGCCCTTTCTTGCACCCTCCCTCTCATATGGATATCTCCCTCTTCTTTGCCTCCCCACCCCCCCTCCTTATCCTCCATCCTTGCCTTTGACTCTTCCCACAATAGCTCCCCCACCCCGTCCTCTTTCTCTGAGCCTGCACTCCCCCTTCCCTCCGCCTCTCCCGAGCACTCTTGCCGCCCTCTTGTAGCACCCGCGACCTGGAGTGGAGGCAGCTAGTGGCGAGCTTTGTCCACCACCATTTGATTCATAGATTCTCAGAGTCAATAGTTGTCGCTCCCCGGTGAGCTCTCTTCTACTAGAATCCCCACGTGGGGCCCCCTAGGATCTTGGGGCTACCTGTGGATTATAGTTTCTTTTGATTTCTTCCACTGGAAGGAACTAATATTTTTGAGAAGACATTGGCTCCCATTCGGATCTGTAGGCCATCTATGGCCATAGAGTGGCATGATGATCTTCTCCTTTCCCTTGAGTGTAGCCCTAGGGATGGAGTGGGATTCAGAGTTGGTGGCTACCACCATTCGGGGTAGGCAGTAGAGCTCTCACACTATCTTCATGATTTGCACATCACCTACTTGCTCGCCTATCTTTGGCCCCCTGGCTCAGAGGTTCAGACCATAGAGATTAGGATAGGGGGAGCTAGTGTCCTCCATCCTATCTCACCTATCTCAGGACATAGAGATCAGGATAGGGAGCTAGTGTCCTCTAGCCTAGAGGTGCTACTCTTTGTGTTCTTTTTATATCTCAGTTTAGTACCCCCTCTTATAGATAGCTTCATTGTGATCGATGGAGTTTTGAGTATGCCTACTCTCATGCTTGGATAGAGTGGCGACACATGGAGGACAGAATCCATGCCCACTTGGTGTGCCCTCGCCCCCCACGACCTATTGTGATTATTCCATATTAAAACCCACTTTTGAGTGGAGAGAAATTTTGATAGTTCTGACCCCCACAAAGATTGATATGCAGATAGCCTCATGGAACATTCATGGTTTAGGGGGGGCTTAGTGCTTTCAGAGGTGAGGCATCCTCAGAGGAGAGCTTCATAGAGCTATAGTTGGGGGACCCATTGACATTCTTTTCCTCTAGGAGCCGTGTGACCATCTTCCAAGGGGCATACCTGTCGTTGTTGTGGGAAGATTTTAGCAAGCAAGAGCCATACTTTTTGGTCTCCCTCTTTTGTCCCCTCCTCTTGGACATAGGGAGGAGTTTGTATTTCTGTCAAGCAAAAGTAGCTCTTGCCAACAGTTTGTAGGCTCAGGTGTCATAGTCTCTAGGTGAGCACAATGGGTTACCATTAGGATTAGAGAGGACTATGTGGGTTTCCTCAATGCTTATGCCCCAAAAGTCACCAAGAGTACGTAGAGAAAACTTCTAGAGTACAATCTGTTAGGCCCTTCCACGGGCTGATTTTTAGTGCAGGAAGGGTGCAGACTTTAACATGATTGATTCAGCAGAGGATAGACTATGAAGAGGCACGACTATATTCTCAGGTGCAATGTATTATGCAGGGAGGAGTTGATCTTGGCACTCAAGGGACAAGACCCTTATCATTAGAGGTATCACCACCTAGGAGGACTCATAGCTAGTGCCATCCAACTTGAGGATAACCTGATGGTAAGAAGAGTCAAAGCTTCATATTCTAAGTATGTTGCATCAGCAAGACACCAATGGTCATAGCACCACCACTGTGAAACCTATAGCTTAATGTAAAACCTTAGCGGAAATGACTTCTTAAAAGCTCTCCACCAAGAAGATATAAAGACTAGCAAAGCTCTGGATAATGTACACATGTACCCAAGGAGAGAGCTTTATTGGTGTTCCATTTGTCATCAAGGATATACCACCAGTGAATGTCCAATATCAAGGGCTTCGTTACAATGGTAATTATGGCTCTTGTGGGTGCTATGGTCATGAAGCTCGAGATTGCTGAACACACCTACAAGCTATTTCCTACATAGCAAAACCACAGCTAGCCTTGTCGGCACTACCACAAACACCAGCCCTTGGTACTATAACAAATCAAGCAATGTTTGAGCATCCCTTGCACCAAAGGGCATGCACAATGCACCCAATGTGCCATTCCAATCTTAGGACCACAACCACCTCACCAAGGGTGACACCTCTTGATGATCAAGTAATATTTAAGGAGCCTACTGATGATTACCAAGAATATGAGGTGGATGTCAAACCCATTTCACACTTCTTTGAGGACCCCATGGAGCTTCGTCCAAGCTATTATATAGTGTATGGGGGAGTTAAGCCAATTTAATAACTTGCGGCTATGGGAAGGGGTCGAAACATCAATGCAATACAAAGAAGAATTCCTCTTCAATGTTACCACTATCAAGGTCCCCATTAAGTTTCAGAATGCTATGTAAAGTTTCCTCAACTCAACCAAGCGATGCCCTCAAACATGCCACCGGCTACTTATAATCGTTGTGTCATAGATCATTGGATTAAAGGCTTCCCCACAACAAGTCAGTGGTGAAAAGTCCACAGATGGGATCCATCATCACACCCCTAAACATGATTTGGACCATAGATGGGATCCATCATCACACCGGCTACTTATAATCGTTATGTCATAGATCATTGGATTAAAGGCTTCCCCACAACAAGTCAGTGGGGTGAAAAGTCCACAGATGGGATCCATCATCACACCCCTAAACATGATTTGGATAAGTAATCAAACACAAAGGTAGATCTTTAAAGAATCTAGATCCCACACCTTTGAATACTATCACTATCACCCGACTTCAAGCTCATAACCAACATGTTCTCAAGCAATGATATGTGGCCTCGATAGCAAATTCTGAGAAGAAAAAGTCCCATAAGAGAAGAAGAAGTCCCATAGGAGAAAAAAGTCAATTAAGAATGGGAAAACAAAAGAGACCAAAAAGACAAACCTGGGAACACCTCTCAAGAGCTATTCTTCATTAGGGACATGGACAAGGACTCAGACTTCTTAGACACAAGGGCCGATTTATGAACTTCGAGAGAGATACCCCACAAAACCAAGAACACGGGAAAGGAGACCCAAGGGAACCTGCAATTCCTCAAATTAAATCACATGACAAAACTTGGATCTTATCTTGACCCTCAGAAGGAGATTGAGCAAGTCCAAGAACTTTGTGATTTAGTTACTAAAACCCAAGAGGAGCTAGAATTAAAGTCCAAGCAAGTGAGAGTCTTGGATACTATAGACCCTAGTACCTTAATGATTACTACTGAGACTCACAAATCCCTAGATGTACCAAGTGTCGTCATGGAAGATACTGAGGCTCCCACCACTCATAGTTTGATCCCTGATTGGTTCAAGGGAACGAGTCCATCTCGGAGATGGATTTTCTAGTCTCACCGACACCTTCCTACACCTTCCTATGGAAAAGAGGTCATGAGCAGAGATTCTGAATTGTTTGAAGCAATGAGGGCTCTCCTCAATGGAGAACTCAATGTAGAATTACCACCATTTCTTGACATGTATAAGGCATATACCTCAAGTCGTACCCAAATTAGTAATCCTAGCGGAAGAAAAAAATGTCAGATCTATGGTTAAAATTCCACTTAATAAATTGAGATAATAATTTGAAGGTGATAAGTTTAATGCATTACTACCAATCACCAACCAAGAGTATCACAATACTGGAAGTCCTAGATGGAGTGAGCATAATCACTACGAAATGTTGGGAGAATATGGATAAGTCGTGTCTAGAAGTCTTAGATATCATTGTCAAGATGGTGGGAATGTTATGGCAAACCTATGGATGTTACAAGATTTAAAGATCAAGGTTCTTAAACATCTAGTTAAATATACTTTCATTTTTATGGACTTTTCCAAACAACTCAAATCATATGATATGATCTTAGGATGCCCCTTCATGAGAGAGATAAAAATGGTGCATTATTGGTCTAAGAACTATTCATGCTCTGCATTTCGATGTTGAAGGAATTTGTTATAGTGAATTTGAGTCTACATGGGATGACTCTGACACAAGCACCAATGGTGTGAGGAGTCTAAAATAGAGCTCGAAAGTGACATCATCTCCTTAGATACTACGAGCAGAACACAGTTGAGAACATCAAGAGAAAGCATGGGAGGTGAAACTGAAAAATAGCAAAGAGTATGTATGAATCTGATACTAAATCCCAATATGAAGGGATGAAGTTCCTTAAAAAATAGAGTATCTTAAATAATGGTGGAGACATAAATGCTATGAAACCAATCATTATTATAAAAGGCTCCGAGAGGAAAACCACTACCTAATGGCTACAATATGCTAGTGCATTCAATGCACATCGCAAATTTATTGATAAGAGAAATTACAAAAGTTAATGTATTGCAACCCTCCTCCCATTGAGTTGATAGAGCCAAAATTGATATCACCAATAACCAAATCTTAATCATTTTTCTAGGTGAAAGAAGAAAAAAGAGTTGGCTCAAAAAGAGAAGGAAGCAGAAGCAGCACACGTAAGGAAAAAATCAAGAGCCAACACCTAACTTGAATCTTGCCCCATAGCACTATAAATCTTTTAGAATTGGGAGAACCACAATTTAGTGTTTGATAATGCCACACAAAAACTAATAAGTGAGATAAGAGGAGTCCGTGATGGTCTAGTTGAAGTAAAGGAAGTAGACTTTGTTGAACCTAGGGAAGACCCTAAGCTAGTCTTTATTGCAAAAGACCTCACTCTGAATTAGGAAGCTGAACTCATTGTGACCTCCTCAAGGAATATAAGGATTTCTTTGCATGTGCTTACAATGATATGAAGAGAGTACCTACTCAGGATGTGCAACACACAATCCCCATGATAACAAATACTAAACCTCTCCATCAATGACCTTATCCCAATGAATCCTAAATATGCCAAAATTGTGATGAAAGAAGAGATTGACAAACTCATAATCAGATCCCTATTGCACGTGAGGCTCACGTTAAAACTACTTTTGTCACTTTGAAGACAGTGTGTATGCCAACTACATTATGCCATTTGGCCTAACCAATGCACCAACCACATTTCAGAGACTCATGAATACTACAGTTCAATACTTTCTAGGAAATTCTTGAAAGCTTTATTAGATGATTTATGTGTTCATTCATCTCATGAAGGAGCATTTATCCTACTTACGAAATGTATTTAAATGTAGGAAATTCTTGAAAGCTTTATTAGATGATTTATGTGTTCATTCATCTCATGAAGGAGCATTTATCCTACTTACAAAATGTATTTAAATGATACAAAATTTATTGCATATCTCTAAACCTATTTAAATGTCAATTATGGGTTAAACATGGAGTCATATTAGGACATATTGTTATTGTTTTAATGTCTCCATCATACGCTCTTTCCCTCTTTATCTCTCTCTCTCTTTCTCATGTTGTTGAGATCTCACTCCAATTGCATCATCTCTCTCAAAAATATAAGCCATGAAAGAAGCCAAAAACATGGCCATTGTCATAACATGAGTGAATGTCTAAAACTAATATATTTCATGGCATTACAAGTTACTAGAATACATTAGTACGGATGTCTGACTCCCCGGTGGAAGAAGGGAGGTGGTATGGGGTAGGGACCACTACTAAATGGTGCAAGTACGGGTGGAAAAAGTGACCTTGCAAAATCAGGCCGTGGTGCCCATGAGGGAACTGCAAATGAAGCTACGAGGGATGTATGTGGTAGGACATGTCGATATTGGGGCTCCATTGGAACACCAAGTGGCCATGACGAAGCACTAGACTATGTTGGCCTCATAGTGGGTACCGGGAGGACTGGATGATATGGTGCCCCCACATCCACCTGTTGTTCTCGCATCGAACAATCTCACTGACCTCACCCCTAAAAAATTGGTTGCCGAAATCATCGTGCATAGTGACAAGTGGTCAGATAGACATGACCTAAGGCACACCTCATCACTCTCCATGCGCTGATGCAATGTCGTTTTGCAGTGTCTTGCATGCTCTAGCCATGGATCCACTACCAGCAAAGCAATCTAGGACAGCTCCCCCACTGCGGATCAGTGAACATCTCGAGTAAAATGATCAAGCTCAAAACTAAGTGCAGGGGGTTTACCACCCACGATGGGATAGTAGTCTACATTTACACAACACCAAATACATGTTATGAGCGTTGATGAATAAATGATGTAATGAATGCTTTAACACATTATGTTTACTTAACTAGATCCCAAGAGGTCCACCTCGTCATCTTTTGAACTCTCCAAATCCTGCTCTTGGGTCTTGCTATGAGAAGGGGTCACCTACTCTTTGTCCTGTGCATGGGACTTCTGCTCATCTTCATGCTCATCATCCTTGGAATGGCTGTCCTTAGATTCCTCATCTAAGTCATCTCCTTCCCAGTCCAACCCTGACCTTTTTTGGGATGATGGAGATGTGAATTTCTTACCCTTTTTCTTCAACAGGAGTCAATTCTTGCTCAGTGGTGGCAAGCTTCTTGTCCTTTTTGGCCATTGCATTCAACCAACATTAGAACTGTAAACTCCCTAAAAATAGGCTTCATACCTTGTAAAATTAAATACTAAGTATAAGGAAACATACTCTGAAACTACTTTGCCTCCTTTGGAGGAAACTCCCCCTCTGGGTAGTCTAACCACCATGGACAAAGTATCCATGTGTCCTTGCCCCGAAGCTCATTGATCCACTCTTCGGGGTACATTCATGTCTCCTCCACCTCAGACAGCACCCATGCGTCTGAAGGGTGCTCGGGAATGTAGACCCAATCACGTACACTACTTCCACCACCTAATACACAACCCTTAGAAAGGTGTAAGAAACCAATACAAGAAGTAGGAGAGCTTCTCCACCATGCAAGGGGAAAAAAAAGAGTTAAGGTTCTTTATACCTGTATAAGAGGTCGTGATGTGCATGGTAGGTGTGGTTGGGTCAAGATCCAAGGTAGCACGCATTTGTCCTTTCCACCTAACAAATGCCTTCTCAAAATGAGACTTCTTGTAAGATTTCAGGGCATCCATGATACCTACTCCAGTCTTTTGTGGCTCTTTCATGCATGCAGTTGTTGCAGGTGAGTCTACCTCCAGCTTCACGTACAATTTGAGCATCTACTCGATCAATTGGAACTAGTACACATGACGATGGATCCACATGAAGAAGGCTTTGTCGTATGGCATAATCTACACATCCCTCACATAGCAAACTCACCACTAGCCAATATGTCAAGCAGCCTACATTTCTTGCATGCATTAAGTTTCTAATAACTTTTTTTTTAAAGTAATGCATCAAGAGAGCTGAAGATCTTACTCTTCATTTGAAGCATGTGCTCGAGCAATCTCGACTAGCTTTGGTGTAGTGAATTGCTAGCCTTTTCACCCCACCCTTGGTATGAGATCACTTTTTTAAAGAACTCTTTTCCACAATCGGGATTAGCAATTTGTGCTAGCTCATGTCTCCTTTTAGTGAAGAGTGTCTCCGTCTCCTTTAGAGGGCATCCCTATATTTCTTGTCGAACAATTCTGCATCCATCATGTATTCTCTACTCCCTCGCTCCTCTAGCAAGCCACTGATCTTGGCCTAGAACGTGGCATCAAATTCTAACTGCAATGCGTTTATATTTATTTAAGAAATATACTTTGAATTAAAAGCATTAAGAAATATATTTTGAAATAAAAACATACTGCAATGCGCATACACCTTGAAAACTAATTGTGACAAGAGTGCCATGGAAAGCTTCAACCACTTGGATCTGTTGGGTCCTCGATGAGTAAGCACTTTCAGGGCGGCCCATGCACGATTTGCATCACTAAATTTTGACAAAAAATATTGTGGATTGGCAAGACCCACACGCTACATCATGAATACATGAATATATCATGTGCCATTGTGTTTGGCACATGAATGGTAGTGACCCTGAAAAATTTGCATGCATTATAAACAAGGTAAAAGATGACACACACAATGTTTCTTCGTTTCATATACACATTGTACAATGCACTTACTTTGTTGATCATGCATAGCACCAACAAGAACTCAGCTTCTCTTCCTCAAGGAACCAAACCACTCTGCAATTCACCTTGGGAATCCTCTCTTTTTTGACTCGATTGGTATTCACCCATTCTTGCCAAGCTTTGAGTCAATGGTTGCCATCCCAAACAATGAAAATATTGCTAACCATGTGTTTCCATCCTTTGGTCTCCTCCAATATCGTGTCAAATTCACTTGACAATGATAGATTGTGGTCGGCTGCACTTTGACAGTTGAATGGAATGGGGGCTTTGCCTAGGAATTCCTCTGAGGCAATGAATGCTACCATTGTTGATTGGTACTTGCTCTCCTCAATACTTCTGATCAGCCCCTTGACAGAATCCTTGTTCGTGCAGATTGCTGGTGGGTTTGTAAGGAGGCAACAAAGCAGCACTGTAGGAAGGCAATTTCGATTGTCAACCAAGTGGTCCTCCACCCAATTTGTCAAGATGTGTCGATCAACCACTTGGCCGAAACTCTCTTTCACAGACTCCTCTTCTTCTATAATCATGACACTGCTGGTAACCACACAATTGTCGACGGCCCGGTCGTTGAAGAACCAACTTCCATAGTCAACTGCAATTGTGAGGTGTTTGTCACCTCGCTTGATGTGGCCACTTGGAGTATGCCCACATCTTGTGAGAGAATGATCTCATCTTGTAATCTGGTAAACCCTTTCGTTTGCGGACGAGTCCATGGAGACATTTTGTCTTGAATACACATCCATGTTACCATCAATACTTCTTAAATTAGTCTTTTGTCATTCAACATGTGATGCAATTATCTTAAATTAGTATTTAAACTGCATTAATTTTTTATTGCAATTACATATGATGCTATTGGAATTGTTATACTATTCATATGAAGTCTACCTAGAAACTTTGATGATTGAGAACTCTTCCTTCGACGCTTGAGGACGTTCCAACCATTGAGGCGTGCTTGTTGAGACCGCTTCCCACCAGTGTCGGTGCACTTGTTGAGATGGCGACTGTTTGAAGGGTTAAGAGAGAGAGGGGAGCAAGGGAAAGAGGAAGGCGAGCGAGAGAGAGGAAGTGAGGGAGAGAGAGAGTGCAAGGGAGACAAGAAGGGAAGAGAGAGGTCGGAGTGAGAGAGGCGAGAGGAGAAGGTGAGAGGAGGAGAGCGAGAGGGAGAGGGAGGGGAGAGGGGAGGGGAGTGGAGGGGAGGGGAGCGTGAGAGGGGTGAGAGAGAGGCAGTGAGAAGGGAGGGGAGACAGAGGTAGGCGAGAGGGGAGGGGAGCGAGAGAGAGGCGGCGATAGGGGGGGAGCGAGAGGTAGGTGAGAGGGGGGGAGCGAGAGAGAGGCAAAGGGAGGGGAGGCGAGGGCCTGCTGTTGAGGGCTTTTTTAAGCCCTTAATGGCATGTGCAACGGCTTAATATCCATTGCACAGCTGGCTGCGTGGCCATTGTGGCCATTGCTGCTTGCGTGGTGCCACGCACCATGTAGCAAAGGCCACAAGGCCGTTGCGTCGCATGTGTAATGCCCGCATGCAGGTGTTACACGGCCTCGCCACGTGGACTAGCCACGTGTAATGCCCGCACTCCATGTGTAATGCCTGAGTGCGGGCATTACACATGGCAAGCGAAAGGCTCGTCACCATGTGGACTTTGGCGATCACGTGCCACACTATGGTGTGCCACATGGCCACCATGTCACACATGGTGCCAACTAATTGGCACCAGGTGTGCCTACCATGGTGCCCACGTGGACTACGCCATCACATAGTCCACATGGGAGCCATGTGTAATGCCCACACTCGGGCATCACACGTGGCAGCCACGTGTGAGGCCCACTAATGTGGGCCTCCCACGTGGCTATGTGGGAGATCCATGATCGTGGACCTCACACGTGGTTGGAACGTGGGAGGCCCACGATTGTGGGCCTCACATGAACCAGCCAAGTGTTAGACCCACGATCATGGGCCTAACACATTTTAGCCATGTGTGGGCATGTGCGTGGCCACTCATGGCTATTTAAGTCCTTCATTGAACCTCCTCTTCCGCCCAGGATCCCCTCCACTTTGAACCTCGATCAAGTGTTCCCTTTTCGAGTGCCTCTTTAGCTCTTCTCGAGCGCCTCTTTCTGAAGCACCTCTTCAGCTTCAATGTTTATTTACGTGTCATGATCACGCCATCGTTAGAGCAGCTTAGCATCATGAAGTGTATCATCTTGCAAGGATACATGGCGCTTGATGAGATGTACAAGAATGACCCAATCAATCCCGGCTTGTACCAAGCTAGAGAGATTTCGGGGATTTTATTATTGGAATTGAAGCAAATAATCCAAGGAAAGGAGAATGACTTGGCAACAATAGATATGTTTGAGCTCAGAATATCAGGCGTAGTTGCTTATTGGAGGACATACAGAGTTATTAACGATGAGAACGAGCAGTTAATTAGGAATACGGCCCAATCAATGGTTGCCCATTGTAGAAACCTATGAGTGTCTTTCCTACTAAGTTTTGAGATTTGTAATAATGTTGGCATTACTTCATAATGCAACTTCTTTGATGTAGAAACTTCATAACGCAACTTCACAGTGCCAACTTCTTTAATATATTTGTTGAGTTTTTTAGATGGTTATGTTTTTTTATATTCATCTTGTAAACCATGATAAAGGAGAGTACGGAGAGAAATAAGAGAGAGATGACTGGATGCTAATTTTGAAAAAAATTTAAAAAATGAATATATATTTATTTTTAGATTTTTTTAAAATCATAAAAAATATAATTAAATAATAACGGTCTAATTATAAACGATCAACTTGCTTAAGGGTTTTAATCACCATTCAGTACTTATGTACTTCCTACCTATTGTACCATTCTTTTTTGTACTTGTGTACTTCATTTTTACTCCTCTTTTACAATGAGTTGCACAATCACATTCCCATCTTCTAAGAAAGAACTGAGTTTCATCAATGGGGGCGAGTTGTGGTGAGTGCCAAGTTTTTACATGAGAAAGTACCTCCCCGCTCATTTTGTGAGTTGCAAGCCTTAGTAAGTATTGGGACCCAAGAGTTGCACATCCCTCTCGAGACAACCTCTAATCATTGAGGGAGAGGAGTTCTACGTACTTGAGGACTCTCTATCAGCCAACTTCTCGGCAATAGTTGATTATTCATTGACATCAAACCCAGAACCAATAGCCATCTTAGACAGCCCACCCAAAGGTTTTCCAACTCTGAAGAATGTGATAGATTTATGCAGCCCCCAGAGGATACCATCAGGCTCATCCAGTGTTGCAAGTGGACAAGGTAAGAGCATTTTAGAATACCTTTTCAGCATGAAGAAGGGAAACACAAAAGATGGTATCAAGGCCGTGGAGATTACTAAACAATACAATGGTGATATTGCATTTGAGTTCCCAGTGACCATATGGGAACACGCCCAGGAATGGTGGACTCCATGGAGCATAAGTATGATCCTCACTGGTGGTCAAAGCCACAAACCTCTAACATTGCCTTCCCCCTGGAGTATGTCGGCAAAGCCATTGTCTAGGTAGTTTGAAGTGTGTTAATGTACTTTGCCCACGTTTAAAGAACCACAGGGTGTGAAATACATCACATTTTACTGGAAGCATGCTAAAGGCACCAAAAACTAGAGAGGAGTGCAGCAATGTGTTTGGGAAGCTCATATGCCATTACTGCTCAGTTCCAGTGATGTGCATTGCTTCATGCAATTGCTACATCTATTATCTGATGCCCTCTGACGAGACGATGAGCAAATTAATGATACACATCGGCACCCATCAACATAATGTGCGTGTAGGCACATCAAAGGCACTGATTGATAGGACCAAACAAATGGTGTCCAGGGTGCTAAGGGTGGATCGCAATGCTGGGGAAAGGAAGGTTCAAATGTGTGTGGCAAAAGAAATTGTCATGACAGCACTAGTGCAAGAAGGTGGTTCCTCTCATTTCATTTGGTAACAAGAGTTCATTAACATTGCAGAGGAGATGGGACCACTAGTGGAAGACAATTGGTAGGCAACCTCTGGTTGGTAAATTTGGTAGGTATTAAATAGTTATTAAAATCTTGATAAGGTGCATTATAATATTTTCACATTTTATTTTTTAGGTTTTGGAGGTCAGTCACTGTAGCCCTGCAAGGCCCTTCAAAGGAGAGTTTTAGCTTGGATGCACTTCTAAAGCGGAAGCGAGAGTGCACTTATGACTTCTTCCATGGAAGCATGTTCCTAGGTCAAGGGTCCTCAGGTGAGAAGTGCTATGTTTTCACCATGTCCACCATTGGACTTGCTTTAGGGTTGGATTTAGTGAATAGAATGTGACGAACCGGCTCTGGCGACCTGCGACATGCATGGATACAGCTCGACCACACCCGACAAAAATTAGATTGGGTGACCATGGCTTGTCATGTATATGATCTAAGGTATAAAATTACCAATGTAGAGTATTTAGGTGGTTAGAGCAAGCTAATTGTACAACCTCTTAAATGACTATCGTTTTCACGCAGCATGCAGGATCTTCTTACCATTGCAACATGTGAAATAAAAGAGGAGGGTATGGATACCCAATGTCTATTCTAAGAATCCATTAATGAAGTGATGGAGAACCATGGTTGTGAGAGGGAAGATTTCTATGGTTTCATGGCAGACGAGGCTCAGGCAAATTGGAATGCAGTTCAACACGTGTTCAATGGTGGAAAAAACAACGTCTTGACAAATAGGGAGAGGTCTTGCCTATTTCATTAGAAGCAAAGCATGGTTGTCCACACAACAAAGTATGTGTGTGTTACGTCTCAAGGAGAGCACAAAGTAATGTGTGAGAAGTAAAGCATGGCTCCAAGCAATGAAGCTGCATCAGCGGAGGCTTGATTGATACGTCAATGGTGGCACAGTGGTCATGTGATGGACATGAATTTGTCAGCAATGGACTCTTGGTTAAGCTGGTGGGAAGTGTGCATAGCACATTGGGGTTTAGTCTCATGACAACGATAGAGAGAAGTAATGATGGTCCAAATACCCCAAGAACAAACCTAGCATAAAGCAAGCATGGAAGTTGGCTGACAAGAGAAGGATATAGACACAAGATTCCTCTTTACAATGCATGTACTACCGATATGGTGAATGCAATTTTACAAAGCACAAAGGAAGTCTCTTACAGTCAAGGCAAGCACATAGGGAGAGGCACAAGCTTGGAGAAACTAAAAGAACGGTGCTCTACAAGCCTTGCCCAAGTGCTCTGAACAGTTAATCAGGGGCAATTGAAGGAACACCCATGTACAAGGTGCCTACCCCTCTCAAAGGTGACAAAGAGAGTGCACGTCACAAGAGACCATCAAGGGTGACGAGGCCACGCATTAACCAGAGTACAACACACATGTAAGAGATCGCAAGTATTCTGGGAAGCAATGGAAGATCAATTTCAAAGAACATGATACAAGCAAAACTTTAGAAAGAATTGCAAAAGTCACAGAGGGCAATGTCATTAAGCGCAAGGTGAATGAAGCAATGTGGGCAATCCAAAGGACATGCATTGGCAGTAAGGTCACATGCAGCAGAACGCCTCGTGGGGGTAAGAGGTGTGGGCAACACATAGTCAGATCTTCTAAGGGTGTGCCTGCACCTTCCTTTAAAGGCTATCCAAGCACCCTACTGGTCTCATTAGACAATGGATGTGGTTCTACCCTGACCATGTGCTTCATTGCTATATAGTGGACAACAACATAGACCCAAAGCCAAGCCCACCACCCGAGATATAGCCAGTTGCTATAGGAACAAACCTCACAAATGAGGAGGTATATTCATTGTGGGAAGGTGGATACCAGGTGGAGTGCAAGAATGCATAAGTTATTGTGCCCACCCCATCACATAGCAGTGGAGCTTCAAGGTTCTTTACAATTGCAACTTCAAAAGATCCGCCATATAGGTCCACTACTAACATAGAGGTTGGTGGGTCAAGCATGCAAAATAGCATAAGAGTCAAGTACCGCACGACGTCAATATTTGAGGAAGTAGCCAAGAAAATAAAGGCTGCTTTGAAAATGAAAGCTATGGTGGTAGAAGAAGTGTAGAGAGTGAAGTTCTTCACTCTCTACACTTCTTCTACCACCATAGCTTTCATTTTCAAAGCAGTGTCATTAAGCGCAAGGTGAATGAAGCAATGTGGGCAATCCAAAGGACATGCATTGGCAGTAAGGTCACATGCAGCAGAACGCCTCGTGGGGGTAAGAGGTGTGGGCAACACATAGTCAGATCTGCTAAGGGTGTGCCTGCACCTTCCTTTAAAGGCTATCCAAGCACCCTACTGGTCTCATTAGACAATGGATGTGGATCGAATCGCACGGGAATGATGCACACGTGGGAAAATATGATGTGTATGTGAAAGATGAACTGACTTGTACATGTCTAGATAGAGACGCGAAGAAGAATCCCTACCTTGCATGCAAGCACTTATACTTCATTTATGTACGTGTGCTAGGCTTAAGCCATAGCAAGAATATGTTCATCCACCAACCTATCCTATCTGACTTGGAGCTTTACAATGCCTTGTCTCATAGGAGAACATACCCTAATTTAGAAATTTGAATGCAAGGATAATCAGTTGAGCTTAACCTTTGTGGATGTTACCTCATTGTAGAGGATTCTATTGTGCAATTTCTATCTCCTTCAAATACATGCTCGCTCTTTCCCAAATAAGTTCAAATATGCATTTTTTATTGTGGTGCCGAAATTTGAGGAAAGAAACCTTTATAAATAACAATTAAAAAAATAAATATAGTTTTTTATTTTGAGTTTTGAACCTCACCCACTACTATAAATATAGAGGCAAGCTCTAAAGCAATTTGTTTATAGCATTCCCACCAAGCCTTGTTAGAAGAGTAAAATAACCCAAACCCTCCTTCTTTTTGTTTGTGATGGCCTCATCAAATGTTAGCATTGAAGTTGTTGCTGCTGCGTGTGTATTGAGAGGGAGGCCACCGATGTGGAGATCAAGAAAAATCCCATGGATGGTGCACAAGCATGGAAAGGTCTCACATCCTTTCCACTTCCTGAAAATGATGAAAAAATTTCTCAAGTTAAGGACAAAGTGGTGAGCTTAATTGCAATTTGGCAAGTCCATGGTTTTATTGATGAATCGTCTAAGAGTGTCTTACTAGAAGAAGTATGGAAGGGTACGAACACCGTTTGCTTACTTTTGTGTCTATACCCCAGAGAACAAGCAAAGCCCATAGTAGTAAAGATGGTGTACATGAATGAACTTGGTTTTATTTTCAGTTTGAACCAATAACCCCAATGTAGAGGATGTGATAATGGTTTTCGCATTTCTATATTTGGAAGGTGTACGTGAATGAACTTGGTTTTATTTTCAGTTTGAACCAATAACCCCATTGTAGAGGATGTGATGTTGACATGTGTTTATGTGTTCAGTCAAGTAATTATGTCATGTTTCTCTCTCTAACTTGTTTCGCCCCTCTTTATCTTGCTTTGCCAAATTTTAGTAATTGGAAGATGTACATTAAAAAACTAGGTTTTATTCTCAGTTCAAACCAATAACCTCATTTGTAGGTCCTCTCTATCTTGTGGACGGATGAATCTTTTTGGAATCCACTCGCTCGATTCCCAAAAAGCACTCGCTTGAAAATGCTCACCAAAAAAATTTCCCCCTAACTTATAAGCTTAATCTCCCGTTCTAAAAACTCCCCTCCCTTCTTACACTCACGTGATACCATAAGATACGACTTCTAAATCCATTTATTTTCTACATTAATCATCAAGCCTTACTATACCTTGTCGATAAACCTTGCTCCACATGGAGAATCACTAGGTAGTTGTTGATTCTTCTTGAATTTGACTTCACAATGGTTGTAAGACCTAGAAAAAATCATGTCATGGCTGATCATCTATCTTGCATACCTAATGGTGAGACACCAATTAGAGTAGATGATGATCTACCTGGCTGATGCTACATTGTTCAAAGTCGAGGCTATAGTAGAGTGGAGTAAGAAAATTGTTAACTTCCTAGCTATTGGTTTGCCAGAGGGAAAGAAGCTAAGGTAAGATCTAGAAGGGAGGTTCCCTAAAGAATCAGAACCTTACCAATTTATTTTTCTCATAGAAGAGGTAAGGATGACATATTGAGACGCTGCCCGAGGTAGGATGAATACTTATACATCATCAAATAAAGCACGCCAAGGAATAGTTGGTGGACACTTTTTAAACATATATTATAGCAAGGAAAATACTCCAATTGAGGTATTCGTGGCCCACACTCTTCAAAGATTATGCACTATCTATCAGAGGATGTGAGTGATGAGTGCCACAATGATGCACTAAACCAGAAGGGAAGGTCATGATACCCTTGCACCATGTCAAAGTTCTACAATCCTTTATAAAATGGAGCATTGATTTTGTAGGACCATCAGTCTAGCTGAACATAGCACCCAAGTAAGCTATATTTTAATAGCCTATGGATTATGTCACAAAATAGGCCAAAGAAAGAGCTTTAAGAAAAGGAGACGTTGTGGCTATAGTTAAGTTTATTTATGAGGATATCATTACCCACTTGGGTGTCCTTTCCAATAGGTGAGTGACCAAGGGAAACATTTTATAAATCATGTAATCCAACATCTCACTATAACATTCATAATATCACACGGCAAGTCCACTCCATACTACCCACCATGAAAGCAAATGGTCAACAAGCTGAGAGCACCAACAAAGTCCTCATTTGAGACTCGATGTAATGATTGGTGGAATTTCAAGCTCACATTAGCTTTATGAGCTTATCGAACCTCTTACAAAGTTACAATTGGTTGCACACCATTTAAGATGCTATACAAGGTTGAGGTGGTAATTCCCTGCGAATTCATGATACCCAACTCAAGGGTAGAAAAGGGCCGAGAGACTTGAGGGTAACATGTTGGCCAACCGATTGTTTATTCTTGATTGAACAACTTGAAGAAGAAAGGCAAATTGTTGCTATGCAGCAAAACATGTTAACAAGAGGATCGCCAAAAATAGTGGTTTGATAACAATATGAAGGATAAGGAAATCAATGAGGGAGACCTTATACTTATGTACAGAGTCTGATGCAACAAGAAAAAGAAACTCAAGTATATCAAAAAAGGACCATTTTGAGTTTGTGAAACAACACCTCAAGGTACCATGCGTGTTGAAACCCTTAATGGGTGGTGGAAACCATAGGCTTCCTTGATGGTAGTAAATTTAAGAAGTATTATAGTCCTCTTATTAAGGAAGCCTTGTAGGTTGCACATGATAAGAAGGCAGTGAAGGAAAAAGATAAATCAAAGAAAGATCAAGCTCGACAAGAAGCTAAAGAAAGGAAAATACAATAGTAGCAACGCGACGAGAAGTTATCCTTGGATCTGCACGAGAGATTTTTGGAGAGGTTAAGGAGACATAGATGAGCATGTAGAACCTCTACAAACATCCATTCAATTGCCTAGTCCTTATAGTAAAGTGCTCTATAATGCATTGCTTGACGTGGGGGCTAGTCACAATTTGATTTCCTTCAATGCATGGAACCAATTGGGAAAACCTCAACTCCTAGCCACCTCTTTGGTGAAAGGTATCAATGGTAGGAACATCAAGGTTCTTGGGCTACTAGAAATTACAACATATTATGATTACTTTTCCTTAATCCAAGCAACGGTTTGAGAGATAAGAGCATTTTTTCATTATCATGGCACCCTTAAGAGGTCCCAAAGAGCCATCTATTAAAGATTTTGAAAATCCAATTTACATGCAAAGTGCTAGGGTGGAATAAGAAATGATAAGGAGATCATTATTTCTTTTAATATCTCCTCAATTTGGGCTATGGTATAAGACATATGTCATTACCCCATCATGACCATTTTTCAATTACTATGACCATTTTCCCATTACTGTTGCATCTCCAAGAAGTCTGGAAGGACCCATCTACTGGAATATGGGTCACTAGAGGAGTTGAAAGTGCACTTTACATGCCAATTTTTATGGAACTTAGATAGGACATGATCAATAGATCTTTTTAGCTCTATTTATCTCCACAATCTAAGCTACGGTTTGAGAGATATGATAATATTTTTGTTACCATGGCATCCACAAAAGATCCCCAGGGGTCCAAGATGTTAAAAATTCAATTTTCATGTCACATCTAGGTAGCAACAAATATTATGAGCAATTTTCTTTTCATAGCTCAACAATTTGAGCTACAACTCAAAATTAACATAACTTTTGAACCATAGCTCGGATTGCCAAGTTTCAGAAAGAAAAAGTGCTCAAAATCTTCTTTTTTGCCCAAGTATGGCATAAAATATGGATTTCAAGAGCTCTAGGTACCCACCTGGTAGTAGATAGGCCCCCAGGAAACTCTTGGGGATGCCATGGTAATAGGAAAATTGTCATATCTGACACACCATAACTTAGATTGAGGAGTTAAAAAATGAAAGAAAAATTATCTATTGATTATTCCCTTTAGGATAAAAGAGTTTAAAAATAGATCTACAATGGATATAGGCCCCTTTATATTAAAAAACTCATTGTGTATGTAGTTATTGTTTTGCTTCCATCTCGAAGAGGAGCTTTTGATCGAGAAGGTCCATCCTAAATGTCATCCTCATTTTTTCATCAAATTCCATCCCTTGAAATGCTAGCAAGGAGAGAGATGCCTCATGCTCCTCATCTAGGTGTGATATAGAGGCATTTTTACCACTTGTGTGGGATCCCTATCCCCACCTCGCAAAACGAATTCAGAGGTGCTAGCAGCAGAAGTAGCACTTCTTGTATAGGGCAAGGTCCCTTACTCGGGGCCTCGCCCACGGATATCTGGACAAGAGACTAATCCATCGGTTCTTCCAAAACCGAACCTGGAAAACTTCCATTGCCCGAAAAGCACGGGAGATTCCTCCAAGATAATTTTAACTCTAACATAGTCAAAAGCCTTAACTAACTGAACTGATCTGACCGAACCCGTAAGTATCAAAGTCAAATCAAGAAAAAGATTGCACTTGGATCATAGAGACTAACGCTTTTTTCCTCATTGAGAGGCACAGCCGTTCATTCTTTTTCCATAGAAGAATTTTTATCCGGGATTTACTTCATCTATCGTACCATAACAGAATTGTGTCTCATTTTAGGGATCCATCAGTCCAGCCTACTAACCCCATCCAGTCCCGTGGGAACTAGCCAACCACCCACCACTGTAGTGATGGGATCCAATTAAGAATTTGGTTAGGTTTTGTCCTTGGTGTACCAGGGAAAAGAGTTCCCAGGTCCCCTAGCCGGATATTCATGCAAACTTAAAATTAGTCACACCACTTACACACCCAATATGAAATTACCTTTTCCACAGAATCAGTTTGTCTTTAAAACAATCGTTTAATGAAATCATAGAGTCACTGATCATAATCCTCAAAATCTCCAGTTGAATCCTTAATTCCAATCATTCCTTCATCGGTGTACCTATGGCATCATTGGCAACCAGAATGCTCACCACCTGTCCACTCAGGGGGGCTTTTTGATAGTTCCTAGCTCATAGTAACCAGCAATATATTCACATATCAAAATGGAATCTCTGTTGAAGATTAGCAAGGTCAACCAACGAATCCATATAAAAGAGCCATGGACTCATCCGTTGAGGACCAGCAAGGTCAATCAACCAGATCCATGCCCGAATTCAGAAAACAACTCTTACTCTTTGTTCCAATATCTTCCTCGATGCACGTGTGGGTATCGTCGACGACCCAGAGCCCGAGCACTGTATGGTCAGCACCCTCTAGGATCCTTCGCATGTGACCTAGCGCTTCACTCCTCATAGGCCGCTTCCTTGGTCCCTCATCCACCGTACCGGAAGCTCACCATTTTGGTCTCTCAAGACCTCGGTCGACCTTGCTACGCAAGACGTCCTCCATTGACTCTATTCACATTCATTCATATCCATCATATTCACATTCATTCATATCCATCATATTCACATTCATTCATATGCATCACATTCACATTCATTCATATCCATCATATTCACATTCATTCATTCATATTCATCACATTCACATTCATTCATATCCATCACATTCACATCCACATATATTTATGCCACATCACATCTCTTTTCATTACATCACATTATTTCACATACACATCTATATCCATTCTTTCACATACTCATTCCCAACAATTCTTTCACATATACATTCACAACCATTCTTCACTTATACATTTACATCCATTCTCATCACATATCATCCACTTATATCCCATATCATTCATTTACATCCTGATTCACATGACATCACATTTCATCCATTCATTCACATCTATCTGATTCACATCACATCTTATCACATCTACTCACCTCACATCTCATCACCTCTATTCACATCACAACCACCCATCCATTCATTCACACTTATCTTCTCATCACATCTCGTTACATCTATTTATTGAGATATTGAGCTCATCTACTACTGAGGCGGTGGACACTGATGACTTGCCCGAGGGATAGGCCCCACACTTACACCACTGGCATGGTTGGTGAGATCATGGGTGATATGCGGCCAGTGGAATGAGAGGCTGTGTGACAGCCATTCTAGAGACTGGCATAGTTATAGCGCCAGCTCATTTAGTTGGGTTCACACTATAGAGAATCCTAGTATGTATTTGGTTGAGTACCTTTTCATATGCGTGTACTCTTATCTTTGTATATGGTGTATTGAGTGTTGTGTGAAGAAGATTTTCAGCCTCTCACCTTGTGTATTCTCTATTAGGGTTTTGTGAGTGTGTGTGTGTGCTTGCGAGAGCTCAAGGTCTCTTCTCCCCTGCATCTTTTCATGGTATCGGAGCCTGGTTCATGCTAAGGGCTGAGTTGCAAGCAAGAGAAGCACAGGAAGCGGTACAAGGGTAAGAGCTTCAACTACTCTTTCCTAGTTGTGTTGGTGACTACACCCTTGTCGGGAGCTCTATGGGAGGCACCGGCAACAAACGATCTCTCATTGAGGAGCTTTCTTTGCGGGACTAAAGCTATAGGGCAACAAACGATCTCTCATTGAGGAGCTTTCTTTGCAAGACTAAAACTATGGGGCAACTATATTGTCCTATCGGACAAAATATTTTGGGCCCAAAACGTGTGTGTCAAGCGTGTCAGGACCTCCGTTTTTCAGAAAGCAGGCGATTTCGAGCACACTGCGGCGGCGGGTAAGTCATCGATTCTCTATAGAACTCTATTTTAAGAACTGCAGGAAGATAGATTGGCTGTGCAGACATTGTGTGTGCTGCAAGGAGGTCAACAGTTGCCATTGGGTGTATATATGCACATTGAGGTCACTGGTTGTGTGACATTTGAGTGTGCTATAGTACCGCTACAGAAAATACAGCAATTTGTGCAGGACAAACCAGAGTGCTGTTTCCGGTAAATTTGTGTGTCTGGCAAGATATCAAATGATCGCATAAACCAAATTATTACTGAGAAGCTTGATAAGAATAACTTCCATGCTTGGAGGTTCAGGCTGACAAATTTCCTGATGGGAAAGGGCTACTGGGACTATATAGAAGGTGAGCATGAAGAGGCACCGGAGATACCGAACATCAATCCGACTGCTGTGCAGATGTGAAAGAGTTCAAGGATTGGAACCAAGGAGCCAGAAAAGTTATGTATTGGCTCTCTATCAGTATACACGACACCATGATTGGGCACATACAGGATGCCAAGTCCTCCAAGGAGGTGTGGGACGCCTTGGTAAAACTCTATGAAACGAATACCAAGGCACAAAAGATACAGTTGAAGAATGAACTTCATACTGTAGAGAAATAGAGTATGTCTGTGAATGACTATGCATTGAAAATAAAGAGTATTGTGGAATCCCTTGCATCTATTGGTGTTTCAGTAGATGATTATGATAAGGTGTTTCAGTAGATGGTGTTTCAATAGATGATGATGATAAGGTGGAAGTCTGTCTACGTGGTCTCAGGCCACAATATAAGGCATTCAAGACGTCTACTCAGACTTGGGAAACCATTCCCAATTTTATAAATTTGGTGTCTATGCTGATTATAGAACAGAAGAGCTTGGGTGAAGACCAACAGTCTTCACAAAACAAAAATAGTTCTCAGAGCAACCGGCCTTCTACACAAGTTTAGGAAGAGGATGAGGTAGAGGAGGCCGTGGACACGGTCAAGGAGGTGGCCGAACAGGGAATCGAAATTATGGCCAGCACAGCAACAAACAACAACAGTCCCAGAATTCAACAACAACAATAACACGCAGGTGGAAGAGGCCAATTCAGAGGTAGGGGGAGTCAAAGAGGTCGTGGAAATTGGCAAAGGCAGTATAATGATACATGTGGATGCTTTTATTGTGGTAAGCCTGGACATGTGTAGGCAGATTGTCATAAGAAGCAAGCTAACATGCAAAATGGGAAATTGCAGCAAAACAACTATGCATCCTCGATTTAACCCTGATGGTTGTTATGTTGAAGACTTTAAAGACAAGTACAGGTTGGTTGTAAAAGGCAACAGAGTGGGTAGAATGTTTACGTTGAATGCAAATATGCCTGAAGTGAGTGCTGCGATGTTTGCAAATGGTTCAGGAATTGTTGCATATACAGACATTTGGCATAAAAGAATTGGACATGTGAATGTGCAGAGAATGAAGTCTATGCAGACTAAAGGAATTGTGGCAGGCTGCCAAAGTTTAAAGTTAAAGGTATGCAGAAAAAATATGTGAGGCATGCCAATTTGGAAAGCAAACAAAGCATGTACTTCCACGTAACAAAAATGTGAGCACAAATGCACTAGATGTTGTGCATTCAGATGTATGGGGCCCCACGAAGACTGTGTCTATGGGAGGCTATAGGTACTATGTGACATTTATTGATAACCACACAAGGAAAGTGTGGGTATACTTCATGAAGGAGAAGGGTGAGGTGTTCACTCATTTTCAGAATTTTAGAGTTATGGTTGAAAAGCAAATAGGGAAATATGTAAAGTGCCTAAGGTTAGATGGAGGGGGAGAGTACTTCTCCAATGAGTTCTCTAAATTTTTGAAGAAAAATGGCATTCGGAGACAATTTACATGCAGATACACTCCGTAGCAAAATGGAGTTGCTGAGCGAAAAAACTGGCACATTGTTGAGATTGCACGAGCATCGATGGAAGAGAAGAATATGCTGCATAGCTATTGGGTTGAGGTTGTTTCTACAGTAGTTTACATCATGAACAGGACTCCAACTGCAGCCATACATGATGTAACTCCAGAGGAGAGGTTTACTGGCAAAAACCTGATTTGTCTCATCTAAAAGTTTTTGGTTGCATTGCATATGTGCATGTGCCAGATGAGCTGAGAACTAAGCTAGACCCAAAAGCTAAAAAATGTGTGTTTATTGGATATTCCCTTGAGCAAAAGGGATACATGTGTTATAACCTTGCTACACGTGAGTTGAGGGTAAGCAGGGATGTTGTTTTTGATAGATGAGCAGCTGGTATGCTGTTGAAAAAGAAGCTGGTGGGGTTGATGTGAGTGGAAGTGTGGTTGCACAGAATGCAAGTCAGCTTCCAATCACAATGAGGAAACTTTCAGCCCAGTTGCTAAGATGGCAACAGTGAGAGTTGTGATAGCAGTGGCTACGTCAAAGCAATGGTCTTTACATCAGATGGATGTAGTAAAGAATGCACTCTTGCATGGGGATTTGCAGGAAGAGGTGTATATGTTGCAGCCACCTGGTTATGAGGATGTGAGTCACCCCGAGCATGTTTGTAGTTGAAGAAAGCCTTGTATGGCTTAAAACAAGCACCAAGAGCATGGTCTGACAAGATTTTTGATTATCTTGTCACTATTGGCTTTCATGTAGCTAAGGCAGATTTCTCGTTGTATGTGAGACACAGTGATAGAGGGGTTGTGCTTGTTGTCATCTATGTAGATGACTTGATTATTACGGGGGACCATGATGCAGAGATCTTTGATGTAAAGATCTTGCTTAGACAGAAGTTTGAGATGAAGGATCTGGGAAAACTCAAATATTTCTTGGGCATTGAGGTGATTAGGTCACCACATGGTATTGGATTACTGCAGAGACAGTATGGCTTGGACGTGTTATCCAAGTATGGTATGACAGGTTGTAAGCCTATCTCAGTGCCATTAGATCATAATGGCAAGTTGAGTGCAGATTCATGAGAGATTTTGGAGGATCCTACTATGTATAGGTGCATAGTAGGAAGCTTGATCTACATGACGATCACCAAGCCAGATTTGAGCTATGCTGTTGGGTTGGTGAGTCAGTTTAATGCAGGCTCCACGGAAGCCGCATTTGGATGCATTGAGATGCATACTGAGATATGTGAGGTCTACTTTGCATTGTGGACTATTTTATGAAACTAGGACAGAGATATGTGTACATGGGTACATAGATGCTGATTGGCCTGGTAGTATCTCAGATAGAAGATCTACTAGTGGCTTCATGTTTTCTTTGGGGAGTGCTGCTGTGACTTGGAGTAGCAAGAAGCAGCCTACGGTTGCTCTATCTAGTACTACAGAGGCCGAGTACAGAGGTGCTGCTATGGTAGCATGTGAGGTAGCTTGGTTGAGAAAGCTACTTGTTGCAGATTTGGGTCTATCAGTGGATAGACAAGTTGTCATTTTCTGTGACAACATTAGGAGTATACAGTTGGCCACAAGAACCCAGTTTTTCATGCTCGCACGAAGCATATAGAGGTCCACTACCATTTTGTCAGAGAGAAGGTCTTGGCACGAGACCTTGACCTTGTTTATGTCAGCACACAAGATCAAGTAGCTGACATCTTCACCAAAGCATTGGGTACAGAGAAGCTCCGCAGATTCAGGGCTTCGTTTGGTGTACATGAGATGGAGTTGAGCTCGAGGGAGAGTGTTGAGATATCGAGCTCATCTAGTGAGGCGATGGACACTGATGACCCGCCTGGGGGATAGGCCCCACACTTACACCACTGGCATGGTTGGTGAGATCATGGGTGATATGCGGCCAGTGGGATGACAGGCTGTGTGACAGCCATTCTAGAGACTGGCATAGTTATAGCGCTAGCTCATTTAGTTGGGTTCACACTATAGAGAACCCTAGTATGTATTTGGTTACCTTTTCATATGCGTGTACTCTTATCTTTGTATATGGTGTGTTGAGTGTTGTGTGAAGAAGAAGAAGATTTTCAGCCTCTCACCTTGTGTGTTCTCTATTAGGGTTTTGTGAGTGTGTGTGTGCTTGCAAGAGCTCAAGCTCTCTTCTCCCCTGTATCTTTTCACTATTCACCTCACATCTCATCACCTCTATTCACATCACATCCATCCATTCACATCTATCTGATTCACATCACATCCCATCACATCTATTCACCTCACATCTCATCACCTCTATTCACATCACATCCATCCATCCATTCACATCTATCTGATTCACATCACATCTCTTCACCTCACATCTCATCACCTCTATTCACATCACATCCATCCATCCATTCACATCTATTCACCTCACATCCATCTCATCACATCTATTCACCTCACATCTCATCACCTCTATTCACATCACATCCATCCATCCATTCACATCTATCGGATTCACATCACATCTCATCACATCTATTCACCTCACATCTCATCACCTCTATTCACATCACATCCATCCATCCATTCACATCTATCTGATTCACATCACATCTCATCACATCTATTCACCTCTATTCACATCACAACCACCCATCCATTCATTCACACTTATCTGATTCTCATCACATCTCGTTACATCTATTCATAGAATTTAAACATAGAATTTAAAAGAATTCTAATTTTTGATATAAAGATTCTTTACGCATCTATTTATGCATAAAAATCAACTTCAGTGGGAATAACACTTTTATAAAAATCCTTTTATGCATAAATTTAATTTTAAGAAAAATAACACTTTTGAAATAAAATTAAATTCTTTATGCATCTTTCTAGGCATAAAATCAATTTTAATGAAAATAACACTTTTGAAATCAAAATAAATCCTTTATGCATCTTTCTATGCATAAAATCAATTTTAATGAGAATAACACTTTTGAAAGAAAAATAAATCCTTTATGCATCTTTTTATGCATAAAATCAATTTTAATGAGAATAACACTTTTGAAATAAAAATAAATCTTTTATGCATCTTTCTATGCATAAAATCAATTTTAATGAAAATAATACTTTTGAAAGAAAAATAAATCCTTTATGCATCTTTCTATGCATAAAATCAATTTTAATGAGAATAACACTTTTGAAATAAAAATAAATCTTTTATGTATCTTTTTATGCATAAAATTAATTTTAATAAAAATAACACTTTTGAAAGAAAAATAAATCCTTTATGCATCTTTCTATGCATAAAATCAAATTTAATGAGAATAACACTTTTGAAATAAAAATAAATCTTTTATTTATCTTTCTATGCATAAAATTAATTTTAATGAAAATAATACTTTTAGAATAAAAATTTTCATTATGCATCTTTCTATGCATAGAAATTAAATTCAATGAAAATAACACTTTTATAATAAAAATTTCTATTATGCATCTTTCTATGCATAGAAATTAAATTCAATAAAAATAACATTTTCATAATAAAAATAAAAATTTCCATTATGCATCTTTCTATGCATAGAAATTAAATTCAATGAAAATAACACTTTTATAATAAAAAAAATTCCAATATACATCTTTCTATGCATAGAAATTAATTTATTAAAAATAATACTTTTATAATAAAAAATTAATATGCATCTTTCTATGCATAGAATTTAAATTCAATGAAAATAACACTTTTATAATAAAAAAAATTTTCTAATATGCATCTATCTAAGAATTTAAATAAAAAGATTTTCAATATGCATCTTTCTATGCATAGAAATTAATTTCAATAATTAATATCAATGATATCCATGCATATTTATAGGTGAATATGTACACGGAGTAAATGGAAATATTTCTTTTAGAATGCACAAATGATGGAAATTACTCTTTTAGAATAACATAAAAATAAACTTTATTTTCTACAAAATTTAAGAAAATTTTACCATAACCTCCTTTGTATGGCTGACCATTTCTCAATTTTTAACATTCTATTTTTAATTTAAAATTAACCCCAATTTGAAGTAAAGTACTCTGATCTACTCAATTTTCACTTTCTAGTGAGTAAACAATAAGAAAAGTTTAATCAATTTGTTTGTTACTCATTTTAAGATAAAGAAAGGCTGAATTCTTAAGGAAGAGAAGGGGGTAGCCTTTTCATCAAGGCATAACATCAGGATTCACTTTAATCAACTATAAAAAAAACAAGAAAATCAAAAAACCATAGATTTAAAATTAAAAAGTAGAAATTTTAGCTTACATGGAGTTTTGTAAGCTTTCCTTTAGCTTGAGGGATTGAGGGTTCTACTCTTGTTTGGATCAAGAGTGGCCACCAATTTCTTTGGAGAGGATTTAGTAAAAAACAATTGAATTATTAAGTGAATTCAATGTAATTGGCTCTGGGTATAGGAGTAGGAGTAGAGTAAAAGTGCATAAACACTATTAACCTTTTACAAAGGGAGAGGCTTCTATTTATAGGAAAAAATGAGCCTCTAACCAAGCAAACGGATTCTAGAATGTTCTAGATCAGTTTGGTTAATTTTTGACCATTTTTGGGTCAGTTTAGCTTACTTTTTGGATCTAGTTGAAACAGGAGAGATGAGAGATGAAAATATCTCATCATTTATGAGTTTAAAACTCCTCCACACATGTGAAATAGGTGCCTCCTTCATGAGGGGAGATCCCCACACTAAGGTGTCAAAAATGCATCATTTCCTCTAAATATCTCTTCTTTTTTAACTAATAAACCTTGTCCTCTTCATCTTATGTGAGCATTTACTCATTTTTGGGAGATTTTCTTTTATTCTTCAATTTATCTCCTCCCTACATTTGGATTAATCTTATTGGTCCATAGGAACCTTAATTGGAGCATAATTCATTTTTTGAAAATCTGGACCCTTAGGCTAAGGTCCTTTATACCTATTTTAATTAATTCTAGCCTGGGTGGCTTGTATAATTGGTGCAGTTTGGACCGCTAATCGTTGTTGGGCTTGACATAAGGTCTATTCCTCTTTCGCCCTAGTAGCTTGGATTAAGTCTTCTATTTCCTGCCCTTCCTCTTCGATCTTGCCATCTAGTAGTAAGGTTTGGACAAGGTTCTGGTCAATAGGCATTTGGTTGCCGATCAAGATTGGTCCCATGTAGATTGGGATTTCCAAATGTATGGGCTCTTGTGTGTAAGATGACACTAGGTGTGTCCTTAGAGCTAACCTTAACTCCCTCATCCCCAATATGCTACCTGGTTAGGGGTAGAGGTTGCAGCCAAAGAGCGGTAGGTCTAGCATTTATTGCTTGAGTGGGATTTCCTCCCCTTTGGTTTAGTATCTCTTCCCATCGATTCAAGATTGAAGGAAGTGTCACTACTTGTTTTTGAGAGTCTCGGGCCTTGTACCATACTGAATCTTGTTCCTGTGAAGAGGGTCTCGAGACAAAGGTGGGTTACTAAGAGCCTAATTGGGCCAACATAATTTTCTCTAAACTTGTTTCTAAAATGCACCGAGATCACAACTACATATAATTGCAAGCTATTTTAGGGCTAGGAGATGTTTTAGACTATTTTTTATTTTTTAATTAATGATTTTTTTTTGTATCGCCCAAAGAATATCCGAAGTGGATTTTAAGTGCTACTAAACACTACTGCAGAAAGAAAAAATGCACTTTTTTATGGTCGACAAATGGTGGTTTCCTATAGTTGTGGGTCCCTTAGAAAATTTTAATTTATTTGGGTCTTGTATAAGTTGTGCCAAAATGGTCGCAAACGGTTAAAAACCTTTAGGTAAGTTTGTGTGACCACTTTTTCAAAAAAAAATCCACTCTAGGGGGAACTATTTCTTTTTATTTTTTAAAATTTTTTTAATCGTTTTTAAATTTTAACTTTTCTATTTATATTATTTTTTTAATTTCGGTTTCAGTATATCGACTTTTTGGTTTCACATATTACCAAAAAAAAAAAGTGGTGTCATGATTTTTAGATTTTTCCAAGATTCCCTTTGACTTGGGCCCTAAAAGCCTACATGCATTAAATGTGGCTAGCTCTATAGGCTAACAACTAGTGGCCCAAATTACAAAAGGATTAAACTAAGTTTATGAGCACTAATGCAAAAATGCAAAAAAATCTACAAATCACAAAAATTAATTCGGTTTGCAAATCCTACCCAAATCATTGTGCTCACCAATGGTATCGAACCTTAAAGCCTGAAGATAAAGTCAATTTCACATAGTATGTGGTAATCGTTGAAAACCCTAGGCAATATTTGAAACATATCAAAGGAGGACAGAGTAAAGAAAAATTGGCTTCTAGAAGAGCATCACTTTATAAGATTGCAAACTTGGACAACACTGGCAATAAGAGGCACAGTGATAGGAAAATCGCAGATGCTCTTGGCGTTCATCCACGCAATATGAAGAAGCATAGAGTGGACATCCATTACTTGGCATTTCAATGGGCTAATGGAGTGCAAAAAACTAGAATTCATTATCTGAGCCCAAAAGTTATGGAGAGTGTCCTTCAGTTTTGGAATTTCAACACTCGCATGTTGCCCAGCAAGAAGGATATATGCCGAAGGAGAGTTGGAGTGCGAAAATACAAAACCCACCCTTTGCATTTGCTGGAGATGACATAGGTAATTTCTTTTCAAGTTTTGGTATTGTGCATTTAGTATTAGATTTGTGCATTAGTGTTATTAGACAATGAAATAACAAAAGTACTAAACTATACCTTCTTTACAGGACTATAAAATAGTATAGTACTACAGTACTGTATTGCAAGTTATAATACTCCCCTATGCTCAATTATGTCCCAAGAAATGTAGCCCAAGAGCTATAGTGTGCTTTGTTATCCAAGTTATGTGTACTTTTTACTGCAAGAACTATGTTGTGCTGGGTTTTTTTCTGATGTTTCTCTTACACAGTACTATACTATATTTTAGACTGTTACCTTTGCACAGTTCTATACTGTACTTTAATATATTCCCACTGCATAGTACTGTCTCAAGTATCTATGTCCATGTACTATATTATGCTATGTTCTCTACCTTGTAGTGTACCTTTGCACAGTTCTATACTGTACTTTAATATATTCCCACTGCATAGTACTGTCTCAAGTATCTATGTCCATGTACTATATTATGCTATGTTCTCTACCTTGTAGTGTACCTTATGCATATTACTATAAATATAGTACTACAGTACTATAGTACTATAATGTATAGTATTGTAGTACTATACTGTAGCGCAAAATGTTCCCTTTGCACAGTACAATCCCAAGGATTATTGTCCATTTACTTCATTCTCCTATACATTCTAAAATTTTCCAGTGGTAGCACAACTTTAGAGCTCAGTGGTAGCACAACCAGTACAAAGAATGCATGGCAAGCATCCCAAATGATGTAGTGGCCTCGGTCGTGGATTTTGCTGAGAATTACACCTTTAAGGTCCAGAATGAAATTCAATCCATGCATTGGCATAGCGAGAAATGTACAATATTTGTCCACATTTGGTATTGGCACGAAGGAGGTGAAACAAAAAAGCAGTCAGTGTTCTACATATCTAATGTCAAGAAACATGATACTCTGTTTGTGCAGCATTATTTACTCTCATTTATGAACCTAACAAAGTGACAATTTTAAATGTTTGACTTCATTTGAGCATTTTAAAAAGAATATTACAATGAAATCTCTTGGTTTACTCTTAATGATAGTGGTTCAAAAAGTACAATGGTTGGGGGCAGGCATTTCATACAAGATATGTTTGTTCAACCCTCCTAAAAAATCTATGCCATTAAGCTTGAACCTATACTCAGAGTTTGTACAGTCAAGAAACTCGAGTCTCTTATATCTTTTAATGTCCAGTTGGCATTTACAACAAGCTTCCTAGGGTCTAAGAATGGTGAAACCTTTATCTCAAGCTCAAATTCTGGATAATTTTCTTCAGAGTCTAGGGGCACCCTATTGCCTAGACATTTCCTCCACCTCCTATAGTTAGAGTACATTCAGTACTCTTATAGTACTCATACACTTATCCTAGAGTACTCCTATAGTACTCATATGCAGTTCCCTTAAAGTATTGAATAATTTTGTAGTACTCCTACAATACTCACACAGTTTTCTTACAATACTCATATGGTATTGTAATGGTAGTACTCATACAGTAGTAGAACACTAATCTTTCATGCTGTGATGTTATACCATAGTGTTCTCTATTAGGTGCAAAACCCTAAACCCTAAAGTAGTATTTCATATCTAATGATGCAGGTACTTTTCATTGACTAAGATCCTCATGATCTAGAACTTATTTGCATCCATACATGGTAAAGGCGAACATGATGGTGTGGGCACCGTGATTAAGAGAGCCCTCACTGTAGAGCGGTGCAGGCACCGTGATTAAGAGAGCCCTCACTATAGAGCAGCTCAAAATCAATGGAGAAAAGTTGTAGGACACCAACAATGTTGTTGTTTGATTATGTGCAACCATGACAGATGTCAAGCAGGGATCTCGGAGGTTTTTGGAGGTGAAGACGGAAGATGTAAATCAAAAAGATCTGTGGGATTACAACACAGTGAAGGGCACACGAAGCCACCATGTAATGTATGGTTTCAGAAAGGATCCTACTCAACTTCTAATAATGAGGAACCTTTCGTGCTTTTGCCGAGTATTGTGTGGATGAGTTATGGGATTCATGTGTGAACTTTAAGCATAGTCTTCCTCGGAAGCTTGTGAAGCTAGAGCCAAAAGCGTTGCGGGTAGGCCAAGACAAGACCCAGATATTCTGGAAGAAATACAGTTTGAAGAAGACTCAGTGAACTTGGCCGACCTAATAGACGTTGGGGATAACTTTGCGGTGAGAACCGAAGAGGGAAACTCCAAAGGTGTTGATTACTATGCGGTCTTATGTGTGATAAGGCTAAGCATACTATTGAGAAGGACATGAGACTGATGGATGGGGGAATGCATTTGCAAAAGGAGATGATGTCGTTTATGGCATATACTACCAGAAGGTTCCAAGTGTAAGAACTAGTTATGTGTTGCTTAAGGATGCACCAAAGGCATACGTTGTTCAATCAGACACAATCATTACCATTAAGTTCCCCATGCCTTTGGTGACACACAAGGTGAAATGATGCCAAACAGTGTTATGTGCCACTAGAGGTGCATGCAAAAATATTTGATAACTTAAAAATGTAATTATGTTTGATTATGTATTTGATATTTAATTATGTGTGATTATGGTGTGATTATGTTCTCAATATGGTATGAAGCTATCTACAAATGCCCTGAACTGTGATTGACCATAGTACTCTCACAGTACCCACAGTACTCACAATACCTTGAGTACTTTTAATGGCCTTATTATTTAATCACATGGTGTGACGAGTCGGGGAAATTTAGTTTTGAATTTGTTTTAGATTAGTAACCTTTGGCGATTACTTATCATTGTATGCACTCTATTCATGGGGCCCTTGAAATTCCCCCTTTAACCTATGTAACCTCTTTATAAAAAATAACTAAAAATGTAACCTCTGTATACCTATTTATAAAAATACTACAATGCTTAAAAGTAGGCATGCTATAGTTAGGCAATTGACTGACGCTCTAGCTTTGCCTATCTCTCACCCATCGAGATATCTCTCAACTCTCTCTCTCTCTCTCTCTCTCTCTCTCTCTCTGTGAATTGGTTGCACGGCCTCTCTCTCCTACCCGATGCTCTTTCCCAAGGGTTGTGATAGTTTACACAATCTGTGCAGTTGTGGAATGCACTTTTTCTGAGACAAATAGGTCTTCTGAGAAAGATATAGAGGAAGACTCAGATGAGAAGACTGAGGAAGAGAAAGAAGAAGAGCACGAGAATGTAGAAGAAGAAGATCACGAGCCTGCTGAAGAGGAACCATATGGCTACCAGTTTTTGGATGAGGATGAGGAGGAGGATGAAAATGATGAGAGGAGGATGAGGATGTAGATGAAGAGGAGGATGAGGATGAGAATGCAGATGAAGAAGTAGCCAAAGGAAGGAAGGAGTCCAAGAAGTCTAAGAAGTAGGCTGGAAGAAAATTAGGTTAGAAGAAAAACGAAACCAAAATTGTACTCTTGCCTATGCGTGGCTATAATGTAACACTCCTATTGGGACTCTTGGCTATAATGTAACAGTCCTGTTGGGACTCTTGGCTATAATGTAACAGTCAATTAGTGCAAGACAACTTTTTTCATTAGCAAAGTGTATGCAAATTTGTCATGATGCAAACTGTCTTGATGTAAATCTTTCTTGATGCAAGCTATCTTTATGTGTTTTGGGAGTACTCACATATGTTGAGATATCGAGCTCGTCTAGTGAGGCAGTGGACACTGATGACCCGCCAAGGGGATAGGCCCCACACTTACACCACTGGCATGGTTGGTGAGATCATGGGAGATATGCGGCCAGTGGGATGACAGGCTGTGTGACAGCCATTCTAGAGACTGGCATAGTTATAGCGCTAGCTCATTAGGCAGGTTCACACTATAGAGAGCCCGTGTATGTATTGGTTGAGTACCTTTCATATTATGTGTACTCTTATTCTTGTATATGGTGTGTTGAGTGTTGAGTGAAGAAGAAGAAGATTTTCAGCCTCTCACCTTGTGTGTTCTCTATTAGGGTTTTGTGAGTGTGTGTGTGTGTGCTTGCAAGAGCTCAAGCTCTCTTCCCCCTGCATCTTTTCATGGTATGAGAGCCTGGTTCGAGCTATGGGCTGAGCTACAAGCAAGAGAACCACAGGAAGCAGTACGAGGGTAAGAGCTGCAACTACTCTTTCCTATTTGTGTTGGTGACTACACCCTGTCGGGAGCTCTACGGGAGGCACCGGCAAACGATGATTGAGGAGCTTTCTTCGCGAGAGTAAAGCTATAGGGAAACTATAGTGTCCTATCGGACAGAAATTTTCTGGGCCGAAAACGCGTTTCGGGCGCGTCTGGACCTCCGTTTTTCAGAAAGTAGGCGATTTCGAGCACTGCGGGTAAGTCATCGATTCTCTGCAGAACTCTGTTTTAAGAACTACAGAAAGACAGATTGACTGTGCAGACACTGTGGGTGCTACAAAGAGGTCTACAGTTGCCATTAGGTGTATGTATGCACATTGAAGTCACTGGTTGTGACATTTGAGAGTACTACAGTACCGCTGTACAGAAAATACAGCAGTTTGTGCAGAAAAACCAGAGTGCAGTTTTTGGTAAAATTGTGTGTTTGGCAAGATGTCAAATGATGGGATAACTCAAATTGTGGCTGAGAAGCTTGATAAGAATAACTTCCATGCTTGGAGGTTCAGGTTGACGAATTTCCTGATGGGAAAAGGCTATTGGGACTACACAGAAGGTGAGCATGAAGAGGCACCGGAGATACCAGACATAAATCCGACTACTGCAGATGTGAAAGAGTTTAAAGACTAGAACCAAGCCAGGAAAGTTATGTATTGGCTTTCCATTAGTATACAGGACACCATGATTGGGCACATTCAGGATGCCAAGTCCCCCAAGGAGGCATGGGACACCTTGGTAAAACTCTATGAAACAAATACCAAGACACGTAAGATACAGTTGAAGAATGAACTTCATACTGTGGAGAAAAAGAGCATGTCTGTGAATGACTATGCATTGAACATAAAGGGTATTGTGGAATCCCTTGCATCTATTGGTGTGTCAGTAGTAGATGATGATGACAAGGTGGAAGTCTGTCTACGTGGTCTCGAGCCACAATACAAGGCGTACAAGACGTCCATTCAGACTCGGGAAAACATTCCCAACTTTACAGAGTTGGTGTCTATGCTGATCATCGAAGAGAAGAGCTTGGGTGAAGACCAACAGTCTTCACAAAGCAAAAACAGTTCAAAGCAACAGGCCTTCTACACGAGTTCAGGAAGAGGATGAGGTAGAGGAGGCTATGGACGCAGTCAAGGAGGTGGCCGAACAGGTAATCAGAATTATGGCCAGCAGCAGCAACAGCAACAACAACAGTCCCAGAATCAACAACAACAACAACACGCAGGTGGAAGAGGCAAATTCAGAGGCAGGGGGAGTCAAAGAGGCCGTGGAAATTGGCAAAGGCAATATAATGATGCACGTGAATGCTATTATTGTGGTAAGCCTGGACATGTGCAGGCAGAATTTTATAAGAAGCAGGCTGACATGCAAAATGGGAAAGAGCAGCAAAACAACTATGCATCCTCAAGCAGAAATAATGAGGATAATGAAAGGTTGTTTGTTATGCAGCATGTCATGAATGCCATGTCTGAAAATGTTGATGCAGCACAAAAAGATAATGTATAGTATGTGGATTCAGGCGCTTCGAACCACATGACGAGTCATGGGGAGTGGTTCAAGGAGATGAAAAACCCGGAAAGACCAAGTTTTGTGGAAACAGGGGATGACACTGCTCATCCAATTGCCCATGTTAGAGATGTGCCATTGTCTATGCAGGATGGCAAAGTGAAGTACCTTGCAAATGTACTTCATGTACCAAACATAACAAAGAATCTAGTTTCAGTTGGCCAGATGATTGAGCAGGGTTTGCAGGTTCGGTTTAACCCTGATGGTTGTTATGTTGAAGACTTTAAAGACAAGTGCAGGTTGGTTGCAAAAGGCAACAGAGTGGGCAGAATGTTTACATTGAATGTAGACATGCCTGAAATGAAAGCTGCGATGTTTGCAAACGGTTCAAGAATTGTTACAGACACAGACATTTGGCATAAAAGAATTGGACATGTAAATGTGCAGAGATTGAAGTCTATGCAGACAAAAGGAATTGTGACAGGGCTGCCAAAATTTAAAGTGGAAGGTATGCAGAAAATATGTGAAGCATGCTAATTTGGGAAGCAAACAAAGCATGTGTTTCCACGTAACAGATATGTGAGCAGAAATGCACTAGATGTTGTGCATTCAGATGTATGGGGTCCTACGAAGACCATATCTATGGGAGGCTGCAGGTATTATGTGACTTTCATTGATGACCACACAAGGAAAGTGTAGGTATATTTCATGAAGGAGAAGAGTGAGGTGTTCACTCACTTTCAGAATTTCAGAGTTTTGGTTGAAAAGCAAACAGGGAAATATGTAAAGTGCCTAAGGTCAGATGGAGGGGGAGAGTACTTCTCCAATGAGTTCTCTGAATTTTTGAAGAAGAATGGTATTCGGAGACAGTTTACATGCAGATACACTCCGCAACAAAATGGAGTTGCTGAGCAAAAAAACAGGCACATTGCTGAGATTGCGCGAGCATTGATGGAAGAGAAGAATATGCCGCATAGCTATTGGGCTGAGGCTGTTTCTACATCAGTATACATCATGAACAGGACTCCAACTGCAGCCATACATGATGTAACTCCAGAGGAGAGGTTTACTGGCAAAAAACCAGATTTGTCTCATCTGAAAGTCGTTGGATGCATTGCATATGTGCATGTGCCAGATGAGCTGAGAACTAAGCTGGATCCCAAAGCTGAAAAATGTGTGTTTATTAGATACTCCCTTGAGCAAAAGGGATACAGGTGTTATAACCCTGCTACACGTGAGTTGAGGGTAAGCAGGGATGTTGTCTTTGATGAGATGAGCAGCTGGTATGCTGCTGAAAAAGAAGCTGTTGGGGCTGATGTGAGTGGAAGTGTGGTTGCACAAAATGCAGGTCAGCAATCACAGTCTTTGAGTGGACCAGGAGAGTCCTCATCTAGTGGGTCTATTGATAGACCATGGAGTGGCAGGCTGCGTCATAATACCAGTCCTGCAAATGTGATTAGTACATCACGTAAAGGAAAAGAGAAAGTGGTTGAGCCCCTTGGTATGCCTGACATTTTTGCAGGGAATTCTCATGTTGACGGAGAGTCTAGTGGCTCAGATATGAGCCTTGATGAGGAGCTTGGGATCCCAGCTATGAGAACACCTGGTGTAAAGAAGGCTATAGAAGCCATGAATGAAAAGCTGCGAAGATCAGGGAGAGTGAAGAACCCTGTGCAGAGATTTACATATGATGGTTATGTGGCACATCACTATGCATATATGGCAAAAGTTGTGCAGGTTGTAGAGCCCACATGCATTGATGAGGCTATTGGAAATGTGTGTTGGGAGAAAGCTATGGATGAGAAGATGGATGCACTATATAGAAATGAAACTTGGGATTTAGTGCAATTGCCTGAAGGCAAGAAAGCCATTGGATGCAAGTGGGTGTACAAAGTTAAACATAACAGTGATGGAAGCATAAATAGGTACAAGGCTAGATTGGTAGCCAAAGGATATGTACAGACATATGGGATTGATTATGAGGAAACTTTCAGCCCAGTTGCCAAGATGGCAACGGTGAGAGTTGTGATAGCAGTGGCTGCGTCAAAGCAATGGTCTTTACATCAGATGGATGTAAAGAATGCATTCTTGCATGGGGATTTGCAAGAAGAGGTGCATATGTTGCAACCACCTGGTTATGAGGATGTGGGTCACCCCAAGCATGTTTGCAGGTTGAAGAAAGCCTTGTATGGCTTAAAGCAAGCACCAAGAGCATGGTCTGACAAGATTTCTGAATATCTTGTCACTATTGGCTTTCATGTAGCCAATGCAGATTTCTCGTTGTATGTGAGACATGGTGATAGAGGAGTTGTGCTTGTTATCATCTATTAGATGACTTGATCATTACGGGGGACCATGATGCAGAGATCTTTGATGTAAAGATCTTGCTTAGACAGAAGTTCGAGATGAAGGATATGGGGGAGCTCAGATATTTCTTGGGCATTGAGGTGATTAGGTCACCACATGGTATTGGATTACTGCAGAGACAGTATGGCTTGGACATGTTGTCCAAGTATGGTATGACAGGCTGTAAGCCTATTTCTATGCCACTGGATCAGAATTGCAAGTTGAGTGCAGATTCAGGAGAGATCTTGGAGGATCCTACTATGTACAGGCGCATAGTAGGAAGTTTGATCTACATGATGATCACCATACCAGATTTGAGCTATGCTGTTGGGTTGGTGAGTCAGTTTATGCAGGTCCCACGGAAACCGCATTTGGATGCAGTGAGACGCATACTGAGGTATGTGAAGTCTACTTTGCATTGTGGACTATTCTATGAGACTGGGACAGAGATATGTGTACATGGGTACACAGATGCTGATTGGGCTGGTAGTATCTCAAATAGAAGATCTACCAGTGGCTTCATGTCTTCTTTGGGGAGTGCTGCTGTGACTTGGAGCAGCAAGAAGCAGCCTACGGTTGCTCTATCGAGTACAGAGGCCGAGTACAGAGGAGCTGCTATGGCAGCATGTGAGGTGGCTTGGTTGAGAAAGTTACTTGCAGATTTGGGTCTATCAGTGGATAGACAAGTTGTCATTTTCTGTGACAACATTAGCAGTATACAGTTGGCCAGGAACCCAGTATTTCATGCTCGTACGAAGCATATAGAAGTCCACTACCACTTCGTCAGAGAGAAGGTCTTGGCAGGAGACCTTGACCTTGTTTATGTCAGCATAGAGGATCAAGTAGCTGACATCTTCACCAAAGCATTGGGTACAGAGAAGCTCCGTAGATTCAGAGCTTCACTTGGTGTACATGAGATGGAGTTGAGCTCGAGGGGGAGTGTTGAGATATCGAGCTCGTCTAGTGAGGCGGCGGTGGATAGGCCCCACACTCACACCACTGGCATGGTTGGTGAGATCATGGGAGATATGCGGCCAGTGGGATGACAGGCTGTGTGACAGCCATTCTAGAGACTAGCATAGTTATAGCGCCAGCTCATTTAGTCGGGTTCACACTATAGAGAACCCGTGTATGTATTGGTTGAGTACCTTTCATATTATGTGTACTCTTATTCTTGTATATGGTGTGTTGAGTGTTGAGTGAAGAAGAAGAAGATTTTCAGCCTCTCACCTTGTGTGTTCTCTATTAGGGTTTTGTGAGTGTGTGTGTGTGCTTGCAAGAGCTCAAGCTCTCTTCCCCCCTGCATCTTTTCAACATAGTACTCCCAACCAGTACTCATCACAGTACTCACACAGTACTATGCATAATACTCACACAGTACTGTGCACAATACTCACATAGTACTGTGTACAGTACTCACACATTGCACATTAATCCATTTCCTTCCCAAACCTTTCCTTGCTTGCAATCCCCCCCCTCAATTCTAAGTACTCACATAGTTCTAAGTACTCAAACTGTAGGCAGACAGTACTTAATCTGTACTGTGTACAGTACTCACACAGGACTATGTACAATATTCACACATTACACATTAATCACAGACCTCGCCTTGCTTGCAGTTCATCCCCCCTCACACATTAGTTCTAAGTACTTGCACAGTACTAAATCAGTACTGTGTACAGTTGTCACACACATTACTCCATTTCCTTCACAGACCTTGCCTTGCTTGCAGTCCCCCCCCCCACACATCACACAGTTCTTAAGTACTCACACAGTAGTCAGACTAAGAGAGAAAAAATACTATGCAATGCTAGAGAAACACAAAAACTAAGAGAGAATACTACTGTATTAATTTGGAAATCCATTAGAATTTACAGATGTTCAGGGGCTATACATTACAATCTTGCTGAGCTTCCTGGCATTGAATACATTACAATCTTGGGGTGAGCTACCACATAATAGCTAGGGTTTAGGGTTTTAGGCTACTATTCCCATGGGATGACGCTGCATAAAGTCAAGAACGATCCCACCAAACTCTGCAAGCCTTTTCAGATATGGCAATAGTAGCTGCAACAAGGTAGTGTCCCCTAGATCACCTTCCCATGGCGTGGGAAAAATACATGTTAGGTGGATTCAAAGCTACTTTTTCTAGAGAGTCATCTATGAGCAGCATTTGAAAAGGATCAAAACCTGAAAAAATGATCCTATTGAAGGGCTTTAAGGAAATTGGTTTAGACTACCACCCCCGTGGGGGCAGCCTCTCCCACACATGCCTCCTGTGAATAAAGAAAAGCAAATGGAGGGACATCTAAACCTCCCTCATGTTCATATTCTCTCGCTATCAATTGAATCATAGGATAGAGATTTCTTACTGTTATACTGAGGACCATATAGCTACACGAAACACACCAAATAGCTCCCTCAAGAATGAGCACAATCTGGGTCTCAACACAACTCTAACTTGCCCAGATCGTGCACAACACGGCCAAAGAACGACACCGCTTAATCAACAAGTCGTTCAAATCCAAAACTACCAGTTTAATGACTAGTATGACAGCTTTTGCAACACCTCTGCTAAAAAAGGCACTAAGTCTTCGTTTGAAAAAAAAGGCACTCAGTTTTAGTTTTTGCAAAAAAAAAAAAGGCACTAAGTCAGTTTGCTAAAAAAGGCACTAAGTCTTAGTTTGTAACTTAGTTTGCAAAAAAAAGGTCTGAATATAGGAGACAACCCACACAGCTCTACTCATCTTACAAAAAGACAATTGGATAGAAGTCATGCTCCCAAGTGCATGAAAAGAATTAAAATTGGATTGGGCTCTTTTCCCTCTCCTCTTCGATGCTGCCAAAAAATCTTATAGCGGGGCATCGTCGTTCTACCAAAATTGCACATGACATGAACCATTGAGATAACACACACATGCAAAATGATAGTTAGTGCACATTCCCTAAACCCTAGTATGATATCGAGGACCCCACTTCCTATGATTGACTAAGGTAGAGTTACATCTCAATTCCTATCCCCCCTATTACCCATTCCCTAGTTTGTGGATCGCTACACACAAGAGATACATACCATCGGCCGCATGCTCCCCCGTAGAGCAAGGCCCTCCATGTCCCTGTCAGCAACATCTCCCCCCAAGCTTCATAATGTCACGGACAACAGCCGCCGCGATGCCCTCGCCCAAGATCCTCATCCATAACAAGCTGGCTGCAAACAAGCAATGTTAGACACTTTGCCTTCCCCTTCTGCATGACCTGCAATGCACACACTGGTTTCACCCTTGCAACCTAGAATACCAAACACAAACATGTCAATCTGAATAACATAGCCATACCTTTGCTAAGCTCCACATTATCTCAGAAGCAATCTTCTCACATCAGCAGGTGCCTCTTTAAGTGCTACCAACCGGTGCTTAGACCTCAAAGTACTCAGATCTTCTGAGCACAATAAAAGAAAACATATGTGGAAATCATAGACCAAACACTCAAGTAAAGGTGACTCATACCTAGAGTTTGCAACTCCTCCGATTCCCTACTCAACCGTTCGAGACCTCTGGGTTGTTGAGGTAGCTTCACCCTTTGAAGGGGTGCCTTCAACCTTGTTCACCTTATTCTACTTGTTGTTGCAGGTATCAGCTTGCTTCTTGAACTGCTCAATAGGGCATCCTCATCAAAGTGATCGACTTGTTGTTGCAGGTATCGGCTTGCTTCTTGAATTGCTCAATAGGGCATCCTCATTAAAGTGATCGACTTGTGAAGCCCGTATTTTCTTCGCAGACTGCCTTACACCAGTCGTGCCATCAACGACGAACACATCCTCCCCACCATCCACCTTCACTGCTTCTTGACAGCTATCTCTCCTTTCAATCAATACCTTGCTTGTAGACCCTGCCACACAACCCACATTAGTCCATTATCCCCCACACAGTAGTCAAACAGTACTTATACTATACTGTGTCTAGTACTCACACAGTACTATATGCAGTACTACTTATACTATATTGTGTCTAGTACTCACACAGTACGATGTGCAGTACTTACATAGTACTGTGAACAGTACTAATACAATAGTCATTACTCCATTTCCTTTAGAGACCATGCCTTGCGTGTAGACCCCCCCACACAACACACAGTACTTACCCGTGACTCACATAACAGTACTCACACAGTACTATACATAGTGTACACAATACTCACACAGTACACATAGTACTGAACATACTTGAGCTAAGGACATTCAAGCACTACACCATACTAGTGCCATTGGCATACCAGTACTACCAAAGAACAAAGAGCTTAAATTACAGAAAGGACATAGTATTGACATATCATAGGACATAGAACCATAGTATTCTAAGTACTTCCTGTAGTTGTATGAGAGTACGCATAGTACTGAACATACTAGAGCTAAGC
Source organism: Cibotium barometz (assembly GCF_041138505.1). Taxonomy (NCBI): domain Eukaryota; kingdom Viridiplantae; phylum Streptophyta; class Polypodiopsida; order Cyatheales; family Cibotiaceae; genus Cibotium; species Cibotium barometz. The sequence continues at coordinate 15,093,141 of NC_141095.1, read as the reverse complement.
ACATGCCAATACTACAACATACCAATACTACCAAAGTACAAGAGAATTACTTCACAAAGTACATGTTAGTGGCATAGCACAATACATACAACCATATTATCCAAGTACTTCATGTAGTAGACTACAGTAGATCAAAGAATGTCTAAGTACTTCTTGTACTTGACTTCCAGACGCATAGTACTCAATATTACAAAAGTACCAAGAGTGCAAAGTACACAAACTACATGCTATTGACATAGATTAGGACATAGAACCATAGTATTCAAGTACTTCCTATGATTGTCTGATACTGCAAAAGTACCAAGAGTGCAAAGTACACAAATTACATGCTCTTGACATAGAGTAGAACATAGAACCATAGTATCCAAGAAGCATCCCAATATTACAAAAGTACCAAGAGTGCAAAGTACACAAACTACATGCTATTGACATAGAGTAGGACATAGAACCATAGTATCCAGGAACCATCCCAATACTGCAAAAGCATTGGTCAAGAGTGCAAAGTACACAAATTACATGCTATTAACATAGAGTAGGACATAGAACCATAGTATCCAAGAAGCATCCCAATACTGCAAAAGTACTAGTCAAGAGTGCAAAGTACACAAACTACATGCTATTGACATAGAGTAGGACATAGAACCATAATATCCAAGTAGATTGATACTGCAAAAGTACTAGTCAAGAGTGCAAAGTACACAAACTACATGCTATTGACATAGAGTAGGACATAGAACCATAATATCCAAGTAGATTGATACGGCAACATAATTCTAAACATAGCTTAGGGGAGGACATGCTACTACTTGTGCCAAACCAAAAACAGAAGCAAACCAGTAGTTCCAAAAGTCAAATAACATAACTTTTCATCTCAGGGTTGGTATCCCTTTATCTTTATACCCATAATCAATTTATCTTTTATTCTTATGATGTTGAGTTTCTAATGAAATTCTATTTAGTAATTTTATACACCCTATCCATAAAAGCAGTAATGATTCGCATCTCTTTCGAGTGTTAATATTATTTATTTTTGACAGATAAATTCAATAGCACCACAATAATGGAGGTATGTATATATACTCACTTCCTTTTATAAAACTTTTTCATAAGCATTTTTATAATATTTTTTCAACCTAAGAACCTAATTAATAAACCATAGATTTAACATTAAGACAAATTCAAGTTCAGTAACTTAAATAAAATTTCAAGATAAAGAAAATTTATGTTGAAATTTAAGTTTTAGAGAGGGAACTTTCCACTCCGTCTCAAACTTCCATTTTGAAGGAAGTGATGTATGGAATTAATCTCGTGGTATGGGACATCATATTAGTTTCATATACTTACTCTAGACACATTTATGTCTTTTATCTTTCACCATCCTATGTGTGTATATGCAACACGCCTATGTGGTATGGGGCACTTAGACTCAAGGCTTACATACATTCATTTGATTGGTTCATTGCATATGCATTATGTATAGATCCAATCTTCCACACCAATGATGAAACCATCCTCTCATGCATTTACACAACTGTATATCAGGGACCCTGTATATAGCATGCCTGTGGACCTCCACTATTTGTTTCAGTTAGTTTATATGGAGAGATGATTCTCAGGTTACTTACGCATGGCAAACATGTGGGTGGCTATGATTTGAATACTTATGGGTTGTCTATATCTCAAGACGATGTTGGGATTAATTGATGTGTTCAATTAATTGTTTAACTAATGTGGACAGTGTCTATGAGTATAGCTAACGTGATGTACGAGGGTACCGATTGAGGTGTCGCACTATACGAGGGTACTGATTAAGGTGTCGTATGGCTAGTGGATTAAACGGTGGTGTGAAGATGGTGATCATTTTTGTAAACATGTATTAGAAATTTATGTCATCTATAGCTTTTCATGTTGATGAGTGTGAGGACCACCAGTTTAGGTGTCGCACGAGTTTTTATTGTTGCAGTCCATGTTCACCCAAGCCTCTAAGCCATGCCTTTGTGCCTCTGAGCCATGCTTGGTTAATGAACCTCTGAGTCTATTTATGGTATTCCATAAGAACCTCTGAATTTACCTTGCAGGTTATGACATCGATAGCTACAAGCATAATGTTGTTGTTGTAGCATTTTCTTCTACACAACTGAGGACAGTTGCTTCCTCAAACAAGAGGACTATTACAAGTATATATTTTATCATATTTTTTATGAATTAATAATCATAGAAAAATATGCTAGATTTAATGTGTGTAGAAATCGGCTTAATAGAATGTGCAAATGTGCACAAGGTTATTATATATATACAAATGTGTACAAAGCTATTTCATGTGTAAAGGCCCAATAGCATTTATATTTGGGCAAAGGCTTTTATATGTACAAATCTTAGGAACTTTCATATGGTTAATAATATGTAAAGCAATACCCAAAAGTGGAAAAAGCAAGCCCAAATTGTATGCACATCTATTATTAGCTCCTTGTGCTATTTTTATGAATATAATTCTCTAAATACTTAAGTTGCGGACAGAAGTGAAGTTACACACTTGAGGGGGAAGATTGCACCCAATCTTATCTTGTGTGGTATTTTCTATCCCTAACTCTCGTTGCAAATTTAATTTTTGTTTACTTTATTCAATTGGTATTCAATTTTTAAAAGTGTCAGCATGAGATAATTGATGAGTTATTTGAATTAAATCAATTCTTGAAAATTTCTTTAAATTCTATCTTCCTAGAAAATTAGATTCATGACATCTCTAGATCCTCCTACCTCTAGAGTGGCCTCTTTCAGTTACTTTTGTATTAGATTACCTGTGATTTATGTTCCCAAAAATGGCATACACCTCGATCTCTAAATGAAGATCTGCTTCTATGTCTACACATGCCTATGTAGAAGACTTGCTCCTTTATATTTTTGGAAGATGATTTATTCCTAACATTCATCTCCTTAGTGATAAGAAGGGCTATAAGGTCCTTAAATTTTGGGAAGTTTTCATGAGTTCGGATACATGCCTGAAACTGATCACAGTCCTTAAATTTTTTACAACGTGGAGTGCTACTCACGGAGCTCACAAGAGGCTATGCCGATGGTGGCCAACATAACCTCATTGAAGGAGGTTTGCATCAAAGAGGTAGCAACAAAGAGAAGAGCCAAGCTTGAAAGCTTTAACTATATTCAAGATGAGAAGCTAGGCCATTGCTGAGAATGCCAAGCTCATAGAGTAGCAGCAAATGGTGATAAGAAAATTGTGGTATAAACTGTATAGTAGACAACAAGTAGGGTAGCCAATTTCAAAGAGGACAATTAAGGGAGTTTTGTGACAGCCAAGAAAAGGGAATTACAACTATGGCAATGAAGAATATGTGCAAAGATTCAGAGAAGCTAGAGCTGGGCATCATCTTCACCAATAGCATGGTCACACTATAACAACATGAAGAGAAGCAGAAGGAACTCAAATGAGAGAGAAGACACCCACAGTACAAAGCCTGAGAAAGAGTGGAGGAGATGAGATCGTGAAGGTTGTCATGAAAGCTTGATTAAATCTTAGTTCGAAATCTCGACACAAGAACCATGAGCCATGGAAAGCTGAGAGTAACACAAAATGCACAATAGGAGCATTACAAAGGTTGTTAGCATGATAAGAGAGGTATAGCCATGAGACCTTGAAGCTCTGGCTATGACATCTAAAGCCGCAACTGTAGAGACAATGAGCTTCTAGCTATGGTGCCTTGCAGGAGAAGCATAGGAATATTGGGGAAGAAGACCTTATGCTGTGGGTCCTAAGCGGCAAACCTTCAATCTTAAATAGAGGCATGATAATGCCTGATGCAAACGCTTTACAAAGACATCTAGCACAGATTGCAGTGCACTAAGCAAAGGTTTTTTTTCCTTAGTGCACACTGCATATAAGGTTGGTTCACACTCAAAATGTCACTATTTTTTAGAGTTGCTCGTATGGTGTTAAACCCGAGTTGTTTATATTCACAAGAAGATGATGTCCCCGCATGCTCAAGAGTTTATGTAGCCCTGAAATATAAGGCAATTATTAGCATTACAAAAATAAATCCGTGTATAATTTGGTGTATTGGGTCCGTTGCTCGGCTTTGGCCAAAATGCTTTGTAAAATTTGTATTCACCCATGTATAATTAACATTTAGGGGGAGTGCTGAGATAGTATTTGCATGCATGCAATGCTAAATGTATGGGTGAGTGAGAACACCTCACTTTTAAGAGGGGGTGTTGAAATATGTAAGGTCGGTTTATGTTTGTGTGGGAACACACCTTATGGGTGAGATGAGATATTATGTGGGATGTGATTTATGAGAGCTACACAAGAAGATGTGGGATATAGATTACCACATGGCATGGCTATGTGTAAAGGAGATTGGGTCAATGGCTATCTATACTAGAAGCCTTTCTTTGTATGGTGAAAACATATGCAATAGAGCTTGGTTGTTGAGTGTGCTACTCTCTCTCTCTCTCTCTCTCTCTCTCTCTCTCTCTCTCTCTAGCAATGGCTTTCTTTGTGTGGTATAGCCCACCATAGTTTATGCTTAATCTATGTTGCACAGAACCATGATCAATCCCATATTAAGCTTTGTAACATTATCAAAGAGGGAGCATACTTGGACATTTTGCTCAATAGCTGCTATGGGTTACAACCTAGGGAAAGGAAGCCCCTTGCTATTTCGAGGTGTTTGCATCCTCATATGGAGGCACATATCGATAGTCGATATATTACCACATAGGAGGATGTCAAACAACCGTGCCACATCACCATCTACTTTGTGAAGGCCCTTTGTGAAGCACATATCGATATTCAATATGTTATTGCATATAGGAGATGCCAAACAACCACCACATCCCCATCACTTTGTGTGAAGCAATTATACACATAGTTTGTCTTAGGTGAGCAGATCAACTACGCTAGCCATTGGCCTAACATGGTGGTGTTGGTCGAGGTCATCTCTAGGACAGGGTAGGTGGCCCCACCAACCCTTCATGCAATTTCTTCTTTAGATCCACCATACCTATGTCTAGAAGCCAATCCAAGCAAAAGAACCTCTAGTACGAGCAATGATATTTTTGAAAAACATGAAGTAGTGACCTTTACAGCATAAAAATCCCAAGAGCAAGCTTAACCCTTTCCCGCAACCTTTTCTTATCCACTCCCGCAAATCCCCTAGAAGGCCCTTAAAAGAACTACCTAAAAAGACTCCCTATTGGTTTTCCACCAAGACACTTACTTCTTAGGAAGCCTTTTCGAAATATTTTGTGGACCATCTAAGAGTCTTAGAGATCAGGGGCAAACAATAATACGAAGAGATAAAGCCTTGGAGATCAAGGGTAAACAATGTCTTGAGCTCATTGGCAATGTCGCAATGTTGCAAAAACATTACAATGGTTGACAATATGAAGAGATAAAGGGATGAAAATAAAGAGCCAAGATAATAAGAGACAAGATAAGCTCCACAAGAAAGTCTAGTTGAAGAGCCAGCCTAAATAGGCTCGAGAAAGAGAAAGAAGCCCAGCAAGTAGCAAAGTTAGAGACCAATGAGGGGAGACAGTGGCCACCAAAACTACCCACCAAGAGGAGATCAATTGATCTCATGCAAAAACTGCACAAGAGGAGAAAAATCTATCTCATGCCAAAGACATGGTAGTCCTGAAATTAGAGCTCAAAGAAGCCGAGGCCATTGAAGAGGAATTTGCCAAAGACTCCTAAAGTGAAGGCCAATCTCAAGCAAGGTCTTAAAAAGGACAAGTCTTCGTAGAAACAAGAAATCAAGGCCACAAAACTAGCTCTCCTAGGACATCATTTATTCATGCCATGAAGGCCACCTAAGATGTGGTAAATGTTACCATATTATAGTAGTGATGTGTGTGAACACACTTAGGACCGCCGGGGCACTTTTTCCCTCACTAGGAGGTTTTTTCCCCCGTGCATTGTATATACGCCCATTATCTTCTAGGGCTTGTTATCTTTCATTTTTGGCACTCATAATACACTACTGTGTTGTGCTCAAGCTTCCTCATCTTCTTGAAGTTGTGTGTGCATTCCTGCAACCCTAATTCCAACAATTGGTATCAGAGCAGGCTTCCTCCTCCCGGGCAGCATCACCGGCACCTGCCGCTTCATCTCCTCCGATTGCGACGAGGTTTCACGAGCGTCTGCAGGTTAGTATATGCCGTGGGTGAGCCCGTAGGGCTCGGTCGTTTCAGAATTTTGATCTGAAGTCATTTCGCCCTCCGTTTTTGCATTCCAAGTACTGCGCAGGCAAAATCGTCCTACTGTGCAGATTTTCTGTCAAGATTAAAATCTGCAGGACACGTGCCCATTCGTCTGTTTTGGGTTGTGCTATATAGCACAGGTCAATTTTATACAGGTTTACCTCTTACAGACAGCATTTACATCTAGTAGTACAGTCATTGGCCATGGCTGACAACAATGATGTATTCCGCATGTTGGCTGCTGAGGATAAGTTGGATGGCACCAACTATCCATTGTGGGCATATATGATGCGACATGTATTGGTAGCAAAGGGGTTATGGAACATTGTGCAGGGTATTGATGCACGTCCTATTGTGGCTGGGAATGCTGCAAACACATCAGAAACAGGTACTGTTGATGATGGTGCAGGCACAAGTGCTGTAGCAGCTGTTCGAGAACCACCACTTTCAACAGAGCAGATTCGTTGGGATGGTAGAGATGCGCAGGCTCATGCCTTGATTGCGCTGTCTGTCAAACGTACCATTATCCCACATATTCGCTCCTGCAGGACTTCTAAGGATGCTTGGGATGTACTTGCCACATTGTATCAGGCAAGAAATGAGGCTCGTGTTGCTTACCTCCGAAAACAGTTGGAGAATGAGCATATGAACGAAGGTGATTCTATGGATAGCTTTTTGACAAAGATCAAGGATTTCAAAGAGCAGCTCATTTCTGCAGATGAAATCCTGTCAGACAGTTCACTTGTGCAGACTGTTTTGAATGGTCTACCAGATTCTTATCAGGGTTTTGCTTCCACTCTTCGCTTGATGATGAAAGGCAATCCCAATGCCTTATCATTTGAGGAGTTAGTTTCTGTTTTGCTGCAAGAAGACCAGTCAAGGCAAAACAGGAATAATATGCGTGTCGCAGATCAAGCTTTCGTTGCTAGTCAGAGAAGCGAGAAAGGTAAAGCTGGCTTTTCTTCTAGTAAGCAGAAATCTGCAAATGCTGCGCAACCAAAGAAGGAAGACAAAGATGAGAAGAAGGGTGACAAACAGAAGACATTTTGCAAGTACTGTAAGGGAAATGATCATGTCATCAAAGCGTGTCCTAAGCTGGCTGCGAAAGAGGCTAAGAAGAAAGAGGCTGGTATGGCTGTTGCAGATGCCTCTCCTTCTAACAATGAATCTGCTAATGTTGTGCTAGATACAGAATGGGCATTCAATGCGCAGTGCAGTTATGACCCATCTTTGCATGACACATGTATGTCTGCAGTAGATTCAGATGTATGGTACTTTGACAGTGGTGCCACTAAGCATATCACCTCGCAGCGCAGTTTATTCACTTTCCTTGAGTCTGCTCCCACAGGGAATACTGTCACTTGTGCCAATAACTCCTCTTATCCCGTTAAAGGAGTTGGACAGATTGTGCTGAATGTTGCAAATGGCAACACCTTTACACTTTTTGATGCATTGTATGTGCCAGGGATCAAAAAGAATCTGCTGTCAGTCTCCGCATTTGCCAAAACAGGTTTGGTTGTA